>NC_060268.1:80363059-80963059 GCF_021613505.1 Equus quagga | reverse complement strand
TCTAAGGCTCTGCACCATCTCACTCCCAACCACTCTTCCAGGCTCGTCTCCTACCACGTCTCAGCACTTGACTCAGACTCCAGGCTCCAGGCACACTACACTAGCTGTGGTTTCTACCTTGAGCCACATTCAAGGGGTCTTTGCACACAGTAGTCCCTCTGCCTAAAGGCTGCTCATAAATATTTAACCAACATTTATCTGAGTGTCTACTACATGCCAGTCACTGTGCTAGATACTGCGGGTCAATTAAGGAGTAAATCACAGTTCTTGTCTTCAAGGAGCTCATTCTCTAAAGGGGAGGAGACAGACATACATAAAGAAACAGTTCAACTAAGTCACTATATTAGAGAAAGGCTTTTAGAGAAAATGATGTCTAAGTGGAAACGATGGATATAAAGGGGTTTTTACCTTGCAGACAGGAGGAAATAAACTGGTGTGTGCAGAGAAACTTCTCAGATTTATGAATGGGGATGGTGAGGTGTCTGGTAGGAAGAGGTGAGAGTGAGGCTGGCCAGGTAGTCAAGGATCCCTGCCTCCCAGGGAGCTTGGGCTTTATTCTTCAGATCAAGACACAATGAGAGGGTCCCTTTTTCATCCTTCTTGGAAGTTTTCTAGATTCACTATGGAACTGCCTCCTCTACGGAGCCTTCCCTGATTCTCTTCCCTTCTTAGATACTCATATTCTGTGCTCTTCTACTGCCTTAGGAAAACCCTCTCTTGGTGGTCATCAGGCTGGCTTGTGTTTTAAGCTGTTTCTCCCCTCATGGCCTGCCAGCCCCTTTGAAGGAAGGCTGTTCTTCCTCACCTCTATATCACACTGCCTAGTACAATGCTGAGCCCTTTCCTTTTGGACACACCTGTACACTGAGCACTTTACGGAGGCCAGAGTGGGAGGACGACAGATGCTGTTCCTTGGAAGTTCTGTCCAAGCCGATGGCACATGTAAGTGCTCTGCACATGGTCTATGCCAAACTGAGTGCCAGAAGTTGCTGGACACACTGGACTTCAGGTATATTGTTTTCAAGACCTGAATAGAGCTGTGATAATTTCCTAAAATTAGTTACTTCAATTACAAATAATAGTGATTATGCTTTGCTAACATATTTTGCAACAGCTGTGCTCTAGCATTCTTAAGCTTTTTTTTTCCTCTTCCTTCTTTCCTCTTTCCTTTCTTTCCTTCCTTCTTACCACTCCCAAAAATTCTTAGATAAGGGCTTTTACATGCAAGGGGTGGTGGGGAGAGAGGTGCTCTCTTAGGTGATGCAAACACTCTTTTCATTTCTGCTTTGGCTGGATTTGTTTCCTGCCTGCCTGCTGCCTGGCTTTTTGAAGTGACCAATAGCATGTGAATGGGGAGTGGTGGGTAGTCTGAGCTGTCTTCTGTGTCCCAGGAAGGTCAGCTTCTGGAAGGGTGGGAGATGGGTTGGAGCAATGAGAGGGTGAAAACCTCTTCTGGAACAGTCTATTCTCATGGCTCTTTTTCTCCTTCTAGGGTGAAGGGCAGGTGGGAATGAGGGAGCCGTTGCTCAGTGTCCCCCCACCTTGGACCCTAGGCTTTGAAGGAAAAGTATCAAACTCTTCTATTTTCCTGAAACAGAGAAGCCAAATCCAACTGGCTTTGCAGCTTCTGGCAGGTTAAGAGGCATGCATTTCCAGATGACTTACTGATTTACACCAAATTTTAACGTTTTAAGGACCTCCTTGCAGTCCCTGGCGCTGGCTTCTCTGAATACTGATATGGGGCTCTGAGCAGGACTCTAGGTTTATTTTCCAGCGTCTGGTGTTTATGCGCCGCTTTTGTGTTGGGTTCTCCCCAGGACATTGCCTCCTCCTTGAAGGAGGAAGCCTGTGAGCCTCCAGCTTCCTTTGTAACTTCCCAGTTCTTCTGCCCACAGCCTCTGCGCATCTGCTCACTGACCCCAATCACTTTGTTTTAAAGTGCTGTGAGACTGAATTTCTCATCCTCAAATGAAAATAACCCTTGGCTTTGTGTCCACTGCATAAGCACCTCTGGGCACAGATGTTGGCAGTGGGGCCCTAGAAACTCTCCAGGGGTGAGCAGCCTTCAGGATGCAAGGACCAACAATGGCTCACCTCCTAATCACGTCCCTCGACAAAACTACTAACCTCACAAAACAGAATGGCTTCCTAAGCACATCCCCTTTGCCACCTCTCTCAGAAAATGCAGCGTCCAGAGTGGCGAGGAGTTCAAATCCTCGGTGCCCTCCTCTTCAGCTTTGTGACCTCAAAAGGTCACGTTAGCCCCCATCTTCCCTTTATTCTTCTGTAAAATGGGAACAGAAACTGAATCTTCTTCGTGGGGATGTTGAAAGGAATACATGAGCCATTATGCAAAATGTTCAGCACATAGTTTGGCGCTCAGGGCATACCAGCTGTGCCTATTAGTAGTTAGCTATCACTGATAGTAAAGACTAGGAGGTGGCGTCTCTCCTGGGACGTAGGCAGATTGGCTGGCCAGCCTGAAGGGGTTAGCCCGCCTTCCAGGCTCCTTCAGGTCCTGCCTCTCGGGGCCCGGGTCCCATTGTGCTTGCTCGGTGAGGGTGAGCTGGCGGCCGCCCAGGCGCGAGCACAGGTGCGGCCCTGACCACAACGAGGGCGTGGGCGCGGGCGTGCCGAGCCGAGGTCTGGGGAAGCCAAGTGTGCCCCGAGGGCGGGGGTCTGGAGTGGCCCCAGGAGCCCGGCAGGGGGTGTCTGGACCGTCTCGGAGGACGCCGATCGGCACAGGCCTCCCGGCGACCGCAGGACCCGCGCCCAGAGCCCGGCCCCGCCCCGGCGCCCCGCCGCCCCGGGTTGGCTGGAGCCGGCCGGCGGCCACGCGCGGCGATCTGCCACGCGCGCGTCACTGGAGCCGCGCCCGGCCCCTGCCCCCCGCGGGCCGGTCGGGGAGGCAGCGGCGGGGGAGGCGGAGGCGGCAGGGCGCGACGCCGCCGGGCCGCCCCGCCCTGGGAGGCGCCCAGGCCCTCATCAAGTGACCAGTATCCCTTCCAGGAGAACACGGTCCTTCAGAGGGAAGCGAGCTCAGCCCGTAGCCCCGGCGCCAAACCGCCGTCATCTCCTTCCTGTGCCGGGTGATCCGTCTCCTCACCCACCCGGAAAAACATAGTCCGCCCCTCACGTCCTTGTGGAGTACCCCTCGCTTCCAAACAGTGTGACACTATTTGCCCACACCCTTGTCTTTCCCCTTCCAAGTACTCTACGGCTCACCAAGATGATAAATCAGCTCTGAACAGAAACCTCACGGGAGAAGGGAGAGAAGCAGCCCCAGAGAAGGGAGGGAAAGGCGAGGCTGGCGGAGGAACACTGAACGCCGTCCGCGTAGTGCGCACGCGCAGCGACAGGAACGAGTTCCGGTCTGGCCGGGGCCTGTCTCCTAAAAATAGCCCCGGTGTGGGGATCCGTGCGCGGATGTCCCGGCGAGTCCCGGGCTGAAGGAGGCGGCTCCGGTCGGCGCGGAGCGCTGGTAGCGGGCCGGGGCTGCAGCGTGTGCGCGCCCGCTAGCTGCGCCGGAGACACGGTGAGGGCCGCGGCCGGCGGGGCTCCGTCTGCGGGGCCGGCAGTGCCAGAGGGGGCGGTGTCGCAGCGAGGGGGCCGGGTGGGGGCGGGGGGGCGCTGGGGCGGGGGGGCGGCCCGGCCGAGCAGCGGCGCCCGCAGGGCGCCGGGGACGCCGGGACCAGGCGGCATCCGGCTGGCAGGGGGCCGAGGTCGCGGGCGCGTGGCGGCGGGGCGCGGGGAGGCGGCGAGGGGTGGTCGCGTCGGGGTCGGCGCCGAGGGGCGCGGCGCCCGTGGAGGTGGGGGCGGGGTGCCCCGAGGGCGGGCCCGGGGCTGATGGGCGCCGCGGGCCGGCGGGGGAGGCTCGGCAGCGCGGGCTGGGCGCGAGGAGCCTCCCCGGGCGCCACCGCGTTTGGGGCTGGGGGACGGTGGTGGACGTCGCCTCCTTGAAAGTTGAAGGAGTTCCCTGGGGGCTGGAGCCTCTCCTGGGCGGCACGCCCGAGGGCCCTTTCCCTCGTCCTGCCCTCCGAGGCCGGAGTCTCCCCGGAGGGATTGATCCCTAGTGCTGGGGGCATTCTGCGCTGTTGTTGGACTTGAAGAACTTCCCCCACTTCTCCTTTGAGAGGTTGGTCTAACGGGGCGGAACGTTTCGGTCCGAACTCCCCGTGTGTGTGTGTGTGTGTGTGTGTGTGTGTGTGTCAGTGTCAGTGGCCAGGGCGGTATTTGGGGCCGGCCAGGGAGGTGGCGGGGCCGGGGGCACCTGCGGGTGCGGACGCCTGAGCGTGCAGGACGATAGCGCGGGGACGGAGGGGTGCGCTGGGCACCCCTCGCTGCCCCCGGACTTGCGAGTAGATCGCGGCTCGCAGGGAAGGTTTCGTGTGTTAGAAACTTTGCTTTTTAGTGCGATAGCATCAGTCTTTGAACGGCGAGGGTTGAATTAGCAGGTGAGGTAGTGCAAACAAGTTTGGAAAAGGTGAGCGTTCTTGAATTAGAAAAACAAAAAATTTTTTCTCCGTGGAAGTGTAACCGTAAAAATGTTTCTCAGACCTGCACTGTGAAGCGAGCCTTCTGTCAGGGTCCAGTAAGGAACCATGAGTGTAGATTGCAGAATAGTAGCATAGTGTTAACCTGCATTTTAGTTTACAAGATTGGAGTTCCAAAAATGTGCAATTGGAAAGGCCTGCTGTGATGAGTTAACAATAGTATGTATATTTTTAAACAAATACTGTCTAAAGTTTTTCAAGTTGTTTTTAGCACAGCAGGTTTCCCTTGTGTCGTCTCTTACTGTGTAAGAGAAGGTTCTCTGAAGCTGTAATTAGGTGTACATTACACGAGTACTTTCCCTTTAAGAATCCAGCTGTGTTGTTTTGGCAACTGCCAAGTACTCCAGTTGTCAGTTTTAAAATCTGTTACCTCGGCAGTACTTGAACAGTCTGTGGAAAAGGTAAACAAAATAGGTTTAAAGTTTTTTTTGAAAACACAAAAATGGTATTTATTTTAATATGAATTTAGAAAGTGAGGATAAAGTAACTATATTGTGTTATTATGGCTTTCATGAGTACATTTTTGGGTTCTGTTGGGGGATTATATTTTTGGAGGGCTCAGTCTTGACTCTTAATTCTTTTCCTGTGAATGGCAACTTTTGTTTAGGAGAAAAGTCAAAAGTGTTTTCACTAAAGCAGATGCCAGCTTTAGTTAGACTTTATGTCAAATGTAATGAACACACGTTATGTGTTATATAAAATATTAAGATTAGTTTGTTCTGTATAATGATGCACGAATTGCTTCTGGAATCCCTTTTAATTCTCAGTGAGTACTGTTGTAAAAAGATCTGTCAGTAGCCATGCTGTGGTGGTGGCTCTCGTAGACGAACTAGGACTTACAACTAGAATATACAACTATGAACTGGGGCTTTGGAGAGGGAGGAAAAAAGTTGTGATAATGGTGTTATAATGAAAATACTGTAACGAGCTAAAACTGATGATTTGAATACTTTGTAGACTTAGTCTTTAGGTTAACAGGTCTGTTGGAAGAGTGCTTCCAGTAGAAACTTATTTACTAAAGCAGTCAGTGATTGTGAAGTAATAGTGACCTCTCTAAACACAATTATTTGCTTATTTATATCACACTATTGTTATATATAAAACTATGGGTTTATTTATTTTGGCACAAAGATGATAAAATTATATTTAACTCCTTAAATTACTTCTCTGCAAAAGTTTTTTTTTTAATTGTTGAGGGGAATGAGTGAGTGAGGGATACGGGGTGTTCAGTGGAAGAAAGATAGCTCATTGGGGCTCAGAAATAATAATTGTAATGTCACCATGTTGAATTATGGTTTGAGAATAGTCTTCTTCCATATTCTTAGAGTTTTTATGTTTCCTTAATGGGTATGTGTGAAAAGGTTTGTTTTTTGTAAATGCAATTGGGAATAAGCTTTTAAAAATAGTGAGTTGTTTCAAGTGGTGATGTTTTATTTTTCAAAGCAGTTGCATTATAGCTTTTCCATTTAGAGTGCAGTGCAGGTTAATATTAATTTTATTAATATTCAGGCAGTAGCAACACCACTCATTGTTTGGTTATCGAGAGAGATATCAAAGTGTATTCTGAGGGTGGTTAAATAATTATGAAAATGTTTGTTAGAAGATGATTTTGACGTCTGAAATATTTCAATTAAATCTTTTTAGTAGATTTGTGTTCTGATTTAGGAGGAGGAAGCCATAAGCGAATTGGTTATTGGGAAGTAGCATGTTGGTCAGTCAGGTTTTGGAAAGCCACCTTTCTTTCTCCCTTTGCTGCTTTTAGTCTAGCAAGAGGAATTTAGTGTAACATACAATGATGATGGTCTTGGATTTTCTGCGGGCATTTCTAATTTCATATATTCTGTCTTGTAATCAGACCATATCCCCGTTTTTTGTTTTGGAGGATATACTCATGGTGCATGTGAATGTGACGAAGTCTGGCTGAAATTTTCTTTTGTCAGTGATCGGGCAATGAAAATACTGCTTTGTGGATTAAAAATGTTCAATATTGCTTTTTTCTAGATTAGAAAGAAAATTTGTGAATGTTTTTAGTAAGTGAGTGAGTGCCCTCTCAATTTTAAGAAGAGAAGTGTAAATATGGAAGATCAAATCAGTCTTCCAGTTGGATAATCTCCTGCAAAAGAGCACTTTAATATGTTGTACTGATTTGCAAGTTGTCACAAAGGAAGGCTGCTTCACTTTGTCATCAGATCTTGGTTCAGATCCCAGCTCTACCTCTGACAAAATTATGAGACGGCTTCCGTAAAATGGGAAGGAATTACGCTACCTGTCCTGTGGAATTGTTAGAATTAAATGAAATAATGGGTGTGAAAGTTCCTAGCACACTGCCTGAAGCTTAGTGTGCAAAAACCCATATTGTCTGATCTCCCTTTATCCCTTCCTCTGTACTTCCTTTCCTTCCTATGAAGATTATGTAGGTACTCTGCCCAGTACCTGTGGTCAAAAGGACTTCATATAATGTATAAATACAGGAGAATGTTCGTATATTTGTTTGGGATAAAATATCCTGGCATCTTGAATTCATTGTCAGATTATACATAAAATGTTTAGTTGGCTGTTCTATATTAGGTGTTTTTTTTTCCATCTTCTATCCCAAGACCCTCCAGTACATAGTTGTATATTCTAGTTGTATGTCCTTCTGGTTCTGCTATGTGGGATGCCAGCTCAGCATGGCTTGAAGAGCGGTGCTAGGTCCATGCCCAGGATCCAAACCAGTGAAACCCTGGGCCACTGATTCGGAGCGTGTGAACTTAACTATTCAGCCACAGAGCTCGCCCCTCCCTTAGGTTTTGGATCTGCAATCATTGCTTGATTCTAACTCCATAATTTCCCCCAATATTAAAAAAATTCAAAGGTAAATATAAGTATTTTCCCTACTCTTCAGTGAAATAATGTGTTTTGGGAATTGTCTGTAGGAGTTGTCTTCAAGATACGGTATTTAAAACTTGAAATTAGAAAAATATTTTTATAGCCTATCTGAAATAGGTGTATTTTAAAAATAGCTTTTCTTTAGTAGATAATCTATAATTTTTTAATAATTCATTGTTACGTGCTCTGTGGAACTAAATGATTTTATCTGTGTATGCTTTGTATAGTCTATAATAAATGGACCCTGTGTCCAGTTTATTATACTTAAGAGTATAAACTCATTTGTTCATTAATAAGTCTCATGCATAGCACGGGATGTGTGTTGGCATATATTTAATAAATACTATCTTTTTTATATATCTATTTACTGATTTTAATAATTATTTGTGTTTACTGAATTTAATTTATATTTAGTGAACTTAATATTTTATTCAATATAGAATTGTTTTAGTAATCACTTGAGATGAGATCATAAGCGTATGAATTTAAAAAATTAGCTGGTCTGTGAAGTGGTATACCAAATGTTTGAACATTGGTGTATGACAACAGATAATTTCCTTCTTCATCAATTTAATACTGAAAGCCAGAGAATCATTATATGGGTGGAAAATAGACACTAGTAGATCAGATTTCTAATAAATATCAACCATGGCACATCTTTTTATGATTGTCTTGAATGAGTAGTAATTTTCTTTTCTTCCTTATACAAAAATATAAACTTTTATCTATGAACTTAAAAAAAAGTTCAACCATCAATGAAGTTTTTGTTAAGAAATATTTTGGTAGTAGGTGGTAAATTTATACTGCATGAGCTGGACCTTTTTACCAGGTTATTTTTGTTTCCAGTAGCATACACATGCAGGTTGACTTAGATTAGTTTGAGGTATGATTTGTGACCCTTGGAACAAAAAAATACTCTTCCTTTAACCTGGTAAGATAATTTATAACTTTTGGCTTATTAAGACAAGGTGCTCTTGGGGCCGGCCCCATGGTGTAGTCGTTAAGTCCACATGCCCTGCTTTGGCGGCCCTGGGTTTGCAGGTTCAGGTCCTGGGCCTGGACCTAGCACTGCTCATCAGGCCATGCTGTGGTGGCATCCCGCATAAAGTAGAGGAAGATTGGCACAGATGTTAGCTCAGTGACAATCTTCTTCACAAAAACAAACAGAAAAAACAAGGTGCTGTTGCATTGGCTAATACTGTTTACCTGTCTCACCTCTTATCCCCACCCCTAGCAATCTGTCTTTTACATAAAGACTTGAATTATATTTCTGAAATTCAGATCTAAATGTCAATCTTAAGAAAAGCTATGAAGGCCTATAAAATTAGTAGAGAGGCAGTAATTTAAGGGATAAGAGATTGACCTCTAAAATCAGACTGCTTAAGTTAGAATACTCACTTTAGCACTTTGTGTTCTTTGGCAAGTTCTCCATTTTCTTGAGGCTCAATGTATAAAATAGTAATTATAATGATACAGAGTTGTTGAGAGGATTAAATGAGATGTATGTTATAAAGCCTTTACCAGAGTGCTTGGTACCTAAAATGCAATAATTTTTTTCTCCTGCTATTACTGTCATTCCTACTACTGCTATTGCCATTATTAGTCATGGTTCACTTACTAATACAGTTTTATCCTATCTTTCCAGGCTCATTGTCAGCTGCTATACTTTAGTTTCTATGACCCACTTAAGGCCAGCTGTTTGCTCTTCCCTGAAAAGGACATTTATTTTCATGATGATGTCTCCCACTTTTTTTTCTAGCCCAGAATTTTCCTGAGCTTGATATCCACTTGGAAATCTAGTTGGAATCTTAAATACAATATTAGCCATATGACTAAAATATAGTTATTTATTCCTCTCCCTCAACCTTCTCCCTCCCTCCTACCCCAAACTCTGGGGTCTCTGCTGGCTTTCCCCATCTAAGTAAATGGCAGTATTCAAGCCAAAAAACTTCAGATATCATTCTGGATTCTTTTCTTTTCTCTCAAATCCATTCCATCCCCACCCCCTGTTCCATGCTCAGAATTTATCTTGAGCTACTCCACTGCTCTCAGTCTTCACTGCCACCTCTTTATTTCAGGGTATCATTATCTCTTGCATGAATTACTGCAATAGCCTCCCAGCTTAGCTTCTTGTTTCTTTTCTTGCTCCTCACAAGTTCTTTCTTCACACGACAACCCTAGGGATCATTTTAAGAGCGTAAATCATGTCATTTCTCTGCTTAAAAATTTCCTAATGACTTTACTCTTGAAATAAAGCTTGTACTCCTTTCTATGGTCCTAATGGCCCTGAATGTTCTTTCTCCTCCTCATTGTTCTCCTTTCATTGGATGCCAGCCTGACAGGCCTCTCAGTGTTCTTTAAACTCTCTGTCTTTCCCTATTTTAAGGTCTTCTGCACTTTTTGAATTACCTGCTTGAGATGCTCTTCTTAAAGCTGGCATGACCAAACCTTTTGAAACTTGGCCCAAATTTCACTTCCTCACTCAGAGCATCCTGTTTAATGTTGCACTCCATTAGGTGCTCTCTTATACATCTTGTTTTCACACGTCTTGTTTATTTCCTTCAAGACACTTATTATAATTTGTACATATCTTGTTTTTTTAGTTATTGCTTATTTATAGTCTTTCTCTGTTGCCTGAATGTAAAGTCCATGAAGGCAGAAGTCTTGTCTCTTGCTGATAGCTGTATCTCTAGGCCTTAGCACACTGCCTGGCACTTGGAAGACAGTAAATGCTTGAATGAATGCTTCTGTATCCTTGTTCATGTTTTTACCAGGGATTGGAATCCTCCCTCATATACCTGTTGAACTAGTTTTCTTTTAAGCTGTAGCTTGTATGTCATCTGAGATACCAATTTTAATGTCTCTAGACAAAGCTTTTCCTCCTTGTTCTTCATATATACACTATTTGTAGAGGAAGTCCCATTTTAGAATATTTAGAGTATTGTAATTGATGTCATTCTCTGCTGCTAGGCTCAGTTCCTACGTCAAAGACTGTCTTGCTCTTTTTGTATATTCACTGCCCGCCAGTTTATCATTGTGCATAGTGAATGCTCAGTTAACATTGAATTGAGTAGAAGTTGTCCTAAGCAACTAAAATGACCAACCACACAAATGAGTTTTCCCAAATCAGATTTTAAAAATTGTAGATACTTTCCAGACTATAAAATACTACATTATGCATTTTCTGTTTTCAGTACATGTTAACATATTGTCATCAGCATTCTGGGTCAGGGCAGGAATCCCAGAGCTGTTGAGCACAAGTGGCATTTCCTGTGATTCCATTTTGCCTTCTCACTGGGCATTGAGTAGACATCTTGTCTGAGGGCTATATTTCCAGTTTGAAATGTGTATCCCTGTAAAAACTGTGTTAGAAATTGTAATTAGTTACTGGTTGCTCCTTACTAACCAACATCTCCATTCCCTTCGTTCAGCTTATCCAGCTAATTTTACATTATTTCAGAAAGGCTAACAGGAGGGTACTCTATACAATTTAACACAGTATACATGAAATACAATACTAATTCAACTGCATTGCTAACGAAGATTTAGCAGAGAACTTTTGTGGCCATCATTAAGGAACCAACCACTATTTGTAATAATGAAAAGTCACTCCACATTCTAAACAGCTGACTTACAAATGGGCATATCCCATTTTGGAACACTTGCAAGTTGGGGACTACTTTAGCAAAATGTTTATTTTGATACTGAAAATCTTTCTCTTAATGGTGTTAAACTTAATTTGACATGGATTATGAAGGGAAAAGGAAAGAAGAATCTGGGAGTTAAGATTTTGTTATTCAGAAATGGCTCACTTTCCCCAAAGCAAAAAGTTTTAGTATTGGTAGAAGTTTTTTATTTAAGTTTTTGTTTTGGAAAAACTTAGAAGTTGCAAGACTAGTACAATAAACTCCCATATACCTGTCACCTAGATTCACCAATTGTTAACATTTGGCACATTGGCTTTATCATTCGTTGTATTTGCAGAGTGGCCCCAAAGTCCGGCAACAGATATTATTATTTTATGTTCTTTACACTTTGAAGCTCCTTGATTACATCTTCTGGAGTATGCCAGAGGTGCAAATTTATTTGGTTAAAGTCAAAGGCATATCATCTAAGGCAAAGCATCACAGATGCATACATGGAATAGATGGAAGTGCTGCGTTAGTGCACAGTGTACTTTGCTAACAAGGAAACTACGTATTAAACATATAATGTCATTGAACATATCACGTATTGTAATGAAATAGCAGGAATCCACTCTGTAGATCTCCTTTTTCCTACTCTCCTTCTTCCTCTTTTTTTCCCTCTTCTCCTTTTTCTTCCTCTTCCTATTAGAATTATTTTTATTATTGAACCACTTTTTTCTTTTAAAGATTGGCACCTGAGCTAACAACTGTTGCCAATCTTTTTTTTTTTTTCCTGCTTTATCTCCCCAAATCCCCCCTGTACATAGTTGTATATCTTAGTTGCAGGTCCCTCCAGTTGTGGCATGTGGGACACCGCCTCAACATAGCCTGACGAGTGGTGCCATGTCCGCGCCTAGGATCTGAACCACCGAAACCCTGGGCCACCGCAGTGGAGCACGTGAACTTATCCACTTGGCCACGGGGCCGGCCCTTTTATTGAACCATTTGAGACTAGGTATACACATCATGATCCTATACCCCTAAATGCTTCAGCTGATAGCTTGTAAGAACAAAGGCATATTCTTGCATAACCAGAGTATGGTGGATTCAAGACATTTATTTATTTATTTATTGAGGAAGATTGGCTCTGAGCTAACATCTCTGCCCATCTTTCTCTATTTTGTATATGGGATGCTTGCTGCAGCATGGCTTGATAAGTGATGTCCATGCCTGGGATCTGAGCTGAAGCAGAGCATGGGGACTTAACTGCTGTGCCACTGGGCCAGCCCTAAGAAATTTAATCTTGATACTATAATTTAATATACACTTCATGTTGATATCTCTTCAAGTGTGCTAATAATATCCTTTAATAGCATTTTTCTAGTCCAGTATTTTCCATTGTATTTTAGTTGTCGTCTCTCTTCACTCCTTTAATCTGAAACAGCCTTTCAGCTTTTTTTCTTTTTCCTATCATTCATAGGTTTTTTTACATTAAGCTGCACTCAAATTCCTCACCCACTAACATTAATAATTTTAAAGAGTACAGGCTCTTTGTTTTGTAGGATGTCCATCAGTTTGGGTTTGTCATATTGCTTCTTTGTTGTTAGATTCAGGTTATGCATTTTTGGCGGGAATACCACATAAGTGATGATATATCCTCAATGCGTCACATCAGGAGGCAATATGATGTCAGATTTACCCATTGTTGGTGATGTTTACTTGCATCACGTAGTTAAGGTTAGCCTGCCAGTTTTCTCCAGGTAAAAGTTATCATTGTCCTCTTTGTAATTATTGAACAATTTGTGGGGAGGCTCTTTGAGACTATGTAAATATTCTGTCCTCCCAACAATTTTTACATAATAGTTTTAGCATTCGTTGATGATTCTTGCCTGAATCAGTTATTTACACAGTGGTTCCAAAATGATGTTTTTCTAACTATTGTTCCTTGTTCATTTATTAGTTGGCATTCTTTCTATTGTAAAGAAGAGTTTTTCATTCTAATTTGCTTATTTAACATTGATATAATTTCATAGGTTCCTTTTTATTAAGTAGGTTGTACTCTATTATCTGTCAGTATTCATTTTGATGTTCCAAATTAACCCACGTTTGGTCAGTGGGAGTTCCTTCAGCTTAACTCATTGATTGTTTTGACATGTTCCTCTCATTTTTGGAGCAGTTCCAAACTTTTGGGGCTGTAAGATGGTCCAGGCTCATCTTCTGCTTTTCCTGCTGCTGTCCTAGAATCAGCCATTTCTTCGAGGAGTTCTGGTTTCTTTTTATTCGGTAAGAGTATTTAGAAACCAAGAACTGGGTAGTAAGTATGTTGTTGATACTGAAGTTTCAGTGTTTTAGAGCCCTTTGAGCTGACCACCAAGCTAAGAAATTTTGAGTTTATGGTGATTCCTCAGCCAGTAGATTGTAATTTCTCTGTACATTCCTGAAACTCCTTAGAAGAAAGTCTTTTCCTTTGAAAGTGTTAACAGTTGAAGTGATTACTTTCACCCAGTTTTTCTAATTCTCTAGTGGTTAGGTCTTGCTTTCCAAAAAGCTTCTTGGGAGTAGGAATCCTGTTTTTTATATCTCTTTGTGTATTGTGAATCTGTTCCATAGTGCCTTGAACATAGTTGATACTCATATGTTGTTTATAATGTATAATTAGAATAATGACTCAATATTATCTTTATTACTCTTATACCATAATTAAAGATTCTTATGCTTGTTATAATATTTTAGGTAATTTTGTACAAACTTTTAAGTGAATT
This sequence comes from Equus quagga, assembly GCF_021613505.1. Lineage (NCBI taxonomy): Eukaryota > Metazoa > Chordata > Mammalia > Perissodactyla > Equidae > Equus > Equus quagga. Next base: position 80,949,250 of record NC_060268.1, on the reverse strand, counting down.
GGTGATTCATTTGTTCTGTTTTTAATAATTTTACTAGCCTAGAAGAAATGAAAAGCTAAAACTTTTCAACTTTAAAATTTAAAAATCTCATTTCTGAGATTAAAGTGTGTAATTAAAGAACATCAAAATGCCTAATCTTGGCATTGCTGTTTTATAATGTTTTGTTCCTTAGCAAGTAGTAACCTGTCTGGGTATCACTTTAATTATAAAATGAGATGATATCGAGATCCTTTTTAACTCTGTGTTACATGCTTTATACCTAATTAATATTGAATTGTTTATGAAAGTAAAATTAAGTGCCCCAAAGTATAGTGGAAAGAATATTGTGCATCTGAGCCAGGAGTCATTGGGTTCTAATTCTTTGTAAGCATTGTGTTACTTTGGCAGTTTATTTCACAGTTTGGTCTTCATTACCTTATTCATTCAGTCTACTGGGCTAGGTGATGAGCAGTATCAGTGACCAGGTTTGGCTTTCACAGTCCGATGGGAGTATGGACATAAATGCGTTTATAGTCCCCTTGGCTATTTGCTTGATGTGTACAGTGCTGAGTGCTATAGGAGCACATAAAAGGGGTGAGTAACCTGCTTTCAGGGAGACCAGGAAAATTTATCCCAGAGAAAGTGACACCTTCAACTTAGCCTGAAGCCTGAAGAGTGAATAGGACTTAGCCTTGTGAAGAGGATAGGTAGAGTTTACCAGACCTGTCTTAAGGACAGGAGATACACTTAGAGAGCCTGGATTGCTTGGAGAAGCTCAAAGAGTACGGTATGGATGGATCAGGTAGCATAAGCGAGGGCAGGTGTATGAAGAGCCTTAAGCTATGTTAAGGAATTTGTACTTTATTCTAGGGAAAATGGAAATGTCTTAAGCCTGGAAGGGAATTAATTAAAAAGATAATACTAATTGCACTGTGGAGCATTCTTTGGAGAGAATTAAAATTGGTAGACAGGGAGAATAATTAGGAGTGTGTTACAACAAATTAGTTACAAGGGGTAAGGTGGCCTGTACTATGGGAGTGGGATGAGCATTGAAGAAATAGGTAGATTGAGAGGTATATTGGAAGTAGAATTAAAGGACTCAGTGGTGGAGGATATGTGGAAGGTGAAAGAGAGAGGAGTTGATGGTGATGATTAGGTTTATGGCTTGGGCAGTTGAGGGAATGAATGGGCAGTTTACTGAAATAGGAAGCAGAGGAGGAGGGGCAGGCTTGAGAGGAAGATGAGGAGTTGACTTGTGAGAGAGTGCCTGGAAGGATAAAGAGGTACAGTCAGAGAGTGGGATATATAATTTACTATCAGAAGTGGAGCAGTTCCTTATAATGACAAAGCCTAAGGATTTGGCCGTGGAATGGGTGTTTGAAGAGAAATGGAAGTGAAGGTATGAAGTGGTCAGGGAACTGAGAGGATTTATCTGTTAAAAAAAAAAAACCTTAAGGACATGTCTTCTCTAAGGCAGAGGACCCTGTTTTAGATGATCTCAAGGTTTTCAGTGTTTGGTCTTGGAAAATAGAAATGAAAAATTTCACATACTGTGTTCTCAGTAAGATTGTTTTAAGTTAAAAACCAAACAACAAAGCAAAAAGACCCCACAACAAAAATATTTTTTCTAAACAAAGCAGGAGACTAATTGCTCCAGATAGCTAAAAATGTCAGTATTCCTCAGTAGTGGCTAAAAATTATGAAATACATCCAGCATACAAAATTTAGAGTGAATAGTGTAATGAATACTAGCAGGATGAATGCAGTAGATATCTCAGTCCTATTGTCCTTTTTCCTTCTTCAGCAGTAATCATTATCTTAAATAAGGATTTACCTTTCTCATTCATTTTTTTTAACTACACCTATATATATATTGCTAAACATGTATAGTGTTTCTCATGTTTAAAAACTTTATATAGTGATAGTGAACTTTGCATATCCTTCTGCCATTTATGTCTCAACAAATAATTGTATTGCAGCATTTATCTGTTCTTCCCAGTATAATGAATTGGATATTAACGTTGGAACAACGTTGTTGTTGGATTATATTTGAATTGCCATTGGAGTTATAATTTACTAAGTAAATTTTTATGAAAACTAATCATTTAATGAGCATTTCTTTTTTTGTACTCCCCTCAGTAGAAAAAAATTTTTTATTGTGGAATAGTGTTAGACATGGAGAAAAGTTGCAAAAATAATATAGAGCGTTTGCGTATACTCTTTACCCAGCTTCCACTAATGTTGGACAACTTACATAACCATAGTGTAATTATCAAAACTGGGAAATTAATATTGAAATGATACTTTTGACTAAATACCTTATTTGAATTTCATCAATTTTTTTTCCTAATGACCTTTTTCTGTTCTAGGATCCAATCCAGGATCCCACATTGCATTTATTTGTTGTGTTAGTCTCCAAATCTGTGATATTAACTCATTCTTTTTCTGTTTTTTTGACCTGGATTGTTTTGAGGAGTACTCGTCATTATTTTGTAGAAAATCTTTCAATTTGGGTTTCTCTGATGCTTTCTTCTAATTAATTTGTGATTTTTCATTTTTGGCAATAATACTACTGAAGTAAAGATATATCAGGAGGCACATTTTATATCAGGATATGTGATGTCAGTGTCTTATTACTGGTGACGTTAATCTTTATCACTTAATTAAGGTAGCCTCTGCTGGTTTCTCCATTGTCACAGTTTTTCTCTTTGAAAATGATAAATATCCTGAGGGAAATATGTTGAGACTATGCTAATTTCTTGTTTCTCCTCAATTCTCCTATTCATTTTAGCATCCATTGATGGAACTTATCTGCAACAGTTATTACTGTAATATTTATCTAATGGTGATTTTTGTAGGTTTTTTGTTCCTTTCTCATTTATTGTTGAAATTCTTCCATAATGAAGAGATATCCCTTCTTTGTTTATTTACTGTCACTTATTTACATCAGTATAGACTCAAAGATACTTACTTTATAATCTGGTGCTATCATTATTTATTTTATTGTTCAGATTGTCCATTGAAAGCTCCTTCAGGTTGACTCTTGTGTCCTTTTTTTTTTTTGGAGGAAGATTAGCCCTGAGCTAACTGCTGCCAATCCTCCTCTTTTTGCTAAGGAAGATTGGCCCTGAGCTAATGTCCGTGCCCGTCTTCCTCCACTTTATATGTGGGACGGCTGCCACAGCATGGCTTGCCAAGTGATGCCATGTCTGCACCAGGAATCCGAACCGGCGAACCCCCGGCTGCTGAAGTGGAATGTGCGAACTTAACCACTGTGCCACTGGGCTGGCCCGTCTTGTGTCCTTTTAACATGTCTCCATCCTTTTTTGAGAACTTCCTTGCTTTCTGGTACTACAAGAAATTTCAGGTTCATCTTGTATTTTACCTGTTCCAACCCTGGAATCATCCCCTTTTCCATAGAGCCTTGGCTCCTTTTATTGGAGGATGGCAATTAGAAACCAAGATCTGGGTGCTAGGTGTGCTCATTGCTACTGGGGTGTCATTGACTCTGGGCTGTCTGAGAGCCAAGGAACATATATAAGCAAAGAAATATATATATTTATATTTATGTATATAAATATATATACTAACTCACATGTACACATCTAGACAGTTCTACTATAACATGGCATGCATGTTCCTAAATATCACCGTGCTATGCAAAGTTGTGCAATAAAAACCATAAAGTTTGTCGGATCAGTGGTGCTAGGGGAACAATACTTGAAAACTTTGTTAATGACACACTTGAAAGAAAGGATGGGAACCTAATAAACCTATTTAAAATAGCAGCATGGTTTTAGATGTATTGAATGGTTAAGTAATAAATAAAAACGTAGTAAATATGGCACTTAACTATGAAAAAGACATGGAGTTTGCTTATATTTACATGTGTTGGAAGAGTTGGGGCTTGTGATTTATTGTGAAGTGGTGGATAGACAGTTATCTGAAATCAGATGAAATGTAACACCAGATGTGGATGGATGTGGCTCTTAGCACATGTAGTGGACTGTGGTAGCTGATTTTCATTTGAGTCAATTCTCCCTTGGGTGCCTTGCAGTTTATTTTTCATTCTCTAATACTTTTTAAATTTTTTTCCATTTCTTTTTTGAATTCAGTCAGCTTTTAAAATTTCTCTTTGTATTTTGTACATTTTTAGTTTTAGTTTTTGAATTTCTGATTCAAAGTGGTTTTCATATCTTCAAATACTTGTTTGAATATATTTAATTGTTTGAAATATTGACTGAAAATTTTTTTCTGCTTTGAGGTTGTTTTTCATAGAGAGTTTTTCTTAGTTGATTTGTGTTAAATTCTCTTTCCTCATTTTCTGAATTACACTTTTCTTTTGTTCATTTTCATAGTATTGGGGTGTTTTACAGTATTCCTAGTTTAATGATGCCCTTCTCACAGTCCTGTTACTTCAGTGGTTTTTGTTGTAATGGTTGGAGAAGGGTTGTGACACTTCCAGTTTTATGGTTCTCTTTGGTCTGCTTGCAAGACCTTAAATTTTCTTCTTTTTTTTTCCCTTTGCCATCCAGTTGCCAAAGGACACTTCTCCCTTCCTTTTGCCTGTTTTCTCCCCGAGAAGCTATATGTTGCAAAGTTGTGCCCCTTGACATGGCAGCTAGTGCCTTAAATGGCACCTGTTCCTTTAAATCACCAGAACTTTGAACTGACTTCCTATAGTCTGTGTTCTGGTCTGCCCAGACACTTTTCCAATATTTTTAGATTTAGGATGGGTTTAATATTTTTGGTGGTCCTTGCACATGACCCTTAGGCCCCTTTGCTAGCCTCCATGCCACCAAGCCTCGTGGCTGAGTGGAGGTGGTGTGACAGCCTGAGAAATCAAGTACTGTGATTTGGTGATATTTCTGTTTTCACTCACCGTTGTTCTGCAATGCCTGCATTCTTTGTTTTCAGACTATGCTGAAAGAGTCGTTTTATGTAGAATTTCCTTTTCCTTTCTTGTCTTCTCATATGGTTTGGGGGAATATTTTTAGAGTTACTTAGATATGCTATCACTGTTGTCCTCACTGAAGTCTCTATTTTTGGGGGAGAGAGAACCGGAATCTATTGACATGTGCTGTCAGTGCTACAAAGCTTTTAGGAAAAGACATAGGTATTCAGCTTCCACTGGTGAGCTAGAAACTCCAGAAAGTACCTTGTAGGAGAAATAAACTAAATTCAAAATACTCTTACTTCATTCTGATAGCATGCGAATACAGGTTCTGGGTTATTGCAGGATTCTTAAGTGCATTTTTCTGTAAAGCAAGGTTATTAATTCAAAGGTTTGTTTCTGTAATGTATATTGAGAATTCCTTGGTTTTATTACATAAATGAGCTATGGGCCTATATTCAGCTAAGGGCTTTCTTTAGTACTTCTTTATTCTAATAGCAATCTAAGATGTGAAGTTTTTGGAAAAGTTAACTTGTAAACTTGGGAATTTAACTGATAGATGTTAACATCTTTGAAAATTAAACCACATGTGCCTCTCTTCATTCTTTTTCTGCTCTCTTGGTTTTCTCAGTTTTATTTTGTGATCTTGACAGTTGTCCTTTGATTACAGTAAATGGTAGGCGTGTTATTCCTTGATTCTACAGTCTTACATTGTGTTTAATAAGGTGGCACTAAGTGTGTATTATAGCTAAAGTTAGTTGATTCTCTGTCTTTAATGCGTTTTACCTGTATCTTTTTAACATGAGAAATTTAACGTGAAGTTGGGATTACTCATGGAAGTTCTTTATGCCTGGTTTCTAGAATTTACTTGTTTAAAAATATTTATTACCTTTAAGCATTTCTTTCCCTAGAATTAACAAGTTTTTTGTCAGTGTTTTATGTTGTTGGAGTAGAAATTGACTTGTTTCATTGATCATTATACATTTCTTTTTGTAAAAATAACTAGAATTAAAAGGATATTGACTTTAAACATAAAAAATCTTCCATAATATAAATTAAAACCTTTTGCTTTTGATGCTGTCTTTGTAATTCTCCACCTGACTTTCTAATGATGTGTAAAGGCTCTCAACACCTATGCATAGCTGTCTGTCTTTGGAACCTCGTTTATGAGCTTTAATTTCTTTTATTCGTAGTTTTCACAAGTCTTAATCACTTGACAGGCTCTTTCTTTTTATTGCGTCCCTTTTTTCCTTTCGACTGGTAAATATGGTAACCCCAAAGCAATGTACACGGCTCTGTTTCCTTGCCCCTTCTTTTGATTCTGAAATATAAACACACATAAGATGTAACTGTTTGCTTCTAGGAGGTAATGGTTTAGGGAGGGTAAAACCCCATTAATTACTATGCTATATTAATTACCAAGTGATGTATAAATCGTAGACATAATGAATGGATTAGGGAGTTCAGGGAAGGAAGAGTTCAGAAGTGATCAGGGGATGCTTCGTGGAAGAATTGATATTTGAGCTGGATATTGTTTTATTGTCAGAGATGTTGGAAAAGGTACTCTACATAGAGAAAACAGTTTGAGCAAAAGAACTAAAACAGGAAAGTGGGAGGTGTGTATCAGACACAGTTTGGCTAGATTGGAGGGCTTTTCAGAAGTAGAAGATGGTGAAGTGTGTAAGAGAGCTTGAGGTCAGATTGTAGAGCACCTCAAATGTTGAGCAGTGTGGATTTTGTTTTTCAGGTAAGGAAGAGCTGTTGGAAGTTTTTAAGCTTGAAAGTGACCAAGGCCTTCTTTAATATGTCCACATAAGATAATGAAGATGATGTGTTTCTCCTTTTTTATTAATAAAGCTTGATTCCCTAAAGAATAATACTCGCCATCACTTTTTAAAAAGCACAATGCAGGCTGGCCCGGTGGTGCAGCGGTTAAGTTCGCATGTTCTCCTTCTCGGCAGCCCGGGGTTTGCCGGTTCTGATCCCGGGTGTAGACATGGCACTGCTTGGCAAAAGCCATGCTGTGGTAGGCGTCCCATGTATAAAGTAGAGGAAGATGGGCATGGATGTTAGCTCAGGGCCAGTCTTCCTCAGCAAAAAGAGGAGGATTGGCAGTAGTTAGCTCAGGGCTAATCTTCCTCAAAAAAAAAAAAAAAAAGAAAAGAAAAGGAAAAAGCACAGTGCTAGATTCATTCTTTAATTTGATTGTTTGAAGGGAATTGATGGGAATACATGCCTTTGAAGTAGGAGACGTGGATAAAGATAGAGTCTCCTTTTCTCATTCTCCTCTATATCCCATTTCTTGATCTCCTTCCCCAGGCCAGACCAAATGCTGTGCCCTCCATAAAGAACTGATTTCTTCCAATTAGAAGTTTTTTCTTTTGAAATTATCATATTTGACCTTATACTAAAGGCAATAGACATATACACACTGCATTGAAGGTTTTTACACTAGTCTTAGTTCTTCTTGCATTCTTTTCATGTAGATTCTCAGTAATTATATAGTAAATGAACCCATTAAATTGATGTCTTTCAAATGATTTTGCAAAGTGCAAAATCTAGGATTTGAACTGAGCTAAGGTTTTGAAGAGATGACTTTAAGTCATCTCTAATCCTGCTGGTCTAGATCAGTAATTCTCAAGCTTTTTTTCTGCTATGAGATAACAGTAGATGAAATTTTGACACATGGACTCCCATGTATCTACTTACCAGAGAAAGTAAAGTATTATAGTAATATATAATTGCCACATACCAGGATATGTTGTAGATGTAACAGGTAGTAGATAATGTGCATTTCTTAGGGCAGTAGCTATAACTCTTCCCACTTCTCTTCTACTTAAGATATATCAGAGTGCAAACAAAGGTGATGCTATGAGGATAATCTGAAGCCCCTCTATGTTATTTTAAGGTTCAAACCAGCACTTTAGAAGTAGCAAATTACTTGGAAGAGAAATCTCAATATGGTGTGCATCTTTCAAGATAACTTTAAGATTTTTTGAATTTCTTTATCATTAGTTCAGATGTTTTTGTTATTTGTTTTAAATAGGTAGAACCCTATTTTGATGTGGATTAGACTAGTAGTGTGGCTTTTATTCCTGGATTCCACTTTATTTCTATAAGCTTTAGCGTTTGTGTCCTTAAAGAGACCTCTGAGGCCTCTTCCAGTTCAAAACTTTAGGAAGTTGCAAAATATCATGAATACAATGTCCAAACTTTTTCTAGATTCTGGCCAACATCCTTATTAAGTGGACATCTGTTTGACAGACTTTGCCAGTTTACCAGACTGTTTAACCAGAGTGATGTATATTTGGCCTTATGTTAAGTGCATGGTGTCACATTTTAAAGTGAGCTCATTTTTAAACTGTTTTTGGACGAGGTGTGCTTCTTGTTATTGGAGTTTGGTTGGTTGAGGACCGTAAAAGTGATAGGTTCCAGTAACTACATGCCTGAGAAGGAATACTGGGGATGTTGGTTCTTAGATTGGGTTAGGAGGGTAGAACAAATGTAACTTCAGCATTTGAGAAGTCACATCCTCCACTTGAAGAATGACAGAATCATCACAGCATGTAATATATATTAATATTAGATGTTAGTGTGAAAACTGTCAGTATGGTTGCTGATTATAGATTGGGGGAATGATGAATTATTTGGGAGAATAAAATAGGTACTAGGAATTTATCCAAAATACATAATTACCTGTGGCATAACATCAGATACATGTATCACTATGGGGAAGTCATTAGATACAATAATGAAGTGAGATTACTGAAAAGAAAAACTGAAGACACTAAATATTTTATTATAAGAACAGAAGCTAGAAATGAACACATATGTCTACACAAAACCTTGTTTACCAGTTTCATAGCAGCATTATTCATAATAGGCAAAAAGTGGAAGCAGTCCAAAAGTCCGTCAACTGATGAGTGAATAAAATGTGGTATTTCCATTTTGGAATTTCCATTTGGAATATTATTTGGCGATAAAAAGGGGTGAAGTATGGATACATGCTACAACATGGGTGGATCTTGAAAACATTGTTCAGTGAAATAAGCCAGTTACGAAGGACCATATATTGTATGGTTCACTTTATGTGAAATGTTCAGAATAGGCAAATCTATAGAGACAAAAATTAGATGCCTCATTGCTTAGGGCTGGGGTATAGGTTAGGGATAGGGAGTGGGGAGTGACCGTTAATGGGTACTGGGTTTCTTTCCTTTTTTTTGAGGAAGATTAACCCTGAGCTAACATCCATGCCTATTTTCCCTAACTTTATATGTGGGTTGCCTGCCACAGCATAGTTTGATAAGCAGTGCCTAGATCTGCACCTGGGATCTGAACTGGGTGAACCCCAGGCTGCCAAAAGTGGAGCGTGCGAACACAACCCCTACACCACCGTGCTAGCCCCCTGGATTTCTTTTAAGGGTGATGAAAATATTCTGGAATTAGTGGTGATGGCTGCACATTCCTGTGCATATAAAAAACATTCAAGTGTATATGTTAAGTGGCTGAATTGTATGGTATGTGAATTATATCTCAATAAAGCTATTTTCTTTCTTTCTTTCTTTTTTTTTTTTTTTTTTAAAAACAGAAGCTGTGTGAAGAGATGTTTTGTGCCTCATGAGTAGTATGGGGGATGTAGATGGAGGCAGAAGGCCATGGGGGAAAGTGGACATTTCTTGGCATTGGTATACTATCACATTATGACACAAATGCTGCCTTCTTTGTTCACTAGTTAAGAATGTAATAGATTGTTTTTTAGTGGGGATTATATAAGAATCTAGCTTTGTAACCTTACCTAGTACTGAGGCTGGAATTGTGCATTATTCCAGTTGACACAATTAGTAATGCTTTTTTCTTATCTTCCCATTTTTTCTCATATTAAATTCAATTGGTTTCCTATTTTCAAGGTAGTGCATAATTGTGCTCTGCCCATCTGACTATCCGACACCCTGCTTTGTTCTTTTTGTTCACACCTACTAAAGTTTGTATCATCTTTCTTTCTTACCTCCTGTAATTGGAACAATCCCTAGTTTCATCTGTGCTTTATTCCTTAAAAATGCTTGCTTCTGTGAAATTTTACTGACTTAAAAATACTGTTTCTTGTGATTAGTATCTGTGTATATGTTTTATGGCCTTAATAGTATTTTTTTTTCATTTTTAGTATCATGTTAAATAATTCCAAATATATTCCAAAATTTCTGATTTGGCTTTTGCTGTAATGTTTGCCTTTCCAATGTCTTAAACAAAGTGGTGACTTTTTAATAGGAATGCTGTATGACTTTTTAATAGGAATGTTGTTAATTAGTTGACTTGAAGTGACATTCTCTGTCTGTACCTTTGGCCCATTTTCTGGGTTATTTCTTTAAGAATGTATTGTTTCCCCATAAGTAATTATAATGATCATGATGATGATGATTTAAAAAAACAGCCCCAGTAACTAGCTAGCACTTATTGAGCTCTTACTCCATGCCAGGCACTATGCTAAGTACATTGTATGCTTATTTAATTCTCACAACTAAATTTATGAAATATATGAACTATTAATACACTATTTTATAAATGAGGAAACTAAGAGTCAAAAGATAATGCTGATTGTTCTTGGTCTTAACTTTGTAAAGTCAGAAAAGTCTTTTAATTAGGTATATATAGCTTTCTGGTGTTGAGTGGCTTTCATAATGTGTGAGTTATGGATTTTCTATGTTCTTTGGTGGTGGCTCAAAATTTTGCATATTTGTTCTAAGTGGAATCATACAGTATGTACTCTTTAGTGTCTGGCTTTTTTCCCCCCTCACCAAATGTTTTTGTGATTCATCTATGTTTATGTCTGTCAGTGGTTTGTTCCATTTTACAGTTGCCTAGTGTCCCATTATACGATGTTTATACCACAGTTTCTCTATTCACCTTTCATGGACATTTTGGTTTCAGTTTGAACTATTCTGAATAAAGCCACTATGTACATTTGCGTACAAGCCTTTGTGTGGACATATGCTTTCATTTTTCTTGGGTAAATACCAAGGAGTGGGATTTCTGGGTCATATGATAAGTGTATATTTACCTTATTAAGAAACTGTGAAACTGTTTTCCACAGTGGTTGTATGATTTTACAGTCCCACCAGCAATGAGAGTTGCAATTTCTCTGTTTCTTCTTCAACACTTTGTGTTGTCAGCCTTTTTAAGTTTAGCCATTTTAGTGGATATTTACTAGCATCTCATTATAGTTTTAATTTGCATTTCTCTGATGAGTAATGATAGTAAACATTTTTCGTTTACTTATTTGGTATTCGTGTCTTATTTGGTGAAATGTCTGTTCAAATCTTGCCTATGTTTAATTGGATTGTTTGTCTTCTTATTACTGAATTGTAAGAGATCTTCATATATTCTGGATAGAAGTCTTTTTTCCATTCTCACCATTGTATTTTGAATATTTTCTACCAGTGTGTAGCTTGATTTTAACTCCTTAATGGTGTCTTTCAAAGAGCAGAAGGTTTTAATTTTGATACAGTGCTATTTGTCAGTTTTTTCAATTTTTTGTCAATTTTACCTGCTTTTTTGGCCTACCTTGTAAATCTTTGCCTTACATGGGGCAGGGGAATTTTTTGTTGTTGTTGTTCTCTGTTTACTTTTGTAAGTGTTATAGTTTGGCTTTTACATGTAGGTCTGTGATCCATTTTGAGTTAATTTTTATGAGTGGTATGAGGTAATATTAAGATTCATCTGTTGAATAGTACCATGTGTTGATAAGGCTTTCCTTTTCCCATTGAATTACCTTGGCACCCTTGTTGAATATCAAATGACCATATGTGTGTGGATTTATTTCTGGATTCTCTATTCTGTACCATTGATTTATATGTTTTTTTCCCTAATGATAGCATGCTGTATTCTCCAACTTTGTTTCTTTTCAAATTGTTTTAGCTATATTATAAGTTTTGAATTACTTTTGTCAGTTTCTGCGAGAATGCTTACTGAGATTTTGATTGGGATTTTGTTGAATCTGTAGATCAATTTGGGGAGAATCAGTTTCATAATAATGTTGATTGAGTGTTCAGATACATGAACATAATACATCTCTCCATGTATTTAGGTCTTCCTTAATTTCTCTCAACAGTGTTTTCTGGTATTCAGGATAATAGTGTTACACATATGTTGGTAAATTTGTCTTTAAATATTTCATACTTTTGATGCTAAGGTGAATAGTATTTTTAAAAAGGTTAATTTTGCGTTTGTCATTACTAATATGTAGAAATACAACTTGAAAAAATATATTGATCTTGTATTCTGCACCCTTGCAAAGCCCACTTTGTAGTTCCAGTCACTTTATTGTAGATTTTTTTTGATAATTTCCTGTGTATGTTCTCATGTCATGTGTGAATAGTGGCTGTTTAATTTCTTCCTTTCCAATCTGGATACCTTTCTTTTTCTTGCATTATTGCACTTGTTAGGAACTCCACTAAAATTGTGACTAGAAATGATGAGAGAAGGCATCCTTGCTTTGTTTCCAATCATAGGAGGAAAAAATCAGTCTTTTATTGTTAAGTATCACATTACTTGCAGGTTTTCGTAGGTGACTTTGATAAGGTTGAGGAAGTTCCCTTTAATCCTAGGTTGCTGAGAGCTGCCTCCCCCACCATGAATTTTATCATGAATAGATACTTTCTGTACGTCTATTGAAATTAATCATATATATTTTTCTTTTTTAGTATGTTAATGTAGTGAATTACATTAATTGATTTTTTAATACTAAACCAACCTTGCATTCCTTAGACAAACCCCACTTGTACTGATAGTTTCCTTTTTATATATTGCTGGAGTTGACTTGCTAATACTTTATTAATGATGATTCTCTCTCTGTATACAGGTGGTATTGGTGTGTAGTTTCTTTTCGTTGTGGTTTTCTTGCCTTTTTTTGGCATCAGGGTTATGATGGCCTCATTAATTATGTTAGGAAGTGTTTTCTCTTACTCTTAGTTAGAAGAGTTTGTCTAAGACTGATAATCTTTAGATGTTTGAAAAATTCACTAGGGAAGCCATCTGGATCTGGTGGGTTTTTTGTAGGGAGCTTTTTGATTTTGAATTCAATTTGTTTATTAGAGAGTTATTCAGACTTTCTTTTTGTGTCAATTTTGATAACCTGCATGTTTCTTGGAATTTTGTCTATTTCATTTGTCAAACTTATTGGTGTTAAATTGCACTTAATATTACCTTAGTATGCTTTTAATATTGGAAATATCTGTAGTAATTTCCTCTTTCAATTCCTGATGTTGGTAATTTGTGTCTTCTCTCTTCTTGACCAGTCTAGCTAGGGTATCTTTAAGTCAAAGAACCAGCTTTTGTTTCTGTTGATTTTACCTATTGTTTGTATCTCATCTATTTCACCAATTTCTACTTTTATCATTTCCTTACCTCTACTTTTAGTTCAGTGTAGGTTTTTTTCCCCCTAGCTTCTTAAGGTGGAAGCTGATTTAGAACTGTAATATTAAACCTTTGTTCTTTTCTAACATAAGTGCTTAAAAGCTACACATTTCCAAGTATCTTTATCTCTACCCCACATAATTAAATAATATGTTTTTGTTATCATTCAGTTCAGTGTAGTTTTAAATTTTCTTCCTGATTTTTTTGACCTATGAGTTATTTAGAAATAGAGTAATTTCCAAGTACTTGAAAAATTTTCCAATATGTTTTTGTTATTGATCTTTAATTCTTTTGTAGTCAGACAACACTTTCTGTATCATTTCAGTTCTTATAAATTTATGTGTCTTATTTTATGGTCCAGCATATGCTCTGTCTTGTTGACTGTACCACAAGACAGTACACATTAATGTTTATTCTTATGTGGTTGGTTATGGTGTTTGGGTAGGTAAGGCTGGTTCATAGTGTTGTTCAGGTCTTATATATCTTTACTGATTTTCTACTTTTTTTTTAACCAGTTTTTGAGAAGGGAGTATTGAAATCTCTAACTGTAGATTCATGTATTTCTCCTTTTGATTCTGTCAGTATTTGCTTCATGTATTTTGAAACTGTTATTGAGTGCATAAACATTTAGGATTTTTCTATATTTCTGATAAATTGACACTCTAAGCATTGTAATATATGTCCTTTTTATATCTGGTAATATTCCTTTTGTCTGATTTTAATACAGGCACTCCAGGTTTGTTAAGATTAATGTTTGTATGGTATATCCTTTTTTTTTTTTTTTTTTGAGGAAGATTAGCCCTGAGCTAACTGCTGCCAGTCCTCCTCTTTTCGCTGAGGAAGCCTGGCCCTGAGCTAACGTCCATGCCCATCTTCTTCTGCTTTATATGTGGGATGCCTACCATAGCATGGCGTACCAAGTAGTGCCATGTCTGCACCCAGGATCCGAACTGGTGAACCCCGGCCGCTGAAGCAGAACGTGTGTACGTAACTGCTGCGCCACCAGGCCGACCCCACTATCCTTTTCTGTTTTATTTTAATGTAGCTGTATCATTATATTTAAAGTAGATATCTGTATCCAATCTCACAGTCTCTACTTTTAATCTAGTCTGATAGTCTCTGCCTTTTAATTGGGACATTTAGACCATATATGTTTAATGTAATTATTCAATATAGTTGGATTTAAATCTACCATCTTGCTATGTGTTTTTTAGTTTCTCTCACCTGTTTCATATTTCCTTTTCCTCTTTCCCTGCATGGGTTTGTAAATTTTTTGGTATTCCATTTTATCTCCTTTCTTGGCTTATTAATAAGTTTTATGTATTAATTTCTTTTTTTCCTCTAGTTGCTCTAGGGTTTTACAGGATGCATCTTGAACTTATCATCGCTTTGTGAATAATGTAAGATCCTTACTACAATGTACTTCCAATTTTCTTCCCTCATTCTTTGTGCTATTTTTGTCATTCATGTTATTCTACATGTTATTACTACCGTATATTATTGCTACTTTTGCTTTATACAGTCAAAATATCTTTTAAAAACTAAAAGAAAATAAATAGGAATGTCACATATGTACCATTTGTTGCTCTTTGTGTAAAACTAGGTTTTTATCTTCTATTTCTTTTTAAATTAGTAGACATTTCTTAGAGCAGTTTATGTTTACAGAAAATTAAACAAAGTACAGAGTTTCCGTATACTTTCCTCTTCCCTACTCCCTCACCGTTCAGTGTCCCCTATTATTAACATTTTGCATTGATGTGGTACATTTGTTACAATTAACCAATACTGATACATTGTTGTTAGCTAAGTAGTTTACATTAGGATTTACTCTGTTGTGCAGATCTGCTATCCTTTTTCTTCCAGACGGACTTCTTTCAGTGTTCCTTGTAGTGCAGGCCTGCTGGTGACAGATCCTCAGCTTTTATTTATCTGAAAATGTCTTTATTTCCCCTTCATCTTTGAAGAATATTTTTGCTTTATGTAGATTTTAGTTTAGAGGGTTTTCTTTCTAGCACTTTAAAGGCTTTGTTCCTTTGTTTTAAACTTTTTGCTTTATGTTTGACAAGGAGTCTAGTAATTCTTATCTTTGTTCCTCTGGGTATAATGTGTCTTTCTCCCACTTTGGCTGCTTTTATGATTTTCTCTATATTACTGGATTTCAGCAGTTTGTTAATTATGTGCTTTTGTAGGGTTTCTTTGTGCTTAACCTGATTTTTGTTCATTGAGTTTCTTGAATATATAGGTTCAGTTTTCCTCAAACTTGGAAATTCTTTGGGCCTTATTTCTTCAGATATTTTTTCTGTTTCCCCATCCTTCTGGGACTGCATTTACACCATTTTTAGGCTGCTCTTGATATTCCCACAGGTCCTTGATGCTCTGTTCTTTGTTTCTGTTTTTGCTTTCTAGTTTTACATCTTCAGTTTAGGGATTTTTTTTCCCCTATACTGTTGCTAAGTCTATCCACTTGATTTTTTGTTAGAGATAGTACAGTTTTCGTCTTTAGAAAACCATTTAATTCTCAAAATAATTTTCCTTTTTGTTCCTGTTTTTCTTTAAATTCTTTAATATAGTTTTTATATTTTCAAGTTTGTGTCTTTAAAGATATCATCTCTCTTGTTTCTGTGTCTGTTTCTTTTGTCAGATTTTCCCCCTGGTTGGGTCACACATTACTTTCTTTAGTGAGTTTTGATTGACTCCTGGACGTTTATCACACTGTTGTCTGGATTTTGTTGATTTCCTCTCAAGAGATTTTAATTTTGTTTTGGCAGCCTGTTCCATTTCTTGGTGATCTGTTTGAACATTGTAAGACTTATTTTTAAACTTTGTTCAGGCAGGTTTAGTGTAGCCTTTAGGATTAGTTTAGTACTGCTACTAAGGGGTGATATTACCCCAGGTTTCAATGAGATCTTTCTTCCCTGTGGTCAGAATTTGAACATCCCCCAGTCTTTTGTAATCTCTAGGAACTTTTGAGCCTGCAGCATCCTGGTCATTGTTCTTTGCCTGGCCTTGTAGAATTTCATTTTACTCATGTGCAGCTTTATATTCAGTGAAAAACTGCATTGTCGAGTATGGTAGCAGTTAGCCACACGTGGCTATCGAGAGGTTGAATCGTGGCAGGTTAGAATTTATGCTATAAGTGTAAAACACACACTGAATTTCAGAAACTTATGGAAAAAAAGAATGTAAGTTCTTTCAGTTTTTTATATTAATTATATCCTGAAGTGATAATATTTTGAGCATGTTCGGTTAAGTGAATTATGTTAAAATTAGTTTCACCTGCTTCATTTAATATGTGACTACTAGAAAATTTAAAATTACATTTTAGGTTCAGTTAGTGTTTCTTTGGGCAGAGCTGCCCTAGAAACCTCTCTGCAGATTTAAGGAGCGCTTTCTCTACTTGAGCTTCATCCTCTCTGCTACCCTCCCCACAAATTCCTGCTACCTGGGCCTCCGTAAATTCCAGTCTCTGTCTCTTCTACTCACTGAGTCCACCATATTCTGCTTGGCTTCTTATACCTGCACTGCCCCCCTGACTCTGCATCCAGGCATTTGCAGGGAACACTTTCCCTTTTCTCAGGTATCACAGTGCTCAGCTGTTTGTTGTCCAATATTTTAAAATTACAGTTTTATATATTTGATCAATTTCTAGTTGAGTTTAGTGGGAGAGCTTGGTACTAGTTACTACATCATGGCTGGTAGTGCAACTCTTTTTAAGGCATGAGTAGTTGGATGCCCATGCGTGAGAGCTGACCCTCATTTGAATTAAAAATGCCATTGCCACTAAACTTAAGTTTTGATTATAAACCGAAATTCATATTTGAGCAAACATGCTCAAGTTTTTAGTTGTGTAGACTGTTATTTTTTTTTCTTCCTGTTTCATTTTTGTCTTAATCTGGATTGACTTTAAACCTGTTTGTTTTCATATAGAAGTCTCTTTTCTTTGACACTGCATTATGCTTAGGGCAGAGAGATCCAGTGAAATTTTGATAATTTCCAAACATAGCAATAATTTCCATCATAATGGTATTGAATTTTTTAATCAAGATTAGATAAGATGCTTTGGTTTTTTAGGCCCTTAGGATTTGAAACTAGGAATGTTACTATGTCAACAGCACTTTGGTTTCACTTTGCTTTCTAGTTTATTGGCATTCATTGATTAGGCACTTAAATAACAAGCTAATATAGCAAGAGAGGAATTAGGGAGCAAATTATTTATTTTGGGTATTCAGGTCTTCAGTTATCATCACTTGTATTAGATGTTGTCTATTTGCTTGATAAAGCATAGGTGAGACATTTAAGGGGGTAGTTTGAACCTTGGTCATTTCATTTAACCCTTCTTGTTAATATGGAAAATTGGAAGTTGACAGTACCTTGTGCCCCAGTATAAAATATGATACTCAACATTTAACGATTGTTGAAATGATAATGCTTTCAAGGGTCTCGTTTGTTTCAGAGTACCTGTTTTAAAAGTTTTCTTTTAAATGACCTGTCCATGTGATTTTTGCGATACTGTCTTGTGTAACTTTTAGTTCTGGTTAATTGTCATATACAAACTTAAAATATGTTTTGAAAGTTATTGAGAAATTATCAGTGTTCACAGTAGGCACCCACCTGTTATTTGTTAGGGTATCTGTCGTATACAGGTATTGATGTGCAGTATATCTGAAGCTGCTCAAATGTATCAGTCCTCTGGATTGAGATTTGCTTTGCTGTCTTTTGAATCTGTTGCTATAGTATGCATTCATTTTTTCACTTATTTAATTAATTCAACAAAAGCATTAACGGAACTGTGGTTGTGCATAGCTGTTAAAAGCATATTGGGTTCTAATCCTGACTTCACCACTTTACTAGCTTAGCTGTGTGACCTTGGCAAGTTGCTGCTTAGTATTTCAGTTTCCTCTGGAGGGTAATAGTGAGATTATTGTTGGCTTCACATCATTTAATATGTGTAAAGCAATTGGGATACTGATTAGCATGTGATAAATACTCAAATGTTCCTACTGCTATTGCAGCTGTTCTTCTTTTTATTACATTAGGCCTTCCCTGGATACCTTTTCTCAAATTTTAATCCTCTCCCTATAACAGTACTTCCTTCCCTGCTTTATTTTTTTCCCTCCTTAAGAACTTTCCACTAACCTGCCAAATGTACTACACATTCCTCTTTCACTGTGTATTGTAGGTCCCCCCCACTAGGATGTAAGCTCCATGAAGTCAGGGATAGAGATAGGAATTTGTCCCTATCACCTACAGAAATGTCTGGAATATATTGGATGCTCAGTAGATATTTTCTAAATGGATTATATTGAATTGTGTGCCAGATATTGATTAGATATTGCAGATATAAAAATGAACAAAGCACAAAATTCCTTCTCTTAAAAAAGGATATAGTATAATAGAAGAGACCCATACTTACATAACCAACTATGTATGATAATTTTGCCCCCTGGAAGTGATGGTGATGGTAAAGGTGTCCTGAGGATGCCCTCACAGAGGGTGTCATTGAACTGGACATTTGATCCATATAAGAGACGAGGGGGAAGGTTGTTTCCAGGGAGGTGTAAAAATGTGAACAGAATTACAGAGCTTGACAGTTAGGGCCCAATGGCTTATAGTCCAGGTGAACAACAGTGTGGGTTAATTAGAAGTAGAGGAAGCTGGGAGGTTGGTTGGGACCAGAGGTTTGGGAGGGAGAGCAATTAGAGGTACAGATTGTCTACCTCTTGGCTGAACACAAGCCATGGAATTTGGAGGTTCAATATATGAAATTTAGGGATAACTGGCTGCAGCACTAACATTTTAGTTTTGGTCTTATTTTTTGAAGGTGAGAGTCATTATAAATTACTATAAAAGAACTATAAAAACTTGATTTTTTAGAATATTGCCTTTTAGAAACTATTTGAGAACTATATAAAAAACACAAGTTGTCAATAACACTTCATTTATAGAATTGAGGAATGAATTTTGATATAAGAATATGTACTATCAAATTTGTGTTTGAGTTGTTTACCATTGATCAAAATGCTAAACTTTAATTCCTACTGTGACACTCAAAGTTGGTGTTAAAATATATTTTAAAATAGTTTTGTTTAGATCCAGGACCCATGAAAAATAGTTTCACGTAGATTGGGTTTTAGAACTTGGTAATGAAACTATTTGAGGACCTTTTTTCTTTTCTGCGTTTCAGTATAATTAGATTAAAAATTGAAATTGGCTTTTTAAAGCAAGTTCCTTTTAACCTTAAAAAAAAAGGCCTATTCGTTTATGTGTATGTGTATTTTAAAGCTCAAGCTTTTACTACTTAATTCGTTAATATAAAAAGAATATTTGGCAGTTTGTGAGCTTTTTTCCCCCCCTCTAGAGGAGGTGTTCCTTTCAAATAGAAACAAAATTACAGTATCACAGTAATTAATATTGCTGATTCAGATTCAAAAGACTGATGTTTCTGTGGAGAAATTACCATTTTCTTTTGATGAAGCAGATTTACTTGGGGATTGGTAGAATCATCCAATCATGAAATTCTAAATTATTGGATTAGCATCAAAATTGATCCTGGCCAATTGGGATGAGGAGAGGGGTGGCTTTTACCATCTTTCCCTTTTCTACCTAAATGTCTTGCTACTATTTCCAAGCAAAAATGTAGCAGGACTGAATTATTCTTTATGCGCTAACCCATTGGTTAGTATTCACCAGTGTTCCTTTATTAATCTAAATTATTGACACTGATCAGTTTTGTATTCGTTTTTAGCGTTTTATGTTATTTTCATTTCATTGTTCCCTTTAAAAGATAGTGAAAGGTGCAAGTATACACATTGTATTTGAATACAAACGTATTTTATATCAGTACAAATCACTGACCCATTAATTTTCTTTTCTAAATGTGAACATAATACAATGAACATTTTTAACTATTTTGTCAAAATGTAAATTCAGTAGACTATATGTACCAGTTAAATATAAAGCATACCTGTGATACAGAGGATAGAAAAATGGGACCTAGGAAACCAATTTGTCAATCTTGGAGTGCATAGAATCTTACTGAGCATTTTTTTTTTTAAGATTGGCACCTGAGCTAACAACTGTTGCCAATCTTTTTTTTTTTTTTAATTGCTTCTTCTCCCCAAATCCCCCCAGTACATAGTTGTATATTTTAGTTGTGGGGCCTTCTAGCTGTGGCATGTGGGACGCCGCCTCAGCATGGCCTGATAAGCGGTACCATGTCCTTGCCCAGGATCTGAACCAGTGAAACCCTGAGCTGCTGAAGCCGAGTGCGTGAACTTAACCACTTGGCCACGGGACCGGCCCCTTACTGAACATTTAAGTAATACTTCCTGAAGAAAGAGCTTACTGACGTTAGAAATGCTCAATTGGCTAACATTATGTTTTAATAGCCAAATAAAACAATTAACTTTTAAAAACTTATTTTTCTATTATTCAGCAAGTATTTGTGGGGCTGTCTGCCAGGCATAGTGTTTGAGTGTTGGAATTTGTAATAATGAAATGTATATTTAATTCAGTTTTAGAGTTAAGAACAGTTACTATCCTTTCTCATATTTTTTTCTTTATTAAAGAATTGCATTTTGTGAAAAAGGAACGAAGAATTTTCTGAGAGAATTATGTCTAAGTGCACTTTTTGTTGATACATCATTTTAGTAAGACATTTTTCCTTTTGTTCTATTTTATGAAGTAAATGTGATGGAAATGTTTTCTAAAAAATTAGAGTGTCTTCTGGGCTTGAATGGCAGTCATTGTGGAGTTTATTTTCAGGATTAATGTAGATTAATTAAGGAAATTTGTAAAATCCAGTTGCAGTGCACAGTATCTTGTAGTGTCAGTTTCTCGTATATTTTGTCTGTCACTGTTAAGATAATTCCAAACTTTTTCATCTTTCCTTCTTCCATCTTCCAGATCAATTACTCTTATTTTAAAAAAAGAAGAAGAAAAATCTGAAATAGGTGGTCCATATTTACTGTGACAGTCAATAGGAGGAAGGGAGGGTTTGAGGACATGGGTAAGCTGAGGAAAGATTTCAAATGGAAGACAAACTAGACAAATCTAGCCATCTTTTTTGAAAGGAGGGAAGGATCAAAGAAGCACATTAAGCCAATTTAAGAGATCTTTTAATAATGTGGAGTTTTTTTGTGACTTTTAATTTATTGCCTTAAACCATAACTCCATATTTGCAAAGCTCTGGAGTAGGCTATTTTGATTTAAAATTTTACATTGGCCTAGGTTAATGGTTCCAATATGTCAGTGAAATGTGTAGTCCTCCTCAAAACTTTTCATTAGTGAAGCCTCATCTGAATTCCACCTTCTATTCAAAATGGGAAAGAAATGAATTATATTAATACTAGAATATTTTAAAATAATATAATTTTGAAAAATGTTAGTAGGGGATAGTTTTTGGTTTGTTATAAGTTAACATTAACATTTTAAATATTAGATATCATTGATCAAGCCTGATGTTTATGTCAATAAAAAACTTGGGAAATGTATTTAAGACTTTTTTAGTTGTTTTTGTTGTTTTAAGAATAGTTTTGTTATTTTAACCTAAGTTCTGAATTCTTACTTGAGTAATTAAATAATAGAACTTACTTTTATGAACTTAACAAAGAATTTTAACAAAAAAATCAATTTTTATTAGTTTCTTATGACTATATTTTTCTTGTTAAACCTTGACTGAGGAATAGCCTATTTGTGATATCCTTCAGTTTGGGGAACTAGGAGAACAGGCTTTGCTTTTCCAATTGAAGCAAAGTATCCTTCAGTCTAAACTTGTATATGTACAGGCAGGATGAGAATAATGAAATTTAATTCACATTTTTAAATATAAATCTTCTGTACCGTGCACAATTTGACCCTCTTAAGGATGTTTAGTCTTCTGATGCATGAATTGGTATCTCCATTTAAGTTGACTTCAGTTTGTCTCTGCAGTGTTTGGTGGTTTTCAATGTAAAGGTATTATACATATTTTGTTAAATTGATCTCTGTTTTATATTTTTATGTTATTCTAAGTGGCAGTTTAAAGAAAATTGCTTTCCACTTGTTTGTTGTTAGTATATAGAAGTGTAGTTCATTTTTGGATAAAATTTTGTAATTTGTGATTCTGCTAAATTCATAATTAATTAATTAAGTCATTTTAGGGTAGCCCTTCAGATGTTCTGTGTAGGCTATTAGCTTGTCTGTGAATAAAGACTGTTTTGCTTCCTCCTTTTCAATTTTTACATATTTTATTTTTTTTACTTTATTGCACTGACTAGTAGTAGTCTAGGTACAGTATGGAATACAAGTGGTGAGCTGACATCTTTGCCTTATTGCTGTTCTTAGCTTGAAAACATTCAGTCTTTGACCATTAAGTATGATGTTAGCTATAGGTTTTTCATAGATACCCTTTATCAGATTGAGGAAATTCCCTTCTGTTCATAGCTTGCTGAGAGTTTTTTTCCGTACCATGAATGGGTATTGAATTTTTTTCAAATACTTTTTCTGCATCTAAGGAGATGCTCACATGGTTGTTTTTTCTCTTTTTGTCTGTTAATGTAGTCAGTTACAGTGATTGATTTTTGAATGTTGAATCATTTGTTTCTGAGATAATCCCCACTTGGTCATGATATGTTAAACTTTTTGTATATTGCTGGATTCATTTGCTAAAATTTAGTTAACATTTTTTTCATCTGTGTTCATAGTAGACATTGGTCTATAGTTTTTTTAAATAATGTTTGTGTCTGGTTCTTGCATCAGGATAATAGAGTGAGTTTGAAAGATTTCTTCTTCTGGAAAAGTTTCTTTACAGTTGATGTTATTTCTTCTTCTTCTTCTTTTTTTTTTCTGAGGAAGATTAGCCCTGAGCTGACATCTGCCGCCAATCCTCCTCTTTTTGCTGAGGAAGATTGGCCCTGAGCTAGGATCCATGCCCATCTTCCTCTACTTTATGTGTGGGACACCTGCCACAGTGTGGCTTGACAAGCAGTTTGTAGGTCTGCACCCAGGATCCGAACCAGCAAACCCTGGGCCACTGAAGCGAACATGTGAACTTAACTGCTCCGCCACTGGGCCGGCCCCTCTTATCTCTTCTTTAAGTGTTTGGTTGAAGTCACCAGTGAAGACCTCTGGGCTTGGTGTTTCTTTGTGAGACAGTTTTAACCTATAAATTCAATTTCTTTGATTGATATTGGGCTATTCAGATTTATATTAATACATTGTGAATAAGCTTTAGTTGTTTGTGTCTTTCAAGGAATTTGTCCATTTTATCTAAGTTGTTTAGTTTATTGGCATGAAGTTGTGTATTATGTTCCCTTATTCTTTTAATGTTTGAAGGGTCTCTAGTGATATCCCCTCTTCCGTTCTGGTATCAGAGACACTCCTTTGTCTAAAGGAGCACTTAATATTTTAAATTTTTCTTTATCTGTATCTTACAAAGTTTATGTTGTGTGTTCATTTACATGGAATTCAAAGAATTTTTAAATTCCTTTGTGATTTTGTTTGATCTTTTTAATTTCCAAATATTTGGTTAATTTTCCAGATATCTTTCTGTAATAGGTTTCTGCTTTAATTATGCTGTGGCCCAAGAACATACTTTGTGTATTTAATATAAAGTGCATAGTGGTGTTTGTGTTAGTGAATGTTTTGTGTGCACTTAAGAAGAATGTGTATTGTGCTGTTGTTGAGTGGAGCTTTCTAAAAATGTTAATTAGGTCAAATTGGTTGATAGTGTTCTTTAAGATTTATCCCTTCTGATTTTCTGTTGTTCCAGTAATTGCTGAGAGAGGAGTGTGGAAATTTTCAACTTTAATTGTGAGTCTGTGTGTTTCTTCTTTGACTTCTTGGTTCAGGTATTTTGAAACTATGTTATTAGGTGTGTGCATATTAAGTGTTTCTATGTCTTCTTGATTACATGTCCTCTATCTTGAAATGTTTATCTTTGGTAATATGTTGTGCAATAGTTTCTGAAGTAGCTTGCATAGTTTCTGACAGAAAGTCTGCTGCTGTTCTTATTTTGTTCCCCCATATGTACATTTTCTGTTTTCTTTGACTGCTCTTAAGACTTTTTCAGTGACTGTGTTTCAGTCATTTGGTTATAATGTACCTTAGTGAGGTTTTCTTTGAGAAAATCCTGCTTAGAATTTTCTTTTTAAAACTAAATTTGGAAACATTGGCCACTATTTCTTCAAATATCCCACTTACCCCAGGTTTTTTTGGTGGAGAGGAGAGAGTGGAATTCCAGTTATGCATTTGATATTGTCTCTCTTGACACTTAACACTCAGTTTTTTTCATTCTTTTTTTCTCTTTGCTTTGTTGGAATGGTTAATATTGTCATGTCTCCAAGTTCACTGGTCTTTTCTTCAGCAATATATAATCTGTTCTTAATCCTATCCAGTGTGCTTTTTTATTTCAGGTAGTTTTTCATCTCTGGAAGTCTTATTTCTTCTATTTCTTTCCTCATCATATTAGTATTTTCCTTTACCTTTTCTAACATATAGAGCATATTTATAATCATTGTTTTAATGCCCTCAGCTGTTAATTCCATTAACTTTCCATTAGCATTCATTGATTGACTTTTCTTCTTATTATGGGCCACGTTTTCCCGCTTCTTTTCATTCCCTATAATTTTTGTTAGGGTGCTGAACATTGTGGGATGACATTGTTAGGTGAAGAAGTTTAGTGTTGAGCTTTCTTTTGTTTTGTATAGAAGTTACTTGGTATCAGCTGAATCCTTTTGAGGCTTTTTTTTTTTTATTGAGTTAATGGTAGGTTACAATCTTGTGAAATTTCAATTGTACATTAATGTTTGTCATTCCTGTTGTAGGTGCATCACTTCACCCTTTGTGCCCACCCCCCACCCCACCTTTCCCCTGGTATCTGCTAAACTGTTCTTAGTCCACATTTTTAAATTCCTCATATGAGTGGAGTCATACACAGATTATCCTTCTCTAGCTGACTTATTTCACTTAACGTAATTCCCTCAAGGTCCATCCATGTTATTGCAAATGGAATGATTTTGTTCTGTTTTGCAGCTGAGTAGTATTCCATTGTACATATGTACCACATCTTCTTTATCCATTCGTCTGTTGATGGGCACTTAGGTTGCTTCCATGTCTTGGCTATTGTAAATAATACTGCAGTGAACATTGGGGTACATAGGACTTTTGGGATTGCTGACTTCAAGCTCTTTGGATAAATACCCAGTAGTGGGATGGCTGGATCGTATGGTAGTTCTATTTTTAACTTTTTGAGGAATCTCCATACTGTTTTCCATAGTGGCTGCACCAGTTTGCATTCCCACCAGCAGTGTATGAGGGTTCCTTTTTCTCCACAACCTCTCCAACATTTGTTACTATTAGTTTTAGATATTTTTGTCATTCTAACAGGTGTAAGGTGATATCTTAGTGTAGTTTTGATTTGCATTTCCCTGATGATCAGCGATGATGAGCATCTTTTCATGTGCCTATTGGCCATCCGTATATCTTCCTTGGAGAAATGTCTATTCATGTCTCCAGCCCATTTTTTGATTGGGTTGTTTGATTTTTTGTTGTTGAGTTGTGAGAGTTCTTTATGTATTATGGATATTAAGCCTTTGTCAGATATATGACTTGCAAATATTTTTTCCCAGTTAGTGCGTTGTTTTTTTGTTTCAATCCTGTTTTCCCTTGCCTTGAAGAAGCTCTTTAATCTGATGAAGTCCCATTTGTTTATTCTTTCTATTGTTTCCCTTCTCTGAGAAGGCATGGTGTCCAAAAAGATCCTTTTAATACTGATGTCAAAGGGTGTACTGCCTACGTTTTCCTCCAGAAGCCTTATGGTTTCAGGTCTAATCTTTAGGTCTTTGATCCATTTTGAGTTTATTTTGGTGAATGGTGAAAAAGAATGGTCAATTTTCCTTCTTTTACATGTGGCTTTCCAGTTTTCCCAGCACCATTTGTTGAAAAGACTTTCTTTTCTCCATTGTAGCCCTCAGCTCCTCTGTCGAAGATAAGCTGTTCATAGATGTGTGGTTTTATTTCTGGGCTTTCAATTCTGTTCCATTGATCTGTGCACCTGTTTTTGTACCAGTGCCATGCTGTTTTGATTACTGTAGCTTTGTAGTATGTTTTGAAGTCAGGGATTGTGATGCCTCCCATTTTGTTCTTTTTTCTCAGGATTGCTTTAGCAATTCGGGGTCTTTTGTTGCCCCATATGAATTTTAGGATTCTTTGTTCTAATTCTGTAAAGAATGTCATTGGGATTCTGATTGGGATGGCATTGAATCTGTAGATTGCTTTAGGTAGAACGGACATTTTAACTATGTTTATTCTTCCAATCCAAGTACATGGAATGTCTTTCCATCTTCTTAAGTCGTCATCCAATTCTCTCAGAAAGGCCTTGTAATTTTCATTATATAGGTCCTTCACTTCCTTAGTTAAATTTACCCCAAGGTATTTTATTCTTTTTGTTGCGATTGTGAATGGTATTGTGTTCTTGAGTTCTTTTTCTGTTAGTTCGTTCTTGGAGTATAGAAATGCTACTGACTTATGCAAATTGATTTTGTACCCTGCAACTTTGCTGTAGTTGTTGATTACTTCTAACAGTTTTCCAATGGATTCCTTGGGGTTTTCTATATATAAGATCATGTCGTCTGCAAACAACGAGAATTTCACTTCTTCCCTCCCTATTTGGATTCCCTTTATTCCTTTTTCTTGCCTGATTGCTCTGGCTAGGACTTCCACTACTATGTTAAATAAGAGTGGTAATAGAGGGCATCCTTGTCTCGTTCCTGTTTTCAGGGGGATGGCATTCAGGTTTTGCCCATTGAGTATGATGTTGGCTATGGGTTTGTCATATATGGCCTTTATTATGTTGAGGTAGTTTCCTTCTATGCCCATTTTATTCAGAGTTTTTATCATAAATGGCTCTTGGATCTTGTCAAATGCCTTCTCTGCATCTATTGAGATGATCATGTGGTTTTTATTCCTCAGTTTGTTGATGTGGTGTATCACGTTGATTGATTTGCGGATGTTGAACCATCCCTGTGTCCCTGGTATGAATCCCACCTGATCCTGATGTATGATTCTTTTGATGAATTGCTGAAATCTGGTTGCCAAAATTTTGTTTAGAATTTTTGCATCTATGTTCATCAGTTATATTGGCCTGTAGTTCTCTTTTTTCGTGGTGTCCTTGTCAGGTTTTGGTATCAGCGTGATGTTGGCCTCATAGAATGTGTTAGGAAGTGTTACATCCTCCCTAATTTTTTGAAATAGCTTGAAGAGGATAGGTATTAAATCCTCCCTGAAAGTTTGGTAGAATTCCCCAGGAAAGCCATGTGGTCCTGGGGTTTTATTCTTTGGGATGTTTTTGATTGCTGTTTCAATCTCTTTCCTTGTGATTGGTCTGTTCAAATTGTCTGCCTCTTCTTGAGTGAGCTTTGGGAGATTGTGGGAGTCCAAGAATTTATCCATTTCCTCTAGGTTATCTATTCTGTTGGCATACAGTTTTTTGTAGTATTCTCTTATAATCCATTGTATTTCTGCAGAGTCTGTTGTTATTTCTCCTCGCTCATTTCTGATTTTGTTTATTTGAGCTTTCTCCCTTTTTTTCTTTGTAAGTCTGGCTAGTGGTTTGTCTATTTTATTTATCTTCTCAAAAAACCAGCTCTTTGTTTCATTGATCCTTTCTACTGCCTTTTTCGTTTCAATAGTATTTATTTCTGCTCTGATTTTTATTATTTCTCTCCTGCTGACTTTGGGCTTTATTTGTTCTTTTTTCTCTAGTTCAGTTAGGTGTAGTTTAAGATTGCTTATTTGGGATTTTTCTTGTTAAGATGTGCCTGTATTGCGATGAATTTTCCTCTTAATACAGCTTTTGCTGTATCTCATATGAGTTGGTATGGCATGCTATCATTTTCATTTGTTTCCAGGTATTTTTTGATTTCTTCTTTAATTTCTTCAGTGATCCATTGCTTGTTCAGTAGTGTGTTGTTTAGTCTCCACATCTTTGTGCCTTTCTCAGCTTTTTTCTTGTAATTAATTTCTAGCCTTATAGCATTATGATCAGAGAAGATGCTTGTTATTATTTCAATTTTTTTAAATTTGTGGAGGCTTGCCTTGTTTCCCAACATATGGTCTATCCTTGAGAATGTTCCATGTGCACTTGAGAAGAATGTGTATTTAGCTCTTTTAGGGTGAAGTGATCTATATATGTTTATTAAGTCCAGTTGTTTTAGTTTTTCATTTAGCTCCACTATTTCCTTGTTGATTTTCTGTCTGGATGATCTGTCAATTGATCTGAGTGGGGTGTTGAGGTCCCCTACTATTATTGTGTTGTTTTTAACATCTTCCTTTAGGTCTGTTAATAGTTGCTTTATGAATCTTGGTGCTCTTGTGTTGGGTACATAGATATTTATAAGCATTATTTCTTCTTGATAAAGTGTCCCTTTGATCATTATATATTGTCTCTCTGTGTCTCTCTTTACCTGTCTTATTTTGAAATCCATTTTGTCAGATATAAGAATTGCAGCACCTGCCTTTTTTTCTTGCTATTAGCTTGAAGTATTGTCCTCCACCCCTTCACCCTGAGCCTGTGTTTGTCCTTGGGGCGGAGGTGTGTTTCTTGGAGGCAACAAATTGTTGGATCTTGTTCTTTAATCCATTTTGCCACTCTGTGTCTTTTTATGAGAGAGTTCAATCCGTTCACATTGAGAGTGATTATTGATGCATGTGGACTTAATGCTGTCAATTTGTCGCTCATTATCTTGTTTTCCTGCGTTTCTTTTCCTGTGTGCTTTAGACTACCCATTTAATACTGCAATTTCTTATGCTGGGTTTCTTAGATTTTTCCTTGTTTATGATTTGTGACTCTGTTCTGTATTTTATTTTAGTGTCTACCTTGAAGTTTGTATTTAGAATCTCATGTATAATATAGTCTATTCTCTTGTGGTCTCTTACTTACTTGACCTAGACTGATTTAGACCCTTTGCTCTTCCCCTCCTAAATAATTATTTTCATTTCTTATTCCAACTCGTGTTATGAATTTGTAGTTAGAGTGATAAGATCGTCCTTGCTTTGGTAGTTTCCTTACCTTTACCCTAATGCTATAGTTGAATATTTGCTATCCTGTTCTGGTTCTATCCATCGGTCTCACCAGTCTGTGGATTGTGACCCCTTTTTCCCTTTTTTCTTTTTTTAGATATGAGAGCCTTCTTGAGGATTTCTTGTAGTGGAGGGCTTTTAGTTACAAATTCCCTTAACTTTTGCTTGTCTGGAAAAGATTTAATTTCTCCCTCATATCTGAAGGAAATTCTTGCTGGATACAGTATTCTTGGCTGAAGATTCTTATCTTTTAAAGCTTTGAATATGTCAGTCCATTCTCTCCCAGCTTGTAAGGTTTCTGTAGAGAAATCCGCTGACAGTCTAATAGGGGCTCCTTTATAGGTTATTCTCTTCTTTTTTCTTACTTCCCTGAGTATTCTTTCTTTATCTTTCCTTCTTGCCAATTGTACTACTATGTGCCTTACAGTAGGTCTTTTTACACTGACAAATCTAGGAGATCTGAAAGCTTCCTCTACACACATTTCTCTGTCAATCCCTAGATTTGGGAAGTTCTCTTCAATAATTTCGTTAAGCACACTTTCTGCTCCATTTTCCTTTTCCACGTTCTCGGGAATTCCTATGATCCTTAAGTTCTTACTCCTCATTGAATCCACTATCTCTCGGAGATTTTCCTCATTTTTTTTTAATTCTTAGTTCTCTTTCTTCCTCTGTCTGGAGCCATTCAGTCTGTCTATCTTCACTTATGTTAATTTGCTCTTCTATGGTGTCTACATGGGTATTCAGGGAATCCGTATTCTCTTTTATCTGGTCCATTGTGTTTTTCATCTCTGGTAATTTTGTTTGATTCTTCTTTATGATTTCAATCTCTTTTGTGAAGTAACTCCAGAACTTGGCTTGTTTCTCTTTCTCTCTACCTCATTGAGTTTTTTGATTATAGCTGCTGTGAATTCATTATCACTTAGTTTACCTAATTCCAAGTCCTCAGGACTTAATTCTATGTTTTTATTGTTTTCTTTCTGGTCTGGGGCTTTTATAAATTGCTGGATGGTAGAGGAGCAGTTTTTTCGCATGGTGGTAGAATTTGGTTGCAGTTACAGCCTGTCGCCACTAGATGGGGGCCGAGAGCCGTTTATTATGCGCTCTCCACCTTCGGGCAAGGTGGCAGCGCCCAATGGCTTTGCCAGGAGGGAGGGGCTGCTGTTCTCGAGCACCGATCTGGATTCAGATCAGTTCTGTTCTCTGGTCTCCTGAGGCCCTGGGTTTATGGGGTCCTCACGCACAGAAGCTTTCCCCCATCAGCGGGTTTCCACTGAACCAGCAGCAGGAGTGATGGATGATCCCCCGGTCGCACGGCCCCTCCCCCGCTCCTTCCTGACCCGCGCCCCGCAGCGATCACAGACTCTAGGGGAGGGAGCGACGTTCTCTCCTACTGTTCCAGCACCTCCGAAGGTGTAAGCAAGGTTATGATCTCTGCCTTCTTGGTATTGTAGGTCTCTAACGAGCTGGCATTATGTTTATTCTCTGAAATTCAGTTCTTCCAGTCTTTTGTTGTATTTTGGAGGGGAGAGAATCCCGGGTCAGCTCATCCCACCATTTTGCTCCCACCCATCCCCTTTTGAGGCCTTTTAAAAAAGCTTTGTGAGTGTTGGTTTAGAACAACCTTTATTGTAGAGTTAATTTAATTGTTTCTTAAGGTTATACTTTTCTGAGGGTTATAATCCATGCCCTTTGAGGACTAGTCTCAATTCAAAGTAATCCAAATCAATATTATAAAAGTGTTGTTTATCTGTTTTTTTTTTTTTTAAAGATTTTATTCTTTTCCTTTTTCTCCCCAAAGCCCCCTGGTACATAGTTGTATATTCTTCATTGTGGGTCCTTCTGGTTGTGGCGTGTGGGACGCTGCCTCAGCGTGGCATGATGAGCAGTGCCATGTCCGCGCCCAGGACTCAAACCAACGAAACACTGGGCCGCCTGCAGCGGAGCGCGCGAACTTAACCACTTGGCCATGGGGCCTGCCCCTATCTGTTTTTGTTTTTTGTTTTAAAGGAAATTTTGTGGCCCAAGAATAGTTTAGGTAGTCTTAGAAGATCAAAGTGGAAGGACTTTCTCTACTCAAAGCTTATAAATCTACAGTAATTATCACTTCCATGAAATAATACCACAAGGATAAACAAAAGAAATCAAGAGCCTGGAAGAGGGTCAGTATATACATGGATACTTGCTTTATGACAAAACTGACAGTTTGGAGTAGTAGGGAAAGAATTATTTAGGGAATGATACTGGAACGATTGGTGATCTGTACAGAAGAAAATGATTCATGCTCCATACTATATGCGAAAAATCAATTTAAGATTGATTTGTACATCTCAATGTGTAAGGCAAAACTATAAAACTTTAGAAGCCAATATAAAGGGAGTGTGTTCAGGATCCTCTGATAGGCAAAGATTTCTTAAAAAGAAATAAAAACTGCTAATATAAATAAAACAGTTGATAAATTTGATTACCTTAAAACTAAGAAATTTTGTTCATGCAAAGTCATGATTAGGAAAATAGAGAGGCAAACCAGAGTGGAAGAACGTATTTGCAATACATATGATGGACAAAAGGCGTATGTCAGAATATTCAAAGCACTTCTACAAAGCAATGTGCCAGAGACAAAGAATCCAATAGAAAAATGGGCAAGAGTCATGAAAAGGCACTTCATAAAAGAAATTCAGATATTTGAGAAACAGGTGAAAAAGTTGCTTAACCGCATTCATTAGTAATCTGAGAAATATAAATTAAAACTGCAAAGAGGCTCCATCATAAGCCAGTAGAGCGGCTAAAGTTAAAAAAGAGATCGATAGTACATGCTTTGGAGAGGATGTTAAGTTATGGGAACTCTGTAAGCACAGCTGGTGGGAATATATGTTGTTACAGACACTTTAGAAAACGGTTTGATATTTCCATACCCTGTGACCCAGTATTTTCTTTCCATGGGTGCATGCCTGAGAGTAATGCACAAATATATGTGCTAAGAGATATGTTAATAACACTGGTAGCAGCAGTATTTGTAATAACTTCAAACTCAATACCTTGTTCATCAACAGTTGAATGAATAAATAAAATTGTGATATATTCATATAATGAGATACTTCACAGCAATAAAAATGGATGAACTACAGCTACACACTAGACAGGGGAATATCACAGGCATGTTTCTCAAAAGAAGCTAGAAAAGAAAGAATCCGTAATTGTGATTCCGTTTATGTAAAGTAAATCAAAACACACAAAGATAAAAGAGGTAAAATCTATACATTTTATTTTTGTATATATTGTATCTTAACACCAAATATACCAACTCCTAATTCCATTGCATGCCTGGCCACATTTTTATATTCCGTTCCACATTCACTTAGAAACTTTCTGATTCTGAATATAATGGTCAACCCAAAATCTTGTTTACTTTTATAAATAAAGATGAGGTTAGAGCAGCATTTTTATACAGATTTGATTCAGGTGATATAAAGTTAAAAGTTTTTAATGTATTTAGTATTTGAATCATAATTTAGAGGATTGAGATGGTCTCTAGTATGACAATTCATCTTTATACAGGGTGTAATTATTGGCAAAGGATTTTTTCCAGAAATCGTTATGAAAACCTGAAAAGTATTTGGGACAAGTATAAGTATCTGCATTTTACAAATGAGAGAGTGTTAATATTGGGATTTGCTGGTGGAGGACTAGAATCTTATTTTCATTTCCACACCTTGCCTTGCGTGTCCTTTATTTCTCTTGTGTGTTCCGTGTGAAGACAGGACATTGCTCTTATGTAGGTGTAATTAATCTGAGAATGAAAGGTCATGTATGGATGTCTTAATAAGGACACTTTACAAAGTCTCCTTTCTAATAATGAGTTTAATAATATTGTGCCTGTCTCTAAGGAGCCCCAGGTACACTGTGATTATATCCTCATAATTTGCTCTAAGAGTTGGAGATAGGTTCTTGCTCCACTTTGTAAAACTGATTGAGGTAGTGAAGAAGTGAGTCACTGAAAATCACGTGACAATTCATTGGTCTATCTAGAAATAAAATATGAAGTTTATAGACTGGTCATGCTGATATAAGTTTTGAAGTATAATGTGTTTTCAGTCAGTAGTTTGGATTATTTATCATGATTAATTATATCATTTTTAAATGGTAGTCTGTTTTGCTTTAAGGAAGCACAATTTAGAAAAACTTTGAACTCCCTGTACAATTAAATGAAGGGATTGATATTGACATTAAAAAAAGTTGCTTCCAGTTTCTATCAGATTTAGTTAATTTCTGTAGCAAATTTAAGATGCTTTACTGACCAGTATTTGTGATGGATACATAATTTTTAGCACTATATTATATGTTGTGTAAAACAAGGCTTATATATCTTTAGGAGGAATAGAGTCTGATAGGGGTAGGCTCTTAACATTTTATCCCAAAGCTACTTCTCTAACTTTTTAGCATTCACCTTTAAAATGTCTTTAGTCTGAAAACATAGATTGAAACATATAAAAATATATAACTTGTTATTAATCAGAGAAATCCAAATTAAGATAGAAAGATACTATATTTAAACCACTTCTTAGATGACTTCTCTCTTCAACCTCTTTATGTTTTGCTATATATATGTGATAATTTTACCTGAAACATTTGAAATAAACATATAGAAATAAGTGATATTTTGGAGTTATGCTGTCAAGCAAAGGCACCAATGTTCACCATTTCAGTTGTCCTCACTTTTTTAACAGGTAGTTGTTTGGAGGTGTTATAGCCAGGCAGCAGCTAGTCTTTGCAAAAGAAAAAGGCTCTTCTTCCAGTTTTAGGTGTAGTCTGCCGTCTGCTATGGATCAGGGCTTTGAGAGTGGAGAGCAAACTGTGTTTCAGTCCCCACTCACCTTCTCTTGGCCCCAGGCCCATGTGCAGGGTACGACCTACACCATTGTTCATAGTGGTCTTGAGTCATAATGATTTCTTGCCTTTCTTTTGATAGATTTATAACATTTGAATTGTATTGCATGCCAGGATATCTGTCATGAAACCCCCAGAATTCTTTAAGCAGTCCCCTTTCTAGTTAGTAAGGGATTATTTTCTCAATACTGTCTGTAGTTTTGTACTTTTATTGATCTTATTTTTTGAATCAAATGTTAGTGTTTTTGAATTTTACCTAAAATTTATAACAACCTAATATAAGTCAGAACTTTATAAACTTAAATATCAGTGTTTGTAGGGCATATTCTGCCTCTGTGAAAGTTATATATGGCAAAATTGCATTTTCAAGTAGTGACCATAAGTGTATGAGCTTTATACTCAAAGTTAAGTTTGTTTTCCCTTTTTGAATCATTTCTTTAAATAGTGATTAGGAGCCATCATTGTGTTCATACAACATATCATTGTACCTTAAAAATATGTAATTAGCTACAGCATGTACAATTCTGGCTGAAATGGAATGCTTTAGTCATTTTCCATTAAACAGTAGTTTAATGATAGTCTTATATTAATTTAGAATTTGAATTTCTGCCTGGATTTAATTGTTTGTAAACAGTAATGAAAGCATCCTATTTTAAAGTGAACACAGAAAAATATTCTTATATTAAAAATAACTGAAGATAATTCTCTAATGGTAAAGAACCTCTGATTGCATTACAAATTACAATAAGATAGTTTCCTTCAAGTGTGTATGACAAAGAGAATGTACAGTTTGAGTGATTTTTTGTTTGTATGTTTTATAAGGGAATGTAGGGCATCATTTGTGTGTGTGTGTAATGTAGTTGCAGAGTCCAGTACTGAAATTATGTTTAAAATTATTTGCCATTGCTTTATTCTGATTTTTCAAGGAGATCTTTTAGCAAAGTGGATAGCCAGTAGGATTTCTTGCTTGTTTAGGTACAATTTTTTTCCCCTTCTGGTAGATAATAATTAGAGGACCCAGGGTATTCATACTTAAGTGCAGTAAACTTTTATAGTTAATTTTTTTTGTATCATTGAGTGTTTTTGAAATTGAGAATCATACAGAATGCTAGCAGTGAAATCCGTAAATAAAATTAAGAAAACAGTTTCATTTGCAATAGCATCAAAATAATAAAATACTTAGGAATAAATTTAACAAAAGAAATGCAACACCTGTACGCTGAAAACTACAGAACATGATTGAAAAAAATTAAATACCTAAATAAATGCAAAGACATGCTATGTTTATGGACTGGAAGACTTATTATTAAGATTATAGTGTTCCCCAAACAGATTTAGTGCAATCCATATCAAATCTCAGCTGGCATTTTTTGCAGAAATTGACAAGCTGATCCTAAAATTCACATGGAAATTCAGGAGACCTAGAATAGCCAAAAAATGATCTTTAAAAATAATAAAGTTGGGGGTCTCCCACTTCCTGATCTTAGAACTTACTACAAAGTTACAGTAATCAAGACAATGTGGTACTGGCGTAGGGGTAAACATTATAGATCAATGGAGTAGAATTGAGAGTCTGGAAATAAATCCATATATATATGGTCAATTGATTTTTGACGAGGGTGCTAAGACCATTCACTAGGGAAAATAGCCTTTTTTTTTAAAATTAAGATTATGATAGTTAACAACCTGGTGAAATTACAGTTGTACATTATTGTTAGTCATGTTGTAGGTATACCACTTCACCCTTTGTGCCCTCCCCCCACCCCCCCTTTCCCCTGGTAACCACCGATCAGTTCTCTTTGTCTATATGTTAACTACCACCTATGAGTGGAGTCATACAGAGTTCGTGTCTCTGTCTGGCTTAGGAAATAGCCTTTTTTAACAAGTGGTGCTGGGACATCTAGATTATCCACATGTAAAAGAACAAAGTTGGTTCCTTACTTTACACTGTATACAAAAATTGGCTCAAAATGGATCAAAGACTTAAATATAAGAGCTAAAACTATACAGGCTTGAGTCTTTATGACTTTGAATTAGGCAGTGGTTTCTTAGATATGATGCCAGAAACACAAGCAATCAAAGAAAACATAGATATATTGGACTTCATTAAAATTAAAAATGTTTTTGCCTCCAGGGACACTATCAAGACAATGAAAATAACAGCCTGGTGAATGGGAGAATATATTTTGCAAATCATATATCTCATAAGGGTCTAGTATCCAGAATATATAAAGAACTCTTACAACTTAACAATGAAAAGACAAATAACCCAAATTATGAAAGGATTCTAATAGACATTTCTCCAGAGAAGATATACAAATGGCCAATAGGCACATGAAAAGATGCTTTATATTGTTAGTTGTTAGGGAAAGGCAAATCATAACCACAATGAGATACGACTTCACATCCACTAGGATGGTTGTAATAAGAAAGACAGACAGTAACAAGTGTTAGCGAGGATGTGTAGAAATTGGAACCCTTATATGTTGCTGATGGGAATGTAAAGTGGTTCAGATGCCTTGGAAAACAGCTTGGCAGTTTCTCAAAAAGTTAAGCATAATCCAGCAATTCTGTTCCTAGCTATATACCCAAGAGAATTGAAGACATGTCCACACAAAAACTTGTGCACCATCGTTCATAGAAGCATTATTCATAATAAAGAATGGATACAACCCACATTTTCATCACCTGTTGAGTGGATAAACAAAATGTGGCACATCCATAAAATATAATATTATTCGGCCAAAAAAGTAATGAAATACTAATAATACTTAACAAAGATGAACCCTGAAAACATTATGCTAAGTGAAAGAAGCCAGACACAAAAGGCTGCGTGTTGTATGATTCCGTTTATATGAACTATCCCAAATAGGCAAATCCATAGAGACAGAAAGTACATTAGTAATTGCCAGGAGTCAGGGAGAGGAAGGAGTGGGAAATGACTGCTAATGGCCATTGTTTCTTTTTGGGATGATGAAAATGTTCTAGAACTAGATAGTGCGGATGGTTGCACAGCTTTGTGAATATAGTAAGAAAACCACTGAATTGTATACTTTAAAAAGATGAGTTTCATGGCATATGTGAATTGTGGCTCAATTAAAAAAATCACATAGAGACAAAAACAGTGGCCTACTTCTGATCTAATTTATTATCAAGCAGGAGATTTTTGAGAGTGAGAAGTCTCACTTAATAATTACACCTGCACAATAGACATAAAGCTGGCTGTCTCAGGTAAACCAGAATGTATGTTTTCCCTGTTTCCTGAGGTATTTAAACTATTTTCTTTCCCCTCATAGAAGAAATATGAGGGATATAAAATTCTTCTTGTATTCTTTTTTATCGGATGTGGGAAAAAGAAAAAAACCAAGAAAGCCAGGTAATTCAAGGAAATGAGAGAGAAGATATTACTTTATGGAAATGAATATAAAAGTGTGTATCAAGTGCCATGTGTAGATATAGAACGTTAGGACTTTACTCATTTATGTGATTTTGTCATTTCAGTCGCACACATAGCCAATCAGTATTTGAATGAATAAGGAGTTTAGTGTTGTAATATAATAAAACAGTTCCTCTGAACTAGGGATGCACATCATAATCTGGAGCTTTTAAAAATTACTGTTGCTTGGGTATTAGTCTCAACTATAATTGGATAGTTTTATTGTGGGGCCAAGGTAAGTTCATACATGCATGGTATATGTTTTAGCTCCTCAAATGAATTTAGTATCCATTTAAATTGAGAGCTGTTGCATTAAATCACTGTTTGATCCCTTTATTGA
The DNA here is from genome assembly GCF_021613505.1 of Equus quagga. NCBI lineage: Eukaryota > Metazoa > Chordata > Mammalia > Perissodactyla > Equidae > Equus > Equus quagga. The sequence goes on along the minus strand of NC_060268.1, from coordinate 80,911,249 downwards.
AATATATAGTTATTATTGTTTTGTGCATAAATAGTAAACAGGAGTAGGAACTGAGAGAACCTCAGTCTAAACTGCACACACTATTTTTTTTTTTCTAGGGCCAGCTCTGTTGGTAATTCAGAAATTGTGATACTTCTAATTCTCCAAGAATTGAGATTGGGAGGAATCTTAGCATTGATTTATTTTTTCTAGATTACCTTGAAGCAGGAGTAGTGAAAAGTAGACGGAAGCTCGAATTCCTTTGTAAGTGTCTGAAACTGTATCTTGGCAGGCAGAATAGGAGAGATTGGGAGATGGAGACGTTTTAAGAGTTCAGAACTCTCTAAGTTAGCTAGTAACTGCTCATGGCCTTTGTATTTTGACAGCCCATTGTAGCATCAGATAAATTGCCCTCTGTTGTTGGAACTGGAGGAGGACATAGTGCAATGTTGTGATCCTTTCATATTTCTGGTTTCTCTTGTGCAGCCATGCCCAACTTAGTAGAAATTATCTTAATACTCTGATACTAAAAAGAAGCATAGACTCATGAAATTGGAGTTAGATGGCTCCTTGAAGATTCTGTAGGTCAACTTGTTTAGTCATCATACCCATTGAAAAATGTCCCCATGACATTTTTGACTGATAGCCTTTTTTCAGCCGCTTCTTAAATAGTTCCAGTGGTGATGCTATACTCTTACACTATACATGACATTAGAGCCAAAATTTCAACTCTTGCTCCTTGTGTGACTTTGTATGAGTACTAGCCATTTTGACCCCCAGTTGCTTTATCCAGGAAATGGAGGAAATGCTAACTACTTCACAGGGTTATTGTGACTACTAAATGAGGTAGCATACATTAATGTCTAACACAGCTATTGGTAACATGTAGACGTTGGGTAAATGTTAGTTACCTTCCCTTTTGCAGTTCAATGGAGAACAACTGACTACCTTCCAAAGGCTGGCTCTTAGAGAGTTTTCACAACCTGGGCCCTGAAGTCTTTCTTATACTTTGATTTATTGCTTTCATTCATTAACTAAGCAACTATTGAGCATCTGTTTTGGGCTAGACACTTTGGTAGCTGCTGGGGTTATAGGGGCAAATACAAGAGACTTGATCTTTTCCCTCACTGAGCTTATAGTTTGGCAGGGGAAAAAAAAGAAATTAAAATTAATTGTACAAGTAATTAATTACAGTTGTGATAAATGCTATAGAAGAGAAGTACAGTGTACTCTGAAAGTGTATTAGGAGTTCTGACAATGTGGGTGTTAGGGAACATTGCTTGGAAGAAATAATGGTGTGACTGAGACATAAAGGATGTGTAGGACTCTTAGTAAGGGGAAGTGCTTGGGTTGAGACCTAGCAGGAGATAGCAAGCTGGTAGTGTGTGTGAAGGCCCTGCAGCAGAAAGGAGTTAGGAGCTTTCTAAGTAGAGAAAGGCCTGTGCCCAGAAACTTACTGGGCAAGAAGAAGAGTGGCAGGGAAAGATGATGGTGGTTAGAGGCAGGGGCAAGATTAGATAGGGTTTTCTAGGCCATGTTAAGGGCTTGGACTTTAAGAACAGTGGTATGTAACATATTTCCGTTTTAAAATTGCTCTAATGAAAATGGGGAAATTGGATTGAAGAGGAATAAGAATGCCTTCTGAGACCAGTTAGTGGGCTATTGCAAAGCCAAGGCTAGAGGTGACAGTGGCTGTTTCTGGAAGTAGAGTACTGTGCTATGACTGGAGACATGAGTTGGAACCAGATCTTGTAATGACTTTATGCTTGTAGGTAATGTGGAGTCAGTGGAGATTGTATAAATGGGAATGATTTGGCTAGATAGGATGTTTAAAAACATTACAGGTAGCACTGAAACGATTGCATTGGAACGGGGCAGGAAAGGTGTGAATACAGAAAAGGAATAGACTTGATGTATTTGGTTTTTAAAAATGTTGGCTTTTGAGATACCTTAGGATACCCAGGTTGAGTAATTGAGAATGTGGTTGGAAATAGAGAGTCCATTAGGCTAGTGATATAGCTGTAGTGTACAGGTCGTGATTGAGGCCTTTGTAGTAGGTTGATAACCTGAGTTCTTGCTATTTGTGTTTTATGCACATTTCACAGCAATTTGAATGCATCTGTTAGGATTTTCTTAACATTTGTAAACTTGTGCTGCATACTAGGCTAAGTGTTTTATCATATGTTCTCTCTTAATTCTTATAAGTGTTTGAATATTATTATTGTTCAAATATTTTTAAGATGTGGCACCTGAAACTTAGAGAAGTTGAGTAACTTCCTCAAGCTTAGGCACGTAGTAAGTGGTGAAGCTGAGATTTGAATCCAGGTAGTCTCACTGCAGAATCTCTCCTCTTAACCACTACCATATGCCACTCCTCTGCAATATTTGAACCAACCAAACAAAACTGAGAATGGCTGAATGAGAAAGCATTTATTGAACTTTTATGGAAGACCTGTGTATAGTGTACATTGATTATGCTATAGAAGCTTTAATATACTTTCTCTGTATATTCATGTGCTCTGTAAAGTATGTGGTATCTGCTCAATTTTAAAAATGAAGAAACTGGCCAGTTTAAGTGAGAGATTAAGTGACTTGGTCAAGATCGTTAATAAATAATTCATGGCAGAGCCAATTAAAATTGGCTCTTTTAACCCCAAGGCTAGCATATTTTCTGTTACACTGCTTAAGAACTGTGTTGACTTAAAAATAAGAACTTTTCCCTTGGGAACATGATTGGATTTAATGGTTATATGCCAAGTATAGTCTTGTTCTTACAAAATAAATCATAGATCTTCAATGTTTGAAATTATACCTTGAACTTAGAGGATAAATAGATGAGGAAATTGAAATACTTAAAAATAAATAATAGCTTTTACGTGTATGCAAAGTAAAGATTTTTCTTTATGAAGCATTATTTTAGAAGAGATAAAATGGGAAAATATCTTGCAAATTCATGTCCATTTTATAATATCTCTGAAGAAATCAAATAAAATTATAATATTTTGATATCTTCATAGCTTTGGTAGTCAGTTGTTAGCATTTATAGGATTGCATCTTGATCTTGCTTAATTCAATGCCATTTAATTTTTTTCCTTTTGTTTCTTTCTTGGTTTTGAGAGGACAAATAAAAATTAAGGTAATAAGGCAACATAAAATAATGCGTATTAAATATTGATTTCTTTTAGCACCAGAGTTCAAGACTTTATCTTACCAGTAGTTGTTACTGCCTACTAAAAATCAGTGAGAGGCTATTAAGCTTAGTATTAACAGTCTAGCTCCTTCATCAGGATCTGGCTTTGGAATAAATGGTCTTTTTCAGAAAGCCCTTTTCAGAAAGACTTAGTCTGAGGCACGTTCTAAAAAAAAGAGAAAATCACCTGTCATCTGTCTTCTCTTTTATGCTGTCAGTTGATGATATGGAATGCCTTTTGGGTACTGAATACCTGAAAGTAATGCTGTAGTCAAGTTTCTTTTGGTTGATGGATACACTATTGAGAGCTGTAGCCGTGGAGTTTCTTATTACAGTGGAGAAAAAACCTGTCTCACTATGTTAGCAGAACCTTTCTGAAACAGATATTGAATTTTGATTGGTTGGCTGGATGTGAGAGAATTTTGAAGCAGTGTTGTAAGGAACTTTTGAATTTTAGGAAGCACTGAGTAGCTAAATGAACAAGCTTGCTTTGCCACTGTCTCCTGCTTTATCTTTGTTACAATCATTTATTAATTTGCCTTTTATTTTGCATATGATTATGATCTGTGTATATTACAAGAATTGATTGTTCATCTTTCAATACTGGCTTCTATCACCCAACACTGCTGTTCAGCAGTTTTTAATTGAGTGCTCAAGTCACACATCATCACTTGTAAAGACATGCTATACTGGGTACCAGTAGAATATCAGAAATAGTCAGCTTTCTTTAGAACTGCATAGGAAACTCTTTCATTTTTAAGGCTCTGTATGTGTTTGTCGTGTGGTCTATATTTATTTACAGGACATTTTTGTTTCTATTTTTAGCCTTCTGTATCATCTGGTATTTTGACTTAGAAGATTTTGGTCTTATGAGCATTTGTACATCATTTTTATGTCTGGAATAAAAATTATGAAATGAAATGATAGATCAAGGAAAGAATATTTGTGATTTGCTTTGAAAATCACCTACCTGAAACATTTTAAATGGTCTATAATTTACTTGTCCTTTTGGGAACAGATTATAATTGTCTCTTAAACTATCTGTATGTATATATCAGGTAGCATGCTTTCTGCTGCAAGTAACAGAGAGGCTAACTAAAACAGTAAGAATTTTATCGTTTCATCTAACAAGAAGTTTAGAGTTAGAATGGTTCCAGGGTTGGTTAATTTAGGTCCCTCTTCTTTCTTCTCCCTGTCATTTTTGTGTTCTACAGTTTCATTCTAAATTTCTTTAGTTTTCCTTCCCTACTGGCATATTCCCTAGGCATTGTGTGGTTGACCTAGACTCTGTTTATGCCTTTGGGGAGAAAAAAGCAATAATTAGTCATAGACTTCTTGGCTTTGGATTCTAAAGATCCTAGTTTGTTTTCTGTTTCATCTTTTATTTTCATTGTTGAAACCAATGGAATATGAATTGTCTTCTAAGTATCTAATGATGTTTATTTTTAAATTAAAATATACATCACGGAAAACGAACATTAAAAAAAGCATAGAGAATAACAGTTGTTTTCTCTGTAGTCAGAAGCCCCTCACATAATAAAGAATCCTGTCAGTAAATCCAATCCATTTATTGTGATGTCTGTGATATAAAATTAAAATGTATTAAAAAAGAGTAAATGCTCTTGATGAAAATGCAGTGTATCCAAATCATGAACTTTCAATCTAGGTAAATTAAGAGACAATTCTTCCTTTTATAAAAGAAACCATGGGTTTCTTTCAAATAACTACCTCTTGCTTGCATTATAAATGTGAATTTTTTATAGGTTTATAATATCTGATGAGTTTCTCTTTTTGAATTAGCAGAATTTAAAATTGATCTTTTGGTTGCTTCACTACGCCCCTTTTTCGGCTCCTTTCCCTTTTAGAGCTTCCCCAGGTGGCAGCCAAGCCTGTGCTGCCCTCATTAATTTTATGATGAAGAAATGGGTACTTGGAGTTGGAATAAACTGAGTAATAATAATGAGTATTATTTTTTAAGCTCCTGATATGTGCCAAGTGCTGAACAGGTACTTTATCTCCATGAATCCTCACAAAACCCTATGTGAAATTTATTATTCTAGTTTTACAGATTTGAAAACTAAGGGTAAGAGAAATTTGTTTGACTGTAGCCCAAAGTCATGTATCTAGTAAATAACTCTGATGCCCGGAAAGTATACAGGAATTTGTGTTTGTGTGTCACGAAGGGGGTCTCTCTCACATCTTTGGTACTGTCCCCCAATGTTTCTTGTGAGCACATAGAACATGTCCGTGGAAAAGAACACATTCTCCTTTGTCTAGGGTTTCCAAAGATTCTAAACTGTCACACTAGCCCACTCAGCCTTTAAGAATACATTAAAATGTCTGCTGATTTTTTTTTTTTTTTTTTACCAGCTTTTGTGGTAGCAGCCTGTTTCTCCCATGTTCTGCCAAGATGAATCAGTTAATGTGTCCTATCTCCTCAGAATGGCTTGTCATCCTTTGGAATTCCATTCACATGGTTGTCTTGTAACCTCAGCTTTTTGATAACGCTCAGGGAAAGTTATGCTTCTGGAGATTATTGTCTCTTTTTCTTTGTTAAGATAGGAGCAATGTTATCTTGAGGCTTTTTTTGGGGGGGGATGGTGAGGAAGATTGGCCCTGGGCCAACATCTGTTGCCAATCCTCTTTGCTTGAGGAGGATTGTGGCTGAGCTAACATCTGTGCCAGTCTTCCTCTACTTTGTATGTGGGACACCACCACAGCATGGTGTGGTGAGTGGTGCGCAGGTCCATGCCTGGAATCTGAACCTGTGAACCCTGGGCTGCTGAAGCAGAGCACGTGAACTTAACCACTATGCCTGGGTTGGCTTCAGAGCTTTTTAACATTCTTAGCTGAAGTCGTATAAAGTGATTTTTAGGGTTTTTTTTTTTTGAGTAGCTGGACTTTAAAAATCCTTTCTTGTGTAAAATTGAGAATGTTGCAAAAACATTATATTGATTAGGTGACTTACTCTCATTGGCAATTAGTGTTAAGTGCATATTAAGTACATAATATTGTTTTAGATAGGGTTTTTGGTTTAAACTTTATCTTAATTCTCTGGAGGTACACAATCAAATTAGTTGAAATTGAGAGAATTACATCTTTTGTTGATAAATATAATGGAAATATAACAAAATTTCTTGGATAGATTTATTGTTAGTTAATTATACAGAATAATCTCTCCGTCCTACAAATAATAATATGAATATCCTATGAATAATAAATTATTGTCTTGATTTCATTTAGGAATGAAAGGCTGGACTCTGTTAGGGGTCTTCCTTCTGTTTGTAATGGCCACAGGCTTGTTAGTAGAACGAAGCTGCTTAAAGATTTTTGTTTACATTCTGTGACTATAGAAAACAATGATCATAACCTTGGATGCTATATAGAGCTGTAATATTCTTATGGGAATGTATAAGTCTCCTCTTGCTTCTCTGCTTTTGATATATTTACTGTATTATTTTTCACATATAGCTAAATATTGAAACACTTGAAGTTATGTTCTTTACCCTTGGCTGTTCTGAAAATACATTTCTCTCTAGTGGTAGTCAATAAATACCTTAACAAATAGGGCAAATTTCACTGAGTTTGAAGAGTTATTTTCTCTGCAATCTTGTCTGTTTTACTGTCTGGAAATATAATTATCTTGAAAACATGCAAAGTTTTTACCTTGTGGTGATTTTCCTTCCCTCTAATGATACTGTTGAAAATGAGATCCTTGCCTGCATAAATATCGTATAAAAAATTATATCGTGATGCCTTTGTCAGTGTCACTTCTTTTCCTGACCAGCTTTGGGACTTTGGGTAGGCTTCCTGTTGTTTCTGGCTGTGGTTTACTTAAGTATAACAGAAATGGACATGGAACCCATGTCTCTTTCTAACTGTTGGACGTTAAGAATTATAAAGTAATATGACAGTTTTGGAAAAAATGTTTAGTGCAGATGAGTGTTACTAATCAGAACTATTATGGGTGATCTTCTGTTAATCCAGTCAAAGATGGGAAGTTTTCCTCCATACTCCTGTTTAGATGTCACTGGAAAGTAGTAAAGATTGTTTTCCTGGCTCTGATTATTGATGATTGTCAGCTGACTTTTTATTGCACTTTGTAGCTACAATATATATATTTACAATTTTTTTTTTTAACTAACCAATACAGACTTTTAGAATGGCAAAGTAATGGTGCCTCTGGGCAGCTGTGGAATTGTTATTGTGTCTGTACTATGTGGATAGGCCAGACAGATCCTTCCCTTAAGTTGCAGAACATTTACCATGATTACTGTGAGAATGACAGCAGAGAGGTACAGTAGAGCTTACCCACTTGCTTTGACAAGATTTGGGAAAATTGATGTAGGATTTTTCTTTTAATTCTTTGGAGCATTTTTTGGTTTCCCTGAAAGTGCGAAAGAAATTTTATGAAGAAGAAAATAGTATCTTATCTAACCAGTAAAGTTGGATAAGTATAACCTTTTTTCCCCCTGATTGACATCTTTCATAACTCTTTTGATGTCCTTCAACTTTACCCACTCTCATTTCAATGGTGATTTATATTGTCTGCATAGTAGTCACAAAGATAAAATCAGTCTTTGTTCAGCAGAGATTATAATCTTCAAATGATACTTTAGATTTCATTTTTAAAAGTGTTTTATAAATATTAATTATAATTATGGAATGTTAGAGTTGAAGTACTGGCGACTAGCATTTATAGAACTTTTTGTATGTGTTTGGCACTCATAAGAATTTTTAACATATCTTTGCATCTATTCTTTGGAATAACCATATGGTATATGTCTTATTATCTATAGTTTACAGTTTGGCATAGAGAAGTCAAATGACATTTCCGAGGTCACACAATTAATAGCAAAGCCAGAATAAAACTTCCCATCTTACTTAAAGTCTGTATTGGACATCATTGGAAGACCATCATTTTATAATTGTCATGGTATGGATTGGTTCAAGTAAGAATCATCAAAGGGTTCTAAATCCAGGGGAAAAGTTTGCTGAAGAGTGGGCTATTTATATGCCTTTCCAGTAAGTTTAACATGTCTTCCCACAGATTGCTTGTTATTGCAGGAGGGAAGTAGGTCTAACAGCAGAGAAATCAGATGACACAAATAGACATCAGCAAGAGGTAGATAGACATCAAATGCCTCTGGATATGATACCCTAAGAAGGATATAGGATAACTCATAGTATTTTGGTGGGAATTTAGATGTGAGGAGACATCAGACACATGCAAATTGAGAAATATTCTATACAGTAACTGGCTTGTATTGTTCAAAATGTCAGTGTCATGGAAGGGAAAGGCTAAGCAACTTTTTTAGATTAAATGAGACTAAAGAGACTGACAACTAAATGTAATATGTGATCCTGGATAGATCCTGTACTGAAGAGCAGGGGAAAAAAAGCTCTAAAGAACATTACTGGGACAATTGATAGAGTTGGAATATGTTAAAAATTGGTGAATCTAGGTAATAGTTTTGCAGGAATTCTCTATAGTATTCTTGCAACTTTCAGTTAGTTTGAAATTATTTTAAAATAAAAAGTTAAAAAAATTTTTTTTCTAAATGGTTGCAAACATTAGTATACTTGCTGAAGACATTCTTTATATTTTCTTTTAAGGCAATTACAAATTTTAAATTGTGCAAGAATAGTATGCTAGGTCAAGGAAGATCTGTATCCTAAAGTATGAGCAAGCAGCAGTTGGCAGCTGTAGCTTGAAGAGTTGTGGTGCCCCTGGCCTGGCCATTAAGGATGCAAGGGAGAAGGAGGGAAGAAACTAGGTTATAGGGGTGGTGGTGGGGTTTCTTTATCTTGCTGGTGTCGGTAGTCCTTGGCTTCTTCCTTCTCTCCCACCTTGCTAACTTGCCAACAGAGAGATAAAGGGTTTCGGTGGGAGGGCTGGGCCAGCAGCCACCAGACTGCTGACCTGGATTCAGGGTCCCTAATCAAGGCTGGTGCTTGGCATCTGAGAGACCATCTGCTCTGGGAAAACTGATGCAGGGCTTTAGCTTCTGATCCTCTCTTACTGAGGCAGCAGAGTATAGCTGTTAGAACACTCTTCTTGAGTCACATAGACCTGGATTGAGTCTTGGCTCTGCTTTTTTAGCAACTGTGACCTTGAGGAAGTGGTACTTATTGCCTAGGCTTCAGTTTTCTCAGATTTAAAATGGAAATAATAATAATGGCTGTCTTGTGAAGAGGTTGTAAGAATTTAAGAAGATAATGTGTATAAGGTGCTTTCCTGTTATTACATACCAGGGCCCTTGAAAAGTTCATTTCTCCATTCAGCCAACTAATATGTAATAGAAAACGTATTCATTGTCTGAATCCTATGGTTATGAACTTACTTACCTGATGAACTGGCTGTGAAAATATTTTGAATATTATGGAAGGATACTCGAAAGGCCTGATAGAAGATTTTTTTTTTAAAGTATTTCCCCCAAATTGGATGGCAGAAGTGAATGGAAATAGTACCCATTTCCCATGACTGTTTGAAAACTGCCAAGTATATTTTCACATCTAAGAAGAAGGCTTCAGAGTCATCTTGAGGCAAAAGTTTGCTAAACAAAAGTTGCTTACTCTTTTGGTTAGGAATTTTTGGTATTGCAACCCTATCAAAGAAGGTTGCCTAGATCTTTCCCTTTTCTGATTAAGTACACTTGTGAGATGGGATTCTTTGATCTGATTTACATTAAAATTAAAAATTGGGAGTTATTTTTCTCAGTAAAATGAAGCTGAATCTCCTTTAATAATTATTTTTTGCAATCCCATTCATTCTTATTACTGAAGAAATTATTTTAGTATGCATTTTTACAAATCAGGTAATGTGATTTGTTGTTACTTATAGTTACCATGATTATATACCTATTATATATTATATACGTTTTATATATAAAAAATATATATGTAGTTACCATATAATCATGGTACTTATAGTTACTATGATTATATATTATATATTATACATGTTATAAATGTGTATATATTTACCATATAATCATGGAAATGATAAATAATAATGCCATGATACACACATACACATATATGCATACCAACATTGTTTAATTGCTTCCATTATTTTAAAGACTATCTTCCATTTGTGGCAGGTTATACTAATTTTTCTGTTACAGCAGTAAAGAAATTTTATATTTAAATATATTTATTAAAGTGAAAAAGGGAATTGATGAAAAGAAAAATTAGGTAAATCATAATGTGCAGAGTGGTACATAATTGGGAGAAGGATTGAGAAGTTAGTACATAAATGACTACGGTTAAGGCAGCTGCTTTGTTATAGTAGAAAAGTTCCTACCTGTTTGAACTGATTGAGACTGGATGGTTCACCTTTCTCTGGCTTTCAGTTTCTTTGCTGAAGGAGGAGGGGTTACAGTACAAGAAGATTTCTAAAGTAATTTGAAATTTATAGGATTCTACCCTTTCTCAAGCATCTTGATTGAAGTTTGGTAAAGAAAAAGTTTAGATTAAAATGGTTCCTGGAACACTATGGATTTGGCACTCTTTCTCCCCTTTCTTTTCATTGTTACGCTATTTACAAAAAAAGGAAGAAATCAAATAAGAATATCTACTAAGCTGAAGGAAAAAAATTTAAACTACATATAAACTGTATGTAAATTTAAACACTGTATTTGTTAATATATTACATATAGCCTATATATAATATTACATATTATGTATTAGTCTAATGACTATATATACTAATATATATTATAATATTATAGTATATTGTGTATACTCATGTGAGTTTATATAATATATATTAGTACTTTTATCTATTTCATGTTTAGTTTGCTTTTTTATATTTAAAAAAGGATATAACCTCGGATTCCAACTTGATGTTCATTATTGGAAATTAATTACAAGATAATATTTTCCATTTAATTTTTTCTCCTGATTTCTATTGTATATGCACAAAAAGGTATTAATATGTTTCATGGGAAGTAAATATGTAAAATAGCTGGCACACAGTAAATAAAATACTCATTTTTTTATCATAAATATTAATAACATGTTATATACCCGGCTTGGAAATATATTTGTTAGTAGTAGTAATGAATCACTTTCCCGAAAATATTTGCGTATGTACAGTATTTTATTCTAGCCTCGTGTGGTACGTATAATGTGTGTAATTTCAATTTTCCTGTTATAAAAACAGTTACTTTTTAGTAGAAATCGTCAGGTACCACAGGTCTTGTAGCTAGTTTAGTGACATGTTGAGGGCTAGCATCCAGGATTTCTCACTCAACTTGTAATAGACCTTCTCAGTCCGATAATGCTTTGAAATTCCAAGCATTCCAAGTTGTGGAGAAAGAGTAACTGGAAATTGCGCAAAATGCTAAAGTAGAAGGAACATTTCAGTAATGTTTTAAGTTCATGCTTTCTGGTTTTCAGGCTTTTTTTTCCTTCTTAATTTTAAAACCAGCCATTAGTTTTTGTTGTTTGTAATAACCTTATTTCTGATCACAATAATGATGTTTATTTAAGAAAAATAAAATGAAGAAAATTTTTTTAAACTGTCCACAAGCTATTAATTTCCATAACATGAATTTACGGTGCCATCTTTTGTCTGTTCACATATTTGTCTACAGAATTTATAAAAGCAATATTAGAATTATGTATTTTCTGCCCACAACAACATACTGTGAACATTTGTTATAAAATGTTTTCACTATTTTCATTGCATTGGGATGAACATTCGCTTCCTTATAATTTTCGTCATTGTCTTATTATTTCCTTAGTATAAATTCTTGAAAAGAGAGTGGATTTTTCAACGGAAGCTGAAAATCAGATATCTTTTTCAATTTTTTTGATTGTTTAAAAACCTTAGTCTAGATGATAATTTGGGCTGTTCGTTTGCAGCAACAATAATGTTTTGTTCTTTGGGGCCTTTGCTCTCTTTCCATTTTACATTTTATCCCTAGGTAAGGACATTGTGTCCCACAACATTAATGTTATCTCTATGCCCAAGACTCCCCAAAGCATATTTTTAACTCTAATATCTGAGTCTTATATCTAGTTTCCTATTTGAGATTTCCAGTTGTATAGTCTATCACCATCTCAAGTTAATATGTCCAAAATTGAATTCTTAAGGTTAAAGAAGTAAGGAATCATGAGAGATTTCCTCTTGATATATACATGTTTATTTATTAAAAAGTTTCAGTTGTTGATGGCACAGTTACTTTTTTTACAAAGTTTATTTTAGTAGCTTTTGAAAAAATTTAATATGCAATTGATTTATCAGAATCATCAAAATGGGGTGTTCTGATAAACTCAGAGATTGGTGTTTATTTATTAAGGGCCAAGTTTAAAAAGTAAAGTTTGCCTTCTGTTTAAAGTCCATACTCTTAAAATATTTATTTGCTTAAGCAACAGGGTTCTTTAAAACAGTAAACAAAATCGATTTAAAAAGACAACATTGATGATTAGTATTAGTATGAATTGGTGACTCTGAGTACTGGATTCTGTGATATCTCTTAAATTAAGACAGCAGGGCTCACATTGGGAATCTTTTTTTAAATCTAGTTCCTGATTTTTAAAAAATGACATACAATTTCAATTAAGTGAGAGTTCAAACTAATTTTTTACTGTGTTAATGTTGCCTGAAGAAAGATACAGGCCTTGGTATTTAAATAGGGGGATTCCTTTTTTTTCTCCCTGGGATAAGATGTATTACTTTCTCTGTGAGGAAAAATGCCCATCTGTGTTTGCTAAAGATTGGTTTTAATTCTAAAGGTGGATTTTAAGTGTTGCCATTTCCACTAAAACTCCTTTATCTTTATCGTATAGAAAAGTCAGTACTCATTTGACCCAAAGAGTTCGTGGTTAGCTTGAATTAATAAAATCTGAATCCTGCAATTATTTTAAAGGTGTGTACATACTTATTTTTGAGTATTTGTATTTTTTGAAATTGTGGTAATGTATACATAACACAGTATTTACCATTTTAACCATTTTTAAGTGTTCAGTCCGTGACATTAAGTAAATTCACATTGCTGTGCATCGATCACTGCCGTCCTTCATCATCGCATACTGAAACTCTGTACCCATTAAACAATAACTCCCCATTCCTCCCTCCTCCCATCCCTGATAGCTACCGTTTTACTTTCTGTCTCTATAAATTTGACTACTCTAGGTCGCTCATATAAGTGGAATTATGTGGTATTTGCCCTTCTGTGACTGACTTATTTTGCTTCAGATAATATTTTCAAGGTTCATCCATATTGTAACGTGATCGGATTTCCGTATTCCATTGGATTGTTTCTACCTTTTGACTGTTGTGAATAATGCTCCTCCTGTGAACATTGGTGTACAAGTATGTTATTCAAGTCCTTGCTTTCAATTGTTTTGTGTATGTACCTAGAGCTGGAAGTGTTGGATCAAGTGGTAATTCTATATTTAACTTTTGAGTAACTGCTGTACTGTTTTCCACAGCAACTGTACCATTTCACATTCCCCAAAACTGCGCACAAGTGTTCCAGTTTCTCCACATTCACATTAATGTCTGTTGTTTTCTGGGGTTTTTTTCTTGTTTGTTTTGATAATAGCCATCCAAATGGATGTGAAGTGGTGTCTCATTGTGGTTTTGATTTGCATTTGTCTCATTTTTGGTAATGTTGAGCATCTTTTCATGTACTTATTGGCCATTTGTATATCTTCTTTGGAGAAACGTATGCAAGTCCTTTGCCTGTTTTTTAATTAGGTTGTTTATTTTGGTTGTTGAGTTTTAGGAGTTCTTTAGGTATTCTAGATATTAACCTTGTGTCAGGTATGTGATTTTCAGTTGTTTTCTCCTATTCTGTGGGTTGCTGTTTTCCTCTGTTGATAGTGTCTATTGACACTTTTTGACATTGTACCATGTATGTGTGGATTTATTTCTGGGCACTCTATTCTTTTACATTTGTCTAGTGTCTGTTTTTATGCCAGTACCATATTATTTTGATTACTGTAGCTTTGTAGAAAATTTTGACACTAGGGAGTGTGCGTTCTCCAAGTGTGTTCTTTTTCAAGATTGGCCATTTGGAGTCCCTTGAGATTCCAGATGAATTTCAGGATGGCTTTTCCTATTTCTGCAAAAATCACCATTGGGATTTTGATAAGGATTGCATTGGATTTGTAGATTACTTTGGGTAGTATTGACATGTTAACAAAAGTAAGTCTTTCAGTCTGTGAACATGGGAAGTCTTTCCATTTATTGTGTCATCTTTAATTTCTTTTATTGATTTTTTTAGTTTTTACCGTACAAGTATTTCACCTCCTTGACTAAGTTAATTCCTGAGTATTTTATTATTTTTGATGCTGTTGTAAATGGAATTATTTTCTTATTTCAGACTGTTCATTGTTAGTGTATATAAATGCAACTGATTTTGGTTAATATGCTTATTCTAACAATGTCTTTGTGGAATCTTGAGAGGATTCTACATATAAGATCGTGCCATTTGCCCAGATAATTATACTTCTTCCTTTCCAATTTGGATGCCTTTTGTTTTTTCTTAATTGCTCTGGCTAGAACTTCCACTACATTATTGAGGAGAAGTGGTGAAATCAGCCATCCTTGTCTTGTTACCTATCTTAGAGGAAAAGCTTTCAGTCTTTCACCATTGAGATGGTTGTAAGCTGTGAGATTTTCTTATATGACTTTTGTTATGTTGAGATATTTTCCTTCCATTCCTAGTTGGTTGTTTTTTCATAGAAGGGTATTATATTTTGTTATTCTTTTTGTGTATCACTTGAGATGATCATGTGGCTTTTTTCTTTCATTTTCTCAATGTGGTATATCATGTTAATTAATTTTAGTATGTTGAATCATCCTTGTATTCCAGGAGTAAATCCCACTTGGTAATGGTGTATAATTCTTTTAATATGCTGCTGAATTTGGTTTGCTAGTATTTTGTTCAAGATTTTTGCATCAGTGTTCACAAGGGATATTGATCTGTGGTTTTCTTGTAGTGTCTTTGTCTGACTTTGGTATCAGGGCAATGCTGATCTCATAGAATGAGTTGGGAAGTGTTTCTTCCTCTTCTTTTGAGAAGAGTTTGAGAAGGATTGGTGTTAGTTCTTCTTTAAATGTTTGGCAGAACTCACCAGTGAAGCCATCAGGTCGAGTACTTTTCTTTGTCAGGAGGTCTTTGATTACTAATTCAATGTCCTTACTAGTTATAGGTCTATTCAGCTTTTCTATTTCATTTTGATTAAGTGTTGATAGGTTTCATATTTCTAGGAATTTGTCCATTTTATCTAGGTTATCCCTTTTGTTGGCATAAGTTGTTCATAGTACTCTTACAATCATATTTATTTTTGTAGAATTGGTAGTAATGACCCCACTTTCATTTCTGATTTTAGTTATTTGTGTCTTCTCTCTTTTTCTTATTCCATCTAAGCTAAAGGTTTGTCAATTTTCTAAACCTTTTAGAAAACCGGTTTTTGGTTTTGTTGATTTTTTTCTTTTGTTTTTCTCTTCTCTGTTTATCTCTGTTCTAATCTTTATTATTTCCTTCCTTTGTTAGCTTTGAGTTTTCCCTTGTGGCAAAATCACATCATCTTAATTACTATAGCTTTATAATAAGTCTGATAAATGATGGTGTGTGAGTCTTAGCTTTATCCTTCAAGGTAGCTTTAGCTACCTTGTACCTTTGTATTTCCAAGTGAATTTTAGAATAATCTTGTCAGTTTCTGCATACAATAAAAGAAAACCTGCTGGTATTTTGATTAAGATTGCATTGAATCTCTAGATTAATTTGGGGAGAATTGACATCTTCACAAAATTGAAACTTCTCAGAATCTGCAAACATGAATTTGTTTATTATTTAATATGTTTTAAATTTCTCTCAGGATCAAGACATTTTTTGTTTTCTGTGTTTGTTTTAGGTAAATTAAATAATAGCATCTTTTATTTTATTTTTTGCCTCTGAGAATGTTCCAGTATAGAAGAAAATTTTGAAGTTGAAAGAAAGAAAGGAATAATTGCTGGAGTTTAAGACCTGAACAGGAAAGAAGGCAGAGTATGTGAGACAGATGCTGATGGGTTGATAATTGTGATGGCAGGAATTTGAGATTTGAGGAGCTTCTCTTCTGATTGCCTCCCGCCGTCGTTAAAATAGGTAGCTCAAAGTGAAGATGAGGGATAAGTGTTGGAGATGTGAGGAGAGCAAATGTGACATAAAGTAATCAACCAGGAAATTGAAAAATGGAAGCTTGCTGGGCGGTATGAAGGGAATATTTAAGGTTTGAGGTTCATGACATTCGTGAACTTAGTCACATTAATTAGCCTGGTTAGCATGTTTGTTTATTTTCTAGCCATATTCAGCTACATGGGAGCAGGCCCTCAGGTATGTGGTTTTTCCAGGAAATGAGGGGGAGGGGGGTGAGCAGGGGCCAAGGGAGTGGAGTTGGGGTATAAGAAAATTAAAGTGGATAAGGAGGAACATAAGGAACACAAAGTGGGTGAGGGACACTGAAAACATGTTAGGCTTATTAAATTGTAGCACCTAGTGGGATTAAAAGATTGTTGCAATTAGGTTATTAGAGTGTATGGGCTGGAAATATAGGAGGTGTTGGTTAGTTATACATGCCAATTTAGTTTCGATATAAATAATTTACTGTACTCTCAGATACTTGTTGGTTATTTGTATTAGTCTTCATGTGATGAATATGTGTATAGGATAGTTAAGAATAAGAAGTTCATATTCCTTTATCTAAGACTTTTGGGGCCAGATAGGTTTTGGATTGTTTCTTTTTCCCCTCTATTACTCTTTCCACAGACTTATCAGTTTTGTTAGTCCTTCCAAAGAGCTAACTTTTGGCTTTGTTGATTTCTGTTGTATGTTTGTTTTCTGTTTCATTACTTTTTGCTCTTACCTTTATTTCTTCATTTGTACTGTTTTTGAGTTTAGTTTGTTCTTTTTGCAACTTTTTCAGATGGTTGCTTAGCCTTTCCCCATATATGTATTTTAAAGCTATAAATTTTCCTCTTAAGCATGGTTTTAGCTGCCTCCCATACATTTGATATGAAATATTTTAAATAGCACTCTATTCAAAATATTTTCTAGTTTTAACTGTGATTTCTTCTTTGACCCATGGGTTATTTAGAAGTTTATTGCTTAGTTTTCACATATGTAAGGGTTTTCTAGTTACATTGTTGTTATTAAAATTCGTTGCTTAGTTTGTCTGAGCTCAGAGAAACATGTCTGTTCTTTGAAATTTGTTAATCCTTAGTTTATGTTCCAGCATGTGGTCACTTTTGGTAAATGTTTTTTATGCACTTACAAAGAATGTATTTTCTGCAGTTGTTAGGTATAGTGTTCTATATGTCAGTTAGGTCATTGATTGTAAAGTTTGAATCTTTTTTCTGTTTCTTCTGTTCTGCTTGTTCCTTGTTTTTTTGTGCTTGTTCCATCAGTTACTGAGAAAGCTCTGTTAAAATCAACCTGCTAGAATCATGGACTTCACTTAGCTCTTTTGATATTGGCTTATATATAGGGCATACTCTTGTTTTTTAGCTGAAATTTATGTAGAAAAAGTATATTTTTATACCTGCAAAATTCATTACAGTATTTTAAACACTGGTATATGGGGAAAGTCACAAATTATATTCCAAATGCAATTTTTAGCACATTAGAATCACCTGTAGACTTTTTGAAGCATGTGCTGAGTGTCAACCAAGGGAGTGTGCATCTCTGATGTTGCTAGTGATAAAAAAGATGTTAAATATTATAAGCCTTTGAGCTGTTATCTGCTATGTGTGTTTGTCTTGAATAAGTTTCTAATTGCCTTTCATATATGAGTCTTAATTTTGCCTGGATTTGTAGAATGCACAAAAAATGTTGAGAAAGTGTTAAATTGTGGAGAAGGAAACAAAGCCAGTGAGAAAGAAATAGGAAAATAAGCTCCTGGTTAGTTTTTCACTAAATATCCGATTTTCAGGAACAGATTCCTGACTTGTAGTGTTATTAGCTGCATTCAAATTTAAAATTGCTGTTATCTTCCTGGTGAATTGAGCTTTTATTGTAGTGAAATGTCCTATTTTATCTCTATCCCACTGTTCCACTGTATGTCTGTGTATCTATCTCATACATTAAAGTTGACTGTGATAAAGTATAGCCACATAAGCTTTCTTTTGGTTTGTGTTTTACATAGTATATCTTTCTCCTTGCTTTTACTTTCATTCTTTCTGTATCCCTATATTTAAGATACATCCTCTGTAATCATCATATAATTGAGTTTTGTTTTTTTAAATCTAATTTGGATTATTTATTAATCCATCTTTTCCTCCTGTGTTAGCTTTTTAGCTACATATACTTTTACTTTTCTTGTGGTGGTTACCCCAGAAATTACCATTGCATCTTTGATTAATTGAAGTTTAAAGTAAAGTAAATGAGTACTTTTCCTGTTTCCTAGTCAATGAAAGCATTTTAGAATACTTTAACTTCATTTACTACTGTCTGCAATTATGTACTATTAGTTTTGTGTAATATTTTTTGTGTAATATTTTAAATTCTACAAAGAACTATTATTTAGTCAATATTCATTTAGAATTATTCACATATTTACCATCTTCATTGTACTTCATTTTTGTGTGCATATCCAAGTTGTATCTGGCATCTTTTTTTCCCTTCTACATGAAGAAGTCCTTTTAGTGTTTCCTGATAACAAATTCTCTATTTCTGTTTGACTAAAAATGTTTCTTTTGCCTTGGAGATTTTTTGCTAGATATAGAATTCTAGTTTGTCATTTCCCCTGCGCCCAGCACTTTGAGGATATCATTTCATTGTCTTCCGGCTTATTTATATAAATAAGTTAGCTATAAATATTACTGTTATTCCTAAATCTTTTTAAAATTTTTCTGGCTACTTTTAAGATCTCTCTCTCTCTGTGTCTTTGTCTCTCTACCTTCCCATTCCCCTTTTACTTTGTGTCTATTTGTGGTTTTCTTTGTATTTATTTAGCTTGGAGGTTTGTAGATCTTTGTGAATCAGTGGCTTGATGTCAATCACTTTTTTAAAGTTTTTAACTATTATGCCTTTAAATATTTCTTCTTCCCCATTTTTTCTCTCCTTCCTTTCTGGGACTCCAGTTACACATATTTTGGATCTTTTCTTCATGTTTCATCATTTTTTCACACTCCTTTCTGTATTTCCTGTTCTTGTGTCTTTTTGGGCTTCACTGTGGGTATTTTCTTCTTTCCTGTCTTTTTGGTCATTAATTATTTCTTCAACTGTATCTGACCTACTGTTAAACTTATTCATCGACTTCTTAATTTCTGTTTTCAGAATTGTATCTTTCAGTTGTATGTTTTCCATATTTTTATTATTGTATGCTAAAATTCTTTGTTTTTTAATTCTTTGAACATATTAAATTACTTAAAGTCCTTTTCTGATAACACCATTATCTGGGTCTACTATGGGTCTATTTATATTGCCATTTTTAAATTGATGAGAACAGATACTACACTTGATCTTAGCCAAAAGGCCAAGAAGCAATTCTGTTGCCATTGTTAAATCTTGGTTTTCAGTCAGTTCTTGACTGGCTTTTTACTTTTGGACTTTTTATGTGAAAAATGATAAGGTGATCTGAATTTCTCGATTGATATTATCTCTTTTGCTGATAAGATTAACTTTTGCTAAAATCTTTTGAGATTTTACTGGCATGCAACTAGGCTAATGAGACCAAGTAGCCCAGATTACCTTAATCTAATCAGGGATTGAGATGTACTTCCCTTCTTGTGTGGCCTGGTCTATTTCTGATTTACCTTTATACCTAGGGTGTAATCTTTTGGATTCCCTCCAGATTCCTAGTGCATTTACTGGGGCAAGCCCTGAGTCTAATTTTTACCACCCATACATCTCTTGAAAGATCTGCTTAGCTTCTCAGTCTCGCAGCCAATGTTTTAACAATCTACAAATGACTTTAGGGGGAAAATGAGTCTAAAGTCTGGTCTCATCTGTTTCTTCCAGATCTCAGCCCTGCAAATTTTCACTGCCTTGAAAGTTCTCTAGTAGTTTTAAACAGATTACCTTTAGTTTTGCTTTTCTAGTTGTTCTCAGAGGAAGGTTGGTTTGAAGCAACCCACTCCACCATTGTCAAAAGCCAAATGCTCAGATTGTTCTAGAATTCAGAATTTTTCAGATTATACAAGATAATACAGTGCATGTACCTTATAGACATTAGCATAATATCTCTGCAGTGAAATGTGTGGATATTTATCTTCCCTCCTACAGTGCAAGTTTTCATAATGGGAATTAGATACAGTGTGATCTGTTAGGAAACATGATTTGGAGTAAGCCAACTTCTATTGCTTACATTGCAGTCTGTTGAGAAAACAGAAGCATTCTACAGCTCAGCTGCTTCTTTGGTTAGTTCCCTCCAGAGACTAGCTGTCTTTCAGTTCCTCTAATGTTTCTTGTTTCCTCTTGTCACGGGGCTTTTGCTCATGCTATTCTGTCTGCCTAGTATGTACACGCTCATAATTGAGTATGAGGCATGTTCTCAGGGAAACCTTCTCTGACCCATTAATTTAGGTGAAATAAATGAACTTTTCAACTTTGGATTGTACAAACTCATTTATATGGTGGTTGGATTAATGTCTGTTTTCCCCTACTAGACTGTGAACTCTGTGAGATCAGAATTCATCCTTTTTTCTTGACCATTTTATCCTGGGTGCCTAGTTCAGTGTTTGGAAGCACATTTTTTTTCAAGTAGGTGATCAATTAATACATTATAAGTTGTTAGTAGATGATCAGTTAAATGTTTACATGAATGAAGAAATAAAAGAATGAGTAAGGGAAGATATGTAAAAAATGCCATGCTGGTGATAATGATGGTAGTGATAAGAATTGAAAAGCTCATTGCTTTTAAGCAAAAGCCAGATTTACTCAAACACTGAATTTGCACAGTACAATTGAAGTTTTATAGGTATACATATACAATATTAAAAATAGTTCAGTAAAATTCCCCTGAGAATTTATTATTGCAAGTGTTTTAGCATTGGTCTCCCATTATTCTGTAAATATTTTATTATGTAAGTTTTGAAGCGCTAGGTTCTTGACACAACTATCCTTCAGAGAACGACAGATTATGTCATTGCCAGTCATTTTACTATAGAGATAAATGGAATAAAAAATCCTTGTTCTTGAAGGATTCACAGTCTCAGAGGAAAATGGACTTGTGATTTATACACACATACTCACAAAGGTGCTATGGTTTATTCTACCAAGACGAATTGGTCTTGGCTTCATCAGGGAGATGACATTTGAACTGATAACTGAGGAGTTCATCAAATGGCTAAAGAAGTAGTATTTCATTCAAGTGTATGTTATTAGGAAAGCATATAGTGTCTTTGTGGCTTGACAAATAGTAGTTATTCTGGCGGCCAGGGCAATTTGCGAGAAGGATTTGTAAAGGCAAATTGGGGTTATCCACAGATTATTAGTTCATCCTTTGACATGAAGGCCATCAGAAACTTTTAAGAATATTCTGTAATGTTCAACAGGAGAAGTGCTGGAGCCAGACTCCCTGACTTTGTAAGCTCTGTCCCTTACTGTGTGACCTTGGACACATTACTTAATATCTCTGTGCCTTAGTATCCCTATT
This sequence comes from Equus quagga, assembly GCF_021613505.1. Taxonomy (NCBI): domain Eukaryota; kingdom Metazoa; phylum Chordata; class Mammalia; order Perissodactyla; family Equidae; genus Equus; species Equus quagga. The sequence goes on along the minus strand of NC_060268.1, from coordinate 80,889,483 downwards.
TATAAAATGGAGATGATAATTATAAGTAACTCAGAAGATTGCAGTTAGGATTGGATGAGTTAAGACATATCAAGTAATTAGAAAAGTGCCTGACACCTAGAAAAATCTCAAGTGTTGGCACTTCTTGCTGTTACTGTATGCATTCAGAAAAACTCAAAGGTTGTAATTGCACTCTTTTAGCCAGAACTAGAGGCACAAAAAGATTCAAGAGATATTTTAGGGGTAAAATTAACAAGGCTTCAACTTATTTACTAATTTTATAAAACCAGAAATTTCAACTAATAATGCTTTCTGTTTGCAGCATAAAGCACGTTTGAAATTTGTATAACATTTCATGATTTGCAAACTTATAGAACTTAAATTTTCTAATTTGTGTTTTCTTTTAGATCTTATAGAAAATTTCAGCTGTAGCCCTTGGACTAGAAGCTGAAATAATAGAAGCTGTGTACGATGCTTTAGGGTATTGAAGAAAATAAAATTTTGAATTAAATATTTGGAATATAAGAAAGGAAAGGTGACTGAAAATGGGGCGGAAGAAAATACAAATCACACGCATAATGGATGAAAGGAACCGACAGGTAAATGAAAATTTTAATTTATCTATTTAATTGATGTAAATATTTTTTTTTAAAGGAGCATAGGATAGAATGTTTGAATTTTTCTTAAATTTAATTTCAAGTCTAAATATTTTTATCTCGAGACTAAATTAAAATTTTTAGCAATCAGAAAGTTTTGGCTTTATATCATTGAGCTTTAAGGAAACTTTTTTTCTTATTATAAACATTATATATGTTAAATGTAGAAAACATAGGCAGAAAGAGAAGTAAAATCACCACAGTTCCACCACTACCGTTTGTTATATAAATTTATCATAATTTATTTAGTGTTTTGTGCATTTGTTTGTTTGATTGTTAGTTTACTACATGTTGATCATTATTTTAATGATCACCTCTATTTTCATAATTAGGTAATACCTGAGTTAACTATAGTTATCGGTGAATGTTTTCCGATCAGTTAAGTTTTCTGATCAACAAATAATGAGAATTTTTCTTACGTGTCTTAGTTTTAATTGATAAAATATATTGAATTTAATTTTCAGTACCAATTTCAATAAACTCTTAAAAATTCAGGATAATTATAATGATGCTGATATATGAAGACCAGAAGTTGTAAGAGTTTAGAGCAGGAGTTGTCAAACTATGGTCCATGGGCTGGCTGCGTGTTTGTATAAATAAAACATTATTAGAACACTGCCATGCGCATTTGTTTATGTGTTGTTTGTGGCTGCTTTCCCATTACAACATAGTTGAGTAGTTGCCCCAGAGACTATATGGCCCATAGGCGTAAAATCTTTACTCTCTAGCCCTTTAAGAAAAAGTTTGCCAACTCCTTGGTTTAAAGGAAAGAAAGAAAAATAATTTCATAGAATATTGTTAAGAAACTATTAAGCATATGCAGGAGGGAGAGATGCTGTCTCTGGAAAGGATGCATACCAGGAAGTGTTTCAAGAACAGCTGTTATCTGGAAGCTTACCATGAACAGAACAGTGTTGAAGATGTGTTCTGCAAAGTCTGAGTAGTAGTTCACCTGGTTAATATGGAAGTAATTGGAGACAAAACTCAACTGAGCATCTGGTAAAGAAGTTAGTGGGAATGATTAGTGTTGCTGATAGACCGAATTGAAGCAGGCCCTTGTTTCAGCTCTTTAAGATTCCTTAGCTAAAGTGTAAGGGTCACACAGTATGATGAAGGTGAATTAAATAGGGAAGACTAATAAAATAAACATTCCATCATTCCAAAGGAATGATGCTAAGTAAGGCTGCAAGTAAGTTTTCCTCCACAAATCTGAAGATTGTGACATGTACGGGAGGCGTGGGGACTGGTTTCGTGAACACACGCAGTATAAAAGGGAGTAACACAAGCAGAGAAGTAGCAAAGCACATAAGATCTCCTGAGGTCTCATTATCCCATAAAGAGTCATGTTTAAATTGAGCGTAGATAGACTGGCTCTTCCAGTGGAAAGGATGCTACATGTTTAGAGAGAAAGGGGAACTAAGAATATGTAAGTGACTGTGTAATGGAACTTTTTAAGTTAAAGAATTGCCCTTGTTAAAAAGATGGAGCCTGCCATTAGAGCTCAGCAACTAGAATTAGCTTAGCCTGTTCCTACCTTAAATTTACCTGCTAAGACAGCTTCTTTCCAAGTTGCCAAATGGGGCAAGGGTATCTGAATTTCTCCTGAGATGATTTTGGCAAAGAATGCAGAAAAGATGTAGAAGAGGTAGTGGGTAGTTTACTTTTCAGGTTAGATTCGGCACAGGCACAATTTGTCATAAATTAAAAGGACATCTTAATTTTAATGATTTTTGAGTTTGTGGATTTTAAGTTAAAAGTTTCATTATTCTTTCATTAAAAGGGGAAAAATTATTTCTATGCAGAAGAGAAGAGATGTCATTTATTCATCCAAATTTGAATACCTTCTATATCCGAGAGGCTGTGTTAGGCACTGGGAACTTATTAAAAATATATAGTCTACATAGGAGATTTAAGTATATGGCAAATAGAAGTAAGCTTAGATGATGGGAGAATTTATGGAAAGAACCAACAATTTCTGGTGGTGGAGTAGTTCAGGAGCAGTTACCAAAGGAAGTAAAGCAAATAGAGTTTTGAATTACTAGAGCTTTTGAACTAATAAGATAAAATCACACTTCAAGTCATTGAAACAGCAAATGAAAAATCTTGGGAGTGACACTATTATGTACTTAAACAACTTCTTCACTTCACTTCCACTTGGAAGCTTTCACTTCCCTTCCATTTGGAAGCTTCTAGTGAAAGTTTTTGCTTGTCCTTCTTGGTCTAATACAACTTCTTTAAAAAAAGTAAACTTCGTATTAAGGTATAACATAAAGCAAGGCCCACACATCCTAAATTTGTGGCTCAGTGAACTTTTACAGAAAGAACGTGGCTAAAAGGGCTGGCCTGGTGACATAGTGGTTAAGTTTGCATGCTACGCTTTGGCAGCCTGCGGTTCACAGGTTTGGATCCAGGCACAGACCTACATCTCACTCATCAGGCCATGCTGTGGTGGTGTCCCACATACAAAGGAGAGAAAGACTGGCACAGACGTTAGTTCAGCAACAATCTTCCTCAAGCAAAAAGCGGAAGATTGGCAACAGATGTTAGCTCAGGGCCAATCTTCCTCGCCAAAAAAGAAAAGAAGAAGAAGAAGAAGAATATGGCTATGTAGCCAGCATACTCCAGTGCATTACCCCAGAAACACTCTTTGTCCTGTCTCCAGTCATCATCACCCTGCTCCAAGGAAGGTCGTTAACCTAATATCTAATGCTATGGATTAGTTATGCTTGTTGTCAAATTTATATGAACAGCATGTGTTCTTTTGCATAAGATTGTTTGTGAAACTCATCATTGTTATTGTTGCATGTAGATATATTTTGTGCATTTTAATTGATGTATAATATTCCTCTGTGTGACTAGAACACAATGTATATTTTTATTTTTTCTATTGTGCATAGACTTTTGGGTTGTTTTCTACTTTGTGGACAATTATGAAGAGAGCTGCTTTGAATATTCTTGTATATGTCTTTTGGTATACGTGAATACTTGCGTATATACCTAGGTGTACAGTTGCTAAGTCGTAGAGTATACATGTCATCAGGTTTTATAGCAGTTGACAAAGAGTTTTCTAAAACGGTTGTACTAATTTATAATTTACACTCTTCCAGCAGTGTGTGTGAGTTCCAGCTGCTCTAAATCTTCACTAATACTAGGTATTGTCCTTTTCATTTTGACCATTCTGATAGGTGAGCAATAGTAGCATTTTAAGTTTCCATGATGTCTGATGAAGCTGATCACCTTTTCATATTTTTATTGGCCATTTAGATATCTTCTTTTGTAACTTATCTGTTCACTTCTTTTCCTATTTTTTTTCTAATGGGCTGCCTGCCTTTTTCTTATTAATTAATATACATTCTATATATAATCTGAGTGTTTTGTCCATCATATGCATTGTAAATATCTTCTTTCACACCGTGGCTTGCTTTTTCACTTTCTTAATCTTGTTTATTTATGAATAACGTTATTTTAATTTTGTCCAGTTTTCCTTTTTTTCCCTTTATGGCTAATGCTCTTTGCATTACGTTTAAGAAATCTTTACCTATTACAAGGCCATGAAGATATTTTTCTATTGTTTCACCTTTCATGTTTTAGATCTGTTACACATTTGAAATTTATTTGTGTGTGTGTGGTTTGAGATGTAGGGGTCAAGATTTGTTGTTTTCCCGGTGGATATTTGGTTGACTCAGTACAATTTATTGCAAAAACCATCCTTTCTCTATTGTGTGACAGGGTTGCCTTCTCGTGAATCAAGTAACCGTATATGTGTGGGGCTGGTTTTCTATTTTATTCCATTTGTTTGTTTTATATCCTTGTTCAATTCTACACTATTTTAATTACTATAGTTTAATATCTGGTGGTGAAAGTTCTCTCCCATTATATTCTGCAGGACTGATGGGCTATTCTTGCCCTTTTTCATTTCTAAATGAAATGAAGTGTCAATGTTCACCCAAGAAAACAACCAAAAATGCTTAACTAGAATTGAGATTTTTTTCCATGTGATGTATGGATTGATTTAGGGAGAACTGAAATCTACAATATTATAAGTCTTGTAATCCATGAATATGTTCACCTTCCATTTGGTTTTCATTAATTCTTTCCATAATGTCTGATAATTTTCAGTGTATAGGTCTTACACATTTTTTGTTATATTTATTCTTAGGCATTGGATTTTTTTAGTAGTATTACATTTTTCCCTGATTTTATTTCCTATATGATTGTTGCTAAGTGTATAGAAGTATAGTTCACTTTTTTTATATTGACTTTGTGTCCAGCAACCTTGCTAAATTCACTTATTTCTAATAGTTTATATGTGCATTCTTTTGGATTTTCTATGTAAACAATTATGTTGTCTATGAACAGTGATGGATTTATTTTTTCTTTTTAAAATCCTTTAACTTTTATTACATTATCTTGTTTTATTCACTAGGACCTCCAGGACAATGTCGAATAAAAGTGGAGGTAGTGGACATCCTTGTCTCATCCTCACCCTTTGGAGAAAAACATCAAATAGTTGACCTTTAATTATGATATTTACTGAGAATTTTTTAAAAAATATACTCATTATCAGAATATGAAAGTTTCCTGCTATTTCTAAGGCCATTAGTTCTTATCCTGAGTTGGTATTGAATTTTATGAAATGCTTTTTCAGCTTTTATCTGGATGATTCTATGGTATTTTTCTTCTTTTTGTTCTTTAATGTGGTACGTTACGTTGGTTGATTTTCAGAAGTTAAAGTGTCATTCTTGAAATAAACCTTGCTTGTGATGTATTACCTTTTTATATACAGTCGCCTTCGTGTTCTCAGGTTCCGTATCCACAGATTCAACCAACCATGGATCAAAATATCTGTGACAGTTGTGACTGTACTGAACATGTACAGACTTTTTTCTTGCCATTCCCTAAACAATACAGTATAACAACTGTTTAATTAGCATTTACATTGTATCAGGTATTATAAGTAATCTAGAGGTGATTTAAAGTATATGGGAGGGTGTGCATAGGTTATATGCAAATACCACACCATTTTATAGAAGGGACTTGAGCATCTGCAAAGGTGGATATCCGTGGGGGTCCTGGAACCAATCTCCTGTGGATACCAAGAGGTGACTGTTTATCACTTGATTTGCTTAGATTACATTTTAGATTTTTGCAAGTGTGTGTATTGCGACTGAGATTGGTCTGTAATTTTTTTCTCTCCTAGTGTCACTGTTAGGTTATGACAAGTTATGCTGGCCTTATAAAACAAGTTGGGAAATTTTCTTTCTCTATTCTCTGGAGAAGTTTGCATAATATATTTCTTCTTTAAATACTTGGAAAGCTTTGCTAGTAAATCTATTTGTACTTGGAGTTTACTGTGTGAGAATTTTTTTAAATATTTAATTTCTTTAATAGATAAAGAGTGATTCAAATTTTTCTACTTTTTCTGCCATTTGGGTAAGTTGGGTTTTTCAAGGAACTTGTGTATTTTATTTGAATTGTCAGTATTATTGAAGACTGGTTTACGTGCTCTTATTTTCTTCATATTGCTTGTAGTCTCTTTTTATGTTCTATTTCCCCTTCCTTATATTGTTACTTGGTGTCCTTTTTTATGGATTAGTCTCGCTGAGAGTGTATCAGTTTTATTAATCCTTTCAAAGAATGATTTTTTTTTAGTTTGGTGTCTTTATTATATAGTTGTTTTAAATTTCATTTATTTCTGCTTTTTCTCGATATTACCTTTCTTCTGCTTTTGACAGTGGTTCTTTTATATTTCTTCAGATGGAAGCTTAAGTAATTGACTTTTCAGCCTTCCTTTTTTCCCTAACAAATTCGTGTAGAACTACATTTTTCCCCGTAAGCCCTGACTTAACTGCATGTGACGAGTTTTAGTATTTTCTATCTGCATTATTATGCTGTTGAGAATATTTTCAAATTTATACTGAGATTTCTTTTTAAACCCATGGATTATTTAGGAATGTATTGCTAAATTTCTAAGAAATTAGAGATTTTTATAGTTATTTTTTTGTTATTGATTTTTTTAACTTTTTTTTATTTGAGGAAGATTAGCCCTGAGCTAACATCTGCTGCTAATCTTCCTTTTTTTTCTGAGAAAGACTGGCCCTGAGCTAACATCTGTGCCCATCTTCCTCTACTTTATATGTGGGATGCCTACCACAGCATGGCTTTCCAAGCAGTGCCATGTCCGCACCCGGGATCCGAACCAGCAAACCCTGGGCCACTGAAGTGGAACGTGCAAACTTAACTCCTGCGCCACTGGGCCGGCCCCTCATTATTGATTTTTGGCTTGATTCTGGTATGTCCAGAGAACTTACTCCAAATGATTGTGGTCGTTTGAAGTATGTTGAAGCTTGCTTTAGGACCCAACTTTTGGTGAGTTTGTTAAGTGTTCCATTTGCACTTGAAAGACCATGTTGTTGGTTACAGGGATGTGTGTATGTGAGGAGCTGGGACGGGGGAGAGAATTAGATTAGGTGCTCAATTGTGTTTTTCAGATCTTCTGTACTTTTTTGATTATTTGGCTGCTTGTTCTGTCAAATACTGATAGATAATCTAGGGCTGTATTATGTCTTTGGCTAAGATTGTGGATATGTCTCTTTCTCTTTTACTTGTTTTAGGTTTTTATGCATTTTAGAGCTATGTTATGAGTTGCGTATAAATTTAAGCTTGCGATATCTTCTTGGTGATTTACTCCTTTAGCATTATGAAATGTCCTTTCTCACAAGTAATAATGTTTGCCTTAAAGCTGACTTTGTTCTATATTAGTATATCTTATATCGGCTTTCTTTTTCTTAGTATTTCATGGTATATCTTCTTATATCCTCTTACTTAAAACTTTCGTTATTCTTTATTTAGGGCAAATCTCTTCTAAGATTTTAACTTTTTATCCCGTTATGTAATCTTAGTCTTTTTAAGCAGGTCTTTGTTTATCTTCATTTGAACATGTCTTTGTTTTACCACCCTTTGAAAAACAGCTTTATTGAGAGATAGTTCACATACCATATAATTCACTCATTTAAAATGTACAATTCAGTGCTTTTTTACTATAGTCAGAGAGTTGTACAACTATCACCACTGTCTACTTCCAGAACATTTTTATCACCCCTGAAAGAAACCAAATACTCATTAGCAGTCACTCTCCAATCCCTGCTCCCACATACTGTACACCCAGCCATAGGCAACCACTAATCTGTTTTCTGTCTCTATAGATTTGCTTATTTTAGAAATTTCATATAAATGAAATCATTACAATGTGTGATCTTTTGTAACTGGCTTCTCTTGCTTAACATAGTGTTCATCCATGTTGTAACATGTGTCACTACTTCATTCCTTTTTGTGACTGAATATTTCATTATATAAATATATACCACATTTTGTTTATATTCATTCATCAGTTGATGAATGTTTGGGTTGTTCCCACTTGTTGACTAGTATGAATAATGCTGTTATGCGCATTCATGTACACATTTTTGTGTAAATATATGTTTTCATTTCTGTTGGATGTATACCTAGGTATGGAATTACTGGGCCTTAGAGTTTCTCTGGTAACTCTAAGTTTAGCGTTTTGGGGAACTGCCAGGCTGTTTGCCAAAATTGGCTACACCATTTTGCTTCCCACCAACAATATATGAGAGTTCCAATTTTTCCATATCCTTGCCAGCACTTGTTATTGCTTGCCTTTTTGATTTTAGTCATCCTAGTACGTGTGTACTCATAGTTTTGATTTACATTTCCCTAATGACTATGCTGAGCATCTTTTTGTATCCTTATTGGGCATTTGTGTATCTTCTCTTTTTTTTTAAAGATTAACACCTGAGTTAACATCTGTTGCCAATCTTTTTTTTTTTCTTCTCCCCAAAGCCCCCCAGTACACAGCTGTATATTCTAGTTGTAGGTCCTTCTGGTTGTGCTACATGGGATGCCACCCAGGATGGCCTGATGAGCAGTGCCATGTCCCCTCCCAGGATCCGAACCAGTGAAACTCTGGGCCGCCAAAGCGGAGTTTACGAACTTAACAACTCGGCCATGGGGGCAGCCCCTGTGTGTATCTTCTTTGGAGAAATATCTATTCAAATCCTTTGCTCAATTTTTTTTTTTATTGAGTTGCATCATCTTCATTCTGAAAGTTATTTTCATTGGTTATAGAATTCTAGATTGCCAGTTATAGTCTCTTAATACTTTGAAGCAGTTGTCTTTCAACTTTTATTTCTGTGGAGAGGATAGCTTTGAGTCTTCTTTTTTTTTTTTAAGATAATGTACCTTTTTTCCCCTCTGGTTGCTTTTAGGATTTTTTGATAGTAAGTTTTTTATTGTGGTGTACCCAGGCATATGCATCTTCAAATATTGCTTATGCTGCATTCCCTTCTCCTCTGAGATTCCAGTTACATGAACTTAGACCTTTTAACTATGTCCTGTGTATTTCTTATGCTTTTTTTCTCCCCATAATTTTTGTTCTTTGTTCTTGTCTTTTAGTTTGAATGTTAATTTCTAGTGACCGTTTTCTAGTAAGTAATCTCTTTTCTGTGCTCTAGTAGTCCTTCCCCTGCTTTTTTGTTTTGAGGAAGATTAGCCCTGAGCTAACTGCTGCCAGTTCTCCTCTTTTTGCTAAGGAAGACTGGCCCTGAGCCAACATCCATGCCCCTCTTCTTCTGCTTTATATGTGGGACGCCTACCACAGCATGGCTTGCCACGTGGTGCCATGTCTGCACCTGGGATCCGAACCAGCAAACCCTGGGTTGCTGAAGTGGAACGTGTGCACTTAACTGCTGCACCACTGGGCCGGCCCCTCTTTCCCTGCTCTTAAAAAATTAGCTCTTAAAACAACCTAGTAAGGTCTTAATTTCTGGTATTATAGTTTCAATTCTAGAATTTCTTTTTGATTTTTCTTTTTACAAATTTCAATTTTCTGGTGAAATGGCTCATCTTTTCGTGTATTTTCTCTATATTTTCTACTGTTTGTTTGAAAATATTAATCATAGCCTTGTCTGCCAACTTACCTATCTGGATTGCTTGTGGTTGATATCTGATCCCTTTTTCCCTTTGTTTTTGATTAGATAGTCCTTTCTTTTGACTTATCTAGTCGTTTTTTATGAGCTGTCAGACATGTATATGAGAGATATTATAGATATTCCATATTGTTACCTTCCTGTAGAAATGGTTCACCCTTTCTTCTTACTTAGCCATTGAAATTAGGTTCTGAATATCTTTGACTAGTTAGGAATTGACCCGAGTGGAGGATAGGTTGCAGTTTTGATGAAGCTTATGGTAGCCCTTTAAGGAGGCTTCCTTCGGGAGTAGCCCTCCAAAGCTTTCAACATTGATCCCAGAGTGTTCACTGGGCCCAGTCGTTGGGACATTTCTTAAATTTGAAACCGTGTCTTCTCAGCATAGGAAGATTACAGAAAACGCTGCTCTGCTTTTTTGAAGCTTTCTGCTTTTTTGTTTTTTTTTTTAACCTTCTACCCTATGCAGCCTCAGAGCAATCACTTCAGTTCGTACTCCTCCCTTCTCACTGGTATATTTGCCCCTGGAGTCTTCAGTTTTTCCGTCTTCAACCCCCAGGACAAAAGCTCTCTATCTCTCAGCGGCAACCCACTGCCCAAACAAAGGCTAGATTCTTAGTCTCTCTGTACCCAGAATCAGTAAATGCCTGCAGGGGAAAAGCAGCTGCGGAACACCGTTTCCTTTCTTAAAGGTTCTCACCCCTCTAGAGTTGTGGCATCTTCAGTCCTTCTTGCTTCAGCAGCTTTCTGATGTCTTTAAACAGATATTTGTTGTATTTTATCCTGTTTCTCTAGTTGGTCTCACTGGGTTCTTTGGTCTTACGCCAGTTACTCCATCGTAACCTGGAGGCAGACATCTTCATATACTTTAAAATAAATGAAAAGAGAAAAATTTATGTATTTTTAAGGTAAAATACAGCAAAGACTGTTACATTTATTATGCAAAAGTAATATATGTCAATTCTGACATTTGCTGCAGATATCTTTCCTTGTAAAAGAGAAAAATTAGAAATTTACGATCCTTTGTAATTTTTCCTAGTCTCATCTTTCCTTCCTGAAAGTAACCCCTATCGTTAATTTACTTTGTATTTTCTTTATGTTTATTATTTCAGCAGATATTATTTAATATTGTTTTAACATGCCTTAAAAATTTTACATAATAACATTGTCATCTGCGCTTGCTTTTTCACTCAATGTAGTGTTTTTGAGATTTATCTGTGTAACTCATTTAGTACAATCAGTTGTAGAAATGAATATACCACAATTCATTCATCAGAACTTCTACCAAAGAACACTTAGGTTGTTTCCAATTTTTTACTGTTAAAGATGATGCTATTAGCTACATTTGTGAACATGTCTTCTTATACATGGGTAAAAATCTCTCTGTGATAAATATTTAGAGAAGGAATTGTTGGGTTGAGTGTGTCCATTATACGTTTACTGTGACGTTTTCAGGTTGCTCTCCAAAGTGGTTGTACTGAATACACTACAGTAGTTTATGGGAACCCCTATATCCCTATGTGTTGTGCCTTTCCTTCTTCCTTTCTCTCTTTCTTTTTTCATTTATTTTACATTTTTTCTGGGCTAATGAAGGTGAAAAGTTACCTGTTTTTATGGTTTGCCCATTTTCTGCTGAGTTGTTCATCTTTTTTTTTCTTAGAAGTTCTTTATATATTCTGGATATTAATTCTGTATATCTTTTATCTGTTTCAGATAGCATCTTTTAGTCATTATCAAAATACTTTGTAAACACTTTCATGATAGGACTTACCACAGTGTTTTATAGTGGTATATATTGTCTTTACCAATATATTGTGAACGCTTTTAAATCTTTTAAGGCTTGCTTTATTTCCTAAATCATGATCAATTTTTGTAAATATTCCAAGTGGACTTGAGATAAGTGTGTATTCTTTAATTGTTGGATCCAGGATTCTGTACATGTCTATTAGGTCAGTCTCATTTTGTGTTCAATTCATCTATATTCTTTGTCATTTATTTGTTGTTTGTGGCTCATTGAGACCTATCAATACTTGAACTTACCACAATGGTGGATTTGTCAGTTTCTCTCTATATTTTATTAGTTTAATACATATTGTTTAATATGTTTTGGGTCTATTTCATTAGGCTCATACATATATAAAGTTGTTATACTTTCTTGGTGAGTTTTTCAGTACATATTGAACTTCTCTGTCCTTAATAAGGCATGTTTATCTTAAATTTACTTTGTCTCGTATTAATATAGCTATGCCTTTCTTTTGGCTTATATTTTCTTGATAGGTCTAGTTCTCTACGTTTACTTTCAACCTGTGTCCTTATGCTTTAGGTATGTTTTTTCTAAGTAACATATGACTAGATTTTGTTTTTGTATCTGGTCTAATAATATCTCTTGACTTGCCAGTTTACTTGGATTTTATTCTTTGTCATCTTTTGTATATTTGGACTGTTTTATACCATCTTAGTTAATTATTTCAATTCGTCAGAGGGCCCCAGGCACCAAAAAAGTCACAGTTAATCATATCACTCCTCATATCCATAAAGAACTTTTCAGATTGTAGCTTTACACTGAGTCCCCCAGGGATAAGAGCATTAGAAGAAGATACTTTCTCTAGATGGAAATCTACCAACCTTGGGGGTTTTGAGTAAGAGTAGTTGGGAAGTTAATGCCAGGAGTTAGGTGATCCCTACCTGTGTTTCTTCAACTCCCATCCTCAGCAGCACTTCTGTGAAGCCCTGATGTTATTTTGGGGATATTTGTCTATACTAGCACTGCCAATCCCTGTTGTGAGGTAGTAGGCATTGAGTATCCCAGGCATGGAGGTGAGAGGCACAAGCTGAACTCAAACTGCTAAATTTCTCTTCTGATTCTTCTTCAGGCTACAAGCTTCGACACACAACACTCCCTGTCCCCCTAAGTACATAGTCCAACATCTGAGATTTCCCACACTTTTCTCCATTATTCCTTAGGATTTGTTCACCTTAAACAAATAGACAGCCAGTTATTTCTCCAGCAAAAATAGATTTATTTGGGATCAGCAAAGAATTGCAATTTGGAGTCTGCAACCATGGTGAGCCACATGCAAGTCCTCAGCAGCAAGGGGAGGAAAAACTATTTGTAGAAGGGTAAAGAAAGTTGGGAGGGCTGTTTAAACAAAGAGCCCTTTAGAGGAGACTGGGAGTTAGAAGAGTAGTGACTTTTCGTTGGCTGAGTTGTGACAGCCTTTCATTGGCTGAGTTTCTTGCTGGTCAAGAAGTCTGTGTTCTTCCTGTTGGGCTCTGCTGTGAAGGTAGGCTGTGAGAGCTCCCCGTTCTGGCCTCCAGACTGTATTTTAAGATTTTATTTTATTTATTTTCCTTTTTCTCCCCAAAGCCCCCCGTTACATAGTTGTATATTCTTCGTTGTGGGTCCACCTAGCTGTGTTACGTGGGATGCTGCCCCAGCGTGGCCCGATGAGCAGTGCCATGTCTGCGCCCAGGATTCGAACCAACGAAACACTGGGCCGCCTGCAGTGGAGCGCGCGAACTTAACCACTCGGCCACGGGGCCAGCCCCCCCGACTGTATTTTAAATGAACTTTCTGTTTTTTAGTTTTCACAGATTCATAATACTTTTAGTTTCACTGGGTTAATTCTGGGGGAGGTAGATTCTGTGTCAACATCTTGTCAGGAATCTGTATTTGCTAATTTTTTATATTGTTAAAATTAGTGGTTATATTCTGTTCTTTAATCATAATTTCCATGGTTATTGAATTGTAGTTTTGAATTTAAAGGATTCATTGATTATCACCAGTCCTTTACTGTGGCTTTTGCATTCTTTTGTTGTTGTTTTAATCCATTTCTTGGTTTGTGGATTTATTTAGCAAATTTTTTAGCACCACTTAGTGCCAAGCAGCATTTTAGAAGCTGAGTATGCAGCATTGAACAAAAATGAAACAAACTCTAATGTTTTTCAATTTGTATTCTACTTAGATGACTGGACTTTTTCGGCAAGTATTTTTGTTCTGTTTTCCTTCCAAGAAGGGCTCATAGGTGTTGTACTTCCTGAGTATTTTTTTGTTAGAGATGTTTGTTGCCTTTCTTTTTTGGGGGTAAAGATTGGCAACAGTTGTCAGCTCAGGTGTCAATCTTTTTTTTTTTTTAAATTTTTCTCCCCAAAGCCCCCCAGTACATAGTTATACATTCTCGTTGTGAGTGCCTCTGGTTATGCTATGTGGGACGCCACCTCAGCATGGCTTGAGGAGCGGTGCCATGTCCACACCCAGGACCCAAACCCATGAAACCCTGGGCCACTGAAGTGGAGCTTGTGAACTTAACCACTCGGCCACTGGGCCAGCCCGTTTGTTGCCTTTATACTTGATAGATAACTTGGCTAACATTTTAGGACCCCATTTCTTTTCCATAGAACGTTGTAGAGATTATTTCAAGGTCTTCTGCTTTTGAGTGTTGCCAGGATTCTAACATCCTGAGTATTTTTTTCTCTCCTCCTAATAAGTGACTTGACATTCAGTCACTTAACTGGAATATGCCGTGAGTTTATCATTTCTTTTTTTTGTGGAAAGGGTGTGGCTTTTCAGTATTTTGTTTTATTTTTTAACAAATATTTTTCCTTTTCCAATTGTTCTGTGCTTTTTAAAGTATATATATTATCTGTCAAACATACCCAACATCTTTATTCATTTTGATTTTTAAATTTTCTGTTTTGATTCTTTGAATTTCCTTATTGTGGCTTTAATCTCTGTTACGATTTGATTTTTTTTCTCTTTTGATTATTTTCTGAGTGATACTTGCTCACGTTTTAGGTCATTCTATTATCTCTTACATCTTTGGCGATGATATTGGGTACAAGTTAACAAAAATGTCTTTCCTATAAAGTTCTGTTTTGTGGTTTTACATCACCTCATATTCTGCATTTTAAACAGGGTCTCTACCATTTTTTCCCCCACATCTTTTATAGCCTGCGCACACTTCTGAATATTATAGCACTAATCAAAGGATCCTTGGCTAGACCTTCCCAGGACCACATGTGACATTGCAACTTTTTTGAAGAAATCTATGTGAATTCTCTGAATTGGCTCTTGTTTTCATTTAAATTTCTCCAGTTTGGCAATGAAAATTCATGGTTTGGGGGCCTGACTTTTTCCTTGAAGAAAACCCAGTGTCATTCATTCATTCATGTTTTTAATGTTTTAAAAGGATAAACATGATTTTTGCTTTTTTGAAATGAATAAATTTTGTGATTTCTCTTGAACGTAAATCAATATAAAGAATTTACATCGGGACCGGCCCGGTGGCGCAGCGGTTAAGTGCACACGTTCTGCTTCTCGGCGGCCCGGGGTTCACCAGTTCAGATCCCGGGTGTGGACATGGCACTGCTTGGCAGACCATGCTGTGGTAGGCGTCCCAGATATAAAGCAGAGGAAGATGGGCACGGATGTTAGCTCAGGGCCTGGCTTCCTCAGCAAAAAGATGAGGACTGGCGGTAGTTAGCTCAGGGCTAATCTTCCTCAAAAAAAGAAAAAAAGAATTTACATCATTTTAATGTAATCTGTGTCTTTAGCTTAAAAAATAGTATTTGTCTTGGAATAGTAAGTTGAATATTGAAGTGTAATTATGTAGTCATTATTCTCTAAGTATCCTCGTTTTAGGTTATGTTACCTGTGTCACATGAAATTTATGAACTGAAGTGTAGCTGTATTGCAACATTACTAATTAACAATATACTAAATTGGATGCTATTACTGATTTCCACTTTTAGATGTCTTATAAAACTGATGTCTACAAGGAAAATCTCTGTATGACAACCAGGAACTTATAATTGAAAGCCACTAAAGTCAGGCAAAATGTAAAGACTCTATAAAGGCTTATTTTCCTGCTTTGTATGATGTTATTTTGTTATAATCTAATCTTCTAGGCAGAATGGTCTTATTTTAAGCTATAGTCAATATCCTTTCATTTCTTCTCCTGTTGTTTTCCTTCTACTGTATTCCACTTCGTTTTTATTTGCTTCCAGAATCTTTTTGTAAAAACAAGTATTTCGACAGATGTTGAGAATTTCTACTTAACTTGTAATTTGTAATTCGTGTTGAGAATTTTAAAATATCAAATACAGGCCAATATTCAAAGATACTTTGTAAAAGGCAATTTGGGTGTGTGATGCAACTTACATATAAATATATGCCATAAACAGACTGGATTGTTTTGGCTAAATTTTCTGGTTAAATGAAAGTTTAAGCAACCTCTGGAACCTATTTTCCAGTCAGGTCACTAGCAAACAGGATATTTGTGTGGTCATATAAATATGTACAGTGTTGTGCTTTGTGTACTGAGAAAGATAGAGGAAATATAAGGCTTTAAGAATATTAAGGAGATTAGATCTATACCAAATTAAGAGAATAAAGTAATCAAATGCTAAGATGTATGGAAATTAAATATTTTTGATGTTACCAAAAGGAAGAATAGTGAAAACTATTAAATTATGCTACATTTTAATTTCACTGTGCTTTATAGGAAATGAAGTGTATTGAAAATTACAGAAACATCTTTGAATTGTACAGTGAAATAATTACATTTACACATTATACCTGTATGTAAGAGTACATTAAATTAATTTTGTGCCTGTGAGAAAAATTTGTAGTGGAAACAGTTACTTTCCGTCATACTGGAGATCCTCAGCTTCTTCAGTAGCTACTGCAATGATTGATTCTAAGTCTAGGCCAATGATTAGACAAAGGTCATAGGAGGGAAAACATATAGTAGGTATTAATGGGGAGAGAAAAT
The DNA here is from genome assembly GCF_021613505.1 of Equus quagga. Lineage (NCBI taxonomy): Eukaryota > Metazoa > Chordata > Mammalia > Perissodactyla > Equidae > Equus > Equus quagga. The sequence continues at coordinate 80,873,076 of NC_060268.1, read as the reverse complement.
GCACTTTGTTTACAATGTTTCACGATTCTAAAGACTATTTAAAGGTGCACTCTTCTGGACTTTTTTCTTTTTTTTTTTTTTACCCAATTTCAAGATAGGCTTTATTTTTTAGGGCAGTTTTAGATTCATAGCAAAATTAAACAAAAAGTTTGGAGAGTTCCCGTATACCCTCTGCCCCCACGAATGCACAGCTTCCCCACTACCAACATCCCACACCAGAGTAGTACATTTGTTAAAACTGATGAACCTATATTGGCTCATCATCATCACCCAAGGTCCGTAGTTTACATTAGGTCTCATTCTTGGTGTTGTACGATCTATGGGGTTTTGACAAATGTATAATGACATGTATCCACTGTTAGAGTATTAAACAGAGTAGTTTCATGGCCCTAATAATCCTCTGTTGTCAGCCTATTCATCCCTCCCTTCTGCGAACCCCTGGCAACCACTGATCTTGTTGTTGTCTCCATAGTTTTACCTTTTCCAGAATATCATATAGTTCAACTCATAGAGTATGTAGCCTTTTCAGATTGTCTTCTTCCATTAGTAATATACATTTAAATTTCCTGCATGTTATTTCATGGCTTGATAGTTCATTTTTTCTTAGCTAAAAAATTTTTCGTTGTCTGGAGGCACTGCAGTTTGTTTATCCATTCATCTGCTGAAGGACATCTTGGTTGCTTCCACTTTTTGGCAATTATGAATAAAGTTGCTGTAAATATCCATGTGCAGGTTTTTGTGTGAATTGGAAGTTTTTAACTCGTTTGGGTAGGTACCAAGGAGTACAATTGCTGAGTCATATGATGAGTATGTTTAGTTTTGTAATAAACTAACAAACTGTCTTCCAAAGTGGCTGTACTGTTTTGCATTCCCACCAGCTATGAATGAGAGTTCCTGTTTTTCCACATCCTTGCCAGAATTTGGTGTCCTCAGTGTTTTGGATTTTCACAATTCTAATTGGCATGTAGTAGTATCTCGTTTAAAATTGCAATTCTAATATGCAATGTCATTAAAAAAAAAGGCATATGATGTTGATCATCTTTTCATATGCTTTTATAACATCTATATAATCCTCTTTGGTGAGGTATTTATTCATACATCTTTTACCCATTTTTTTTCTTTTTTTTTAAAGACTGGCACCTGAGCTAACAACTGTTGCCAATCTTCCCCCCCCCCCCGCTTTTTCTCCCCAAATCCCCCCAGTGCATAGTTGTATATTTTAGTTGTGGATCCTTCTAGTTGTGGCATGTGGGATGCCGCCTCACTGTGGCCTGACGGGCGGTGCCATGTCAGCGCCCAGGATCCGAACCAGTGAAACCCTGGGCCGCCAAAGCAGAATGCGCGAAGTTAACCACTCCACCACAGGGCTGGCCTCTGCCCATTTTTTAATTGGGTTGTTTTTGAATGTTGAACCAGCTTTGCATACCTGGGATAAATCCCACTTGGTCATAGGTTATAATTCTTCTTATACATTGTTGACTTGGTTAATATTTTACTGAGGATTTTTATATCTCTGTTCATGAGAAATATTGGTCTGTAGTTTTCTTTTCTTGTAATGTCTGTCTGGTTTTGGTATTAGGGTAGTCCTGGTGTCATAAATGAGTTAGGAAGTATTCTCTTTGGAAAAGTTTGTAGAGTATTACAGTAATTTCTTAAGTGTTTCGTAGGATTCACCAGTAAACCCATCTGGGCCTAGTGCTTTCTGTTTTGGAAGATTATTAATTATTGATTGATAATAGACAATCTGAATAGGCCTGTATCTACTTCTTGTGTGAGTTTTAGCAGATTGTGTCTTTCAAGAAATTGGTCTATTTCATCTAGATTATCAAATTTATAGGCACAGAGTAGTTGTTCATATTAATCCTTTATTATCTTCTTAGTGTCTATGGAACCTGTGGTTGAGTTGTGATGACCCTTCTTTTATTTCTGATGTTAGTAGCTTGTGTCTTCTGTTTTTTCTTCTTGGTTAGCCTGGCTAGAGGTCTATCAATTTTTTTTTTCAAAGAACCAGTTTTTGGTTTCATTGATTTTTCTCTGTTGATTTCCTATTTTCAATTTCATTTATTTCTGCTCTAATTCTTATTATTTCTTCTGCTTACTTGGGATTTAATTTGCTCTTTTTCTAGTTTTTTACGTTGGTAGTTTAGATTCTTGAGTTTAGAGATTTCTTCTTTCCATATATATATATATATATATATATATATATATATATATATATATTCAGTGCTATAAATTTCTCTCTAAGCATTGTTTTCACTGCATCCTACAAATTTTGATGTTGTGTTTTCATTTGCACTTAGTTCAAAATAGTTTTTAACTCCTCTGGAGATTTTTTCTTTGACCTGTGTGTTATTTAGAAGTGTGCTGTCTAATCTTCAAGTATTTTGGGATTTTCCAGCTTTCTGTTATTGATTTCTTGTTTAATTCCATTGTCATCCGAGAGCATACACTGTATGATTTCTTTTACATTTGTTAGGGTGGGTTTTATGGCCCAGAATGTGGTCTATCGTAGTAAATGTTCCACTTGAGCTTGAGAGTGATGCATATTTTGCTGCCATTGGATAAAATAGATGTCAGTTGTATTCAGTTGATTGATGATACTGTTAAGTTCAATTATGTCCTTACTGATTTTCTGCCTGTTGGACCTAATATGCAACATTTCTGATAGAGGGGTGTTGAAGTCTCCTACTGTAATAGTGAATTCATCTATTTCTACTTGAAGTTCTATGTGAGTCTGACTTAGATATTTTGGCTCTCTGTTGCTAGGTTCATATACTTTAAGGATTGTTATGTCTTCTTGGAGAATTGACCCCTTTATCATCATGTAATGCCCTTTTTTATCCCTGATAATTTCCCTTGTTCTAAAATTTACTGTGTCCAAAATTAATATAGCTACTTCACTTTCCTTTTGATAAGTGCTAGCAGAGTATATCTTTCTCCATCCCTTTATTTTTAATCTATACGTGTCTTTATGTTGAAATGGAATGCTTGTAGACAGCGTATAGTTGGGTATTGTTTTTTGATCCACTGACAATCTCTGTTTTTTAGTTGATGTATTAGATCGTTGACTTTTAAAGTGATTGTTAATGTAGTTGGATTAATGCCTACCATATTTGTATTCTATTTGTTGCACATTTTCTTTGTTCCTGTTTTTGTCTTACACTCTTTTCCTGCTTTTTGTGGTTTTAATTGAGCACTTTATGCAATTCCATTTTTTCTCCTTTCTTAGCTTGTCAGTTATAATTCTTTCTTTACTGTTGATTAGTTGCCCTAGAGTTTGGAGTATATATTCGCGACTAGTTCAAGTCTACTTTCAAATAACACTGCACCGATTCACAAGTAGTACGACTACCTTATAATAACACAGTATTCCTAATTCCTCCCTTTGACCCCTTGTGTCATTGCTGTCATTCATTTTGCAATTACATAAGCTGTAATGATCTAATACATTGTTGCCAACATTATTTTGAACAAACTGTTATCTGTTAGGTCAGTTAAGAATAATGAAAATCAAAGGTTTAATTGACCTTCACTTATTCCTTCTTTGATGCTCTTCCTTTCTTTATGAAGATCCTAATTTCTGATGTATAATTTTCCTTCTCTGTGAAGAACTTCTAACATTTCTTGCAAGGCAGGACTGCTGGCAGTTCCCTCAATTTTTGTTTGTCTGAGAAAGTCTTTACTTCTTTTGCAGTATAATTTCTCAAGATGTGGAATTTTAGGTTGGTGGATTTTTCCCCTTAAATTTTTCCCGCTTTAGATATATCACTCCACTCTCTTCTTCTTTGAATGATTTTTGAAGAGAAATTGGGTGTAATTCTTATATTTGCACTTCTGTCAGTAAAGTGTTTTTTTCCTCTGGCTTCTTTCAAGATTTTTTATCTTTGATTTTCTGTGGTTTATGTATAACATGCCTAGGTATAGTTTGTTTTTTGTGAGGTTTTGGTTTGGGTTTTTTTGGCATTGGTTCCGGTTGATGTTCTCTGAGCTCTCTGGATTTGTGGTTTGGTGTTTGATATTAATTTGGGACAATTCCCAGGTGTTATTGCTTCACATGTATCTTCTGTTACTTTTTCTTTCTCCCTTGTATTCACATTATGTGCATAGTACACCTTTTAAGTTGCCTTGCAGTTCTTGGATATCTTCTTCTATTTTTTTCTGTCTTTGTTCTCTTTGCTTTTCAGTTTGGGAAATTTCTGTTGACATATCCTCAAGCTCAGAGATTCCTCCCTTATCAGTTTCCATCTTGCTAATGAGCCAATTAAAGACATTCTTTATTTCCATTACAGTGTTTTGTTTGTTTGTTTGTTGAGGCAGATTGGCCCTGAGCTAACATCTGTTGCCAGTCTTCCTCTTTTTGCTTGAGGAAGATTGTCCTTGAGCTGACATCTGTGCCAGTCTTCCTCTATTTTATATGTGGGACGCTGCCACAGCATAGCTTGATGAGCAGTGCGTAGGTCCTGCCCAGGGTCCAAACCCATGAACCCCTTACCGCCAAAGTGGAGTACACGAACTTAACCACTGCACCATTTGGCTGGCCCCCTCTATTACAGTGTTTTTGATTGCCAGCATTTAAAAAAAATTCTTTCTTAGAATTCCCATCTTTTTCCCTACATTACCCACCTATTCTTGCATGCTATCTACTTTTTCCATTACAGCCCTTAGCATGTTAATCACAGTTGTTTTAAATTCCCAGTCTGATAATACCAACATCACTGACATAGCTGACTCTACTGCTGGTGCTTGCTGTGTCTCTTCAAACTGTATTTTTGCCTTTATTATGCCTTGTAATTTTTTGTTGAAAGCCAGACATGATGAACTGGGGAAAATGAACTGCAGTAAATAGGTCTTTAATAATGTAGTGGTGAGGTGTGGGGAGAGGGGAGGTGTTATATAGGCCTATGATTCGATCTCAATCTTTTATTGCACCTGTGCCTGTGGACTGTGAACTTTATAAATGCCTTTCAGTTCCCAACCCCCCATCTTTAGGTGGGACAGGATGGCTGGAGGGGGTTAGAGCTGAGTATTTTGCTTTGCTTACATTAAATTCTGGAGGGAACTAGAATTGGGTATTTCCCTTTCCCCAGGTCAGTTAGGTTCTGATAAAACCCCTATCAGTTAGGCTCTGGTAAAATAGTTTGTAAAGAACAGAATGCTCTGGCATATTTCAAAATGGCTACTTTTTTCCCTCTCCCTGCTTAAAGCACAAGGGGATTTTTCTCTGATTTTTATTGTGAGAGCCTGATAGGGTCCTGGAGGCAAAACTCATAAAAGTGTAGCCTCCTCCCCCAAGACTGGGCCCTGCCCTCTGGAGTTTTTAACTTTTATCCTTGTCCACACTGAGCTTCCAGCATTTCACCAATTAGAGTTCAGGTTTTCCTACTTGATACTGGTTCCTGTGAAGGTTTCTGCTTTTGGGTCCAGTAATTTATGATTCTCAGTATCTCCCTGTCTGCCTCCAATTTGAGGGGCAGAAGTTGCCCTGTGACCTCAATTCTCTGAGGAATCTAAAAAGAGATGGTAATATTCAATTTGTTCAGTGAATGAAAATGAAGTAGGTAATTTCAAAGGGTTAGAGAGAAGATGGTTGAAAAGTGAGATAGTTAAAGAAGATCAAAGTTATGTATAATTACAGTCCCTGAAGAAGAAAAAGAAGACCATAGAACCAGAACTAATATTTAAAACCATAATCAAAGGAAAGCGTTCATTAATAAGGGAAGATAAGATACCAAGAATAACTGGACCTGGAGAGATCAACTTTAATACATATCCTACTGAAACTATTAGATTTTAAGGTAAAAAATTCTCAGGGCTTCCAGGTATAAAGCAACAACAAATTCCTAAGTGCAAGAGAATTAGAATGGCATCAGATTTTACAAAAACAAGATATAAAGCAAGGCAACAATAAATATTGCAGCAGTTTCAAAAAATGCAAGAAAAAAGTGTGAAGCAAGGATTTTGTTGGTAGTCAAGCTGTTTTCAAATATAAAGGGTATAAAAACAAGTTTTAAACATACCAGAGCTCAGGGAATTCTGTACTTATGAGCCACTGTGCAATTACCTCAGGATGAACTTCATACAACTGAGAGATGGCTGAGGAAACTAAAGCAAGAAGATTCATGGCCAACATTTAATGTACTTAATTATAGCTTTAAGCTTAAAGCAATGATGGGGAGAAGGGTGGAACAGTAATATGTTATACATTACTTGTTATACAGGCATACCTTGGAGATATTATGAGTTTGGTTCCAGGCTACCACAGTAAAGCAAATATCACAATAAAGCGAGTCACTTGAATTTTTTGGTTTCCCAGTGCATATAAAAGTCATGTTTACATTTTACTGTAGTCTATTAAGTGTGCAATAGCATTATGTCTAAAAAAAAAGTACATACTTTAATTAAAAAATACTTATTGCTAAAAAATGCTAACCATCATCTGAGCCTTTGGCAAGTCATAATCTTTTGGCTGGTGGAGGGTCTTGTTAAAAAACGCAGTATCTGTGAAGTGCAATAAAACGAAGTATCCCTGTATATTATTTCACTTGTTTTGACAAAGCAGAAACAATGCAACTGAAACATGGTGGGAGAAAGGAGAGGGAAAGAGGAAAGTAGAGTAAGCACACTGGTTATTGTTTAGGCAATAGGCAGGAGTTAAGATCATTAAGAATTGATAGACCAAATAGTGAAAGGTTAGACGTGAAATCAGGAGATCCAGGGCATTTAAAAAATCTGTAACTACAAAGGTGACCACTAAAACAAAAATGCTAATCTTCCTAAATACAAAAAAAAAAAATTAAAAATTAAAAAAGCGAAGAAAATATTGCTTAGAGAAAAAGCAATATACATAATATGTGTATTAAATATTAAAATGAAATCTCTAAGCATTATCAGTCATATCAATAAATTTGAATGGGATTAACTCATTTATTAAAAAAAAAAAACATTTTCAGTGTAGTTCACAAGACCCAACTATAGGCAAAAAGAGACACACCTAAAGTGAAATGATCAGAAAGACTAAAAAGGGATGTGAAAAGGGATATTAGACATATGGAAACAGTAAGAACATGGGAGTTGTAATACTGATATTAGACAATGTAGGATTGAAGACAAAAAGCACTAAATGGGACAAAGAAAGATACTTTTTAGTGCTAAAAGCTGTAATTCACCTTGAAGATGTAAGAATTAGGAATATCATACTAAATACTGCCTTCATCAAGCAAAAACTGAAAGAGATGCAAAGAAACAAATAGAAACAAACTAATAATAAGATACTTAAACACACTGTTCTTAGTATGAGATAGATCAAATGGACAAAAAATAATTGAAGATGTACCAGATCTAAACAGCATAATCGTGAAGATAAACCTAAAGTGTATGTGTTGAAAACTACACTCAGAAAAAAGTATATAAATGCATACAGAACATTTACCAAAATTGATCATACATTAACCAAAGATACATCAGTAAACTCAATAAAGAAGAAATATTACAAATGCATGCTGATTACCATGTAGTAAAGCTAGAAATTAGTTTTGTTTTAAAGGCCAATCCTACCTGGGAATTTCTTTTTTGACAAGTTTTATGTCAGTCTAATAACTTTTGGGTAAAAGGGGAAATACAGACTGAAATTACAGAATTTCTAAAAAATAATAGTGACAATAGTACACATCAATATTTATGGAATGCATTTAATATAGAAATCAGAAGAAATTCGTAGCCCTAGACATTTTTATTAATGAAAGTGTTAGCAAGGCTGTGAAGAAGTGGACACTTCTATACATTGCAGATGAGAATACAAATTTGTATAACCATTTGAGGGAGTGGTATTTGACAATATCTAACAAAATTATGTATGCATTTATCTCGACCCAGTCCTTTGGACTATAGACAGAAGAACTTTCTTTTGTCTTTAGTTGGTAGGTTTGTTTTTCATAGTGTGGGTTAGCTATTTAAAAACTACTTAAAGTATATTCTAAGACTGAGCAAATAAGTAAATGTATTGTGGGTAATGGGAGCTGGGTTTCTTACTTTCAGAGAAGAGATTAACGACTATGGAAATGGGGAAGGCTAGAATAAACCCTACGGCATAGAATTGGATTTGGAAGTATCACAGATTTTAATGCATTTTGATAAAAATAGAAATAGATATTGAAGGGCAGGTGTGTATGTGTACACACACATTTCCTAGCTCTTGTCTGTTGAGAGGGCCTTGAAACCCTGACACCCAAGTAACTTACCATCCAGATCTTGGTTTCTAAATACAGTTCTCTATCCAAAGGAATCATGGCTCCCTGGTGAAATGGCTGATTCTAGGGCTGGGGTCAGGGAAAGAATAGAATGATCCTGGAACATCTCACTGTGCCAGCAAGTTCGAAGAATATTGGGAACATGTCAAATAGACCCAGGAACCAATTAGTCTCTCGCTGATGAAATCAAAGACAATTTGAACATCAAAATAAAGATACTAATGGATTATAGCTCATAGAATAATGTAAGAACCCATGAGTTGGTGTTGACATGAATGAATGAATGAATGAATAGAGGAAAAGGAAAACTGTCTCACAGTAAAATGCCAACTAGTAAATGTAGATAGAAAATATAATGGAATTAGAAAATCTCCATTCGACAGTTTGATGAGACAATAGGATGTTTACATAGAAATCTTCACAAGATACTTATTAATTACAAGGGAAAATAGTAACTGCAGGGAAGAAACTGGCAGATACTACCTTAACCAAGTTAACAATACTAGTTATGGGACAAATAGACGTGTGAATTTTCATGTGGTCTATTGTGGATACAATATCAATTCTAAGCTATTTCTGCCCAAAATGCACAATCTGAATATAATCAAAGACATCAGAGAAAGCCAAATTGAGAGACGTACTACAATATAAGTGGCCTGTATTCTGCAAAAATGCCAAGGTCCTGAAAGACAGAGAGAAGAATTGTTTCAGATGTTGCAGTTAAATGCAACATCTAACCTTGTATTGGATCCTGCACTAGGGGGAAAAATAACCAAACTTTTTTTTTCCTGTGAAGAAATTAGTGGGACAGTTGAGAAATTTGAATAAGGTTTGTAGATTAGATGATAGTGCTATATCCGTGTTGTTTTTGATAATTATCTTTGTCCTTGTTTTTTAAAAAGTACTTAAGGGACCTTTTAATCTACAGCTTAGTCCAAAGGATTCAGAAAAAAATTGTTTATGTGTGTTTATTTAGAGAATGCAAACATGGTGAAATGTTAGCAGTTGGGGAATTCGGTTGAAGGATATATGGAAGGTTTTGTACTACTTTTTGAAATTTGTCTGCAAGTTTGTAATTATTTCAAAATAAAAAGTTAAAAAGATGACAAAAATGAATATATAGGAATATATAGTTAATTTTACATTGTAATTCTGGAATAAATTGTTAGCAATATATCAGTGTTTAAAAATAGACTAAGCACAGGGCCTAGCCCCATGGCTGAGTGGTTAAAGTTCCATGTGCTCCACTTTGGCAGCCTGGGTTCATGGGTTTGATTCCAGGTGCACTCCATTCACCAGCCACACTGTGGAGGTGTCCCACATACCAAAAAGAAATGGAGAGGGATTGTCATGGATGTTAGCTCAGGGCGAATCTTCCTCACCAAAAAAAGAAAAAAAGAAAGAAAGAAAAAAAGACTAAGCACAATAGAAAAAATGAAAAAGATTTAATTTATAAAGCTTGAAAGTGAAATACTAAGATTGAAGTTTTCAATGTTATGTCTTTGGTGTCATCACTAAAGTGTAAGTGTATTTTTGTGCAGATTTTTCTAGTTGCAAAAAAACCTCTTTTTGGCCTTACTCTAGTTGGAGAAGGCTGGAGGAATAGAGAGGAAATTGTTATAAGCTAAGTCTCTTCCTCCACTAACCCCTTCCTTCATCTTTAGCTCCTTCTGATTGATAACTTTGAAGAAATATTTTCAAAGAAGTATTTTTGGAAAGGACAATAGGTTCTGTACTCTTTTTTTTTTTTTTTTTTTTTACTGATAGTGAACTATGGTTTTGTTTCAGAGAATTTTCTTCAGTCATGCTTAATGGATGTTCTGAAGCAGCACTGCCTGTCTCAATTTTAGTACTGTCTTGTTCATAACTCACTTATTTTGAAAGTCTTTGAATAGATTAAAAATTTTTCTTGCAATAAATGCTTCCATTTTTTGATTGTCATTTTCTTCCTCTTCTTCAGTACTAAAAGTGTGGAAAAACATTTTCTCACTGACTGCACCTTTGCTAAATTCAAAATTTTAATGCAGGAAGTACATCTAGGTGCATCTCAAGACATAAATGATTTTGATTTCAGTGTTTTAAAAGTGTATTTTAATAATGGTATTCTTACGTTCATTATATTCTTATAATAGTATACTACAATGCCAGAATTTTGAAAAACAGTTGTGATCAATAATAAAAAATGTAGAACTTTTTAATGACAAATGATATGTGAACTAAGTATATAAATGAGAAATTTGGGAACATATTTGTAAATGTGGTCGATATCTGTACAAGGAACTCTTACTTAGGCAAGTAAAAAACAGATTACTAAGTAGGAAAATGATTAAAAGGTAGTCAGTTTAGAGAAAGCAAATCTCAAATGACAACAAATAGAAAAAGATGTCTAATCTCTATGGGTTAGGAAAGTGCATATTAGAGAAATGAGATTTTTATTTTATACCTACCATACTAGCAAAAGAGTAGTAACATTTATTTGAAAAAATTATGAAATTATTTGAAAGAGTACCTTAGAACTATATACCATTTGACTTAGAGACATATCCATGAGGTGTGGTTGAATGAGAAAAACAAAATGAAGAGTACTGATAGAGTCCTAGTTTTGTAAAATGCTGACAAAATACCTTATGTGTATATATGAGTATATGATCTTGTACAAAAATGTGGAATGAAAAAATACTAAGTTGAAAACATGGTTGAGGGGTTTATGTTGGTGCAAGGAAAAGAATGGAGGCAAGCAAAAAACATTATATTCCATCTATGCGTTTATATACAATTATGTATTTGTGTATTTTACAGTATAAGGACTTTTTAAAAAGTTTAAATAATGAGATTTATTTTTAAAAGATGAGGGAAGAAATCATTAGTAAGATGTGATGTGAGGGCTGTTCCACAGAAAGGCAAAATAGCAAAGTTCCTAAGGTGGAAAGTAGCTAGCGGTTGAGGAAAACACACACACATGCATGCAATGCATGCATGCACGCATGCCAGTGCAGCTTAATGGGTGTAAGAGAAGATGATGAGAAATAAGGTCAGATAGAGAGATTGAGACCAGATCATTCATTTTGTTTGCTTAATGAGTTTGGATATTACTTTCAGTGCAATGAGAAACTCTAGGGCTGGCCCCCTGGCCAAGTTATTAAGTTCATGTGCTCCACTTTGGCGGCCCAGGGTTTCGCCGGTTTGGATCCTGGGCGCAGACATGGCACCGTTCATCAGGCCATACTGAGGCGATGTCCCACATAGCACAGCTAGAAGGACCTACAGCTAGAATATACAACTGTGTACTGAGGGGCTTTGGAGAGAAGAAGAAGAAGAAAAGAAGATTGGCAACAGATGTTAGCTCAGGTGCCAATCTTTAAAAAACAGAAAAGAAAAACTCTAAACTCCCACTTATACATTTTGATTTATGTTTCAAAAATATCACTCTGGCAGATATATGGCAAACATACCACAGTAGGGTACGAAGTGAAGCAAGAAATCCAATAAGATGTAACTAATATATATGAGAGATGATATAACGTAGCCTAGGGTGGTAGTGGTGTAGATAGAAATAGATAAACTAGGTTATGTTTTAGAGGTACAGTTGACACACAGTTTGCTTATTGATTGGGTAGCGTAGGTTATTGGGCTAAGAGGGATCAAGGACAACTCTTGGATTTTTTTGGTTTTGTTTGAGTGGATGGTAGTGCCATTTGCTGAAATGGAGAAGACTGTGGAAAGAGCATATTTGTTGGTTTTAAAATCATGAAGCTGGATGCAGTCACCTGGTAAGGACTGTGAGGGTAAAGAGGAGAAGGGAGTCCGTATCTAAAGCTCATGGGCACTTCAATAAATAGAGGTTGAGCAGAGGAAGAAGATATAGCTCTAAAGGCTGAGAGGAAGCAGTCACTGAAATAGGAGGAAAACCAGGATAATGTTGTGTCATAAACCCTGGAAAAGAAAGTGTTGGAAGAATGAAAATATGGTCAACTTTGTCAAATGCTGCTGAGATATATAGTAAGATAAGAACAAAAAAGTGACCGTTGACTTTAATCACACAAACGGATGATGATATTGACAAGTCTTAGTGGAATATGGGGAATGGAAGTCTAATTGCAGTAGGTTGAGGAGAGAGTAGGTGGTGAGAAATTGGAGACAACAATAGACGTTTCTTTCAAATATTTTACTCTGAAGTAGAGCAAAGAGAAGGGATGGTAACTGGAGGGCAATGTGGAGTCAAAGGAGATTCTAGAGCATGTTTATATACTTAGGATCTTTTATCTAGTAAGGAGGAAAGAAACCATGATAGGGGAAGAGAGCGAAGCATGTGGAAAGGAATAGGAACAGAAATGTCAGTAATAACAGCAGTGAAGGGAGAGTGTGGAAAAGTACAGATGAAGCGTTTGGACTGATAGATTTTGTGATGGGAATTGAGATAGTTCCTGCCTATTTCTATTTTCTCAATGGTTTGAGGCACAATTATCAGTGGAGAGTGGATTTGAGGGAGAGAAAGTGGGAAATAGTTGACTTGGAGAATGGGCTAGTGAGGCAAATAAGCCAAGTTATGATTGTCAGGCAACATTGAGCATTAGTTAAGATTTATGGTCATCAATTTAGAAACACCGGGGTGTGTGTGCGTGTGTGTGTGTATGTATGTATGTGTATGTATTCGTGTTCCCAGGAATTGTCAGCTACTTGGATAAAGATAAGGGATAATTGGGTATATGTATAGGGGGTCAGTGCCTGGTTGGGGCTTTGCCAGGCAAGTATGTTAATGAGAGAAGGGTAAAGGAGTTACTGTGTGTTTGCAAGGGAGTGAAAATATGATGGACCATGGAATCTAAAGAGGGAAAAAAGGACATGAGAATAGATTGTAACAAAGTGGTGAGGTAAATGGATTAGAGGATTTGATAATGGTTAAAGAATTTCTGGAGAGATAATATAAAATAGAAGAGCTGGATAGGAGACAAAGTGGAATGCATTAAATTGAGATTTTGGAGGTGGTGCAACTATTGGTGGTGGCAGAGTTAAACATATGAAAGTAGGAGTGGGTGCTTGACATGAGGAGGTTGATCATTTGGAGGTTGGGAGATAAAGAAACTGAGAGGCCAAGGTATTTGCAATGATGTTTTACACAGATGCTGAAGTCACCAAAGATGAGAGTGGGTCTAGAAAGAGAAGTAGTCAGGTGATACTTATCGTGCATAAGGGAGAGGTGATCAGGGAGTTACTTGGTGTCCACCACAAGGAGGGTTATTGGTGGTATAAATTTCATGGCAAGAGCTTCAGAATATCTGGGGCTTTTGAAGGAGAAGGAATGAAAAATAATTTGGAAGAGAGAATAGGGAGCAAAAAGGACATATCGTCTAGGCCCTTGAGTTTAGGGGATGTAATATTTAAAAACAAAAACATATTGGTCCCTATTTGAGAGGACTTTGGATGACAGGTTTCAGCCAGAGAAAGAAATAATCAAAGAATTTGAGGACATTGGGGAAATTGCTGATCCTACACTGTGAATTTCTGTGGGTGCAATAGAAGGGCGGCTTGAGAGGGAGGAAAGGTATGAATTAGATTAGTGGATGTACTTAGTTGTCTAGAGATTAAAGTCTGAGTGATGATGGATTGCTTGAGGTGGGACTTGGGGTTTCTGACTGTAGCAATTTTAAGCCGGATGATAAGGGGCCACTAGTCAACTGTTTCCCTCTCTGGTTCTTGGCCTTCTGCAGTGGAGTGGCAGCCAAGGATAAAGGAATACCTTCTCAGGAGACTGCTCTATCAGAGCTCTCGGAGATAGAAGATGTTTGTAGGATTGTAGTCCTGTGGCAAATGGGGGAGGAAGAGGCTCATGTGGAGCATGAGGCTGGGAAGCTTTTCCATTTTTGAAATCTCAGTATTAAAAGATAGCTCATGTTCATATAGCCTATATTCAAGTGCTACTAATGCTTTCAATAAAAATGCACTTTTTTTTTCTTTGATTGTCTAGGTCACTTTTACAAAGAGAAAGTTTGGATTAATGAAGAAAGCCTATGAACTTAGTGTGCTCTGTGACTGTGAAATAGCACTCATCATTTTCAACAGCTCTAACAAACTGTTTCAGTATGCCAGCACTGATATGGACAAAGTTCTTCTCAAGTATACAGAATATAATGAACCTCATGAAAGCAGAACCAACTCGGATATTGTTGAGGTAACACATATATCTAGTAATGCCTGAATTGCAGATAATAATGAAATGTTCCATTTAATAACTTTAACTGTCAGATTGCTTTTTACATCCAAAAGATAAATCAGTTATAGATATATCTTTTCTCTGAGTCATTTCTTAGAAGGATCTAATTATTGCTATGTGATGACCCACTTACATTGTAAACATATCCTATTCGTTGAGATGAAGTACATTAGGCTGTTGTACCATATCCACAAGTATAATATTTCATCTGTGATTACTTATTTTGTATGAGTTTCTAAATTAATATTGGTAAGAAACTATATCACTTTAGACAGTATGAAGTTATAGTTTTAATATGTCTTAATCATTTCATTATGCCAGGGCAACGCACAACTTTAAACACTAATGAAATAGAAGAAAATGATGTAAATAATATTTTTATTTTGTTAATAGTGCTTTAGTTGTGGGGGGAAGACATCCTGATTTTCTCTTCTGTTTGTCTATTGCCCTTCAATATCTCTTCTAGTCTGCCAATCCAAGTGAAAATAAAGAAAGGAATTTTTTAGAGTGATTTCCGTTTATTCAGAGATAGTGTTTTAAAACAAAACCTTCAAAAAGGAGAACCAATATACTTTCCCCTTTAATTCTTTCTGCTGCAAAATCTTCTTATAAAAGATTACCTACCAGGTATATTTCTAATAGTATTTTAAATTAGCTTCATATTTACTTTTGTCTTTTTTGTTTGTATTTGGAGTTTTTGTTTCATTTTTATTCAAAACAGAATTTTTTTTTCACTACTTGACAAGATAATACACTTCGGCTGCTTTGTAATATTAGAAAAGTAGTTCAGTAAATTAGGAATTTCCTTGATGAAAGTACTGAAGCCATCTGAAATGATGCAAAACTAACTAAAAGAAGAAGTGGAGTCCCAATCTAGATCTTATTCGAATAACTGAAATTAAGATAGAGAAAGATACTTTAACTATCTTATTGTATAGGAATCTAATTTATTTGCCTGCACAGATTATGTTATAGTTCTGTAAATGCATTTTAAATTTCCCCTATATTTCTCTGCCTTTGCCATTCCTTTTTGGATAGTAATTTGATTTAATTTGTTAACTGCAAAAAAATTCTGCTGCTTGTATTAAAAAAACACTCCTCTTACCTTTTTAAGCAATTAATCAGTTGTTTGAAATGAGAAGTAAAAATATAGCATAATTAAAGTTATGACTCATCTCTGTGGCCTGATTTGTCCATGGTTTTGTTTAAGTGGCTCACTTTGGTGAACCGCCCCCTGAAATGTGTGTAAAGCTTTTGATTTTGCTTTCCTTGATCACTCCAGTTAAACTACATGATACATCTTTAGCCAAACCCCTTAACACAGTTTTGTCTATATCAATTGTAAATTATTTGATATCATTTAGCATTTATGGTTATATCTTATCACTTATATGCAACATGAGCTATTTAGTGGACTCTTTCCCTGTAATATATCAAAATGCGTTTTGAATTGTAATTTTGTAAATTAGGAGATCATCCTTTGGGTAAGGTTTATAGGAGACTTTGTAACTGGATTTCCTTGAAATGGAGAGTATCCCTGTTGTGTTTAGTTTAAAACATCTTATTTTAAAAACCTCTATGTCTTATCAAAAGCTCCACTGCCTTAAGTGAAACAAAGAAATAGAGTTGACTCTAATAATGTCAACAAACAGATGTTCAAGCTGGTTTCATTATAGAAGGCAACCACCTCCTTAACCCTGACCACTCTGCTCTTTCATTGCAGCAGTTGTGGTTCTTGGCCCCAGGAAGTCGAGGGTACTTCACACAGCCTAAAACGTACTTCCTTAGAGAATATGAAGAATATAGTCTAATTTAATCCTCACAGAATTTTCAGACTACCTCAGTCTTCATCTCTGTTGTGGTCAGCAATCACAGTGTGAGAGTGTAAATCCCAAACATTTCTTAGCAGTCTCCTGTATTACAGTCTGCTTCAATATGAAGGAAAACTTTTGCAGCTTAATTGTCAATTTGGATTTTGATGTTTTCTTTTTAATTGCATTTCTTTGATATAAGCAAACATGAATCTTACTGATAGTTCTTTATGAAGTTTTGAATTATGTAAATACATAATGGGTAGAAGATACATTGGATTATAAGGGATTAATTTGTTGTGGTAGGAAAAATTATAAGGCTTAGTTCACCTTTCCTGTGTGTTAATGTCTTACTGAGGTAAGCTTCATTATAAGACAATGATGGTTACGCCTGTAAAATATTCTTTCTTCCACATATAAAGGTGATGCAGCTGCATCCTCACTAGTAGTGCATACCTATCTGAGTTGTTTTTATCATTGGTAGTTATGGCTATACGAATGCAGCTACAAAGATTGTTGTCAACCAGACTAAGTTTACAGAACAAGAGTAATGACGAATACTTATATAGAACTTCCTATGGGCCACTTTCTAAGTCCCTTACCAATATCTCATTTAAGGATGTTTTTAGAATACCATTGTAAGTATTTTTTACTTTTATATCCATAAACTTCTAACAAGTTGGTGTGATGTTATGGACTCTAGCCATCTCATGTGGCTGAGTATATCAGCAGTAAATGGAGGCATAAACAGCTATATGTGATCTACCTTAGAGTATTTCCTTCTACAATATGAGCAACAGTGAAACTAACTGAAAACTCTGTGAACAACTTCCATAAGGTCTCTAACCTGAATTCACCTATTTCCTGTTGTATTGTTAGTCTTTAAAATCAGCAGGATTTTACTTGCCCCTATATTACTAAAATACCCTTTGACGGAGTCTTGAATATGTTAAAATGGAGTGTTCTGTAGATGTATTTCTGTTCTCTGGTGTCCTACACACAAACCCTTTTGGGGCTGTGTACTGTGTACTGTGAAGAGAAGAAGGATGGGTGCCCTGTGCTGTTAACCACACTTATAAAGTCTGCAGTGTAAGGATGTGCGTGTATTATGCCTGTAGAATTAGATCTAGTATGTTTTCTGGGAACACTATAGAATAAATATAATATATTAAAAGTAGTTGGTATGAGAATATTGTGATGATAAACAAAAGGGAAGACATGGTGCTCACATTTATTTACCTTTCAATTTTTAACCACAGGTATTAGAAATCCATCTGCAGAATGGTGTTCTATCTTTGCTCACCATTTTCATATTACCTATATTTTTTAAAACTAGTTTCTTAAAATTGTAATCAATTTTAACATTTTAATTGCAGTTGATAAAAAATTATTGCTGTATAGCCTTGTTTGTTTTAATCAACAGCATTTACATATTTTAAATTGCATTTAGGTATTATAAGGTCTGCAGTGTCTTGTAGGATTTGAGAAAGCTAAATATATGAAAATGGAAACTTACACATTAGTAAATTAGAAGGTTGTCATTAAGGTAAACTTTATAAACAGAGATTCATAACTGGATTTCTTTGAAATGGAGAGTACCCCTGCTGTGTTTAAAATGACGTCTTGGGGCTGGCCCAGTGGCATAGTGGTTAAGTTTGCGCACTCTGCTTCAGCAGCCCAGGGTTCATGGGTTTGGATCCCAAGCGCAGACCTACACAGCGCTCTTCAAGCTATGCTGTGGTGGCATCCCACATACAAAATACAGGAAGATTGGCACAGATGTTAGCCCAGGGACAATCGTCCTCACCAAAGGAAAAAAAAATTGACATCTTATTTGAAAGTGTTTATACACTACTTTTCAGGAATAAATTCCTTACAAAAACTGAGTTTTACTACTTTATTTCCTGAATTGCATTAGGAAACATTATGCAAAGAATGTCATCAAACATTTACATTGTATCTTTTCATGTTGTTGAGCATTGATAGAAAAATAGGTGGCAGACTTTTGTTTGGTCCTACAAATAGTGGTAATTTAGTTGAAATGTACAAAGAAAATGTTAGAACCCTCTAAATTTCTTTTTAGTAAATAAAAGTTTAAAGACTTGTGAACTGTATTATGCAAAATTCAGTTAGTCATCATTATTCATATGTGTGTGTATACATTAAATTTAAACTAAATAAAAGCCTAGAGCCAATAAAAGAGTTCTGTATCAAAATAAAAGTTATGCTAAAGGCATGAAGTGAGGATTTTAGCAGCTGCTTCATAACAAATACCTGAGATTACTTTTGTTTTCACTTTTTCCTTTCACTTGCAGGAATATTTGAAATATTAAATATTCTTGCTCATAATATTTTGACAATAGCTATGACTTAGTGGCATTGGAAAACATTCAGTAAATAGCTTATGAGGTGATTCAGATGGTTGTGCTGTCATTTAAGGATCTAAGTGTAGGGGCCATGGCTGTTTCTCTCTCTTGTTAATATCTTGTGAACTGTTCCCAAATAGAGATTTTCTTCATCACAGGAATACTACAGTACTTAAAAAAAAATTCCACTTGCATTATCTCATTTGATCTTCATATCCAAGGTAAGCTTTTTCAGAAATAGAAATTGAGACTGGGGTTAAATGACTTTCCCAGAGTCATGTAGCAATTTAGTGGCAGAACTGGGATTAGAACCTGGGTCTTTGACATGATCCCTTCCCTTTGCTCCCCAGTTTACTGAACCCATTGCAGCTCTGGACATTTCACCATAAATAGATAGGATTTTATACATATGGGAGTAATATATAACATACAGAAAACATGAATAAGTTTTCCTTAATAATGAACAGAAAATTAGTGAGGTTAATTGCAGTAAGAATAATAGATAATATTTATCAAGTACTTAATGTGACTTGGTACTCTTCCAAAGGCTTTTGTTTATATTATCGAATCTCTCTTATTGTCCTTATTTCACAGTTGAGGAAATTGAGGCACAGTGGTAAATGAAGTAAGATGATGATAATTTGAATTCTGAAGGAAGACAAAATCTTTTTTAAGTCTCAGTAGTCTCTGCCTACTTTCAAATTGCAAAGGAATTTGGAGATAACTTAAAGAAAAGAGCATAGGGAATCAATATAAGATGCCAGTTGTATGCAGTTATCTATCAATTATTAAATAAAAATACCTGGTAGTAAAAGTGATCATGCCAGGAGTACAGTATTTAAAATCAGTGGTTCTCCAAGTGTGGTATCGTGACCACAGCATCAGCATCACCAGAGAACTTGTAGAAATCTAAGTTCTTGGGCCTCACCTCAGACTACTGAATTAGAAACTTGAGATGAGGCTTAAGCCATTTTATGTTAACTTGAATTAACTCATCCTAAGTGCAGTGAGTCTAAAAGCTTCAAGTTAACATACAATGTCTTGGCAGTGGTTATCCAGCTTTTAAAATATTTTTATCCCCAAGAATATCCTCGGAAATAATTTTAAGCAGTGAGCAAGCACAAATTGTAACTTTTAAGACCTATTCTAAAAAGCAGTTCAAAATAGTATGCCGATATTTGGTGTGAATTACAAGCTAGGGAACACATTTCTAATAGGTTACCTTTCAGTTAAATTCTATTTGGTTATAAGTGTTTCTTTGAATGTATTTGGGGGGGGTCTGGTGGGGATGTGTGAAAGATGGACTCCAGTTCCTCAGCTGAGCAAGAAAGGAAGATAAGTGACTTTTGTCTCCTGAGATTATCTAGTGCTGACCTTATAGAACTAGAGGCATGATTATGCTTAGGTTTTCTGACAGTATTATAATGTCCTCAGGGAGCCTTTTTGAGCCAGTCAGTTTTTTTCTCCCCATGTTACAGAAGAGGAATGGAACAGACAGGGAGTGTTTAAGAGGCTTGCCTAATGTTTTACAGGGTTGCAGTGGAGCAGCAGGGAAAGGGAAAAAATAATGAGACATCTGAAGACAAGACAAAGCTTCCCTCCATCTCCAGCCCCCTGCCCTGCTCTTTTATTCCTAACAGAGCCTGAAGCAGCAGGATGGTGATTCACAGGGTGAGGCATGCAATCCTCATGGCCCTCCTCCTCTTCTCACACGTCCTGCACCATCACCTCAAACAGCAATCACCGTAGCTCTTGCAATATCAGTTTTACTATTTTTATTTTGCTATGTATTTGAAAATTATTATTTATCATACAATTATTAGTTTTCATTTATGTGCTTTTTATAAGGAACTATGTATCTCAATATGTGATTTTTGTTTTCTTGAGGTCAGATTTTTCTCCATCAGAGACTGATGTTGTTGATATATAAACAGGAGTTTATGGGGGAAAAGGGTAATATTTATCACTTTATAATATAGCTCACATTTCTGTAATGCATTCTTGTGTTATTGACAAATACCTGTGTGCCCTTTTTATGTCCATATGTGTCACGGAGGAGTGTTTTAGTACTTATGATCAGATAAATTGTTCTTTTTTTTCTGGGAATTCTTGGATACCTTGGCCAAATTTCTGACCAGTGAGAGAAGGAGGGTACAGAGGATTGGGAGAGTGGTCAGAGAAAACTTCCTCTAGAGGTGACACCATCACCTGAGTCCTTTAAAGGATAGGGTTTAAGAGGGAAAAGGGGTAGAAAAAAGGTGTTCTAGGTCAGGGGGCAGTGTATGTGGAAATTAGGAAATCAGACATTGCACAATTACTGTATGAGTTAAAATCAGCTAAATAAAGCTGTAGTATAGTGAAGAGTGGAAATAGCAAAGACCTGAGAAGTGTATAAGGCCCTTGACTTTCTCCTGAAGGTTTGGGTAGCTATTGAAAGAGCTTAATAGAATAACTGGATGGGTTTTACTAACTGTCTTGCACTTCTCAAACTATAAATTGTGTTAGGATTGAATTGTAAATTTTTTTGAAAGAAGTCAAAAGGAAAGAGGAAAAGGGTAAAAATATTGAATGTAATGCCTTATTTCTCCATTTTTTTTATTGCACTGGTACTTTTCCTACCAAGTACAGGTCATTGTGCTAGACACTGGGAATACAGTGGTAACTGCTGTTTTCTTAACGAGGTGATGTGTTGGCTATTTTATTATCTTACTAGAGAAGTCCTTTTTTGGCTACACTTCAGATTGGATTCAAGACACTTAGAATTCCAAGATTTTGATGTTTCCCACCAAATATTCATCATTCAACATATGAATATTATGCTACTATTAGAGTTAGAAGTTTATTTAGAGCAAAAGATGCAGGCTACTTACCATATGTAACAATGTTCTGTATTTGCCCGTTAATGTGAGATATATAGAGTCTAAGTGATATTTCAGTTCTCTTATATAAAAGGTTGCTAATGCAGACATGCAGTTTTTTTAAACCTGGTTATTCAGACACATAGTTTAAAATTAAGGAGATAGCTGTATAGTTTCCATATTTATTTTGAAGTTATTTTTGTAGCTCAGTTCCAAGAGAAACTCTGTATAGGGATCTAGAGTCTAA
Organism: Equus quagga; assembly: GCF_021613505.1. Lineage (NCBI taxonomy): Eukaryota > Metazoa > Chordata > Mammalia > Perissodactyla > Equidae > Equus > Equus quagga. The sequence goes on along the minus strand of NC_060268.1, from coordinate 80,851,337 downwards.
AGGAAAAGAGGTATCTTCTTGGCATAGATTAGTCATAACTCTGCTTTTTAATTTACAATTATATAATCAGTGTTGTACCTGTAAACAATTCAAAATAGTAGTATGAACCTCTTATATTTTGGAAAAGTAAACATAGCTTACAGTTTTTTAGGTTTTTGTTTGGGTTGATGCACAACTTTTAATGTGTGCTTTGATATTTCTGTATCCTAAGGATATTCTATGAAGAATGTATGTGTAGGTGCATTCATATGTGATTGTATTTCTTTACTCAAAGGATATTTCTTGTAATTCTTATTTTAACTCATCAGCAGTAAAACACCAAAAGGTAAACTTTTAATACTGTTTTTAAAATGTTAGGGATTTTTTAAAACTTGGTGAATACGCTACATGCTTGAGTCTTAGAGAATAAAGCAAAGCTTGGTTATTCATATTGGAATTTACCTATGGAATCAAATGGAGAATATTTTTCTGTCATGCTTTGTTTGTATAGAAATTTTCTTTTCGTATAACTGGTTTGGTATTTTCTGGTAATTTCTGGGCTTGAGCTACTTCCAGAATCCATCTTGAGAACCTCAAAAACGTTTATGTTCTGCAAAAAGAACTTAGAAATAGTAGCCAGTATTTGTACAGGAATTTAAAAACTCAGCTTGCTTTTTTATGCTACCAGTGTTCATGTAGAATTATCTCATAATACTATATAATTAAAATATTCTCATTGCTATTTTCCACATTTGTATAGTTGAATTGAGGTTTAAAAAATTGTTCTATTACTTTGGGGTGTAAAAAAAATCTATCAGTTATGTTCTGTAGGACAGTAGAAAATAAGGGTTTAGGTGCATATTTAGGCATTTTGTGAAGGTTTTATTATCACTCTCAAATCCTATTATAGGATATTTCCCTTATTAGTAATTCAAAGTAAATTTCTAGTATTATATAATTAACACTTTTAGGCTATATTAATCGGTTATTTATTGAATGCTTACAGTACCAAATACTAAGCTCAATGTTTAATAGGAAGAGAGAGTGATATTAAATTCTAAACCTTGTAGGTTTTGAGGATCGGTTGAAATAAGGTATGCAGTAGCATTTTGCAAACAATTCATTAGGTTGTTTCTGATTGCAAGCAACAGAAGGAAGACCTGGTGGAAACTGGTCTTTAAAATAGGGGTGTTACATCACATAACGAAAAAATCCAACAGTGTGGTAGAGAGTAGGCTCTGTTGAAGTGGGCTTCAGGTTTCTGCCTTCCCTCACGCATCAGCTTTGTCCTGATGCTGGCTTCTTCATCTTGACAGTGGCAACTCCAGGCCCTCCATCTGCGTACAGCATCCTCTAAAGCAGTACTCTCCAGTAGAACTTTATGTGATGATGGAAATGTCCTAAATCTGTGCTGTCCAATATGATAGCCATTAGCCATGTGTAGCTGTTGAGCACTTGAAATATGACTAGTGCAACTAAGGAACTTAATTTTTAATTTTAATTAATTTTAAGTTAAGTAACCACATATGGCTAGTGGTTACCATATTGTTAAGCACCAATATAAAGCATCAGAGATAAATTGTGCACCAGAATTCCCAGCATTTGTCCTAAAATTAATTCTGATTGTACTGGTTTAGATCAAACACCTCCACGCCCAGACCCACTATATATTAATCATGGTGGTGGAGAGAGGATGAAAAGCGCTGATGGGCTTATTCTCACTAGATATTCAATCTCTGAGATGTACTTTAAAGCTGCAGTAATCCAGAAAGTTTGGTATTTGCATAGGGATAGACATGGAGATCACTGGAACAGACTAGAGAGCTCAGAAATAAACCCATATGTATAAGGTTAATCGATGTTTGACAAAAGTACGAAGGTAGCTCAATGAGAAACGGAAAGTATTTTTAATAAATGGTGCTAGGAAAACTGAATATACATTAAAAAATACACATCATACACGAAATTTCTGTAGAATAGAGAGTTGTATAGGAGAGGAATAAAGGTAAGGAAGAGACAGACTGAATATAGTTGATGGAGCTTCTTGAATAACAGGCTGTGACATTTGGCATTGTCCTATGGGTGTTGGACAGCTGTTAGAGGTGTTTAAAAGTTTAGGTAGTTAAATAATTATTATGAGAATACTAATCTGTTGGATAATCAGCATTTTAAAAGAAGTTTATAGCTTTTAAAAATAGACTAAGTTTTCTCTTAATTGTAAGTTTTTAGTAATGTTGAGATTTATAGGAAGAATGCCTGTTCCACTTGGTTTAATTGGGGAAGGAAGATTAGACTGTGTTCTAAAGAATATGACATATTGACACCGTGCTTTTCTTAATTGATCTGTAAAAATTTGAGTGAATCATTTGTAGAAAAGGAAATGTTTAGAATTTGATCATAATGTAAATATGATCACATATTTTATGAATAATCTTTATGATCTTTAACAGTTTAGATTAAAATATTTTACCTAAAGTCACTTTATTATTTATCATGCAAAAATGACTAAATGACCAATATTATTATGAAAAGGAGTTTATGTGTTATAAAAAGGTTTGGAAACCCTGATCTAGTTCTATGCTTCATTTAATTGATTAAGGAAGCTGGAGTCCAAAGAAAGTAAAGGGCTTGTGCAAGGTCATACCAGTACATAATGACAACCCAAAGCTTAAATAATGTTCTCTTGAAGACCTTGGGTCTATCTCAGAAAAACTGTGGATCCTTGGGCAAAGTCTTTGCTAAATAGCGTTAGTATTCTTCCCAATAGATTCCCAAAGATCCAGCACACAGCTTAATAATGACTTATAGAATTGAACTGAAAGTGGTGTTGCTTACTTCAGTGTTAACTCATTTATGATACTCTTGAAACTCCATCAGATGTTACCCAAAACTGATGAGGACAAAAACTAAAGCACGTTAAGTGGAAATAAAGCTCAAGAATGAAGGTGATGTGCTTCTCTTCACCCTGTAACACTGGAAACAATGCCTTTATTTTGTATCTCCCCATCTTCCACATCTACTCCCAGTGTATATTACTTCCAGCCCTTAGAGAAGTAAAGAGACTTAAAAAGAGAAAAGTACAGGTGTTTTCATTATAATGCAGTTTATGCATTCCTGAAAATTCTCACAAACTGCAAAACCTGGTTTTTTAGTTTGTGTTGGTTCTGAGCACCAACACAAAATAAAAAATAAATGGTAATTGAGAAGATAGCTTGAACTGCTCAGTGAGTCATCTTAGTGTAGCTAGTGGCTACCACAGTGGCTACCACAGTGGCTATTAGAAATGCACAAAATTACTTGAATAGAAATGCTGGCAGCACTTAATTAGGTTGGAGATGTTGGAGATAGTTGGTCTTAGGACAGCACAGATGGCAGTGTAGCAGTGAGTGCTGGGGGGGAAGGGGGAGTTGCTGTTGAAGTAGGCATGGGAAATAGTACAACCTGCAGCAAGGCTGGGAGTACTCCTCTGAAGCCCTCATTTAAAGTTTTCCTATAATCCAGATAAGTGCTCATGCTGTCAGGAGGACTTTCTTCTTTCCTGCTAAAGGTTATAATTGTATTCCCACTTTTCTGGCTCATCTTGCCTGGGAAAAATCACCAGTGAACCAGAGTGACTTCTTTATTACACTGACATCATTCCCTACTTACCAGTTTCATATGAGTGAATTTGCATTTCTAAATACCTCATAGTAGAGCAGACTGTATTTTTTTAACCATAGAAGTTTTTTTTTTGTTTCCTTTTCTAAAGATAGCATTAATCAGTTTATGTTCATCTGAATAAATGGCTGCTATATGAAAGAAAATTATTCAGAGGAGGGAAGTTGTATTATTCTAGTTTCTTTTGGGATGTAAAGAAAGTTGTTCTCATAGATTCCATTGGTTTTTGTTTCATGTAGTTCTCTTCACTGGTAATGTTAATATATATGGATATAGGATTGAATAGGTATGAATTCCATTGTGATTATTATTCATAATTATAGTAAAAATTTTCAGAGTTTTCAGTAACCTGCATAAAGTGTTTTCATACTACCTAATATCTTTATAAATTATTGCCCCAGATATCCTTCACCATCGTGTGCAGTTGAATGATCAGTCAGGCAGTTTAGTGTCACTAGTGGCCACTACAGTGAGTATTATAGACATACTTGAGATTAACTTTTTTTCTGTTCCTTTTATTGAGATATAATTCATAGACCATAAACTTCACCATTTTAAGTTACATAATTCAGTGATTTTTAGTATATTCACAAGTTTGTGCAATCTAGTCTGCTTTCTGTGTCTGTGGATTTGCCTATTTTGGATATTTCATATAAATGGAATTATACAATATATGATCTTTTGTGTCTGGCTACTTTCATTTTACATAATGTTTTCAAGGCTCATTCATATTGTAGCATGTGTTAGTACTTCATTCCATGGCTAAATAATTCTCCATTGTATGGATATAGCACTTTTTTTAATCCATTTATTAGTTGATGGAAGTTGGCTTGTTTTCACTTTTTGACTGTTAGGAAAATGTTTTGATGAAATTTGTGTACAAGTTTTTATATGGACATGTTTTTATTTCTCTTGGGTATCTCATTAGGAGTGGAATTTAGTCTGGGTTGTATGGTAGCTCTGTGTTTAACTTTTTGAGGAACTTGACAGTGGAATTCCATACAAATTGTGGAAATTTTTTTACATTTTTACATTCAATTTTTACATTTAACTTAAAGGTAATCAAAAAACAACTTCATGGATGTCGTTAGAAAACGCTTAGTTCACTTTTTCCTAAAAATGTTGATTTATTATTTCAGTTATGTAGGGCCTGGTTATCTGGACCAACCTTTCAGCTGCAGACAACTGAAAATGTTAGATGAATTATACAAAAACTTCTTTATAGCATCAAAGAGCTAAGGAATATGCCAGGCCAAAATCTCAGAAAAGATGAGAGCCTAAAAGGTAAAGAAATATTTAAACCTCTGGCTACCTTGAGTCATTTGCCCACCTGGATAAAACAGTTGAAAAACTAAGCTTCAGGTTTTGGTGGATTTACATTTGTGAGTCAGAGTGGGACCTCAAGAAGATGGAAATTCTCTGCCTTTTTCTTGCTTGCAGAGACTGCAAGGAGATTTCTGAACAGATGGAGCAAAGAGGAGAACAAGAAAAGTAAAAAAGAGAAGCTGTCTCTGAGAGGTTGTAAAACAAGTACCAGCATTGGGTGGGATCAGAGGCCAGAGTCATATAACACAAGAAGTCCAAGAAAACTAGTGCTCCAGGTACCTAGAAAAAGCAAATTTATATCCTTTTTGAAGAAAGGTGCCTTATTCTCGGCATCAAAAATCTCCTTCAAATAACCTTTCAAAACCATTGAGCATCCATCATACAAAGACGGCCAACCATAAAAGAAAACAAGGCACAATAAACAAAATTCAGCAAGAAATAGTAGAAACTGACATCTAAACATTTTAGATACTGTTATTATTATATATAGATTATAAACAATTTCACTTTCTATGTTTTAATAAAAAAGTTTACAGATATCTGCAAGAAACAGGAAACTATAAAAGAAGTGATATAGCAGACTTGAAGAGAATGAAATACTTCTAGAAATGAAAAAATACAAGAACCAAAACTTAAAACTTAGTAGACAGGGGCCGGCCCAGTGGCACAGCAGTTAAGTTCGCACGTTCCGTGTCAGTGGCCCAGGGTTTGCTGGTTCGGATCCTAGGTGCAGACATGGCCCTCCTTGGCAGGCCATGCTGTGGCAGGCATCCCACATATAAAGTAGAGGAAGATGGGCATGGATATTAGCACAGGCCCAATCTTCCTCAGCAGAAAGAGAAGGATTGGCAGCAGATGTTAGCTCAGGGCTAATCTTCCTCAAAAAAAACAAAAAAACAAAAACTTAGTAGACATATAGAAGGTATATGTGACATAGCTCTAGAGAATTGACGAACTGAAAGATAGAAGAAATTATCTAGAATTCAGCACAAAGAGATGGTAAGGTGGAAAATACCAAGAGAGGTTGAGAGAAAAGGAGGATTGGTTAGAAATTCTACCCTTAATTTAATTGACATTCTTAAAGGAGAAAGGGAAGAGAGAGAGAATGAGCATAGGGCAGAGGCAGTGTTTGAAGGATTGATGAGAGTTCACAATCCTCAGATTTAAGAAGCCCAACAAATCTCATGCAGTGTAAATAAATCTGTACATAGACATAGTGAAACTGCAGAAAATAAAATACAAGAGAAAACCTAAATAGATTATCTTCAAAGGAGTGCTGACTGATTCTAAACAGCAGAAAGTGAAATCTGTAGTCAATGAAATGATTTCCTAAATGTATTGGGAAGAAGGTATTTGGAATCCAACCCTAGAATTCTACACCCAGAGAAAATATCTTCAGTGATGAAGGCAAAACACTATGTGTCAGCTTTGCAACTAAACCACCTCAGGGTTTTGAAGAAGGGGCTCAAACCAAGTCAGACTACCATGGTAAGAAACCAGTCTTCATGGGAAAATCAAATGACCTCCACAGGCTTCATGTGGACAGTGACTCATGTCTGTTTTATCAGTGAATATCAGAATCTAGTTGGATGCTCTCAATAAATTTTGTTGTATTAAAGAAGAAAAAAGAATAAAGGTAGATTAAGTCATTTGTGCAATTAAAAAGAAAAAGAGAGAGAGAGAGTGAAGAACGAACAGCCAGACAGCCAGGACTTTTGCAAATACACTTTCCTGACTTCACAGTACACTGAGAACCAATTCTATTAAAGCATTCCCTTATGTGTGGAGATGTGCAGCAGAATTACATTACCCCTGTTGATGAGCAGAGACTACTGGATTGCTGCTCTGTAGCCAGCTCTTATGAGACAAGGGCCCCAGGTTTGAGGCGGAGGAGGAAAAGTATCATTACCATTTGCTGAAATCTTTTAAGTCAAACCTAGGAGTATCATAGAACTGGGTAAGTTAAAATTTTAAAAAATTCAAAAATTTTTTAAAATTTAGAATTCCAAAAAGCTATAGCCTAAACATCACACACTTGTTGCTGAGAAAGATATGGGTAAGATCGGGAGGAAAGGAGTCTTAAGGCAGTGCCTACAACGACATGTGCAAGAAATGTGCTCTGTTCCCACTGGTTGAAGTGGCTTCTGATCACAGTCATCTGTACGTTCTCCATTTGTTTGCTGACTGATAAATGCAGTTGAATCAGCTGAACTAACACAGTGTAGTGGAAAGAGCGCTAAACTGGATTATCAGAACACTTAGATTCTAGTTCTAGTTCTATCACTGAATAGCTGTGTGATGTGTGAGGTTGAGGTAGGTGAGTACTTGGATCTCTCCGAAGTTTATTATTCGCCTCTATAAATGCAGGAGGTGAACTAGATCACGAAGGTCCATTTAATTTCCTACTCAACAGCTATTGTAATATACTTTTTTGAGTACATAAAATCTCAGGTTCCTCTTGTGCCTCAAAATTTTGATGCAGTGGACAAATTTCCAGAAGTAGGTGATTTAATGAAATGTAATCATGAAGATATAGAAAACCTGAATAGTCTTATTGTCACGTTTACCACAAAGAAACCCCAAATACAGGTGGCTTCATAAGAAAGTACTAGCGGATTTTTAAAGAAGTAATGCCAACATTTCACAAACTGTTCCAGAGATTGGAAAAAGAGGGAACTCCCCTTTCTTCATTATATGAAGCTATGCTAACCTTGGTTGCAAAACCAACAAGGAGAGTTCTAAAAAAGAAGACTAAGTGAGTCTCACTGAACATGAATGCAGAACTCCTAAATGAAATATTAGTCCACTTCTTTGAGTTCACATCATTTTTATTGGAGACGTTTTTATTTTCACATTGTCCCATTTTCTTTACTGCTTGGGCACACACGTAGACTCTGTGTATCAGCCTCCCTTGCAGTTGAGAGTGGCCATGTGACTGAGTTGTCCAATGGAATGTAAAGAAAAGCAATACCTGCTTCTTCCAGGCCTGACCTGTACAATATCTCCCTCATGATCTTCATACTCTCTCTTCCCTATTTGCCAGCCAGGTACAGAGAATCCAGGTAGGAACTCTGAGGTCTTGTATGTGGAACCAAGAAAAATGACTGGACTCTGAATAATCTCACGCAAGGCTCTCTGAGATAAAAAGACATCCTCAGTGGGCTTTTATGAATAAGAAGTAAACTTTCATTGTGTTAGGCCACTGAGATTTGTTTGTTAAAGCATCTACATTACTTATGCTAACTAATACAGATATTAAATCTAGCAATATATAAAAGGGATAATGCATCATGACTAAGTTAGATTTATCCCAGGACTGCAGCATCAACTTGACAGTTATCCTATTATCATGGACTGGAAGTCTCAGTATTGTATATATCTGTGCTACCTAAAACAATCTGTATAGAGTTAAGGAAATGCCAATCAAAATCCCAAGAAACTTTTTTTAAGAATTCAACAACTGGGGCTGGCTCCGTGGCTGAGTGGTTAAGTTCGCGCGCTCCGCTGCGCTGGCCCAGGGTTTGGATCCTGGGTGCGGACATGGCACCGCTCGTCAGGCCACGTTGAGGCGGCATCCCACAACTAGAAGGACATGCAATTAAGATATACAACTGTGTACAGGGGGGTTTGGGGAGATAAAGCAGAAGAAAAAAAAAAAAAGATTGGCAACAGTTGTTAGCTCAGGTGCCAATCCTTAAAAACAAACAAAAAAAGGAAGATTGGCAACAGTTGTTAGCCCACGTGCCAATCTTTAAAAAAAAAAGAATTCAACCACTGATTCTGAAATATATAGGGAAATTCAAGGGTAAAAGACGCTCTGAAGAAGAATAACAAGGTGAGAAGATTTGTACTACCATGTCTTGAGACTAATTTTAAAGCTATACTAATGAAGATACTGTGGCAATGGCACAAATACTAAATGCCAAACATATCAGTGGAGTAATAGAGCTCAGAAACACAACCGTGCACATATACAAATAATTATGGCATCACAAATCAAAGACAAAAGAGCAAACTCTTAAAGCAATGGTGCTGAGACAAGGATATATATATGGGAAAGCCATGGAAGTAAACCTACCTCATGTCTTACACAAAGTCTACCTCTAGGAAGATTATAGACGTAAATGAGAAAGGCAAAATTATAAAACTTTTTAGAAGATAATATAGGAGAATATCTTCATGATTTTGAGATAGGGAAGGATTTCTTATACAAGACATAAGAGTTACTACCATAAAGGACAACTGTAAAGGAAAAAATTGATAAATTTGACTTTATTAAAATTAACCCATTTTCATCCAAAGACAAATGTTAAAGAAAATGCTGGGGCCGGCCTGGTGGCACAGCGGTTAAGTGCGCACGTTCCACTTTGGCGGCCTGGGGTTTGCCAGTTTGGATCCCGGGTGCAGACATGGCACCGCTTGGCACGCCATGCTGTGGTAGGCGTCCCACATATACAGTAGAGGAAGATGGACATGGATGTTAGCTCAGGGCCAGTCTTCCTCAGCAAAAAGAGGAGGATTGGCGGCAGATGTTAGCTCCAGGCTAATCTTCCTCACACACACAAAAAAGAAACGTGCAACAGAGTGGGAAATGATTTTCAATGCATAAAATTGGCAAAGGACTTATGTTGATTACAAATAAAAGAATGACTATAAAGCAATAAGAAAAAGATAAACAATAGAAAACTGGGCAAAGTGCTTGAATAGGCTCTTCACTAAAGAGAAGATCCAAATGGCTAATAGATATGAAATGTGCTTCATTTCCTTAGTTCGCAGGGGAATGCAAATTAAATCCTCATTGCAGGTAGAAAAGGTACATTGATACAACTTCTTTAAAAAGTAGTTTGGCATTATCAGTATAACTGAAGATCCACATATTTTATGAACTAGCAGTTCCACTCCTAAGAAGATATCCCAGAAAAATATATGCAGATATGCAGTAGACTATGTCTGCAAAAATGTGCATAGCACTATTTTCATAATAGCCAAAAGATTGAAGTAACTCCAATGTCTATCTGCGGTAGAAGGGATGAAGTGTTTTTCCCCCCTGTACAATGTAATACAATATGTAATGAAAATGAACAAACTGTCACTATGTTCAACCCTATGGATGAATCTCATAAACATAATATATAATGACAGAGGCAAGACAAAATAATACATTGCATATGTTCCATTCACATAATATTTAAAAATATGCAAAGCTAAATTTTATTTTTCAGAATATGTATGTATGTCATAAACCTATAACGAAGGTCCAGAAGGTTGTCATCACAGAGTTAGGATGATAATCCCTGTAGAGGGGAGAGAGGAGGTTGATTGAGGGAGATATTTAGGGTTCTGGTTCTGGTCTGTGTTTTGACCTGATTAGAATTACTGGTGTTCATTTCATAATTGTTGAATTTTGTATAAATTTTGATGCATTTTTCTTTATGTATGTTTCACAATTTTAAGAATTTTTTTTGTGTTTTCAAAGTGTCTAGGAAGAATAAGTATCTTTTAAAATTGGAAACAATTATTAAAAATGGGGAAAAGAACTTTTCTCATTTAAAAGAAATGCTAATAGGCTAGTTTAAGTTCCTTGGAACTTAAGACATATTGTTTCTTTTACAAGTACTCATTTATACCTTATGCTAGATCTGACTTATTATCCATTCAGCCAGTATTTGTGGAGCATTTATTGCTCAGCTGCTTCACAGAAATGAGATTTAAGGTGGATCGTGATATTGTGGATTGCTTTAATGGAACACCATGAATATATACCTCTTGAGTACTTTAAATTCCATAGTTTCACTTCTGAGTGCTGTGATTCTATTAGTTTGAAAGGGAGTTTGACAGTTACCATTATAAAATTGAGCATGTGTCAAAGAACATTTCAGTTCTTGTTAGGCAGTAGTTAAAAATGAAGCATGGGCTCTGGTAAACACTCAGGCAGTATAGACTCCTGAACCCAAAGTTTAGTAGCATATCAAGATTCTGGACAATGCTGGTCCCCTGGGGTTTTTATCAGTTCTTATTTCAGACTCCACGTGGTTTAAATGTTTATTTAAACGTATTTACAATGAAAAATATCCTGAATACTAGCTATCTTTACTCTGTAAACAAACACCAAAGATTATGGTAACTTATGTATATATGTGTATTTGTGCATATATATATTTACATATACACATATTTGTGTATATATAACTTCCATGGGGAATAAGTATGTCTAAAATTTTAAATGTATTATTTTTTTGCTGATGAGAGACTATAAGACAAAGGAAATCTGTTTACGATTAGCTGCCCCTAATTTATAGTCTATTTTGAAATATATTTCTTTAAGTTTATTGTATAAAAACAAAACCTGGATATACTTATAAAAACGTCTAAACCACATTGTTCTTGCCTCCTCAGGTTTCTTTTCCCTATCTCCTTTCCACTCTTCCCTTATTCTTTCCATCTCCAGTTTCGCCAACAGATTTAGTAATAAAGACTAGAAAATGAGAGGCAAATGTATGGGGCTTGCCTATCACTATTATATACTCATAATTCTGTAAATATTTCCTTGAACTTGAAAGATAAGGTTACTAATACTTTATAAGTAGAACAATAGTACGCATGGCCTAATGATGTATGTACCATTATTTGAATCAATTATCTTTGGCCAAAAACAGGAAATAATCAGTCATCTTACTTCCATGTTTGGGACCCTTTCTGGACTCTAGGTTGTGGAGGTACTAGCCTGACTTGTTTTAGGACTTTCGTGACGTAGATAAGGAGACTATTAATTTGTGACCTAAAGAATTTGTCAGTTTTCTTCATCAGGGTCCTTTGATTATAAGAAATAGAAATCCATTTAAAGTAGCTCAAGCTAAAGTGGAATTTATTGAAAGAGTATAGGCAGATGGCATCCAAGGCAGGAAGGAATACCTGGCTCCCTGAGGACCTGACACCATCTCAAGATCTACTTGGTCTCATTTTTGCCACGAAGGCTGGTTTGCAAGGTGATTCTTCTGAAGGCACAACTGATGGTCTTCATGTAAAAATAATTGATGTTCTGGGTCTTTATCCAATTAACCATTTTTGTAATCAGAGCGTAATTCCCAAATTTAAAAAAAGCTTCAATTATAATACTGTGTTTTATGTCTCAGTAGGAGAAAAGATTTGTTGAACTGTGGGACCTTGTCTCAGTGCTAATATAGACTTTTTTTAAAAACTGGGTTGGTCCTCTATAGATGACATGGAGATTCCCTTGCTCTAGAAAAGTATGCCTTTTGTTTTTCAGATTTCCAAGTTTGTACTCGACCGTGCTGGGTTCAAAATAAGATCCAAAATCAAAACCTTTGGTTATTAATTGATTATAGCTAACTGTATACTCAACATAAAAGAAGCCTTCTTGTACTAGCAATTCTGATCTTTCCTGTCCAAAGCTCACTGGAGAATCTCCCAGAAGTTTCCAGAATATAGGCTAGTCTAAGTTAAACTTACATATGAAATTTTTTTTGGAGTTCAAAAGCAGTCAGATATCAACAGTTTCTGTGAATTAACCTAGTACAGACTGTCTCCAGATTACCTATTATTTAAGTATATTTTGACAAATTCATAACTTTGTGTTTTAGAAGACTTCTGAGGTAACTTGTCATACCATCCTGATCTTGCTCTCCTTTAGTATGTTTTTTTTATCGTGCAAGTTTTTATATTGATAAATATAAAACTTTCATGTGTGTGTAGCACCCTGTTTTGTCTAGACTCTGAAAATGTAAAGCAATCTAGATTTCAGGCTTTGGTTTGAAAGTTCATAGATTAGTTGAGGACACTGCAAATATTCAGAAGATAGGTAAATGTAATGTAACGTGTTACATGAATGTTCTATAGAGTAAGTGCTCTTAAAATTTTAGCATAGGAAGCAGGGTGGGGGTAGTTTCATGGAAAGTGGAGGTTAAAACTAGGCCATAGTGAGCCATAAAACAGTCATACAGATAGAGATAGGACCGGGTTTCAGACAAGTGAGGTTACATCAGTGAAGGGATTTTTGTGACTGTTAGGAGCACAGTAATTTTGACCACTGTGACTGGATCAGAGGTTTCAGGGAGGTTAGAAATGGAAAAAAGCAAAAAAAGTAGGAGCTAGGCTTGTAGGTGACTTGCAGTTAGACTAAGAAATTTTGATTTTGTATCTTACATCCGTTATTGCAGAAGAGGAATGTAAGATGTACAAAACTATCTTTTGGAGTCCAAGAAGAAAACAATAGAAATTCTATTTTATCCTAAAATATGCCTACTAAAAAGATTGACAGTCATTCACGCATGTAACTTGTAAAATATATGCATATTTTGGGGGCTGTGCATGAAATATATTTATAGATGGGGTAGATAATCTAAAAAGTTTAGAGACTACTGGTTTAGATCATAAAGAGCGCCATCAAAGATTTAAAATGGATGACAAATACAAAAGTTGTATTGAGGAGAAGTAAATCTGTAACAATTTATGAGACAGATTAGAGAGAGAAAAAAGTGAAAGAGGATGTAGTAGGAGTCCAGACATAAGGGAGTGCAGGCCCACATGAGTATAGTGGCAGTGGAAATGGAAATAATCTACAAAATTTGGTATTCCATGTGAATATGGGGAGACAACAAAGAGTGAACAGTAAGATTGCTTGCTGTGTTGACTAGAGAGGTAAGTCCAAAGAGGGGATCTGTATAATGAAAGATAATGAATTCTATCTTGGCTAAATTGACATAGAGATGTTAGCCAAATATCTAAATGGAAATGTACAGGAGACAGTTGGGACTATAAGTCCTCCAAGTTTCTAATTAGATTTGGAAGAAGGTATAATCATTACTCTCATACAACTATAAAATGAACATGTGTCAAAGATTTTATTTAACCAACTAATGAGTGAACCAGTAAGGTATCACACCTGGTTCAAAAAAGAAGTAAAAGTACCACGCATTAATAAAGAATGCTGAAATGAATTTACAACTGCCAGCAAAGTTGGTCGGTATCCAGCAGGTGATAATCAGTGACATTCCACAGGCAACAATTTCTGTGAACAGGAATTATTTTCAGTTATAATCAGTTTTCTTCAGGTTAACTAACGTCTGTCTCTGCAGAGCTGTAAAATAGTCAAAGAACAGAGGGTGGATATAACCTGAAGGGAAGTTCTAGCCAGGACACCCACTAAATTTGAGTTTTTCACTGTTTTTTCTTAAATTGGTATGGAAATTTTAAATTTAAGAGCTTTCCTACCGATGGGGTCTTTGATCAATAGGTAGTTAAGTTCCTCTTCATTGGGGTAAAACTGATTTAATACCAAAAACAAAACCAAAGGCTGCCCTTTTAGGTTTAATTTGGGCATTTCCAGCTCAGAAAGTAGGGATGCAATGTAGGATCCCTTTTCCCTGGAAATGCTTTCAGGCAAACACTCCCGTCTGCCTGTGCCAGCTTGAGTTTCACTTTAGAACTCAGTAGTTTCAGATGGAGAACAGCCCAGCTTCAAGAGATTGTGGGGTTTGCAGTTTTAGACAGTTGCACTCAATACTGTGATATGAACAACATTTAATTTATGAATTGTCACAAGAATTAAGGATTATTCTGTTTAATTTTTTGAAGAAGAATACCAAAAGGTCATAAACCTTCTCTGATCGTATTTCCTTAATTTTTGATACCATAGTAAATTAATACAGATCATTAATCAGATAATCAAATATTTTCAAAAATTTTAAATAACAACACATTGCTTTTTTCTTTTACTCAATCTAATGTTAAGTCCTAACAAGGACTATTAGCAATCTCTTCTCCTGCGTTTAGATCTACTATGAATCCTAAGTCAAGAGTAGTTTCACTTGTAACTGTTAAAAAATAATTTTCAAAAAAGATGAAAGTGTGATTCTCAGATATAAAATGAACTTGAGTCAAAGATTTTAACCCATTAATTACTGAGGGAACCAGAAAAAAAATGTTGCAACTGGTTAACAGGTAAATCCAAAGATTAGACAAATACACAAGCCCATCAAGAAAGCAAAGTGAATTTGTTTCATAGATGAAAAAACTAACCTCTTTCACAGTGAGGAAGGAAGTCAATTGAACCTCCACCAGATCGAATTTGTTTGCAGTTCTATAAACACATTATTTGTATTACTATTAGTTTTCTACAAATTAACTTCTATCTCTACAGAGTTGTAAAATAGCGCAAAGACAGGCAAAACCCCATAGAATCAGATAACCTGGAAGGATGTGCCTTTTGTACAATACATAGTTTTTCATTAAAGACACTTAGCAGTTATTTTTTGATGAATATAAAAGTCTTTTCAAAATCTGTCTTCACATAGCTAACATTACAGGTAAATGTTAGCTAAGGACATTTATTATTTAAAACCTACATTTCATACCATAAATGACAGTATGCAGAAAGTATCTGACTGAATTGGCCCCAAATCACAAAAAGAAAAGCTGTTAAAACCATAATAGAATTTAACTTTATTGTGACAAGTAGAAATGTGTGTTTTTTAAAGGTGCTTATGTGACCCTCCAAAAAAAATTTCTGTCTTCTATAGAAATGAACTGATGAAAATTGTAGGTGTATTAATTTTAAGATTTCATTTAAGTAATCTTGCCAGTTAGAATCTTTAAACATGTTTGGAACACTGACATAAAGGACATAGAAGACGTTGTATCAAGTCAGCTTAAATTGATTAATAATTTCATTCCTCATCACAGCAGACCCTGTTAGCAATTTGTAATGTATGTTTCATAATACAATTATTTAAGAAAAGCAACTGGGATAAATCAGCTTAAATGCATACACCATTGAAATTTGAAATTGTTTTGACACAATTGAGTTTTCCCCTTGTTTGCCATAATGGCACGGGAAAACTGTCAATCACTTGTGTAAGAATAAAGTATTTTTGAAGTCCTGTTTACTTCAGAATGGAACATTATAATCATCAGTAATAGCCATAAAGAGTGCATAGTGCTAGTACTTTTGATGAATTTTTTTTCACTTAAAAGCAGATTCCTCATAGTGGTGACCTTTCAGACTGTTTTCTTCACCCAGCAAGTGTTTTTATTGTGGCTAACTTGAAGCACGTGAGAAAACTGAAGCTAGCCTGTTTTTTGTATGCCTCGCCTGGCCTTGTTAATAGATTACAGCATTCCACTTGTTAGTACCAGTGACACAGGAGAAACTTTTACTATTATGCTATGTGGTAATGATAAAGAAGACAGAAAAAGTCTTTTTATGGTAGTTGGGTCCTCAAAACAACTCTTCATGTTCTGGTGATAAGAAGACACAAGTTGGATATCCAACAGAGGTACATTAGCTTGTTATCTACAGAGCTGATACTGCCTCTTAAATTCCCTCACAATGACAGGAACCCCATCTGAAGTGAAGGCTTGCAGAGCTGGAGATACCAGAACATTATTCTTCTTCATGAGTAAAAGTAGGGTTGACCCTACTGTAGTAGAATAAAAATTTGGTGTAATTATTAGACAAAGGTCATATTCTTTTTCTTCTATAATTTCAAAAGTGTTCCAAGAGATACATACTTGGTGATTGCTATTAGTGGAAGAGCAAGACTATGAATTACCTAGTCTTAAGATATATGAATATGAGGGGAAAATATCTAGAGATTTAAGGCTAGCATAAATCAACAACTTCATGATAAAATCTGTGTGTAGGCACCTACTATATTTGTTCTGTTTCTAGGGCTGTGTAGGTTATGAGAGTTCATTGTGTTCCAGTATTCTGAGTGTTAACATCTTCACTGCTGATAGCAACTTGGAGTTTTGGCAAGCAGAATTTGCAGCCATGGATGGGGGAGGATACTTGTCTCCATTCTAAGTTCTAAACAACAGGACCTTTTGTGGCTAAGTACACATAAAAAGTCCATGTGATTACTTTGACCTATAGAATTTAGAGCGATGGGGACAATGTCGGGGAATAGGTGTAGTGTTTGCTATATGCTTGTGTTTAGTGATTGTGTTGTGGTGGGGGTTTCAGGCATTGTGTGTGGGATTGCAAGCACATGCCAACTAATTTGAGAAGCTAACATATCTATACTAGTGATTTCTTATGATTCTCTAAGCATTCAAAAAAAAAACTTGAGCAAAGTGAAATTTTAAAATAATTTGACCTCAGAGAAACTAAGAAAAAAATTCTCAAATCTTAATGTATTATGTGTTTATATTCTACTTTTTTCAAGAAAAAAAGAGTAAGCATTCATAATTATTGTAAATCATGTTTTAAAGTATACCAAGATCTGTTGTTACGAATTAATTAAAAATATACCTTAAATCTAGTTTAAATAATCATTTATTAATGAACTTATCTAGTACCAATCTATTGATCAAACTGTTTCCTAATTAAATATGCTCTGTTACGTAGGGTTACTTGGAAAATTTTAACTTCCTAAAACCGCTGTGTTTGGCTGGAAGGTCAATAAGTCTCAAAGTTGTTTAAGTTGTTGAACCCCGTAATTCTACTTTAAAATAATAGACATTCTGAAGGTAAATTAATATTCCATAGATTGTCAAGTCCTTGGTTTTAAATTTATTCTTTTAAATACTAGACAAGTCATTTTATGATGATTTTAATTTTAAAAAGTTAAACATCAAAAAGCCAACCGTTCACTATGTTTTTACTCCAAAGTAAGAAAAAAAAGTCTATATGATCCAGGGGATACTTTGATGACACGCTAGAAAATTCTCCATAATAATTCAGTGGATTAAATGAATCTATGATGGAGATCCGCAAAGAGGGAGGAAGCTACATGCTGAATAACTTTTTGTGTGTGTGTGTGAGGAAGATTAGCCCTGAGCTAACTACTGCCAATCCTCCTCTTTTTGCTGAGGAAGACTGGCCCTGAGCTAACATCCGTGCCCATCTTCCTCTACTTTATACATGGGATGCCTGCCACAGCATGGTTTTTCCCAAGCAGTGCCATGTCCGCACCTGGGATCCGAACCAGCGAACCCCAGGCCGCCAAAGCAGAATGTGCGGACTTAACCACCGCGCCACCGGGCTGGCCCCTGAATAACTTTTTATTACAAATTTTAAACCTATGTAAATTTACGAATAATATGTACATTCTACATAGGAAAGAATCATTACTGTCATATGTAAATAAGTATTTGAGTTTTTATACTTAAGTTATGTAGGAAAATGATAGTATTTAAGAACAAATTAGGAATGAAATTATTGGGATATTGTGCTGATTCTTCCTGGTGAATAGGATAAACTCAAGCGGAAAGAAATCAGTAGATGAAGTTGCTGAAATGTTCATTTTATAAAGATACTATGATAACTCGTCAAAACATCATTTTGATACATTTCTATTTCAGGTCTCACACTCATTGGCCCTGTCAGGTGCTCATCTGGCGTTGATCAGGATGTAATGAGATTCAGATTATAACTGTCAGAGTAGTGAGTAACTTAGTATTCTCTAGGAAGTTTGGGAAGGAAGAATCTGAACAAGTAAATATGCCTTTTCTCTTAATGTACAATGGCAGCATTAATTTTGCTTATATCTAAGGTTTACCTTATTTGAAGAATTAGAGTACATTTATGATCATTTAAAACCATTTCAGTGGCTCTTGTATAATTCAATTCATTCAGTCTGTGCTCCTCTTAATAAATTTTACAAAAAAAAACTCATGGCAAGTTAGTATCATTTGTGTGTGAATTTTCCAATTGTATTTCAGACTTTAAGAAAGAAAGGCCTTAATGGTTGTGAGAGCCCTGATGCTGACGATTACTTTGAGCACAGTCCACTCTCGGAGGACAGATTCAGCAAACTAAATGAAGATAGTGATTTTATTTTCAAACGAGGCCCTGTAAGTACTTTTACTTTACCTTTACTTTTTATTTGTTGATCCTTTTTGTTAACTTCATTATTTAGGCTCTGAACAAGAAGGAACACAGAGGGTGCGACAGCCCAGACCCTGATACTTCCTATGTGCTAACTCCACATACAGAAGAAAAATATAAAAAAATTAATGAGGAATTTGATAATATGATGCGGAATCATAAAATCGCAGTGAGTACTAAAGTATGGTTTGTGCTTTTATCTTGTGCATGAAGAGATTGACCACACATCTTGTTGTTTTTTTCACAGTGGATAATGACAACGTTTTTTTTGGTTCTATACAACTTAAAATTGCTGAAATCGTATAATAATACATGTTCAGTGTCTTAAGCATAGAAGTGAAGAGAAAACATCCTAATCCTGACTCTGCTACTATCCCCTATAGCTTCGGATAGGGTACCTAAACATCCTGGATTCTAATTTCCTCATCTGTAAAGTGCGTGAGTTGGCTCACAATTTTTGAGGTCCTTTCTAGCTCTGAATTTCCATGATTTTCAGTATACGGTGCATATAAGACCTCCCTCTCCCTCCTGTGACTTTTAAAAAATGCTACATGTACTTAAATAGATCTTGAGACTATAAAATACAGAATGTTTAGATTTATTGCAAAATTTGGTGTTTCAAAATCATTTTTAATTATTTTGCATAGTTGCTATAGTAGTAGTAGCTTAGTGTTTGGCTCTTTGTAAATGTCCCAAAACTGCTTGGCAACAATACCTCCAAACTCCTTTTCTTATACTGTAGATATTGAGGACTAGAGCCTTGGCTTGATTTTAATTTCAGGAAATGATGTTCTTAAACTGGTTGTAAAACAAATAGTTGGTTTAAAATTTTTCCAGGCTCCTACATCTAACCACAGTGAAACAATATTTCTTCAAGTTCATACTCCTTTGATAGTTCTTTAAAGAGTTCTCAGTGGAAGCTCCATTGGCAAGAGCTCCTTAAGACAGCTATTTTGGATCTGATTTTCTGATGCTGTATATGTAGTGTAGGCTTCATAGAACAGATTGGTTCTGATGCTGATATTTATTTCATTGTCAGAGTTAAATCTCTTAAAACTATGCCCTAAAGTATACATCATGGATTATTTCTTCACCGTAGTCCTATACTATAAGAAGAAGCTCATGAAAAATAGATTTAAGGAGGTGTTTTTGTGCTAATATCATTATTGTTTTTAAAAGACAAAACAATAGCAAACAAAATAAAATAAAATCCCTGCTGACCTTACATGGATGTTGGTGACCTTGCAGTTAATGTTAAGTTGCAAAAATACTGTGTGAATAAGTAAAATGGCTTTACTTTTGAAAAAATTTCATCATATACCTGTTATTTTATATCTGTTAATGAATTATAATTTTCTACATGAAATAGACTATTGAATAGAGTACATACATAAACTATTTATATTTTTCCAACTTTGAATTAGCAGTGTTACCTTACTTTGCAAATCACTGTTTTAAAATGTGAGGAGAGGAAAGTCCTTTTTCCTCTCGCTTTAAATCATAAAGAGGATTTATTTACATAGATAACAAGTATATTGTAGGTGGTCTATGGAGGAAATGGAAGAGAAAATAGAAAATATTTTAAAGGTGTGGAATATTTTGGAGGGAAGGAAGATAGCGTTTGTAATATTTGTAATTTAATCTTCATACAGTTTAAAGATAGCTTGTCAGTATTTAATTTTATTGTTTAGGTTGTTTCTTTGTGTTTTCATTACATTCAGATTGCATTGTGTTATGTATATAATTCGATTTTTTTTTTTTTTTTTAGTTTTGTCCATTAAGAATGTCAGTCAATTAAATTAGACCGGGGCTTATTTATAATGTTCCAAATTTGATGTATTAAGTTTATAATATGTGTACACATTTTTCCCCGTTTATTATATTTGGAGTCTCCCAATAGAAATGTTACTAAACTGGTTTGCATTAAAGTGCTAATTTATGCTTACTTGGTAATGATGTATTTCATAATGTCTAAATTTGACAATACTACTTTAATATCTGGTTCTGACATCTAATTTTCATCTCTATGAGTATTTGAAATATATACATTATATTAGTATATATGTATTAATGTATAAAAACTGAAGTTGAAAAGTTTCATGTCAAACATACTCAGATTCAAATATAATTCTTAAGAGAATAGCTTAAATCTCCAGATTGATTTAGTAAGAAATTATCCCCATCCTCTACTTTGAATAACTAGAGTTACCTTATCAAATTAAAGTTCATAAGTTATTAAATTTAATGTAGAGGAAAATAAAACTAACAGTCTTCTCTTTCTTGTTCTTTGTTTACAGCCTGGTTTGCCACCTCAAAACTTCTCAATGTCTGTCACAGTCCCTGTGACCAGCCCTAATGCTTTGTCTTACACTAACCCAGGGAGTTCACTTGTGTCCCCATCTTTGGCAGCCAGCTCAACATTAGCAGATTCAAGTATGCTCTCTCCACCTCAAGCCACATTACATAGAAATGTATCCCCTGCAGCCCCTCAGAGACCACCAAGTACGGGCAGTGCAGGTACGTAGTGATATCCATTCTGCCGGTCCTTTAACAATAAGGGTGAAAGAACTAATTGCTCGCATAAGCAGTTTCTTATTCTGCTACTCTAATTTTATTGCTTTGCTGAGCAAAAGTCGCTACTAAGTAATTGGCTCCATTTTAAAGTAGTTTTTTGAAAATCCACTGTGGCTCTGGCATCATGTCAGGCCCAGTGGAACCATATAGAGAACCTGCCACCTATAAGCTTTCCTTATCAGAGCAAAGCCATACTTTGACAGGCAGAAAATTTAATTAGGATATCATGAGCAAAGATTTAAAGTTCACTGTGAGCCATTCATGTTAAAAATGTGGGGAATAGACTGACTTAACTGGAATTAGAGCCCTTTTTTGCATCTCCTCCTGCCTGAATTTGTTCATTAGTTCAGCGGAAACTTGCAGTGCATTTACTGCATTACTCTCTGTAATGCAGTATCTCCTCTCCCTTAAGTCCTAGATTTAGTAGTATTCCATTAGCACTGCACCAATTCTTATCAATATATACCATTAGGTATTGATACACAGGAAGACAAACATGTCCAGAGCTTGATAGGTGAGCTCATATATATATGGCTACATCATAGTACACATTAACACAAAGTTCGGACTGGACTAGTTTTTATTTTTGTGTTTTTTAAGAGTGGAGTGAGGGTTACCTCTGTTCAGTTCATAGTCATTCAGAGAAGGAGAGCCAATTTATCTTCATTCTTTGCCCTCTCTCTTCTCTCTATAATGTCCTTAGGTGGGATGTTGAGCACTTCAGACCTCACAGTGCCAAATGGAGCTGGAAGCAGCCCAGTGGGTGAGTGAATTCCTACTGTTTCATTTTGTAGGCATCTATCCTATCTAAGATAAGAAGAATATTGTCCCTCAAACAGTGCCTTCGACCAAATGAAGAGGAAAATATGGGGCTATGACTAGAGTAGACATGTCCCTTTGTAGACTTAATTTCCTTCTGAGGGGTACTTTCATTAATACTTAACATTTTTTCATAACACCCTTGCTTTATTCCTTACACCTTGGCCTTAGGTTCAGTTATTCATTTATTCAATAAATATTTATTGAATGCCTCCTTCGTAGCAGACATTGTTCTTTTATAAGGACTAAACTGCCTTAATACCATTTTTACATCAAGACAATTTCTTAAGGAGAAGCTTTCTGTATCATCTCTTCTCACCAAATTAGACTGCCATCAGACTGATATTGCTTAGAGTAGCATGAAATGTTTTCAGAGAGATTACACTGTGAAGAAGTGGTGGGTCTGCTTCTAGAGATACAAAGAAATTTGAAAAGTTTGTCTCTAAAGGATCTATTTGGTGGTCAAATGTAGAACATTGACATTTTGTCATGGTTGCAGCCAAATTGGTTGTTTTACTTTGGGACCCCTTCCAAGATGACTAGCAGTTTAAACACATGTCATAAATATGTCTCCCCAGCCCTGAAATGCTGATCAAGATAGAGGATGATCTTAACATTACAAAAATATGGCATTTATGTCAAAGAGTTACAAGAATAACAGTTTCCATTTGGATTATCATCACATTGTCATCTTGGTCTCTTAATCTGTGATAATCACAATTATCATCATTGTTATCTGAAAGCAAGGGCAGGAATTCCCTTCCTGCTTTTAGATATTGTGTGTTCCTGGAGACATCTGAAAACAGATCACTTAGAGGAAAAATTCTCAATTGCATTTGTTCAACCCATTCATTCCACGAAAATGTCAGGAGCTTCTGCTGTCAGAAAATTATGGAGATGATTGAATAACAGTTAAAAATCATGAGAAAGAACTAGACAGTATTGAGTGAGACAAGTGACAAAACCTATACTGACCTAAAGTAGGAATAAATGCCTACTTATATCTGCCACTGTATTAATTGCTGTTTTAATGGAATTAAACAGATAAAGACCTCTCTCGTAGGACCTTTTTTAACAGATAATTAAATGTGGAAAAATTCGTAAAGATCTTACTAATTATGCATTAGGGCTGCTACACTTTTATGTGTATCTCCAAATATTTATAATTTATTTCTTTTCAGCTCTATTTAGTTGTATGTATGCCCATATACTCTTTGTGTATTGTATTTTCCCATATGCTTTTATCCACCCATCACTGTCCATCTTGCTCTCCTTTCTACTTTCCAGCCTGCTTAAAGCTAGAATCAATAATTTCTATTTCATTTCATCTTAATTTTAACTAGCTCTTGATTTTATTTCCAGAATTATTTTTACTTTATGAAGTTTAACTATTTGAAGATTTCTAATGTGTTTTCCCCTTGCCTTTATTTTTTTCTCATCCCTCTGGCATCCTAAACATGGTTCTTCCTCCTATTGAACAAGTGTTTCAATTCTCTTCTCCTTGTTTTTTTTTTTTCTTGTACTCTCCACACTTCCCTAAAGCTTTTTCACTGTTCCTTATCTGCCGTGCAACGATAAATCTAGACTTCACTCTGCAGCTCAATTTTTTGTGTTCCCTTTGGCAATTTCAAACTCAGACTTTGTCATTGTTCTGATTTGATCTTCTACATGTAATCCTGTTTCTTTTATTTCTTTTTTTCGTTCGTTTTTCATTTCTGTAAGCCGCCTCCTCTCTTTCTGGACCCTCAGTTTTAGAGGGTTGCATTAATCACACTCCTCAGGTCTTGGCACATCATCATTGGTTTGTACAGAGCATCTCAGTATGTTATTCATTTATCCTTTTTATATCTGTATTCCACTCCCATTCCCTTCCTCTTCCCATTATAGGCAACTGTTTTTTTTTTTATTTATTTATTTTTTTATTTTTTTTATTAAGATTTTTTTTTTTTAAATATTTTATTTTTTCCTTTTTCTCCCCAAAGCCCCCCAGTACATAGTTGTGTATTCTTCGTTGTGGGTCCTTCTAGCTGTGGCATGTGGGACGCTGCCTCAGCCTGGCTAGATGAGCAGTGCCTTGTCCACGCCCAGGATTCGAACCAATGAAACACTGGGCCGCCTGCAGCGGAGCGCGCGAACTTAACCACTCGGCCACGGGGCCAGCCCCGAGAGGCAACTGTTTTAATATTTAGTGTTAATAATCATGACTAGTGAACATGAATTTTTATTAAAATTTAAAGTTCAACTGAGTATTAAAATATTTTAAGTGCTTATCAAGTTATTTAAGTCTGTTTCCATTTCTGCATACACACAAAGATAAATCCTATTTCTGAGTGTATGCACATCAGGATTGTATGTCTTGATTCTTGATTGGTTCATACTCTTATACAGTCTTGTGTCACTTAATAATGAGGATACATTCTGAGAAATGGGTCATGAAGTGATTTTGTTATTGTGCAAACATCATAGAGTATACTTACGCAAACCCAGATGGTACAGCCTACCACACACCTAGACTATATGGTACTAATTTTATGGGAGCGGCATCTTATAGGTGGTCTGTCATTGACCAAAACATAATTATGTGGTGTATAACTATATACCTATTCTACCTGCACTAGGGTAATTCTACGTAGTTTACTTGTCTGGATTATATCTTAAATGACGTTGGTATTGTAACTGCTTTTTAACATGTGCAACCTCAGGATTCAGGTTCAATGAAGTAGACGTCTTGTATCACTTAATTCAGATACCAACTGGAAGTAATTATTTTCATGCAATACTTAGAGTATACACGGATTTAAAGTGTTTTTTGCTATAACTTTCCCTCCCAAAATAAATGGTCTATTGTAGGTATTTTAGAAGTGTTATTTTTGTGAGGAAGAGTCAGAAAATACATTTTAGCTCATTTTCAACAGTGGTGCCATTTTGATTTAGTAGTTTGGGAAAAAATAGTTTAAACTCATTTTTACACCTAAATAAGGTCTTATGAATGAAAAGATTAAACACTTAAAATTCCAAGAAAAATTTAGAAGAAAATATATTAAAAGCTGTGGGTATGATTTCTAATCTACATTTTTCAAAGTATGTTTCTTGGAACTATATGATGAGAAAGACTTATTCCGTAAGTTTGGCAAACTTTGTGTTAAATAAAACTAAACAGGTTTCTTCAATGCAGGACTTATCAGAGCCTTAAAAATGCTCAGCTGTTTCCTGAATCTTCAAACCTAGTATATAACAGGGTTACTCAAACTAATGTCACACTATAACCCTTCATTTTTTTCCCTCATGAAAAAGCATCTTTCAGAATTAGTGTCATATGAAACATATTTTAGGAAATATTTGTTCTGATCTTAAGATGATACATAGAAAAGTTTTTGACTAATGAAAGCTTTCGTAAATAAGATTGAAGTTTGAAAAAAAAACAAGCAAGACAATCAGACTTCTGCTGTGATAATGGCACACTTGATCATTTGGACCAACACTTTCACTGAGGACAACTAGAAATGCTAGGCTAAATATTTTTGAAATCTTAAAAGCATTTGAGAACTAACAGGATAATGAAGAATTACTTGTCCAAGATCCAGGGAATGACAAAGACAGAGACTCAAAGAGGTGAGCCTAGCATTTGTGGCTGCTTTTCCTCAGATGGTATTTGGCGGTTCCATAGTGGGATAGCTAAGAAGCTGAGTATGAGAGCCTCAGAGAACTAGGGGGAGGGAGGGAGAGAGAAAAGTTCTCTTTGACCGCACAAAGATTTGGGAGGGCCTAGTATACTCTTCTCACTTTGTGTTTAGATCCCAAAAGGCTGGACCTTAGAAGTAGCATGAATCAGAGATAAACAGCCCCTCATAGTAGCTACATCTCATATTTGCATCATCCGACTGCTTGAAATTAGATTGTGGTGATCTATTGTTAGTGTCCCCAGGACACCTGAAAAGGTAGATGCTGTCTAGAAGAATAATGTAAGAATAAAACACCATCCCAGGCCTTATTATTTCTATTTGACACACAAGCAAAACTAACTTGGCCTACTCCAGACACAATACAGCATAAATGAAAACCTGCCAAGAAAATGGACAGTAGAACCAACCTCTGGGAACTCCAGAATTTGGTGTTATTAGGCACAGACTTTGACTTTAACATAATATAACATAACATAACATAACAATGTTTACTGTGTCATGGAGATTAAAAAAAGATTAAGAATTTAAGCAGAGAACTGGAGACTTTTTAAAAATGGACATTTTAGAACTAAAAAAAGTAATACTATTAAGAACTTACTAGATGGGTTTAATAACAGGTTAGACAAAGCAAAAGAGAATTGGTGAACTAAAAGATAAGACAGAAGAAAGTATCTAGAATTTGAGATGCAAAAGGATAGAAAATTCAAAAGAAGAGTAAGACCTAGAGGATACAATGAGATGGTCTAACATACTTTAAATTAGATTCCCAGGAGGCAAAGAGAGGGAAAATTGGCCAGAAGCAGTATTTGAGGAGAGAATCGCTGAGAATTTTCCAAAACTGACAAAACACATCAAGCCACAGATTCAAGAAGCCCTATAAAAACCACATGGGATATAGATAAACAGTGCTTTAAGAGAAATTTAAATCCTACAGGCTGGAAAATCCTGAGCTAAGCAGTTAGAAAAAACCAACAAACCTAAAGAGAATAGAAACATATAAAGATAAGAGCAGAAATTATTGAAATAGAAAAATAAACATAATATGAATTGAATTAAATAAAAAAATTAGTTCTTTAAAATGATTAGTAAAATTAAATGTTATGTTTTCATTAACATTCAATTCAAAATATTTTCTAATTTCCATCATAACTTCTTTGACCTATAAGTTTAGAAGTATACTTCCTAATTACAAATGCATGGGCCATTCTAGTAATCTTCTGGATATTGTTTCTAGCTAAATTGTTTTGTTACCTGGGAACTTAGCTTCATATGATTAAATTCTCTGAAATTTGTTGATACTTTTTTTTGTGGCCCAGCATGTGATCAATTTTTATCTGTCCTTTGTACACAAAAGAATATTTTTGTATACAAGAGATCATAAACATTGGAAAGAATGTTTATTCTATACTATAAGCATGGATTACAGATTCTGCTTGTTTTAAACAAATTTTTTATGCATAATATGTATAATTAGTTATTCTTCTATCAGTCCAGGTTTAGAGACTTGTGATAGGCCAGTTCTGGATAGTTTCACTTTCCCTTTAAACTGTATCATTTGTACTGATACTGTCATTTTAAAATGTGCAATATGTTTACAGATGAGCCTTCCATTTGCCTTACTCCTATTTTAATTTTTATTGAGTCTTCTACCTGGTTCCCAAAAGTTAGGATGCTTTAGGCCCATGTACTATTGAAAGCAGAAGCATCCTTGAGCTGTTTAAGCATTGAGCAAGCTCAGGATAGGGAAAGACTTGTTAAAAAGGAAGCCAGAGAAAGCCTTACCATAAAGGAAAGATTGATCAATTTGCCTATGTTAAAATTAGGAACGTTTGTTCATCAAAAACACCATAAATAGAATGAAAAGGCAAGACAGAGGTGGGAGAATATATATAGTATACATATAATGAACAGAGAGCTTTTATGAAGATTACCTACATATCATCAAGAAAAAGAAAACTAATTTTTTAAAATGTGCATGAGAACACAGACATGTCACAGAAGAAGCTATGTAGGTGTCTAATAAACATGTGAAAAGGTGTTCAATCTCAGTAATCAACGAAATGCAAAGTTAAAACCACAAACAGCATTATACACCTACCACAACTGCTAGGGCAAAATAGACAGATAATACTAGTTGTTCACAAGGCTATGGAAAAAACCAAACTCTTGTACACTGATGATGCTAGTACAAATTGATGCAACCATTTTGACTTATCTACTGAAGTTGCAGATATGTGTTTTCTATGACCCAGCATTTTCACTCATCCTTATATATTGCAGGGAAATGCATGCGTGCACCATGAGCACCAAGAGATATATAAAAGAATATGGATGGCATTATTTGTTACAGCCAACATCCAGAAATAATCCAGATTTCTGTCAGCAATAGAATGGAAAAATAAATCATAGTACATTTATATGAAGGAATACTATACTGTAATGAAAATGAAGAAACTACAGCAGTAATCAAAGGCATGGATGAATTTCACCAAACTAATATGAATGGAAGAAGATAGATGCAAATACTAAATCATTCTATTTACATAAAGTTTGAAAAGCAGGCGAGCAAAACTATAGTGTTATGGATGCTTGTGTAGATAGATGGTAAAACTATAAAGAAAAACAAGAAGTTACTGTAAAAGTGATGATAGTGGTTACTTTGGGTAGGTGGGACAATAGGAGTGTTTTGGGGGGGCCCCAATTATAGAAACTTCTGGGGTTCTAGCAATATTCTTTTTCTTGATCTGACTCATGGTTACGTGGATGTTCACTTTGTGATAAATCCTTGATCTTTTGTTTTTTGTTCTGCACTTTTCTGTATATGTGTTACGTTAAAAGTTTTAGAAGTAAATATAATACACTTGATATAAAAAAGGAATTAAACCACAAATGTGGAGGCACTTTTAAAATTATAAGAGAATGTAATGTAAATTGTATAGTAGTTACACTATTAATTTTGAAATCTAGAGAGAAAAAAATTCACATACACACATTCACACTTACCCACAGAAAGACTCTTAGCAGCATTTTGAGTCTTTGGCCATTATTGTTTGCATGTGACAGCCGGATATGCCGCCCCATCCTGAGATCAGGAAGCAAGTCAGTATAAGAAGCAGGCCAACAAGCTGAGGATGGCTGAGTGGAAAGCTGGAAAGACTCTGGGTCCTCCATGTTGAGCTGCAGCCACTTTTCCTCCAGTCTTCTTATGTGAAACATAAATTTTTCTCATTCTTAAGAGAAAAAGTAAGATAAAATACAAACCACAGATAGGGGAATATTTAATAAATGGATGGGCATTTAGTTTGTACCTTTATGTACAAGTCCAAAAAGAAACCCAACTAGTCTTAAAAATTGAAAAGGAGGGGCCAGCCTGGTGATGCAGTGGTTAAGTTCTTGTGCTCTGCTTTGGTGGCCCTGGATTCATTGGGTCGGATCCCGGCACAGGCCTATGTACCACTTATCAAGCCATGCTGTGGCAGGCGTCCCACATATAAAGTAGAGGAAGATGGGCACGGACATTACCTCAGGGCCAGTCTTCCTCAGCAAAAAGAGGAGGATTGGTGGTGGATGTTAGCTCAGGGCTAATCTTCCTTAAAAAGGGCACGGACATTACCTCAGGGCCAGTCTTCCTCAGCAAAAAGAGGAGGATTGGTGGTGGATGTTAGCTCAGGGCTAATCTTCCTTAAAAAAAAAAATGAAAAGGATATTCATTGTTGCTACTAATCATGAGATTCCAATAAAAATGGCAAATAACACTTAGTAATTGCTAACTATTACCACTTTTTATTGTGACATGGAGAGCCGATGAAGGTGTGGTGAAACTGATGATCTCATATGTGCTTGTGGCATTGTAAATTAGTAACAGTCTTTCTGGAAAAATTTTGGCAAGATGTTTTTCAGTAGTCATAAAAATGCTTGTACCCCTGAGCCTACTGATTCCATTTCTGGAAAACTTTCCTAAAGAAATAAATTAGAATATTCAAAGGTTCATTGCAACTTTATTTATAGTAGCGAATAATAGGAAGAAATCAACATATTCAACAGTATAAAAATTAAGTGAATTAAAATTTTCAACTGAATTCCTCTTTAGTTGTGATTTAAAACTATGCAAAAAATATGCACATGGAAAATAAAAAGGAGAGAAATCCAAACTGATGATAATAGTCAGGATGGTGGGAATATGTGTTTTCCTTCTCTTTTTCTGAACTTTCTATGGTGCAATATTGGCACTTATACAGTCAAAAAATTTTTATTATAGTAAATTAGAGCATTCATTTGTTTTTTCCTTGTAATTTGGTAATTTTTTGTTTCCAATCTATGTCATTGTCCAAATAAAACCTGCTAGTTTTGTACATACTGTAAAGGATATGCATCTTTCATAGTGGCAGTCTGATTTGGTTTACTGGGTGTATTTGATTATGGTTTAGTGGATATATTTCTCAACTGAGAGTTTACACTTAATACCCAGGTAATACTGTAATTCAAATGACTTTGGGGACTCCTTCTAACTTTGGGTGTATGTTTAAATATCAGGCATTAAAAAATCTCCAATGTTCAGCAACTTCACTTTTTAAAAACATATTGAGCAAGAGAAAAAAATAGACTAGAAGTATAAAGGTTCCAGAAGCTCTTGGAATTGTTTAGGATTGGTGAAGGTAAGAAGGGTTTACATTATTGCAGAGGCAGTGGCAGTTAAAAAGAGATGGAGGAGGCGAAAGACGTTGGAAAGAAAGAATAGCATCTTGATAGCTCTGTCGAACTGGGATGGAGTGATGGAGGATTACAGTAGTACCGGGGTTTGAAATAGGCAGAATTTGAGATCACAGCAGCACATCTGGGGAAAACTGGCCACCAGATGGTTGCATATGGACTAGAAATTGGGAGATACAAAGCAGAAATACAAATTTAAGGGTCATATTGAGGCAATGGTTGAAACCATGGGGATGCATGAAGTCTGAAAGAGAAGGAGAAATGTAGCCTCTTTGGGACTACCCACACAGGAGAGATTGAGAAAGGGAGTACGGTATTCAGAGAGAGAAGCAGCAGGATCTCATGAGCATTGGTCTGTTTTAGATAATAAATTTCTAATGGACAGAATCCATATTATCCATTATACAGGAATTTCCATTGAAACAAAGATTTGAAAAACCCATGGTCTCTTTTAATTTTAGAAATTTCATTCAGTTCTCTATACAAATGACCTAATTTTACAGACTTCTAAAATGTATTTTTGTTTATTAATTTATTGAATAATCACTCAAAGTTTGTTAGATTTTGTGAAAAATTGTCAAATATGATAAAATCAATTCTTGAACCTTTGAGATTTTCAAAATCCTTTGCATGTCAGTTCAACTTTTCATATAGATTCATAGTGATAAAACATTAATGACATCATTGTCTACAATTTAGCCCTAAAAGAGTAGTATTAAGGGCATAGAGTTCTTTCCAGCAGCCACTTGACTGCATTATTTCAGCTGATATGATATTCTGAAGTATGAGCCAGATTGATATAATTGAGTGACCTGCCTTAGAGCTTTAGGACCACAGTTGAGATTAGCTTTGTTAAGTTTCTGGAGGCGTTGGTAGGCAGTTTGCTCAGGAGCATTTTTGTCATATTTGCATCAAGGCATAATTTACCAGAAAACCTGAAAAAACATTTTAACAACAGTCACGTTAAATTGAGCTTAAAGTCGGTACTTTAATTCCTAAATTTGTAGGCCATGGCAAGATGAATTGTGTACTGAAAGTATCTACCTCAAAAGTCTATCTCAACAGTATCTTCATTTTTGTCTCAAAAAGTGAACTGGAGGTAAAAAGGCACATAGTATATCACTATTCTCCACAAAATAACACATGCTGCATATAAGATTCTCTTGTTTCAGCCTGGCAGGTTACCAAACACTTACATCATCCTGTAATCATTATCTGCTGCAGTCTCCAACTTCACACTAAGAAATACCATGCTTTTAGACCTCCTTTCACTTTTGTAATTTGATTTTCATGGGTTACTGTGGTATCGTATCTAGCTGAAAAGCATCATAGACTCCACATGGGAAAAGAGTATTAGTGCTTCTTGATAATGCATTCTTCTAAATTATATCTTTGCATCATCTTATAATGTATTTGAGAGGAAATACTGCTTTATCCTTCAGATTTGAGTGCAAATCAAGTAAATAAGAATCCTCTAAATATTATCAGAGAGATGAAGAACACACATTCATGCCATTATTTAAGAGAAATGTTGTTAATCTGTACCTGCTAATTTTTATCTAACATTCTATTAGTTTCTCTTAAACCTTCCTATTTTTGAGTAAAATTATTTGATAAGCATTTTATATCCAGATGCTTTGCTTAACCGTTGCCTCTGCCCCACTCATGGATGAGCTCTACTCCACAGGGGATGACCTAGTGAAGAGATTGTTTTTTTAACAGCACTGCTTTCTGAAGCCTAACAGAATGCAGGAAATTGCTCTCTGGGGTGTGGAAAGGAGATACAGCCAAGATTTAGTACATGCCCCTTCAAGATAATGGAAGCAGAATGCAAGAAATAGCCTCATAAGGTTAATTGAAATACCAGTCCCCACAGCAAAATTAAATCACATAAATGAATTAAAACTGGTCACTTGGTAAAATAAAAGTTTTGGAGAAAGCAAGAGGAATTGGGTGAGAATAAAATGGAGTGAGGAGGAAACACTGATCATCTGGAATCTGGAATCGTGACATTTTGAATGACAACTACTAAAGAGTTACAGGCCTGTTCCTAAGTGCCACACCTCACCTCTGTTTTCTTTGTCCCTTGGAAATGTACTGGTTAGGATCCAACAAAGTTGATTATATCACATTGGCAAAACATCAATTTTATATTCTCATATAAATCACCTCAGTAACATCTTTTTCAAACTCTAAATATAAGCAGATGTATTGAAACATCCATTTTCTTCAGATTATCTTCAAGGACTTTATCTCTTTCTAGTTATATTTTTTTGATTTTGTAATTCACATATCTATTCACCTATTCATTATATACTGTTCCCGAAAATGTTTTGTAAACTGCCAAACACTATATGGATTTTAATTGTTTTTAAATAATATTTCTTTTCCACTCAAGAAACTTTCATAGCATTAAAATCATGTGATAACTCAAAACAAAAGCTCTTAAAACTGAAAAATATGTGCAGTGCAGAATTGCCTTTTGTCGTTAACGCATTGCACTTCTTTGGAGCACGCCGTTTCACTTCGCAGAATACAGTCTTCTCAGGGTGAGATTATAGGTGGGTTTTTAGGCCAGTGTTAAGCACACAGCAGACACTCAGTTTTGATTAGTCTCTGCATGTATTTAACATGGATGTGTGTGTATATTTGTAGCATCTAGTGTCTGTTTATAGTTGGTGGATTCTAAAGTTGTCTTTTTTGCTCTATACGGCAAGAAAAGGAACAGAACAAATATAGCTGCCTTTTCCCTCGGATGGTCACTGGAGCCGTGGACTCTGTGCTTTTCTGCCCCACCATTCCTTACACACACCTTGTCCATTCATGCTTTAGCGTATCCTTTTTCTCACGTTTATCCATAACACCTGCCTTCCGTAACCTCTTTTGTCCTTTTAGACCGCTTAATAGTTAATCCCACAAAGTCTTCCTTCTTGAGCCACATACCTGTATCAGTGCTTTGCTTTCTATCTCTTTGTAAATTTTGTATGGTTATCCTTCATTGTGATGCTTTCGCCTGTATCTTAAGTACAGTTTTGGCATATTCACGCCTCTGTGGTATATGCCTGCTCTTGCTAACTAGGTGAAAAGCTGCTCGAAGACCATGTAGGTTTTTTGTGTTTTTTTTCTCCCTTCCTGTACCCTCCCCACTGCACAGTGCTCTACACATAAGAGATGTTTGAAAGCT
This sequence comes from Equus quagga, assembly GCF_021613505.1. NCBI lineage: Eukaryota > Metazoa > Chordata > Mammalia > Perissodactyla > Equidae > Equus > Equus quagga. Next base: position 80,817,556 of record NC_060268.1, on the reverse strand, counting down.
TATCTCCAAATTGTAAAGGCAGTTCTGTACTGTTGTCTGATTTTCGGTGTTAGCTACTATTGATGTGTGAATGCCTCATCCCACCCAGAGAATTTCAGAGGCCTCTTCAGCCCTCCACAAACTCCTAGTTCACGATTCTGAATATTTTGTTGTTGGTCAGCTTAGTAGTAAACACTAGGAATGGAATTCTTAAGCCAACAAATTTATTTTTTTATCCAGTACTCTTAAATTAACATCTATGTACTGTAATAGAGTAGACTTAGATACTAGGAACTTTTCAGGATAGAATAATAGTACAGTATTCATGGCATTAAGTCTCTTGCTGAAAGCCCACTACACACATGATTAATTTAGTTTTTTATGTTTTTATTTTAAAGTTGATGATTTTTTTAAAGATATGGAACAGTAGAGTGTCCTATGCTGTATTTTTGTGGACACTTAACACTGTATCTTAGATTTAGTAATTAAATTTTCACAAAATATTTTTTAAATATATCATATAGTTAATGTTTTCTAGTCTTCCCTGCTTTATTTGTGATTTACTTAGAAATTAAAATAGCATATGTGGCTTCTATTTTATAAATAAATATTTTATGTTCCTGTACACTTATTACTTGACTTTCTTTTTTCTTTTTTGACATTATCTCCACCATTGAACTGTAAGCTGGTGAATAGTAACTATTTCTCCTAGGAAGCTATCCAGTGCAAGTAGCAGAAAACCACCTCAGTTAGGCTTAAATAGTATTAAATAGTATTTACTAACTTATATGTAACTGAAAAGATCCAGAAGTGATACAGACTACAAGCTTTTATTTTATTTATTTGCTGTTCTCTTTTCTCTATCAGCTTTTTCCTCATTCTGGATTTCTTCTGAGTCTCAAAATGTCTTCAGAATAAAACACTTCCTCAGTCATATTTGGAGGAAAGCAGGAGCCTCCCTCACCACCATGTAACAACTTCCTTACCTAGGTTCTGATTGGACATTCCTGGATCCCATCACTGCGGTGAGGGGAGAATGCCAGGTCATTGGCTTGGATCTGAGTGAAATGCCTATCACCAAGCCAGTCTGTGGCAAGGGGGGTTGAAGTAGAGTCAGCCCCACCCAAACGACATGGCTGCTACACATGAGGAGGATATACGTGAAACTAGAGATGATCTCTTAACATTTATTTTCTATTACGACTGGTGCCCAAAAGTACTGTGTTTATAGGACATCTACCACAATGTACCTATTTTCTTATTTCCTCAGAGAGAGATAGACAGTTCTATTAGGGAAAGTTAAAAGCAGGAGGAAGTTGAATAAAGTCAGATATACCACAAATATTTAATGAAGATCATAATGGCAGCTGAAGAAACAGAGCAGGGAGAGGTAGAGCTAAAGGGAAAAGGTACTTGGTGAAAATGAGGCATTAGAGCTGAGTGCTAAATAAGCTGCACTTAATGAGTTGCCCTGATACCTAGTTCAGTGCCCAAAACCTAGTAGGAGTGCCTTTGCTGTTACGGGAATGAATGACTAGGCTGGTCTCGGGCGTTTTCTTATAATATCTCCGTTATCTTGGTCCCTAGTAGGAGATGCCCCGTTAGAAACTTGTCTTGTGTTTTAAGTATCTCTCAGCAGGTCCAAGCAGTCAGGTTGGAAATAAGTGACATTAGTCTTAAGGTTTATATGTATTTCAGACTTTGGTTGACTTTCTTTGCTTATTTTTAAAATATTCAAAGATACATAATTGGTTGCTAATGAGTTTTCTTATAAAATTCATTTGAAACTGGAACTGGGGAAATCTTGCTTCATATTTGTACCAGTGCATTTTAATGACTCTTTTCACATTAATGAATATTTCTTTTTTGCAGGGAATGGATTCGTAAACTCAAGAGCTTCTCCAAATTTGATTGGAACTACTGGTGCAAATAGTTTAGGCAAAGTTATGCCTACGAAGTCTCCCCCTCCTCCAGGGGGTGGCAATCTTGGAATGAACAATCGAAAACCAGATCTTCGAGTTGTCATCCCTCCTTCAAGCAAGGGCATGATGCCTCCTTTGGTACGTTAAGCCTTTCTTCAATTTCATTCTTTAAAACACATATTTTATACATAGTTTATATTTTCCTTTGGAATTTTCTGTACTTCCATAGGATCTAGATCTTTTTTTTTAATGAATATTTCAATTTCAAATTAGCATTTGAAGAGATAAATGTATTTTAAATACACAGAAATCAGATTATGGAAAAACAGAAAATAAATCTGCTTAATGGTTATTTAAAATTAAAACTAAATATGGAGAGATTATTATGCTTAATTTTAATTTTACCAGGCTGGAATCTTTGCTTAGAGATCTCATCCCCAAATTGGTAAATTAAACCTGACCTAAGTATTATTTCTTCTGTGTATTTTGCATACTTTCAGTAATCTATTACACATGCTCTTCTGTGAAGAAGCACTACGTTATTTGTTAGAAAATTCTACTTACCAAAGAGAACTGTTGTACATAGAGAAGAATGCATAAAAACTTGAATGAGTTATTCTCTAAATAATTTTTCATTGCTTATTCCTTCTCAAATGACTTCTCCATTTAACTCTATGAAGAATACAGGTCTCTCCACCCCAGCCTTTGACAGTATCTTTATAGTTCCAGTTTCATTTGCTTTTGAATGTTGCATTTATAAAGAAGAGGAGAATATGTTTATCCCCCTTAGCTACTTGTAGGTAAAATTGGAATATATATGCAAGTTTTAAAACCATTCTCAGTTTAGCAACTGTTTGACTACTCACAAGCAACAATATTTGCCAGGTGTTCTTTTTTACTGTGCAGCTGCTAAACTCGCCATTTGATTTTTTGCTAAGTGAAATTGATGCTATCAGGCTTTAGGTAATAATTCTACATTTGTATCATGCTTTTTAGATTCCCAAACATCTTTATATACGTTGTCTCATTTGATTCTCAAACTGTGATTTTGGCTAGGTAGAGATGAGGAAACTCAGAGAGAGGTTAATACTTGTCCAACGTAGTACAAAAGAAAGCCAGGACCAAAACTCTTGAAGTCAAAAAACAAAGTACTTTTTCATTTGGAGTTACAGAAAGCTGGAAACTGTGTCGCTCCCAGCCTTACAGTGGGAAAAAAGTTGGACAAACAAGTTCATAGCTTTCTTTGAACACATTGTAGTACTGAGATTTCAGGGTAACCAACTGGCCTAGACTCAAAGTGCAGGGGGAGGACATTTGAGCACTGACTTACCTGGGTAAGACACAGGCAATAAGAGTTAAGCTAGGATGATTAGTGAATTGCTGGAGGCCAAGTGTTCACCATCAGGACTGCGTAAAAGCCCTGGGGCTGTGATATAGGGAGAGTCTAAGTTCTCTTGTAGGCTTTTTCTCCTCCATGAACCCCACTGGGTGCTCAGGGAGAAGATTGGGAATGACCTGAAAAAGACTCCAAAACGACTCCTCTGTGGTATACATCTGGGAGAAGGGAGGAGCAACCACTGTTATAGGGGCAAAAAGTTTTGCCTGGATCCTTCTCCCCTTCCTGTCCTGTGGAACAAAGTCTTCATCTGCGAGGAGACCAACAACAAAAACTGTCACCCTTAGGGCACTGGTGAAGTCCCATTGTATCTGAGAAAATGGAAAAGGAAAAATTTCTCAACCCATGGTGGAGGAGCAGGAACAGTGTTAGCAGTGTGGCAGGATAACTGAGAAGGCCGCAGCCTGACACACAGCACAAAGGGGAAGGCTTAAAACTGAGAATGAGCAGTCACTGGGGAAAACAAAAACAAAAACACCTCTGGCAAACCAATCCCGCATTCCATCTAGAGGGATATGAGGCCTCTGGTGGATACACTGACGGTCACCATTAGCAACAATGTATTGCAAACCCAGCCCAGTTCCTGTTAAATTAACTCAAACCCTGCACTAAAGGCCTAACAGGAATAAAGACCTATAGGTTATGGGTCAGTAGAAATTACCCAAACTGAAATACGAAGAGAGAGAAGAGTGAAAACAAACAAAACAAAAAACAGAACAAAGCCTCCAAGAGCTGTGGGACTTTATCAAGTAACGGTTTAACATATTTGTAACGGGAGTTCCAAAAAGAGACGAAAGAAAGCAGAGCAAAGAAATATTTGAAGAAATAATAAACAACACCAAGTAGGGTAAATACTATCACCAAAACACACACACACATATTTAGGCTGCTAGAAGCAGAAGATGAAGAGGAAAATCTTAAAGGCAGCCAGAGAAAAGACAGAAGAACATACAGAAGAACAAAGATAAGAATTTATACCATACTTTTCTTTAGAAATTATGCACGCTCCAAAATGGTAGAGTAACATAAAATACTGAAATTTTAAAAACTCAACCTAGAATTCTATACCCAGCAAAAATATCTTTCAAAAATGAAAGAGAAATAAAAACTTTCTCAAACAAATGATGGGAATTTATTGCTTGCATACCTACTCCATGAGAGATGTTAAAGGAAGGCCTTTGGCAGAAGGAATACGCTACCAGCAAAACCTTGGATCTATACAAAGAGATAAAGAACAATGGAAATGGAATAAATGAAGATAAAAGAAAATTCATTTTCCCCTACATTTTATAAACCTTTTATTTTAGAACAGTTTTAAATTTATATAAAGATTGCAAAGATAGAACAGAAAGCTCCCATCTGCTCCACTCTCAATTTCTCCTATTAGTGTCTTACATTAGTGTAGTACATTTGTTACAACTAATGAAGCAATAGTGATGCATTATTGTTAACTGAAGTCTGTACTTTGTTCAGCTCTCCTTAGTTTTTGGCCTCATGTCTTTCTGTTCTGGAGTCAGATTCAGGACACCACGTTACATTTAGTAGTCATGTCTCCTTAGGCTCCTCTTGGCTATGCTAGTTTCTAAGACTTTCCTTGCTTTGATGACCTTGACAGTTTTGAGGAGTACTGGTCAAGTATTTTGTAGAATGTGCCTCAATTGGGATTTTTCAGATCTTTTTTCTCAGGATCAGACTGGGGTTATTGGTTTCGGGGAGAAAGGCCGTAGAACTAAAGTGCCATTTTCATCACATCATGTCAGGGGCACATACTATCAACGTGACTAATTGCTGTTGATGTTAACCTTGGTCACCTTGCTAATGTAGTGTTTCATGGGTTACTCTTTTTCCTCTTTCCATACTGTCCTCTTTGGAAAGAAGTCACTATGTGAAGCTCACACTTAAGGAGTGGGGAGTTATGCTCCACTTCCTTGAGGGCAGAGTGTCTACATAAATTATTTGGAGTTCTTCTGCACAGGTGACTTATCTGTTCTCATTTATTTATATTAATATGGACTTGGGCATTTATTTTATACATTGGGTTATACTACTACTAAATTCTGTTATCATATAATCCTACCAATACTCTTTTACTCTCTTGCTCAAATTGTTGCAGCTTTAGCTATTGGGGACTATTCAGCTGGTTCCTGTGCCCATTTCACATATCCTCATCCTTGTGGGGTTTGGGGTGAGGGGGAGCAGTGGTGAGTGGAGTTCCTTTTTATTTTCCAGTGACTGCAAAATGCTCCAGGCTCATCTTATATATTTCATGCCCCAGTCCTAGAATCCGGCATTTCTGCAAGGAACCTTGGTTCCTTTTAGTAGAGAATGGTATTAGAAAGCAAGATCTCTTTTTAATTGCTCCAAAAGATAGCTGATTTTCTAAAGTAAAAATAGTGGCAATGAATTTTGTGTTTATAACACATGTAAAAATAAAATATATGACAACAAATGATGGAGGGTGGAATTAGAAATATACTGTTGTAAGTCCTAACTCTACACATGATGTGATATATATTTGAAGGTGAACTCTAACTAACTAAAGATGTATAATGTAAACTCTAGTGCAACTATAGAAAAAAGATTTAAAAAGAGGTATAAATAGTAAGTCAGTAGAGGAGATTAAATGGAATTATAAAAAATGCTCTAATAGCCCAAGAAATGGGAGAAAAAGGAAAAAAACAAAGAACAGAGGGAACAAATAAAATATAGCTAGTAAGATTATAGATTTTAATCCAGCCATACAAGTAATCGTGTTGAATGTGGTCATAAACATTTAAAAGACAAAATGTCAGATTGGTTAAAAAAGGAAGATCATACCATGCACTGTCTACAAGAACCCGACTTTAAATATAAAGACATAGGTAAAAGGATGGAGAATAACATACCGTGCAAACATTAACCCAACGAAAGCTAGAGTAGCCATATTAATTTCCTACAGTGTAGACTTCCCAGTAAGAAATATTATCAAGGATTAACAAAGACATTACATAGTCCATTTTCCAAGAAATAAGTATCTTTAATGTATATGCACCTAACAGCAGACTTTCAAAATACATAAAGCAAAACCTGATAGAACTAAAAGGTGGAATAGAAAAGTCCACAGTGGTAGTTGGAAACTTCAGTACTCCTCTCTCGGTAATTGATAGAACAAGTAGGCAGAAAAATCAAAGGATCTGGATGACCTGATCAATATTCAACCAACCTGACCTAAGAGATGTTTATAGAACACTTCACTCCACAACAGTAGAACACACATTTTTCTCAAGGGCACTTGGAACAGTCACCAAGATAGACCATATCCTGTGCCATAAAACAAACCTCAACAAATTTCAAAGAGTCAAAATCGTAGATTATATTCTCTGACTATAATGAAATCAATAACAGAAAGACAAGAGGAAAATTTCCATATATTTGGAAATTACATAGCACTGTTTTAAATAACCTGTGGGTCAAAGAGGAAATGTCAAGAGAAATTTAGAAATAGATATATATATAACATATCAAAATTTTGGAGACCACCTAGAGTAGTGTTGAGAGGGAAATTTTATAGCATTAAATGTTTATATTAGAAAAGAGAAAGGTCCCAAATCAGTAAACTTTTACCTTAAGAAACTTCAGAAAAAAGAGCAAACTTAACCCAAAGCAATCAGAAGAAAAGAAAAAATAAAGAGCAGAAGTTAATGAAATATAAAGCAGAAAAACAGTAGAGAAAAGTAATCAAACAAAAACCTGGTTTTTTGAAAAGATAATAAAATTGCTAAACTTGTAGTCAAGCTGACCAAAGAAAAAGAGAAGACACAGGTTGTCAATATCTAGAATGAAAGCAGTTACATAACCCAAAAGACACTAAACAATAATAAGGGAATGCTATGAACAACTCTGGTCCAATAGATTTGATAGTTTAGGTGATGTGGGCAAATTCCTTGAAAGATACAAACTACCAAAGAATTACCAAACTACCAAAGAAGAAATAGTTAACCTGAATAATAAATATTAAATAATTAAAGAATAAATATTAAAGAAATTGAATTCCTAGTTTAAAAATCTTCCAAAAAAGAAAACTCCAAACCCAGGAGGTTTTACTGGCAACTTCTACCAAACGTTTAAGAAGAAATGATGTTAATTCTACATAATCTCTTTCAGGAAAATAGATGAGGAGGGGACACCTCTCAGCTCATTTTATTAGGCTAGCATTACCCTAATACAAAACCAGAATAAGGCATTACAAGAAAAGAAAACTATAAGCCAATATCCATCATGAACTCTAGACATAAAATACTCAACAAAATATTAGTAAATAAATTCATCAATATATAAAAGCATAATATATCAAGACCAAGTGAGTTTCATCCCAGGAATGCAAAGCTTATTCTAAATTTGAAAATTCATCAATGTAATTCACCATGTTAATAGAATTCAACATTTATTCCTGATAAATCTTTCAGCAAACTAGGAAAAGAAGGGAACTTCTTTAACCTAGTAAAGAGCATCTACAGAAATCCTACAAATAATATACTTAATAAGGGGAAAGCATTTAGTCTTTTACCAACATAGGAACTAGGCAATGATGTTTATTCTCACTACTCATATTCAAAATTTTACTGGAAGTCCTAGCCAGAACAGTTATAGCAAGAAAAATAAAATGCATACATATGGGAAGGCAGAAATTAAACTGTCTTTTCACAGAAGACATAATTATGTATGTAAAAAAGCATGTAAAGAATCTACAAAAAACTCCTGGCACCAATTAGCAAGTTTGGCAAGGTTATAGAGTACAAGATCAATATACGAAAGTCAATTGTATTCTTATACTAGTAGTGAACAATTTGAATTTGAAATTAAAGAATACCATTTAAATAGCACCCCCCCAAAAAAAATACCTAGGTACAAATCTAACAAAACGTGCATGTTTTGCATGCTAAAAACTACAAAACACTATTGAAAGAAATCAGAAACTTAAATAAAGATACCATGTTAATGCATTTGAAGAGTCAATATTGTCAAGATGTCACTTCTTAAATTGATCTGTAGATTAAACACAATCCCAATCAAAATTGCAGCAAGCTTTTTGGAAACTGTTTTGACTGGATACTGTAAAGGATAGAGACTATAAAATTGTACAGAATCACTGTGCTCAAGATGGTAAATTTGTTACTCAGAAACACGCACACTTTCTTTCTCTCAAACAAATAAGTGAATACATTGTAGATAAAGCCAGGTTTCTCAATTTTGGAGGAAAAAAGTTACAAATAAGCAAGGTGGGCGGGCATGGAAGAAGGTAGAATGAACCCTTCTGGCTTGTAGTTGGAGGTTTCTGTATGAATTTTTTTTTTTTTTAAGATTTTTTTTTTCTTTTTCTCCCCAAAGCCCCCCAGTACATAGTTGTATATTCTTCGTTGTGGGTCCTTCTAGTTGTGGCATGTGGGACGCTGCCTCAGCGTGGTTTGATGAGCAGTGCCACATCCGCGCCCAGGATTCGAACCAACGAAACACTGGGCCACCTGCAGCGGAGCGCGCGAACTTAACCACTCGGCCACAGGGCCATCTCCTGTATGAAATTTTTTTTAACATATATACAGATAGATACGTACAGAAATATAGATGTGTATAAACATAAATTAGTATATATTGTATATTTCCTAGCTGTGTCTTCTGAGAGGGCCTTGAAACAATATCACTTGGTAACTCAGCACACCTAGTACTCAGATCTTAGTTTCAAAACACCGTTCTCCCCTAAAAAGGAATCTGGACTCCTTGGAGAAGTAATTGATTGTAGAGCTGGGCCAGGGAAAATACAAGATGAGCCAGAGGTGCCAGAGGATAAGAAAGTGCACATCCAAAGTTTATAGGAACCAGCCTTTTAGAAGAGCTCCCAGTAGCCAAAACTAGAACAATTTAAGCAACAAAATAACAGTAGTATTGGAATATAACCAAGGAATAAAAAATACTCAGTCTGTTACTGATATAAGTAAATGATTGAATGAATAAAGGGAAAAGGGACGACTCTTCCTTACAGAAGAATTCTAATTAATGCATGTAGCAAATGAGAGAAATAGCAAATCATCATTATAACACTACAGTACAGAGGTAATTGTTGCAGGCCAGGTCAACAGATGAATGGTAAGATTGGGGTAAAAGTTTAAGGAGAAACAGAATATTTGCATAGCCTCAAAATGTCTCTCCCCGAATTATTCTTTGTTAAAAAGGGAAAAATAGTGATTTTACAGTGGAGAATCCTTGAAGACACTACCTTAAACCAGAAGATCAAGGTTAACATTACTAGTAATAGGATGACGTGTCTTCTGAGATGATGTGCTCAGAGGGTCGCATCACCTCTGTGGTATTCTTCCAAAAGTCCATGCTGTCTAACTATGAGAAAAGATCAGACAGACGCAAACTGAGAGACATTGTACAAGATACCAGACCAGTAGTCTTCAAAAGATCGTGAAAAACAAGGAAAAACTGAGGGAATGTCACAGACCAGAGGAGACTTAAGGATCCTTGACAACTAAAGGCATATGGGATGCAGGATCTGATCCTGGATCAGAAAAAGGACATTGGTGAAAAGACCAGTGAAATCCAAGTAAAGTGTGTAGCTTTAGTAACTGCTGTGTTATTTTGTTAGTTTTGACAATTGTATCGTGTTTCTTGGGGATGTTAACATTGGGGGAGGCGTGTGATGGTGTGCTCTCTTTGCAACTGCTCTCTAAGTCTAAAATTACTTCAGATACAAAGTTAAAAATACATACATATATAACAAAAAAATATACCCAAAAAGAAGGTCCTAAGAAAAAATGGCATTTAGAACAGTCATTTGTCACCTTTCAGGAACTGGATATAGAATACCTACCACTGTCTTTCAGAAGTAAAAGCTACAGAAAGTTTAATTTAAGGCACAGAAATATGTTTATAAGAAGTAATAGTAAACTGCACAGTTTAAGGACAAACTTCATTTAGGCATTTAGCAACTTGCCAAGATTATCTCTGTTCTTTTTTAAGAGATCCTGAAGCATCTCCATGGAATATTCAGAATGTGCCACATAAACTTACATCCTTACTCCTTTATAGGTTAAAGTGAAAACTATACACACACACAGAAACACCCCCACAGTATTTTGATGTTTATCTTATAGTTGGAGACATGTAAAGATATCTATAACAAAACAGTTAAAGAGCATTTTACCAACATTTGAAATAGCAGTTTTAGGCCAAGTGATTGCTTTTTGGAAGAAATAACCAGCCTCCTTTGTATTTTACATCATTTGTTTGCAGATAAACCTGCTTTCAGATTGGGACTTCCTGTATCAGTGATGCTTATAAAGACATCTTTCACAGATTGACAAAGAAGCTTGACTTACTCAAGTAAAATAAAAGAACGAGTTAGTAGATTATTTCTAGCAAATTCGTATTTTCTAGATTTTTAGGAGAAAAGGAGCAAATATGTTTCATTCATCTCCTTTCTATATGTGACTTGTCAGTTCATTTCTCCTCCAGTCTCATTTTCTTCATATATATGGTTTTTCTCCATTGAAATTATTTTATTCATGTGAAAACTTTATTTGCAAGTGATAAACATATATAAATCTGTGTTATTTAAAACTATTATACTTATTAACAAATGTTTGAGTTCAAAATAAGAAAACAAAGTAATTTCTGCCACCAAGGAACAGAGCACAGAATATTATAGAGGAGATAAGTGGACATGTGTCACCAGGAGGCATAGGGATGGAAGGGTTAAGACGAAGTATAGAGTTAGTATTCTTAGGTTCCAAATATAAACTGGAATCGCGATTAGGAATCCTTTTAAAATACTGTCACAGTAGCATGGCTTATGTGTAAGCGAGGCCAGCATAAAAGCTGACCAAGTTATGGGGAGGGGTGTCTTTAAATCTAAAAAATTTAAAAGAATCTTTCTAGTCTTTTGAAATCAACTACAAGTACAGAGACAGTCAGTAATTTATATCTGTATTTGTTGGGTATTTAGTCATCTTTTTAGAGTTCCAAACAACTGCTAGTGTCCAAATAACATGTTTTTCTAAAGAAATATTTTATCTTCGAGTACCAATAGTCTTAGTAACTTTCTTATCCCTCTTCTATGCTGAGTGCAGTCGGAGGAAGAGGAATTGGAGTTGGTGAGTGTGGGTTTCTGCTTCAAGGGAGTTGAAAAAGATGTAGAAAGTACTAATTCTCTTAAATGTTTTTATATAACCAATGTTCCCTTTGTTACACAGATTTTTTTTGTTATTAAACACTATCCAGACACTTTGAATAACTAAACCAACCTACTGGTACTCAGAGTCTAGTTTTTGTATTTATAATTATATATCTTGACCCATTTTATTTGTTGGAGGGAACATTGGAATAGAGCCTTTAAAAACAATGGCTGTCCATGATCACAAGACACTTGCTAAAGATTTTTTTTAAAGAAAGATACAAAATACCTTATATAGTTCCCCAAATTATTAACATATTTTTAGAAAATGACTTCACCCTCAAAGTTCCTTAGATTATACCACACAGTCTTGTGTTATTTCTCTGTCGTTCAAAAAGATTACATCATTTTTGGTGAGGTCACCTTTTTCAGAGTTGCAATTATTTCATCCTGCATGAGACGATCTGAACCACAAGGGGGTTCCCTGTTTGTGAAAAGGAATGTCTGTCACTGAATATACGCAAATTTACTTTTTTACTGTCAGAAGATATTCTCTTCTTAAAAGTAGCTATTATCCTTTTTCCAAAACAAATGATTCTATTGAATGAAAATAACTTTCAGTTGATCTGTTTCTTCTTTGAGAACTAAAACCCAAACCTCACAGCAGTGATCGTATGAATTCAGAGTCAGCTGCTAATCGATGACCTTTATGGGGAATAAAAACTTTAAAATGTTTAGTTTTTAGCATGGACAGGGGTTCACATTGCATGAAAGCATGGGGAAAGGCATCTGTTGGTATTGTTTACATTTTATTGTTATATATGCATGCTGTTGTGTTTTGCACAGTTTTTTTCTTTTCAGATAAGGTTGTCTGTTCTTAAAATCAGAGATTGTTCTCTAACTTTGTGATCACACAGTTTTGGATGTAGTCTTGTACTGGTTAACTAAAATACACTAATCAACTGTCATTGTGGTGTTGGATTATATTGTGCAGTTTTAGACTGTCTTTTGGGGGAAATACTTTACTTAATGATACAGTAATGATTAGCAAATGTAAGTTTATAATTCAAGATAAAATAATTCATCTTAGGTTAGCTCTCACTATTTACCCTTAAGAAGTTTCCTAAATGCTTCCTTGTGAATTATCTAGCAATATGTTGCACTCTAGTGCTTCCAGAAGTCCTTACTCTTAGCAAACTCAGTGCCATTGAGATTAGGATCTCCAATATTGGAGTCTCACTGGTACACACACACCCCACTCCATGTTGAGCTCTCCCAGGAGATTGCTATGGAGGTGAGGCCATGGTGTAGAAAGAGCCAGGCCCAAACCATGTCATGCTGTAAGTTCCAGTGACCAATCTGTAAGAACAAATTCAGCCCAAAGTAGATCTCTATCTCAAAAATTCGTCAAAATTAGAAACCTGATGCTCAGACTAAAATGTATTCCCAGTTGTCATACATCAACTTTCTCCTTTAAAGTACACCCTCAATTACGGAATCTCAAAGATAAATTTCTAAATCTTTGAAGACTATAAAATCTAGAAATCATAAATATTTGTAATGAAGAAACAAATACATAACCAAAAACTATAAAGTTATTCATACTCTGTAAAACTTATGCTAATTCAGACTCTAAAACTTAATTTAAAATTCAGAGCTTTGTGTGTCAGAACCCAAAATATAATCAGAAACACAGTCTGTCAGAATGTAGAAAGTTGTTCAAATTGGTTTGAGCTCTAAAATATAGTGGTGTGAGGAAGTATAGTGCCCTGGAGCCTACACTAAAGACTTCTGGTGAGAGCCGGGTCACAGAGATTCCTTCAGAAGCCTTGCAATCCCAGAACAACTTTCCTTCATGACGGCTCCAGGGAAATAGCTATGGAGCAGAAGGAATAAATGTGTTTATCCATTTTTTTTTTTTTTTTTTGAGGAGGATTAGCCCTGAGCTAACATCTGCTGCCAGTCCTCCTCTTTTTACTCAGGAAGAGTAGGCCTGAGCTAACATCGTGCTCATCTTCCTCTACTTTATATTTGAGACACCTGCCACAGTGTGGCTGGATAAGCAGCACCATGTCCGCACCCGGGATCCGAACTGGTGAACCCTGGGCTGCTGAAGCACAGCGTGCGAACTTAACCGCTGCGCCAGTGGGCCGGCCCCCAATCCTTTTTTTTTTTTTTTTTTGTTTAAATCCGTTATGTAGAAATCTTGGGTCAGGGGATTTCTTGGACAATAATTTAAGGTTATCGTCATACATTTATATAGAACTTCTCTTCCCAAAGCACTTCCCACCTGTTGCCTCACTAGATTCTCACAGCAGGGCTACAAGGCAGGCAGCACAAAGATCACTATCTTCCCTACTTTACAAATGACGAGGCTTGGAGAGGTTAAATGATTTTTCCAGTGCTCAGGAAGTGATGAATCTGCGACAGAAACCCAGGCAGTATAACCACATAGTGATCTTTCTAACATCCTCTAACTTAAGACTGTGGTAGAAAATACAAACTAAAAAGAAAGAAACTGAGATCTGGATGCTTATCCAGTAATCAGTGTTCAAGTGTCTAGATCTAGCCAGAGGCCTTCATCTGTTTACTCTTTGAAAATGGTGATAGAGGAAACCGAATCACATTCTCACTCTTCATAATCTCAAGGTCCTGATAGTACTTTTATTGATATGGCTTAGACCCCCAAATATCAGTCATCAGGCTGTAACTTCTTCAATCAGGAAAAAATAGCCCTGGAATTGTGGTGGCCTTCTTGTGTACTAACCACATGGAACGTGCAGTCTGTTCAGTTCCTCTGTTGCTCAGTTTTGGCAAATGTTTCCTTAAGCCAGTATAGTGAGAAACTGCTCTCCCAAACCCTTTGGGTATGAGGACATTGACTATCTTTTAAACTGTGGACGGTGGACTGTCTTCAGCTAACTTGATTATTCAATAGTTGATTTTTTTAAATTATTCCCACTGTAGATAGAATAATATGTAGGTGCAGTCAATCAGCAAGCATTTAGTGTTGCTCCATTTACAGCCCTATCAAAAGCACTGTATTCAAAAGCACTGTATTCACTCAAAGCCTCGCCCTTCAGAAGAGTGCAGGGACTGAAGGTCTATGTATCTGAATCTGCTATTAAAAAATAGGTCATTTGGTGGGCGATGTTAATAATGGGGGAGGCCATGCATATGTGGGGACAGGGGATATAGGGGAAATCTCTGTACCTTCCCCTCAAGTTTGCTGTGAACCTAAAACTGCTGTAAAAAAGTCTTAATAAAAAAAACCCCACATATGTATGTCAACTGCAGGATCACAGGGAAGGAAATCCGAACACAAGCTGTACTTCAAAAAGCTGTGACTTAAACCATGTTAACGTGTAAATGCTGCAAATAAAAATAGTTTTGATCCCTATACTCATGGACTTATAATCTCTATATAGACAAATGAGCTTTGCTATCCTCAAGTATTTAAAACCCACACATATTTAGAGTAACCTGGCAGTATTAGCAGTGGCATCAAGTCTTCATTTATGCTAACACAGAAAAGTGTTTTCACCCATTATGCAAGATTCTAATTTAAAGCTATATCTCTGACATCTATAAACTCTGTATGAAAAATACAAGGGAAAATGAATAATTAATATAAAAATAAGTCCCTTAAAATTAAATATTTAGTTATTCCCATTAGTATTTTTTAGGTTTTCACATCATCGCTGCTTCAGGAAATAATGACATTCACATCATAAAACTGTGAAAAATGTCACTTTTAAATTGAATGTTATTTTTAAAATATGTCTGATCATAAATACTTGCATAATAACACTTTCTCTTTTTTCTACTCTCTCACAGAACACCCAAAGGATAAGCAGTTCTCAAGCCACTCAACCTCTAGCTACCCCAGTAGTGTCTGTGACAACCCCAAGCTTGCCTCCACAGGGACTTGTGTACTCAGCGATGCCAACTGCCTACAACACTGGTAAGCTTGTTCTGTTTTCTTTCATGAGTTTTCTTTCTTTGTTTTGTGATCAACGTATGCTTTTGTGATTTTTTTTTAAAAGTATATTTATTGAAATAAATTATTTCCAGTTTTTAGATTCACATTTGGATATATTAAAAAACACATGCTAGCCTTGAAAAAAATTACAAAAAATATATTGATCATAGAATGATTTCCCAACGTGAACTTTTACTTATATCTCTGACGAAGGAGCAAGTAGCTGGTATCACAGTTACTCTATGCGCTGAACCAAGGAGGGCCATGGCCTGTTGCTCAGCATTTCTATGTGGTTTCTTATTACACAGTCTCTCACTCTGCAGGCTTTTGAAATAAGATGTTTTTCTCTTTATGCTGTGTTAATCTGCTTTGAGAAAGACTGAATACCTTTGGACCTCAGGACTCGGGGATGTGGCAGATGTTTAAGCTGGACTGTGTAGGTTGTTTTCCTCCATGGAACTACCTGTTTGGTTTCTATTGTTTGTGCCTGAGGGGCAAAACCAAGACCTCCCTTCTTTCTCCTCAGAGTGAGTCACTCCTCACCTCTGAGAGGAGCTTTTTACTCATTTATGTTTGTTTATATATTTCATCTTAAAATACCCTATTTTGGAGGTAGTCTAGGAAAATTTAAGAATGCTGCAGCTATTGGAAGGGTGCCTTTAGCTCTGCAGGTTGCATGGAGAATCCTGATGTGCAGCGGGTTCGTTGAGATTCACCATTCTAAGAAGGGGCAGAGAACTTGCGTGGTTTCACTTTCTCACCAGCGGAGCCAAACATGTGATGCTTCAAAGGAAGAAGGAAAGAGGCAAATAGTTAAATTATACCTTGCCAATCATTCAGAGACCGCAGTGCAGGGAATTTATTCTTTTATGATTCTACTAAGTAGTCTGTAGTAAAGATCATCTGATTTTGCACTTCAGGGAGGGGCTTTAGCACGGTGCTTTCACACTGCTGTCTGGAGCTCCCTGAGGCGTGCAGAGCCATTGATACATTAGATTGCCTCTTTAATTCCAAGTAGATCTTTTAAAACAGAAACAACTTTTAAAAATTTTATTGAAAAAGAAAGTCTCTTAGGAAATGTCCACTACCTTGTCCAACAATTAATATGAAAAAATGTCCAGCTCTATCAGCTGCAAACCTAGAGTAAAGCCAGGGATTATGCATTCATAGAAATCCTGTTTCAGTGCAGTGTTCACCAGCTATATGAGCGACACTCGGCTAGGGACACATCTTTTCTCCCAAGTTTATTCTAGATAAGGAGACAGGACATACCTAAGTTGGTAACTATGAAGGGGAAATCCTGAGTTGTTGAGGTTACCATTTTATACTCTGAGCCTTGAGAAGGTGAGAAGGAGGGAAATCTATGAGCTAGTATGTTCAGAGGAGTCTTGGCTGAGAAGACAGGGCTTGAACAGGGCGTCAGAGTCAGATCACAGTTTACTGCACATTTCGTGATAGGTTTTTCATATACTTAGAAATTCCATTATACTTATTTTTAGAAATGCTATTGGAATAGAAAGAATTTGTTTTTTTAAAAGTCCAGAAGGAATTACTAAAACATAAAAATGGAGTTAGATTCTCTCAAAACCATTAATCACTTAACTTCAGTCTCATTCATTCTTTTAATTGACTTAGTTTTTGTTCCTTCTCAGAGCACCTATTCTGTTTAATTTTACCCTAGTGTCTTTAACATGTTTATCTATTTGCCTTTTTTAAACATGTATCCGTGTTTTATCTTTCTTTGGTATATCATCTACCTTTATGTACATTTTTAGAATCAAACACATTCCTTACAGTTAGTGAAGGGACGAATAAATGAGTGTTTCAAAAAGTTCAACAGTTCTGTGTGAAGGAATCCTATAGACACTTCCTCATGCCCATTAATAAGATCATTCCCATTAGTAAGATCCTCACAAACTTATTTGTGCATCCATTCAACATATAATTTATTGAACACCTACTGTGCCAGGCCCTGGAAATACAAGAATGCATGGTTAGCAATGGAACTTAGAGTCTATTGGGAAAAAAGACATAAAACAAACACTTCTCGGAATAATTTGTTTCAGTCATGTTAAGGGCTGCATTTGAGTTTCAACTTGAAGGAGCACACACGAGTCAACTAGGCAGAGTGTTTCAGGGAGAGGGAATACTGTGTACAAAGGATGGGAGCCAGCAGCAGCATGGCTAGAGAGAGAGAGATGGCGTGGGGTGATTGGAGATGAAATTATAGAGGTAAGTAGGGATTTTACAGGCCATGTTCAGGATTTTGGACTTTATCCTGAGAGCATTGGGAAGCCATAAAAAGGTTTTAAGCAGAGAAGTGTCATGATATTTGTTGTTTTAAGATAACTTTGGCTACAGTGTGCATAGGGCCAAAAGTGAATGCAAGGATGCCACACAAAAGACTATTGTGGTGGTGTAAGTAATGGATACTGATGGCTTGGACTAGAGTGGTGGCAGTAGAGATGGCAAAACTTGGGCAGGCTTGAGAGACAGTAGATAGAATTGACCAGGCTTGGTGGTCAGTGGTGGAAGTAAGAGAGAAGTATCAAGGATAATACTCACAGGTTTCTGGCACGACCAACTAGGTTAATGTTGGTACCATTGCATGGTAATCATGCCATGCCATGGCAACTTTAGAGAACAAGAATGAGAAAAGTAGAGAGTCAGGACAGAATCCTAACTACTGGCTATGCTGTTTCAACTCAGTTCCTTTTTTAAAATGTTAATTCACTAGCAAGACCAACTTCTTCAAACACCTCTCTTGAGACCTGAAAAAGAAGTTAAAAGTAGAAGAGTTTTTGCCACCTCTCTTTAGAACTCAATGGAAAAGAGGTGTTAATGATGAACTGAAATAACTCTACGTGGGAATGGTAACTAACCTCCGAAGTCTTGGTCAAAGTGATTATGACTGAAGCACTCACATAAAATGAGCTATATTATACTCTTGTAACATAAAGTTTCTTCATGAACTTGAAATTATTTTGCTTGCAATCAGGGACCTTTGACAGTCCCTGTACTTTGAACAAATGCAATTAATTAATAGTGTAATAATGTATTTACTGTCTATGTCATTAAGCTTGGCACACCATGAGAAGGGGTACTCTTGTCTTTCCTGTTCCCCCTGCACTTGAGGAATATGAGACTTGCTGACCTAGACTCAGTCTGGGGGAGCTGGAGTGTTTCTCTTTGTTCAAGAGGGTAGTTAGTGGTGGGTGTATTTATATAAAATAACAATTGTATAGGAACATCCTTTAGTAACTGTCTTTTTATTATTACTATTCACAAGTCTGGAAAAAGTATCTCAACTTTTTGTGGAATAATAAACTGTAAACCTTTAATACAAAATTGAGACTTATTTTATTGAAATAATCGTAGACAACAAATACGGCTAGGTCCCATGAACCTCCCCAAAGAAAAATTTTGTGGCTTGTAGACCCAAAGTCTGTTGTTTTATGTTATGAAGTACCTGGCTTTCTCTCAACCTAGGAACTTTTGAAGCTACTATTTGAAAAACAGATTTTTCATAGTGCTTTTATTATATACACACAAGCAATATTTCTTTCTTTTTTTAGATTACTCGCTGACTAGTGCCGACCTGTCAGCCCTGCAGGGCTTCAACTCCCCAGGAATGCTATCTCTGGGACAGGTGTCAGCCTGGCAGCAGCACCATTTAGGACAAGCAGCCCTCAGCTCTCTGGTGTGAGTAACGAAATTTTCCCTGAATCTCCACTCCCAGCCTCCACACTCTTTTTCTGTCACTTACGATCTTTTGCTCTGTTGACTTTCATGTGAATATTCTAGAAGGATTCTTTTTGAGGTGGCACAAGTGTTTGTAGAAAATATTTTTTTACATAGCTCTAGATAATAGCTTGGATACTGAGCAAACTAAGCATTCCTTGAAGAGACTCAGGGAGCAAAGCTTCTCCTATATGAACATACTGAGGTAGAGTCCATTACTGTCTACAGGGGTAGCAAGGCACAGATGTCATCCATAAGCACCCCTTCTCCCTAGCTACCAAAGCTTAAGCCACCCACTCCCACCCCTCCTTCCCAACCCCTGTGTTGATTCCATTGTTTGAAGAAAGGCAGCTTGAAGATATTGAGGCCCACCTATCAGCCTTCTCTTTTTTTGCTTTGGTGAATATCAGCAGACAAAGAGAATAGGAAAATGAGCTGTGCCCTTTGCTTTTTCCCTGGATTATAGGGGAGGAATGGTAGGGTTGAATCTCTTGTGTAGAAGTCAGGCTACATGGGATTCATGTGGTTGGTCCCAGCCCACTGCACACTGTCCCTCACCAAGAAGGTTCACAAAGAGAGTGTTCCTTATGGGCAGGCTGTGGGGATATAAGTGAAAAAGATTTACAGCGGCGGCCAGGTGGGACCAGACATTGCTAGCAGGAGGGAGAAGGAAAAGTGCCTTTGGAGAACCAGGATGACAGTAGACCTGTGGAGCAGGTGGAGGAGAGCGTCCCAGAAGAGGGGTGGCATAGCAGACCCAGGTGGCCTCCATGAGGGTTGGTTGCCTCATCCCTGCTCAGAATGCTAGGGGACACCCAGCCTCCTAGCCTCCTGCCCTGTAAGTCCCCGGAGAGCCCTGTCTCAGCAAACCTTCTCGCTCCTGCATCCTGAAACAACTCTGCAATGCCTTCTGTTGTCAGTAGTCTTCTTGGGAATTATGTCATGGAAAAAGGTGCAGAGTACCTCAGGGAAATTTACTTACACAGGTGTTTGGTCCTCGGGCCTGTGCTGAGCATCCTAAATGAACACACTAAAAATAGCCCTGCAAAAGCAAGTGGAAATGGCTTGGTGCGCAGCCTAGGGAACAAGCCTGTACAACACCCCCTACTCTACCTCTTTGAGCAAGTTACTTAGCCGTTCTGAGACTTTCCTCATCTGAAAAACAGGGTGATAGGACTAACTTCTTAGAGTTGCCATGCGAATAGATGAGTTGTTGTGCCCGCCACAGGGCCGGAGACAGAAGAAACTGAGGAAGAAGAGAGGAAGCAGAATTCAAATTGCCATGTTGTTCCTCTCCCCTTTTGGTCCATACACAGCATCAGACACTGACACCGTTTTGGATACTTCAGCTATAAAAGTACCAAGGTTGTAGGTAGTGGAGGGAGCCACCAAAGGTCTCGGCTGTACTGGGTTTTTTCCTCCCAGGCAGTTGTGATTTCTTTTTGTGCCAAGCACTGAAGGAAATGACCAAAACCAGTCTTGGGGAGTTCTGACAGTATTTCAGACCCTGGGCTCTGCCCAGTCAGGTGGTGGCTGTACTGTCACTCCGGTTATGCACATGTACTCACAAACCACCTAACGTCTTTTTTTTTTCCCTTCAGTGCTGGAGGGCAGTTATCTCAGGGTTCAAATT
The DNA here is from genome assembly GCF_021613505.1 of Equus quagga. Taxonomy (NCBI): domain Eukaryota; kingdom Metazoa; phylum Chordata; class Mammalia; order Perissodactyla; family Equidae; genus Equus; species Equus quagga. The sequence goes on along the minus strand of NC_060268.1, from coordinate 80,796,751 downwards.
TATCCATTAATACCAACCAAAACATCAACATTAAGTCAGAACCAATTTCACCTCCCCGGGATCGAATGACCCCATCAGGCTTCCAGCAGCAACAGCAGCAGCAACAGCAGCAGTCACAACCCCCCCAGCCTCAGCCCCAGCCTCAGCCCCGGCAGGAAATGGGGCGCTCCCCTGTGGACAGTCTGAGCAGCTCGAGCAGCTCCTATGATGGCAGTGACCGGGAGGATCCACGGGGCGACTTCCATTCTCCAATTGTGCTGGGCCGACCCCCAAACACTGAGGACAGAGAAAGCCCTTCTGTAAAGCGAATGAGGATGGACGCATGGGTGACCTAAGACTTCCAGGCTGGTGTTTGTACTTTGTGTTACTGCAGTGAACTGCCCTACATATCTAAATTGATAAATAAGGACATGAGTTAAATATATTTATATGTACATACATACATATATATCCCTTTACATATATATGTATGTGGGTGTGAGTGTGTGTATGTGTGGGTGTGTGTTGCATACACAGAATCAGGCACTTACCTGCAAACCCCTTGTAGATCTGCAGATGTGTGTCCCATGGCAAACAGAGCCCCCTGTAGGCAGAGTTTAGTCTGGCACTTCCTTGGACTACTTGTTTCATACAATAACCAGTTTTTGCAGAGAAACGTGTACCCATATATAATTCTCCCGCACTAGCTTGCAGAAACCTAGAGGGCCCCTACTTGTTTTATTTAACTGTGCGGTGACTGTAGTTACTTAAGAAAAATGCTTTGTAGAACAGAGCAGTAGAAAAGCAGGAACCAAGAAAGCAATACTGTACATAAAATGTCATTTATATTAATTACCCAACCTGGCATGGATCTCTATTGCAAAGGGGTGCATGGGAAAGGGCTGTTAATATTTAAAAAAAAAACACAAAACAAAAAGCCCCACACATAACTGTTTTGCACGTGCAAAAATGTATTGGGTCAAAGAAGTGATCTTTAGCTAATAAAAAAGAGAGAGAATAGAAAACACGCATGAGATATTCAGAAAATACTAGCCTAGAAATATAGAACATTAACAAAATAAATTAATATATTAAGTTATAATTGGAATATGTCAGAAGTTTCTTTTTACATTCATATCTTAAAAGTTGAAGAAACTGATTTTAGCTCATGTATATTTTATATGAAAGAAGACACCCTTATGAATTGATGACTATATATAAAATTATATTCACTACTTTTGAACACATTCTGCTATGAATTATTTATATAAGCCAAAGCTGTATGTGTAACTTTTTTTTTTTAGAAAATAGCTTTATCTTGTTTTAACTTTTTACTTTTATTTTAAGAGGGGAAAAAAACAAACAAAAATATCTTGCAAGCAGAACCTTGGAAAAAAAAAGCCATGAACACTTATTATTCTATATGTAAATTAAAAGTTGAGCCAAACTCTTTGTGTATATAGCATCTTAAATATATTATCACCTTTGATGTAAGTACCTATGTATTGTATGGTCACCAGATTTAAAGTATATTTTTGTGGATTGCCGCCAATTTGGGGGGAAAAGGCGAGATCCTTATTAAGTAGAGTATTCACTGTTTAATATTTACTATTTTGTTAAATATACTGTACTTTGGATTTTAATTATTAGCCCAGTCTTTTCAGAGGATTGTATAAAGGGGTTTCTCCCCTCACTGGTGGTGAATGTGTGATGTTACATTGTAATCTTTGTGCTGTATGGGTTAAGCATCATTATATATTTTATATGTGTACATAAATAGCAAAGTGGCAAAAAAATTGGTGTTAAGTTCATCCTGCATAAATATAAAATGTGTTGTAACAGATTTTATAAGGCATTATTTAAAACTTGCCTTTTGTGAGGGAAAAAATATAGTAGAAAAAACTGACCTAATTTAATTAATATTAGAGAAAATGGCAAAATAGTAAATGAGCACAAAGGTTTTGTAAGTGGTAAATGATTAGGGAAAACTATTTGTGAGGGAAGGGATCTTTTTTTCCTTGACCCTCTAAAATAGAATGATGCAGCTGATTACAAAATACTACCGTTCCAAATTTTTTGTGCGTGGAGATGACACTTCAGTGTGGGGAGAAATTCTCTCATGGTGCAGATCCTCGGCACAACTCTTGCCATCCTGATGAAATCAGCGCTGCCCGCAGCGTAGATTTTGAACAAGGCCTTACTCTTACAGGAAGACAACTCAATGGTGATAGCAAGTTTGTCCATTTTCTGGGCTTGTGCCATGAACAAAATTCAAAGTCCTGTATATCTTTCATGATAGATTTTTAAATACTCCTTTTCCTGAGAAACTCAAAGTTTTAAAAATTGCTGGTGTTTTATATTTTAAATTTAGTATTGAGCAGCTACCTACAATTTTTACTTACATTTTATTTTCCCCCCTAAATTGTGTTCCTTTTGACATTTTCCTCATATGCTCTTTGTGACAAATCATCAGCCAGATTTCCTGACTGACACATAGGTATTAGGTACAGGATAAACCTGTGGCAGCCACAGCTGCAAAATGGAATAATGACAGTTTGGGTAGTAAATTTTGATAGAGGCCAAAAAAGGAGGGTGATATGCTCTCTTCTCTTGTCAGTAGAGACATTTGGCTCTTATTCAGGAAGGATTCCTTTTTCTTTAAAACATACTTATTTTACCGAACTCCTTACAGGCACATTTCTTCATAAGGTCACATCTAATCGAAACAAGACAGTCTCCCGACACTGACTTTTCCAAGATAACACTTACCACTTGGTAAACCGTTTCCAGCTTTCAAAGTGCTGAGTGATTCTTTTGTTAGCGTTCATGCATGTTCATGGACTTCCGCCGTACATTGGAAGAGGAGTTAACACATTCGCATTTACTGTCTATTTTCTTGTGTGCCTTATGAGATGGCTTTTCTGACTGTATCTCAATAGTCTTTCTTTCTATGCAGGTTTATAATCAGTACAACTACTGTTTTCTAAAATAATATTACACAAGGCTCGGAGTTTGTATTTCAATTACACTGACCAAGCAACAATGTATTCCTTTTTCAGGAACTGAATATTTGACTGTTAACTCTTTTCCCATATGCCCACTGTGACTTGGAGCATATGGACTTGACAGAGACACCCCTCACCCAGACACCATGTACAAACACATACACGTACACATCTCCTAGTGGAAACCAACGCAGAGCGGGGAAGACACTAATGGTGTCACTTTAGAACCTACTTTTCTTACCCTTTTAGATTCATGTGTTTTGTATGACACCATCGCAAGAAAATTTTATCCCTTCAGATGAAGTATTTTATTACTAAAAGACAAAAACAAAAAAAGCTTAAATTGCACTGGTTAAAGTACAGTTTCCAACAGCTGTGCGTCCTTCAGTCCTCTAACTGGTATCACACTGAGAGTGAGAGTCACATTGTATGTCTGCAGATGGTCCCAATCAAAACTCCATCTTTTGAGCCCTAATTACATCCATTGTGTTCGAGACTAAATCAGGGGTTTGTTCTAAAAGAACAATATATGTTTTACCATTTCCTTTAACAATAAGGACAACTAATAAAGCATTAACATGTTTTCTGTATTAACCATCACGCGCACAAGAAATACATAGTAAATAAGGAACCAGAAAACTCCTGGCATTGGATCATAAGAAGCTAGATGACTAGAATGTGAAAAAGATTTTACAAATGTAAAACTTTTATTTCTCTGTAGAAACTTTTCTTCACTTTGCTGTGCAAGAAGACACTGCTTTGCTATATTTAAAATGGCTTTTTTAAAAGAGATTTATGTATTTGGTAAATGTTTGTAGTCAACAGTTCACACAAGAAGCTGTACACGGTTTGATCATGTAAAACCGTTTGGCGGCACAAGCTGGACTTTGTTGCCATCCTTGAGATGAACCTTTTAAGAAAAATAAGTTAATCTCAATTTTTCCCTGAATGTGTTGTTTTTTCTTCATTATACAATAAATATTATAGTGAACTTTTTATCAAATGGTTAAGAAAAATGCTAGAGGTCGTTGTAAACTATTTGTATCCTGCACTCACTACAGTAAAGACGGACTGGCTCTTCCCGTGTGCTCCAGACTCTGTCGTGTTTGCCCCAGTCGTCCCCTTTCCCCAGTCCCTCTCCTTTCCCCTTCTGTTCCCAAAGGCCTTTTCCCCCCCCGCAGAGCCCCTTGACTTTGAGACGCGGTCAAGGAGACTGTGGCAGCACCTCACCAGCCTCATCCATCTTCCATGTTGGCTCCCGAGGCCTCCCTCTCTGGGCCGCCCTGGACCCTTTAGGAAGCAGCTCGTGATCCGGTCCCCAGCATCGGGCAGCCTGCCTGTTAGGTGCGTGTCAGTGTGGATCAGTTACACCCAGGCAGGCTCTGATGCTGACTCGTTGCGGATAAACTACCCAAGTGCGGCGGGGAGGGCGGGTGGGGTGAGGGAGGTGTGTGTTGTTAGAACTTATTATCATTAGATTCTGTTTATCTTTCAAGTTGAGGGGGTGAAATGATTTGTTTTACCCAAAATACATACATAATACTGAGCTGGGGCAGCAGAAGACAGATTTACCAAATGAATTGTTTTATTTTCAAAAGTGGTAGATGTAAAAAATTGCCTTAAACTTGCAGTGGAAAGTGTTCTCTTCCTCTGATTTGCCGTCTAAGCCAGCTCCTAGCTAAGCAGTTTCTTTCTGCCAATTAAATTAAAAGCTAAATTTTTGTGCAGGTTTTACTTGCTGGCTACAGTGAGGCACTTATTAGCAGGTTTTGAAAGCTGGTTGAATCCTGTGGCTAAAAATACTCTAATCACAGCTGCAGCTACTTAAAATCAATTCATTGCTATTTCCTAGCTAGCTCCCATGGGTGCCTTCCTCTAGGCTTTATCTTGTTTTTCAGCTGATTCTGTATCTGACTGGCACCAGCCAAGAAAATGATTTTTCAGTTGGAGCCTTCTGCCAGCTGGATGGCTCCAGTCTGCTCCCATCTGCCTGTCCAGTCGCTCACAAGGGCTCAAAATACCGCTTAGTTGTAGAACTGAGGAAATGATGTTTCTTCCCATCTTCCACAAGAATTAGGTTCCAAATAGGCACCTGAAACACTGTGGAGAGGGGCTTCTGGGGGGCCGAGTGGGCTAGTGCCACCATGCAGCAGAGTGCTTAGCCCAGTGTGGAAGAGGCAAGCCCTGATCCCCAGCTGTCACAGTATGTGAGCCGAGGACAAGCTCTTCCCAGCCAGCCCCTAGCAAGTGACTGCACACAGCTGGGGTACACCCCTTCCCTCCTTTAACACACCTTTTGCATGCCTAACTCCATCTCGGTGTCTGCTTCTCCAAGGACTCAGACTAGCAGCTGACCAGCCTAGAGGACATGTCCTAGACTCTAGTCCCTTTCTTACACACATCATCTGCCTGCTCTGTCTACACCAACGCAGCTTAACACAACTGGGGAAGAAAAAAACCTTGAGTTGTACTAACTGGTTTCATGTATAATCCCTTAACTTTTTTTAAACTTTATTTTAAACTAATTTTTAACTTACAGAAAAGTTGGAAAAATAAGCTTCCATATATCCCTCACCTAGCTGTCCCTAATATTAACATTTACATAACCATAGTGCCACTGTCGGAACCAAGACATTAACACCGGTACAGTACTGTTAACTACATAACTTACTTGAATTGCACCGTTTTTTCCACTAATGTCTGTGTGTGTTCTAGGATCCAGTCCAGGACCCCACATTGCATTTAGTGCTATTTCTCTATAACAGTCCCTCAGTCTTAATTCTTGTCTTTGAAAAGACACTTTTGGAGAATACTGGTAAGTTATTTTGAATAGTATCCCTGGATGAGGATTTGTCTGATGTTTTCTCATGACTGGAATGAGTTTGTGCATTTTGGCAAGAATACCACAGAAATGATGTGTCACTGCATCCTGAAGCTCGTGATGTCAGTATGTCTTATAGTGATGTGGACCTTGATCACTTGGTCAAGTGGTTTGCACTGGGTTTCTCCACTGTAAAGCTACTATCTTTCCCTTTGTAATTGATAAGTATCTTGGAGAGATACTTTGAGACTATACAGGGTTTTCCTCAAACTTTCACCCATTAATTTTAGCATCTTGTTTGCAATAATTGTTACTATGGTATTTGCTTACTTTCTTCTACATTTATTAATTGGACTTCTGTAAGGAAGAGCTGTTCCTTCTCCCCACTTGTTTATTTGATTATATCATTATAGACTCATGGATGTTCATTTTCTTCTATGGGTTATAATCTAGACTATCATTATTTTGTTCTAGTTATTGTAGCCTTGGCCTCTGAGAGCTCACTTCTTCAGGTAGACTCCTGTGTTCTTTGGAAAAGCCCCTCCCCACTTTTTTTAGCATTTCCTTATTTCTGGCAAGATGTTCCACACTCATATTTTCCTGTCCCAGTATTGAATCAACCACGTCTCCAAGGATTCCTAGATTCATTTGTTGGAGAGTGACGTTTAGAAATCAAAATCTGGGCACTATGTGTGCTCACTACTACTAGAGTGTCACTGCTTTTAGGCCCTCTCAGTAAACAACTAGGAGATAAACGGAGGTACTCACTCACATAGACACATCCATATTCCGTAGCTAGCCGTCCCAACATACGTATGTGGAAAACCATGAGTCTATATAATACTTCAGTTCAACATCACAGGGTTCGTTTCCACCTTTCCTTATTTGTAACTTCTTTCTCCTAAGGTAAGAACCTGGCTCTCATCATCTGCAATCCTTTTACTTAATTGTTCAGTTCTAGTCTACACATAAAGTACTTTCAGAATTGCCACTCCATACCTGTGTGAGAAAAACATTTATTGACCATATTAGAACATTTATGTAGTTCTTTTCTGCCTTTGGCTTTATGTTTTCCAGTGAAGATAGTGTTTTCCACAGTTGCTTGTAGTTCCCAACCCCCTTCAGTGTGGTTATGTTTTTCATTGTAATATAGTTGGGGCCACCTGTTAGGGTTTTTATTCCATTTCAGTTACCACCCCCATACTAGTTGGCTTTAATTTATTTGGGGGGCGATATGTGAATGGTCTCTGAAGCTTTACTAGGTTTCTAAGAGAGCTATGCAAAAAGATACTCAAAGAAAAGTCACTCTCTTCTCACCCCTGGTACCCTATTCCCATCCCCTACTTCTCCCACCAGCCGCCTACACATAGCAAATCTCTTTTTATGGTGTAATCCTGCCTATATTTCTTTTGTACAAATTAGCATCTTTGCTTTTTTCACTTAACGGTATATTTGGTATAAACAAGACATAAACAACACGCTCCTGAACAACCAAAGGGTCAAAGAAGAAATCAAAAGGGAAATCAAGAAATATCTTGAAACAAATGAAAATGAAAACACACCACCTATGGGATGCTGCAAAAGCAGTTCTTAGAGGAAAGTTTATAGTGGTAAGTGCATATATAAAGAAAAAAGAAAGATTTCAAAAAATAACCTAACTTTACACCTCAAAGAACTAGAAAAAGAAGAACAAACTAAGCCCAAGGTTATCAGAAGGAAGAAAATAACAGGTGAGAGGGGAAATGAAAGAGATAGAGACCAGAAAAACAATCGAAAAGATCCACAAAACGAAAAGCTGGGGTTTCTTTTGTTGTTGTTTTTTTTTTTTTTGGTGAGGATGATTGGCCCTGAGCTAACATCTGTTGCCAATCTTCCTCTTTTTGCTGAGGAAGATTGTCTCTGAGCTAACCTCTGTGCCAATCCTCCTCTATTTTGTATGTTGGATGCCACCATAGCATGGCTTGATAAGCGGTGTGTAGGTCCACACCTGAGATCTGAACCTGCAAACCCTGGGCCACCCAAGAACTTAACCACTACACCACCAGGCCAGCCCCTAAAAGCTGTATTTTTTAAAAGATAAACAAAATTTAGCTAGACTAATTAAGAAAAAGAGAAAAAATCAGAAATGAAAGAGGAGACATTACAACTGATATCACAGAAATAATATACAGGATCATAAGACACTACTATGAACAGTTAGCAACAAATTGGATAGCCTAGATTAAATGAATAAACTTCCAGAAACATACAACCTACCAAACCTGAATCATGAAGAAATAGAAAATCTGACCAAAGTAATAATGAGTGAGGAGATTTAATCAGTAACGAAAAACCTCTCAACGAAGAAAAGCCTGGGACCAGCTGGTTTGACTGGTGAACTCGACCAAACATTTAAATAAGAATTAACATCAGTCCTTCTCAAACTATTCCAAAAAGTGGAAGAGGGGGGAACACTCCAAAACTCATCTTACAAGGCCAGCATTACCCTGGCACCAAAGCCAGACAAGGAGAATACAGGAAAATTACAGGTCAATATCTCTGATGAATATATATGCAAAAATTCTGAACAAAATTTAGCAAACCAAACTCAACAGCACATTCAAAGGATCATACACCTTGATCAAGTGGGACTTGGAATTCCTAGGATACAAGGATGGCTCAACATATGCAAATCAATCAATGTGATCCATCATGTTAATGGAATGAAAGATAAAAATCATATGATCTTCTAAATAGATGCAGAAAAAGCATTTGACAAAATCCAACATCCTTTCATGATAAAAATGCTCAACAAATTGGGTATAGAAGGAACATACCTTAACACAATAAAAGCCATAAGTGACAAACCCACAGCTAACATATTCAACAGTTAAAGTTTGAACGCTTTTCCTCTAAGATCAAGAACAAGACAAGGGTGTCCACTCTCACTGCCTTTAGTCAACATATTTCTGGAAGTCCTACTCAGTGCAATCAGACGAGAAAAAGAAATAGGAGAGTTCTGGGAAAAATGGCAACATAGAAGATCCCAGCTTCCCCATCTCCCCACAAAGATCAATGATTAGACGGCTATCCACAAACAAGCACACCTCCAGAATCCACTTAGGAAGTTTTAGCAATGCCGTGGAACAACAACAACAAAAAAAAGGATAATGGCACAAGAAGAAAGACAAATTCATTTTGCCTGTATCATCCCATCCCCCAAGCCAGCACTGCTCAGCGCCAAGCAGGAACTTCCCAACTACTAAGAGTTCCTCTTGCCGGGAAAGGAAGAGCAGGAGAGCTACTCAGCAGACAAGCTCAGCAGCTTCTGCCACTGATGAAGCCACAGGCCAGCTGCACAGATTTTGCCAGCCACCCAACAGGTATTATGTTCACTAATGCCAGCTATACTTCAGTTCCTCCCCGCATCCTCTCCACCCCCTAGCCCCTCCTAGAGCCTGGACCCACACGGGTAGCCATCCATGGTCTCTGCAGCTGTGAAAGTGTAAGACATCAGATACCTGAGTCCCTCTCCACCCGCCCCAGAGCCCAGGAGCTACACTTACAAGCCAGCTGAGGCTTCTACAGCTACCTGAATGCAAGACGGCAGCCTTGGTGCCCTCAGTTGACTCCCACCACTGGCTCTGCACTCAGGACTAGCCCTTCCAACTGTGCACCTGCATGCCACCAGCCTGATGCCCATCGTTGGCCTCCACTGCAACACATATGCATGGAATGGAGAGTGTGCAGCGACAGGTGAATGCACTGACAGCCAGGGCCCCCTGCAGCTGCTTTTGGGCATGGACCAGGCCTTACCTTCTGTCGCTGGCTAGTAACACCACACCCACCTATAGATAGCCCCTCCAGCTTTTCTCTGGCATGCCAACAGCCCAGCCTCCATCATCAGCCTTCACTACAGTGTGCACACCCAGTGGGGAGTGTGTGTGGCCACAGGAGAGCACGCTGACATCCAGGGACCCAGCAGCTACTTGCAGGCCTGGATAAGGCCCTGCTCTCTATCACTGGCCAGCACCACCACACTCACCTATAACTAGTCCCTCCAGCTGTGCACCTACATGCTCCTAGCCCAACCCCCACCACTGGCCTTCACTGCAGTGTGCACCCCCATGGAGGGAGAGTACAGCCACAGAAGAGTACACCAATATCCAGGGCCCCAGCAGCTGCTTGTGGGTCCAGAGCAGGCCCTGCCTTCTGTTACTGGCTAGCACCACCATGCCCACCTGTAGCTAGTTCCTCCAGCTGAGGACCTGCATGCCTCCCAGGCTGACCCCCATCACTGGCCTCCACTGCATTATGCATACCTGGAAGCAGAGTGTAAAGCCATGGAAGAGCACCCTGACACCCAGGTCCTCTGCAGATGCCAGTGAGCCCATACTGGACCCCGGCCCTTGCTACCTACCCTGACCCCCATCACTATGAATGTGTCTGCAAGTGACCTCTGCCACTACATAGGCACCTGCAGCTGGCCCTTGCAGCTGAGTGTGTACACACCATGGTACACACCAGCCACCCACCACTGCTGCGTGTCCTCATCTCTAGCTACCAGTTCTAGAGGCACAACTTAGGAGCCCAATAGCCCTTGCAGTCCCTGCAGGTCCCCTGCAGTGCTCACCAAGGAATACACAGTGTCAACACTGTGGACCACAGTGGCTTGAACCAAAGAGACACCACACCCCTATGGGACCCGGTGCTGCCATACACCCCTGTACTTGGTGCCCTGCACCACTAGACCTGGGGTCACAACATGATCCAGTGTACCTTTATCTGCAGGTGAAAGGGTTCCCTTACAAAATCAGTCCATAAAGTCTAAAAGAGGTGACTACTTCAAATGTGCAGACACCTATCCAAGGCTACAGGGATCACAAAGAATCAGGGAAACATGTCTCTATCAAAGGAATATAGCAAACCTTCAGTGACTGGACCCAAAGAAATGGAGATCCAGGAAGTGCCCAACAAAAAATTCAAAATAATTGTTCTACAGATGCTCAAAGAGCTACAAGAGAACAGAAATAAGCTATTTAACAGTATGAGGAAAACAATACAGGAACAAGATGAGAAGCTCAACAAAGAAATAGAACACATAAAAAACAAACAAACAGAAATTTTGGAGCTGAAAAACACAATGACTGAACTGAAGAATGCAATAGAGAGCTTCTGAAGAAAGAATCAGTGAGCTAGAAGACAGATTGATTGAAATTATACAATTGGAAGACAAAAGGAAAAAATAATGAAAAGGAACAAAGAAAGCCTCTGGGAGTTATGGGACACAATCAAAAGAAATAATGGAGGTATTATTGGAGTCCCAGAAGGAGAAGAGAAGGGGAAAGAATAGAAAGCTTAAAGAAAGAATGGCTGAAAATTTCCCAAACATGGAAAGAGAATTGAACATCCAAGTTCATGATGCTAATAGGTCACCACAAAATTTCAATCCAAAACATTCTTCTCCAAGACACATAAATAATAAAATTGTCTAAATCCAAAGACAGACAATTTTAAAAGCAGCAAGAGAAAAAAATTCTTTCGTACGGGGAACTCCCATAAGGCTATAAGATGTTTTATGCTCATGGGAATCCCAAAGCAAAATCTACAATAGATACACAATGGAAAAGAGAAGAGAATCAATGTATACCACTACAGAAAATCAATTTACAAAGGAAGGCAACAAGAAAGGAAGAAAAGAGAAATGGAACTATAAACAACCAGAAAACTATAAGATGGCATTAATAAGTCCTTACCTATCAAAAACTACTCTAAATGTTAATGGACTGAATTCTCCAATCAAAAGGGATAGGCTGGCTGAATGGATAAAAACCCAAGACCCAAATATATGCCACAAGAGACTGACCTCAGCTCTAAGGGCACACACAGATTCAAAGTGAAAGGATGCAAAAGATATTCCATGCAAGTGTAAACCAAAAAGGCATGGGTAGCTATACTAATATCAGACAAAATTGACTTTAACCCAAAACAGTAACAAGAGACTAAGATGGTCATTACATAATGATAAGGGGGTCAATTCTTCAAGAAGGTATAACAATCATAAATATATATGCACCCAACATTGGGGCACCTAAATATAATAAACAAATACCAACAGATCTGAAGGGAGGAAAAACAAAAATATAATAATAGAAGAAGACTTCAACACTCCACCTTCAACAATGGATAGATCATCCAAACAGAAAATCAACAAGGAAGTGTTGGGCTTGAACTATACTCTAGACCAAATGGACCTAACAGACATACACAAACATTCCATCCAACAGCAGCAGAATACACATTCATCTCAAGTGCACATGGAACATTCTCCAGGATATATCACCTGATAGGTCACAAAAAAGGTCTTAGCATACCAAGTATCTTTTCTAACCATAATGGCATGAAACCATAAATCAATAACAGTAGGAAAGTTGGAAAACCACAAATATATGGAGTCTAAACAACATGCTCCTGAACAACCAATGGCTTAAAGAAGAAGTCAAAAGGGAAATCGAGCAATATCTTGAAACAAATGAAAATGAGAGCACAACATATCAAAACCTATGGACTGCTGCAAAAGCAGTTCTGAGAAGGACATTTATAGTGATAAATGCCTACATCAAGAAACAAGAAAGAGCTCAAATAACCTCACTTTACACCTCAAGGCACTAGAAATAGAAGAACGAAATAAGCCCAAATTTAGTAAAGGAAAGGAAATAAAAAGATCAGAGCAGAAACAAATGAAATAGAGACCAGAAAAACAGTAGAAAAGATCAATGAAACTAAGAGCTGATTCTTTTGAAAAGATAAACAAGATCAACAAACCTTTAGCTAGAATGACTAAGAAAAACAGAGAGAGGACCCAAATAAAATCAGAAATGAAAGAGGAGACATTACAACTGATACCACAGAAATACAAAGCATCATGAAAGACTACTATGAATAATTATACGCCAACAAACTGTATAACCTAGAAAACAGTGGATAAATTCCTAGAAACACACAACCTATCAAGACTGAATCATGAAGAAGTAGAAAATCTGAGCAGACCAATATTGAGTAAGGAGATCAACCAGTAATCAAAAACCTTCCAACGGAGAAAAACCCAGGACCAGATGGTTTCACTGGTGAATTCTACCAAACATTTAAAGAAGAATTAACAACAATCCTTCTCAAACTGCTTAAAAAGACTGAAGAAGGAACACTCCCAAAATCATTTTGGGAGGCCAGCATTTCCCTGATACCAAAGCCAGATAAAGATACTACAAGAAAATTACAAATATCCCTGATGAATATAGATGAATACAGCCATCCATCACAATATTACTGAATCCTACTCACCGTTCAGGTGTCAACTAAGGAAATGCCACCTCTTCTAGAAGACCTTTCTTGTTTTATCAACCCCATGTCATCTTATCCATTTCGCTCTCATGGAGACCAGCATGATCTACCATATCACCACTCTTATATAGGTTTTCTTTCCCACTAGATTATAAGTACCTTGAGGGCAGGGGCCATGACTTGTTAGCACACAGTCTCTTGGCATATAATTGGTGTTATGAAAGGTTTGTGAATGAATGAATGCATGGTAGTACATGTTCCTTATTCAGGGTAGTGAATGGAATTTAAAATAACAGTGTTTTCTGAGCATCTGGGAAAGTCTCCCCTGGGGTGTCTCCCCTCATAGCACTGCTGTAGCCATCCCTCAGGGCCCCTTGCACAGTTTTGAGCAGAGATGGGAGAGAGCACAGGTCATAGTTTGGAACTGCACACTGCCACCATGCTGGTCCTTCCCAGGGCCGTGGAGGCCAATCGGCTGTGCAGAAGGGCAGGGAGGCTGGCCCCACCTCTCTTCAGCAGCTCCACTGTACCCAGTTGCCTCCTGGAGAATAGGCAAAAATGGATGGTATCTGTGTTCTCCCACCCCAGTGCCCCTCTTCAGCCTGGTGAAGCCAGGTGTCGCTCCTCTCTGGAAATAAGCTTGGAGGAACCCTGTCCCAAGGCGTTAAGTACTGGCAAGGAAATTGCTACCGGAGCTACTTTACTGACACAAATGTGGTTTATTTCTCTCAAGGAGCCTGGCTTGCTGGCTCAGGGGCACCACTAAGAAAATAGGCAGGTAAGTGCTGATTCTACAGTTCTCCTTAGGGTTCAGGCAGTGGACCTGACTTTTCTTATCACTGCACAGCCAGTGCCCCATGTGGACCAGTAGAAATTTCCTTAATTCTTCTCCCTCTGCTGCCCTCTCCTGAAACCCTGCCTTGGGAAGCCACAAGCTCAGTGCAGTCATGCCTGAGCAGCCACCATGTTCTGTGAGCCTGGGTCATGCCATCGGTGCCCTTTCCCAGGCCCGCAGTGGACAGTCATAGAGGTAGCAGAGAAGCAAGGCCACAAGCAAAGGGATTAAGAGCACGGGCTCCTGAGCCAGCCAGTCAGGGCTGGACTCCCAGCACTCCCATTTACCAGCTGTGTGGTCTTCGACAGCTTAGTTTTTCCATCTGTAAAACAGGAACAGTAAGTGCCAACCTCACAAGGATATTATGAGGAAGAAATGATTTATTGTGTAAAGCTCTTAGAGCATTATGTGGCTTCTAATGAATGCCATGGATTAGACAATGATTGCTTTTACTCTTAGGGCTGCATCCCAGTCTTTTCTCAAAGAGAAATCTTCACATCTCTTTGGGCCCTTCCTGTAGCTGAGCTCAGCCTCCTGCCCCTGCCAGCCCAAGTGGCTCTTCTCTCAATTCAATGACTTTAGTCATGTCTCCTCTCTCTTGTCCTCGCCACACTCCATCCACTGCAGCCCAGGTCCTGCACGGAGCCTTGACTATTTCCCAGGTAACATGTTCCAGGCCACACCTTCCTCATCTCTGAAGGCCACCCCAGCCAGCACCTGGCACAGAGCAGGTACTCTGTTTATGTCACTTGAATAAATAGATAAATTAGTCCATTGGGAGGTCATTCGACTGCCTTCTCTGACACTCTCTAGGGTATCAGTTATAGGAGAGCGGTGGACCTGCCAACACAGGGACAGATACAGATACCCTGATGCTCCTGCTAGGGAGAACACATATTTTTAAACTCTATCATCTTACATACAAATGGTTGTAACTCTTGAAGCCAAATATTTCTACAATCAAGGAGCTCCTGGCTTGTGTCAGGAGGAAGTTTCCAGGAAATGGTGGAAAACAGTCCAGAGGGAAGTGATGGTTTCTCACTGCTCTTCATTAAAAAACTGATGTCAAAGCAAAGATTGTACCTGGAGAAAAAAACCCCAGGGACCAGACCGGCATTGCCCCTGAATGGTAGCTACAAGCAAGGAGCAAACCTGTCTGAGAAAAGCTTCATTTTGACAGAGCTTCATGTGGACTGCTACAGCATTTCAACACCAGCCAACTGACTGGGAAACCAAAACGCCAACACATCACCTTATACAGAAATCTGCCCCGTTGTCTGCTCCCTTCAAAACCACTGCCAATGCTGATTGTTCTCTGGACCAGATGATGCCCAGGCCTCCAAATACCCTCAGACCAGGCTTGCACAAGGAGCCTGTGCCTGAAGTCTGGATGAAGCCCCTCTGTGCCGAGCAATGTTTTAGACAATAACTCTGAGATTTCTCTTCCTTTTTTCTATTTCCTGAGGTAATAATGGACAATGTGATCTGATGGCTTTCCCCTCATTTTGTGTCTTCTTATTTCCTGGATATATAGCTTTTGTCTATTAAAAACTGAAAGTCAGTCTTTCTCCTAAAGGCTTCAGAGTGCAATTGAAAGTGAATAAGCACTATTTGGTAGGATCTTTCAGGATTCTGTATGTGGATAAAGCTCAAATAACATCTTGGAAATCCAAAGTACACTCCCCCTCTGGCCCCCAGACAGGTATGCTTTACCACTTTCCCCAGTGGCATCTTCATAGCACTTGTCACATCTGCAATGATCATGTTTGTTTATTGTCTATTGTTTATGGTCTATTGGGAAAGTAAACTCTACCAGGGCAGGGCCACTGTCCTACCCACAGCTGTATCCCCTGCAGGGATGGGCATGTAGTTAGCATAGGGTCTAATGAATGAATGAATGAATGAGTGAATTTAGGAAAAAGGAAGACAAGAAAAAAGGTAACAACTGTTGCCAATTGTAAATTTTTTCTACCAAAAACAATAATCAAATGTAATATTTATGGCTCTCTGATCAAAGGCAGAAAAAACATTGCAAATCTACTTAAACGGATCCCTTTAAAACTATGTTAGTGGAAGCAACCCAAGTGTCCATCAGTGGATGAATGGATAAACAAAATGTGGTGTATACATACAGTGGAATACTACTCCACCTTAAGAAAGAACGGAATTCTGACACATGCTACAATGTGGATGAATCTTGAAAACAATATGCTAAGTGAAATAAGCCAGAAACAAGACAAATATTGTATGATTCTACTTACATAGAATTGACTACTAGAGTAGTCAAATCCAGAAATACAAGGTCTACCAGGGGCTGGGAGAAGAGGGCAAAGGGAGTTGTTCTTTAATGGATACAGAGTTTCTGTTTGGGAAGATGAAAGTTCTGGAAATGGATGGTGGTAAGTTGTACAACACTGTAAATGTACTTAATAGCACAGAATTGTACGCTTAAAAATGGTTACAATGGTCAATTATATTTTATGCATATTTTATCACAATAAAACAAAACTATGTTGGACGATCCAAAAATGAACTAGACGATGAAAAATGTTAAGAATAGTGATGTCACCAAGACGGCAAGATAAGTCAATCCCGACTTCACTCTCCCTCAAAAGAACTAACAACTATTCATGAAGGAGACATCACTCAGAAAATCCTAGAACAGGGGATGATGCTGAAGCACAACAGATACCAAGACAGACCACATTAGAAGGGTAAGAGGAGTGGCTATACACTGACTGCTTTGCCCCTCTCCCAGGCCAGTGCAGCACCACACCAAGAGGTCTCCCCTGAGCTGACTGTTTCTCCAGAGGGAAAGAGAGCCCAGGGTGGACATCCAGCTCCCCTAGCCTTGTGGATTGTTCCTTGGAAGACCCCACTCTGGTCACACCCCACAGGGATTTTAGGAGAATCTGCAGGGCTTGACCACTGGGAATCTGATTGTTACAGAGAAAGGGGCCTGCAACAACCAGCATTTGGATCTTGGCAGACCAAACTGTTATGTGCAGTGCCCAAATAGTAGTCCTAATCAGCAGCTTTGCTCATCTGCAGAGCCAAGACAGTGGTGCAGTCTGACCAGGGAACTCAGTGGAGTGAAGGTCTGCTTGACTCTGGTCCTCAAATGAGGAACGCTGTCAGCCCTGGAGCCTGGTCTGCCCCTGCCTAGGCAGGGACCATAGCCTGGTCCACAGTTGAGTGTAGCTCCCAGCCCTGCCTAACCAGAAAGGCTCAGCAGAACACCTGGAAGCTACACAGCCCAGAAATTCTCGAGCAGAGAGTACAGCAGGCAGAGCCAATCATCCACAGAGCAAAGTCAGTGGCGCTGTTCAGCCAGGGAACTTGTAGAACAAGTCAGCTTGAGTCAAGACCACAAAGAGCATTTTCAGCCTTGGAGGGTTCCCCTGCTCCACCCAGACAGGGGAACTAATTCATAGCCCCATCTACTGCTGAATGTAGCTCTCAGTCCTGGCTGTCCTGTAAGCCTGACCGGAGAACCCAGGAAACTGGGGAGCCCATCCTACAGCCTCACTTGGTTAGGGAACCAAGCTAACATTCCTATCGAACTGTTCTCAGCCAGCAGCAACCCCTGCCCCCCAACCTCAGAGCTCAGGCAGTGGCCTCACCCAAAAATAGGCCCTGATAGCAAGCCCCACCTGCCTTGGACATTACCAGCAAATACCCAAATACATTACCAGCAGAAACCCAAACTGAGCTGCCTGATGAAGAATTATTTCTGCCAAAGTGAACCTGTAAAGTCTTGGAAAGGAGACTACTTACACAAATGTACAGATACCAATGTAAGTAATCAAGGACCACAAAAAAAATCAGGTAAATATGACACTACTGAAGGAAACTAATAAAGCTCCAAAAACTGACCCCCAAAAAATGGATATCTATGAACTGTCAGAGAAAGAATTCAGCATAGTCCTCTTGAAGAAGTTTACTGAACTACAAGAACACTAGAAAACTAAATGAAATTAGGAAAACAATGCATGAACAAAATAAGAAATTCAAGAAAGAAATATAAATCATAAAATAATACAAATAGAAATCCCATAACTGAAACATACAATGACTGAACTGAAGAATTCAACAGAGAATTTCAAAAACAGACTTGATCATGCAGAAGAAAGAATCAATGATCTAGAAGACAAGACATTTGAAATTACCCAGTCAGAGGAGAAAAAGAAAGAAGAAGGAAGAAATTGAAGAAAGCCTATGGGACTTATGGGACATAATCAAAAGAAACAGTATCAGCATTAGGGAATTCCAGAAGAGGAAGAGAAAGAGAAAGGGACAGAAAGTATATTTAAAGCCATAATGGCTGAAAACTTCCTAAACCTGGGGAGAGAAATGGACATGCAGACCCAAGAGGCCTAAAGGATCTCAAATAGGTTGAATCCAAGTAAGGCTACACCAAGACACATTATAATTGAATTGTCAAAAGTCAAAGATAAAGAAAGAATTTTGAAAGCAGCAAGAGAAAAGAGAGAAGCTACATACAAGTGAACCCTCAGAAGACTATCAGTGGATTTCTCCACAGAAACTTTTCAGTCCAGGGATGATATATTCAAAATATTGAAATAAAAAAAAAACTGTCAGCCAAGAATTCTACACCCAGAAAAACTGTCCTTCAGAAATGAAGGCGAGATAAAGACTTTCCAAAACAAACAAAAGCTGAGGGAGTTCATCACCACTAGACCTGTCTTACAAGAAATGCTAAAGGGAATTCTTAGAGTGGAAGTAAAAGGATGTTAATTAACATCATAAAAATATAAGAAGGCAGCATAAAAACACTAGTAAAGGTAAATATATACTCAAAGTTAGATTCTTTCATATGGTAATAGTGGTGTGGAATTCGCTTATAACCCTAGTTTAAAAGTGAAAAAACAAACATAGTAAAAATAACTATAATGACAGTAATCTGTTATTGGTTACACAATAAAAAAAGATGTAAACTTTAACATCAATAACCTAAAATGTGAGGGGAAGGAGAGGTAAAAGTGTAAAGTTTAGGAATGCTATAGAAGTTAAGTTGTTATCAGTTTAAAATAGAGTGTGACAAATTTAAGATATTTTATATAAGCCTCATGGTACCCACCAGGGGAAAACCTGTAATAATCACATAAAAGAACATGATAAAGAAGTCAAGCATACTGATACAAAAAGACACCAAAACAGAAAAAAAGACCAGAATAAGAAGAAAGGAACAATGGATCTACAAAACAGCCAGAAAACAATTAATGAAATGGCAATAGTAAGTCCTTACCTATCAATAATTATTTTAATCATAAATGGATTAAATTCTCCAATCAAAAGACACAGAATGGTTGAATGGATTAAAAAAAAAAATCCAACCATATGCAGCCTATAAGAGACTCACTTTAGCCTTAACGACACACATGGAATGAGAGTGAAGGGATGGAAAAAGATATTTCAAGTAAATGGTAACCAAAAACAAAATAAAACAAAAGCAAAGGTAGCCATACTTATATCAGACAAAATAGACTTTAAACTAAAAATGGTAAAAAGAGATAAAGACGGTCATTATATAATGATAAAGGAGTCAAGCCATCAAGAAGATATAAAATTGTAAATATTTATGCACCCAACATTGGAGCATCTAAATATACAAAGCAAAAACTAACAGAGCTAAAAGAGGAAATAAATAACAATACAGTAATAGTTAGGACTTGAATACCCAACTGTCAACCATGACTAGATCATCTCCACAGGGAATCAATATGGAAACAGCAGATTTGAATGACACTCATAGGTAAATGAACCTAATGGTCACATACAGAACATTATACCCAACAACAGTGGAATACACATTCTTCTCAAGTGCCCATGCAACATTTTCTAAGATACCATATGTTAGGCCACAAAACAAGTCATAGCAAATTCAAGAAGACTGAAATCATATCATGGTATGAAACTAGAAATCAATAACAGGAATAACACTGGAAAATTCATGAATACATGGAAAATTAAATAACACTCCCCTAAACAATCAATGGATCAAAGAAGAAATTAAAGGGGAAATAAAAAAGTACCTTGAGACAAACTAAAATGGAAACACAACATACCAAAACTTATGGGATGCAGCAAAAGCAGTTCTAAGAGGACAGTTCATAACAATAAACACCTACATTGAGAAACAAGAAAGATCTCAAATAAACAACCTAAGTCTATGAGGTAAGAAACTAGAAAAATAAACTAAGCCCAAATTTAGCACAAGAAAAGAAATAACAGAGCAGATAAATGAAATAGAGAACAAGAAAACAATTTAAAAAATTAACAAAACTAAGCACTAGTTCTTTGAAAAGATAAACAAAATTGACAAACCTTTAGCTAGACTAATCAAGGAAAAAGGAGAGAAGACCCAAATCAATAAAATTATAAATGAAAAAGGTGACATTACAACTAAAACCACAGATACACAAAAGATCATAAGAGGTTACTATGAACAACTATATGCCAACAAACTGGACAACTCAGAAGAAATGGAAACATTCAAACTACCAGGACTGAATCAGGAAGAAACAGAAAATCTGAACAGACCAATTACTGGTAAGGAGATTGAATCAGTAATCAAAAATCTCCCAACAAAGAAAAGTCCAGGACTAGATGGTTCCACTGGTGAATTTTACCAAATACTTAAAGAAGAATTAATGCCAATCCTTCTCGAACTGTTCTAAAAAATCAAAAAGGAGGAGACACTCCCAAACTCATTTTACAAGGCTAGCACTACCCTGACATAAAACCCAGAAAAGGACACTTCAAGAACAGAAAACTACAGGCCAATATCCCTGATGCATCCAGATGCAAAAATTCTCAATAAAATACTAGCAAACTGAATTCAGCGGCACTTTAAAAGGATCATTCACCATGATCAAATGGGATTTACTCCAGGGATGAAAGGAGGATTCAACATCTGCAAATCAATCAATGTGATACACCTCATAAACAAAATGAAAGATAAAAACCATACAATCATCTAAATAGATGCAGAAAAACATTTGACAAAATTCAACATCAATTCATGATAAAAACTCTTAACAAATTAGGTAGAGAAGGAATGTACCTCAACATAATAAAGGCCAAATATGATAAGCCCACAGCTAATATCATGCTCAATGGTGGAAGTTTGAAAGCTTTTCCTCTAAGACCAAGAACAAGACAAGGGTGCCCACTCTCACCACTCCTATTCAACATAGCTAGAGCAATCAGGCAAGAAAAAGAAGTAAAAAGCATCAGAATTGGTAAAGAAGAACTAAAATTATCTCTATTTGTGGATAACATGATTTTATATATATAAAACTCTAAAGACTTAACCAAAAGAACTGTTAGATATAATTAATGAATTCAGTAAAGTTCCAGAATATGAAATTAACATACATCAGTAGTGTTCCTATACATTAATATGAATTATCTGAAAAAGAAATAAAATAATCCCATTGACAATAGCATCAAAAAAATAGAATACTTAAAAATAAGTTTAACCAAGGAAGTGAAAGATTATCTACATTGAAAACTAGAAGACATTGATGAAAGAAATTGAAGATACAAATAAATGGAAAGGTATCCCATGTTCATGGATTGGAAGATTATTATAATATTGTTAAAATTTCCATATTACTCAAAGCCATCTATAGATTCAATGCTATCTCTATCAAGATTCCAATGGCATTTTTCACAGAAGTAGCAAAAACAATCCCACCATTTATATGGAAGCACAAGACTCTGAATAGCCAAAGCAATCCTTAGAAAGAAGTACAAAGTGGGGGGCACCGCACTTCCCGATTTCAAACCATATTATAAAGCTATAGTAATCAAAACAGTATGGTAATGGAATTAAAACAGACACAGACTAATGGCACAGAATCAAGAATCCAGAAATAAACCCATGCATATATCGTCAAGTAATATTTGACAAAGGAGCTGAGAATACTCAATGAGGAAAAGACAGTCTCTTCAATAAATGGTGCTTGGAAAACTGGATATTCATGTGTAAAAGAATAAAAGATCCCTACCTTACACCACTCACAAAAATTACCTCAAAATGAATTAAAAACTTGAATGTAAGACTGGAAACCATCAAACTTCTAGAAGAAAACATTGACGTTAGTCTTGGTGATAATTTTGGATATGACACCTAAACCACAAAAACAAAATAAAAAATAAGCAAGAGGGACTACATCAAACTAAAAATCTTCAGCACAGCAAAAGAAACAATCAACAAAATGAAAAGACAAGCTATGGAATGGGAAAAAATATTTGCAAACTATATATCTGATAAGGGATTAACATCCAAAATATATAAAGAACTCATACAGCTCAATAGCAAAAAGACAAGTGATCCAAGTATGAAATGGCCAAAGGATTTGAACAGACATTTTTCCAAAGAAGTCATACAAATGGGCAACAGGTGCATGAAAACGTGCTCAATGTCACTAATCATTAGGGAAATACAAATCAAAACCACAGTGAGATATCACCTCACACTTGTTAGAATGGCAATCATCAAAAAGACAAGTGATGATAAATGCTGGTGAGGATGTGGAGAAAAGTGCACCCTTGTGTACTGTTGGTGGATCGTACAGGCATAGCTCACTATATTGCACTTTGCTTCATGGTGCTTCAGATATTACATTTTATACAACGTGAAGGTTTGTGGCAACCCTGGTCAAGCAAGTCTATCGGCACCATTTTTCCAACAGCATTTGCTCACTTTGTGTCTCTATGTCACATTTTGGCAATTCTCACAAAATTTCAAACTTTTGCATTATTATTATATTTGTTATGGTGGTCTCTGATCAGTGATCTTTGATGTTACTATTTTAATTGATTCCAACCCTCATGGATGACTTTGAGGAGTTCAAGACGTCAGGGGAGGAAGTAACTGCAGATGTGGTGGAAAAAACAAGAAAACTACAATTAGAAGTGGAGCCTGAAGCTGTGACTAAATTGTTGCCATCTCATGGTAAAATTTTAACAACACATGAGGAGTTGCTTGTTATGGATGAGCAAAGAAAGTGGTCTCTTGAGATGGAATCTACTCCTGGTGAAGACGCTGTGAAGATTGTTGAAATGGCAGCAAAGGATTTAGAATATCCCATAAACTTAGTGGATAAAGCAGCAGCAGGGTTTGAGAGGATTGACTCCAATTTTGAAAGAAGTTCTACTGTGGATAAAATGCTATCAAACAGCATCACAAGCTACAGAGAAATTGTTCCTGAAAAGTAGACAACTGACGCGGCAAACTCCATTGTCTTAAGAGATTGCCACCCCAACGTTCAGCAGCCACCACTGTGATCAGTCAGCAGCCATCAACATCAAGGCAAGACCCTCCACCAGCAAAAAGATTAAGACTTGCTGAAAGCTCAGATGCTGGTTAGCCTTTTTTAGCAATAAAGTATTTTTTAATTAAAGTATGTACATTTTTTAGACATGCTATTGTACACTTAATAGACTATAGTACAGTATAAAAATAACTTTTATATGCACTGGGAAACCAAAAAATTCATGTGATTTGCTTTATTGCGATAGTCACTTTCCTGCAGGAGTCTGGAACCAAACCTGCAATGCCTCCAAGGTATGCCTGTATATTGGTACAACCACTATGGAAAACAGTACGGAGTTCCCCCAAAAAATTAAAAATAGGGGCTGGTCCAGTGGCATAATGGTTAAGTTCACATGCTCAGCTTTAGCAGCCTCAGGTTCACGGGTTCAGATCCTGGGTGCAGACCTACACACTGCTCATCTACACACTGCAGCAGCCTACATATGAAAGAGGAAGATGGGCACAGATGTTAGCTCAGTGACAATCTTCCTCAAGCAAAAAGAGGATTGGCAATGGATGTTAACTCAGGGCCAATCCTCCTCACAAAAATTAATTAATTAATTAATTAAAAAAATTAAATAATTTAAAAAAATTAAAAATAGAACTACCATACAATCCAGCAATTCTACTTCTGAGAATATATCCAAGGGAAATAAAAACACCGTGTTGGAGATATCTGCACCCTCCTGTTCACAACAGCATTCTTTACAATAGCTCACACATGGAAATAACCTAAGTGTCCATCAACAGATGAATGGATAAAGAAGTTGTGATATATAAATATATACACACACACACAATGGAATCTTATTCAGCCAAAAAAAAGAAGGAAATTCTATCATTTGGGAAAACATGGATGGACTTTGAGGGCATCATGCTAAGTAAAATAAGTCAGAGAAAGACAAATACTGTATGATCTCACTTGTGGAATCTAACAAAAAGGAAAAACCAAATTCATAGAAAAAGAGATCAAATTTATGGTTACCAGAGGAAAGGAGTGGGGGGAGGGAGAAGTGGAAGAAGGTAGTCAAAAGGTACAAACTTCTAGTTACAAGATAAATAAGTACTAGGGATTGAATGTACAACATAATGACTATGGTTAACGCTGCTGTATGATTTCACTAAAGGTAAGACAGTAAACCTAAGAGTTCTCATCACAAGGAAAAAACTTTTTTTTTTTTTGTATCTATATGGAATGACGGATGTTAACTAAACTTACTGTGGTAATCATTTTCACAACATATATAAGTCAAATCATTATGCTGTACAATTTAAACTTACACAGTGCTGTATGTCAATTATACCTCAATAAAACTGGGGGAAAAAAGAGAAAATGTTAAAATCCCCTCTATAAGCCATCACTTCAGGGCCCACGTGATTTTCTTTCAACTCTGGGCAGTCTTCACAATTAACACAGAGGCAGTGTGAAGAACCACCTTCCCAAGGAGGGGCTGTGTCAGGACTGCCTCAGCTGGGAGTCCTGCTCTGGGTGACCCTGGGGCCCCTGCTTAGTCCCTGTAGCCTGGTCTCCCCAGAATAAAACAGGAGCATCATTTGCCTGACAAGGGAGCTTCTCTAGGCTTCCACAACATTAAGCACTGTAATTCCACCAAAAGCACTGAAGACTATCTAGCAAATCTAATTATTTCTTTATAACATTAACTCCCAAAAGACACTAAAACTGTAGTCAAATATGTAGAAAATGAGCTTCATGGTATGTCTTATGTATACCTACTAAAACAATTTTAAAGCCTGTCATACAGGCCAATCAGCACGACTACGCTGGTTACCGCTTTCTGCTCACCTTGGGGTAACCTTGGGCACAAGCCTGGGCAGGCAGGTCACCTCCATCTTCTCCAACATTGTCCCACATCTTTTAATTCTCAATTGCCAACCCCCAAATTAAAAAGGAAGAATCAATTTTCCTTCACAGAAGAAATTACTTTATTCCATTTGAAAAAAGTATACAGATATTCATTCTTTGCCTGGCAAAAGTTATTTTTCCATGGGACTCCAAGCCCTGCCAAGTCAAGTTAATGGTGACAAACATTAGAGAAACCTGTGGCCTTCGGGGGCACAGTAAGCACAAACATTTGACTGGAAAAGCATTCACATGATCAAAACATTTCCTGGAGCAAAGGTTCACAAGTTCATTTTATCCTGAGGACCATTTTGGTTTTGAAGAAAACATTTAACTTTGAAGATAATTTAAATTTGCAAACTGAACCCAGGGCAAATAGTTTTTCACACAACTAAGAAACTGGAGAAAAAAATTGGAGACTCATCTCAAGTACTCTCCTGCCACACTCCTATCCTTTTATATGATGAGATCTTTTCAATTTATCTCTAGGCCTCACCTATCAAATGCCATAAACCATGCCTAAAACTTAGCGCTTGTACAGTGTGTTTTCCTCCCTGGAGACAGACTTCACAAGGGCTGAACCACCAGCCAGCTCAGCCTATTTCCACGGCTCCATGGGACCGAGATGGGCTCCCGTCAAAGCAGGCTCCCACTCTCACCCCATCCACCCCTGCTCCACCCACAGGGCCTCAGAGGCTGACCGTGATCCCCTGGAGCCTCTGCACTTAGCACCACTGTTGCCTTGTCACAGGAGGAGACAGGCAAACCTCAAGCATACAAGTATCAGGCCCCTTTTTATGGCCTTCACAGCAAAGGTCACCAATGGGCCCTCCACTAAGTGTTTGGTCTTTTAACATTATGAGCTACATTATAGACAAAGTGTCATTTACGGCCACCCGGAAAAATGACGAAGCCCCATTCTTGTGCTGTGGCTCTAGAATTCCTAAGAATGGAGTCAGGGAAGCAGCAGGAAACACACCTGTTCCCCTACACCACTCTTCTGGGCACACACAGGGGCTGCTGCTCTAGGCAATGCTGGACTGGCGAATGTTTGGTCTTAAGACCTTAGAAGCGTCACATGGTGGGACCTTGGTGATAGGCACTCATTCTCTACACCTACTCACCTCCAGACACTGGCCAGCAAGAGCTCCTTCTGAGAAGGCTGACTTGGATGCAGTTAGCAATTGCTATGGGGATGCACCTCAGGTGAAACTGGGCCACGGCCCCCAAAGCTTCTGGCCAGGAAGTGCACCACGCAGCAGCCTGAAACATGCCTGTGTGTCAGACTAAGTAGCTTTCAAGTACAAGGAACAGGACTGCTGTTTACTCAATATCATGACAATTTCGATTTAGGGCTTTTTTGATTCTAGATGTGACACTGCCTCAAAAAGGCTCATCGCTGGGGCAAATATGAAATAGAGCTTGTTACAATTATAATCTGCCATGCTCTAAAACAGACTGACATTCCACCACTATTGCACAGCACCTCTGCCAGAGAGAGAGACCATCGGTCAGGGCCAGTCACCACTCCACAACAGGTGAGGGACACTGCAAACAGCCAGGCAACCAAAGCTGACCCAGGTGCTCCCACAGTGCAGGTAGACTGGACAAGGGCATTCCTCTCCCTACAAGCACGTCCAACTTGGGGGCCCACACAGTGCTACTGTGAAGACACTCAGAGCCAGTCCACTAAATGCCTTCAAGAAATGGTAGCCGTCACGTGTAAATGTCTCTCTTGCCACAGCTCTCTGAATGTAGGAGGCAGAGGGTGCTGGTGTTTTGGCTCCTGCAGCTTTGGATTAGGCGAGGCTATTCCACACGGTAGTATCCAGAACACAACAGTGGCTTCTGAAACGTGCCCATATGTCACAGAAAAGGAAATGCAGCACCCTAACATATGGCTAATGTCAGCTGACGCACATCAGGAGCCCAACTGCTAGAGCTGGCCTGATTTTTCAGAAACAACAGTAGCTAGTTTCCTGTCTGGGTGGTTTGAGTGAACTGGCTGTCTGAAGAGGGGATGGTTGGCACTGGAATAACTAATTTGGGGGCTTGCCCTGGAACTGCACCCAGTGCCAGGGAGCCATTGGGGACAACAGTTGTGTTCAAGCTACTAGGGATCTCACCAGTAGCCTGTATTTTAAAATAGACCAAATAAAACACTGGTAAAACAATCCCAATTAGAAGCATGATAAAAACAGCATTCCACCACTGAATTCCACAGTCTGCGCCATCTGTAAGCGTCTTCAGAGGAGCTGGAAGCAGCGGCTGACTGGAGGTCTCTGCACAGTAACTTTCACTCAAATAGATTTCTGACTGCACTGCACGCTCAAGATTCTGGTCAATGTCCTTAAAGAAATCCGTCAGTGGGCTGGACGAGGCAGCGGCATCTACAGCTGCTCTGTCTGGGTCTGGCTGCTCCTCAAAGGTCACTCTGGTCTCTGAGGATGGGCTTGGGAGAGGTCTGAGTTCTTTGTGGGTCTCTGTTATGATCCCATGGATTTTCACTGGAATCTTAATAGATTTCAAAGCATATAAGTCTTGTTCTCTGATGAAGTTGTTGACTTTCTTGATATCTGCAACCTAGGGAAGCCATGAAGACACACATCAGGAAGTATGTAAAGCTCTTAAAATCAATATCCAAAAAGTGGCTCTTAACCTTTCTGGGTGATGGGCCAAGCCCACTCTGCTTAAGAATCTGATGAACCCCGGAAAACTGCACCCACATACAAAATTAGTTTAGGCTGCATAACTTTGTTTTTTTGGCTTTAACTTAGCCTTAATGTATAGTTTAATCATCAAATTTTCCTATAGACTTACAAATTTGGACAATTTAAAATAGGCTTCGGAAAAGACTGTTTCAAGTGCGACTGCAACAAAATGCTTTCAGTTGAAACACATCATGGCACTTTTAAAGCATACTGCTGCCCTCTGGACTCTGAACTTTTGAGGCAACAGTGCCCCCAAATGGCTAACTTCTCTCCTGCATCGGAATCCGATTCAGCAGCTGCAGGAGACATTAGCACTCAGCAAACACCAAGCCTCAGCCAGCTCCACAAACACTCAGAACCCAGTTTACCTGTGACAACATTTTAAGAAAGAGGTGTGCCCTCATGATTCCACCAAATTCTCTTTCCCGGAAGTACTGTGCGGCACAAACATTTTTTAAATAAAAGTGACCTACACTTAATTCACTTTGAGGATTTCACAACACTTCTTATGATAATTACAAATATGGAGGAAATCATGAATCGCGTTGGAAACTATAGACTGAAATCTTCTATTCCAATATTAGGACTTGAGGAGAAAGGAACACTACTGTAAGTTTTATAAAGTTCATAAACTCCTCTCACAACCAAAGCTTAAGAAGTAGAAGAAAATGTAAGTCAAAGATAAACCCTCCCTCGAGCTCCTGCTTACAAACTTACTGAAAGCACCAGAAATGGACTCTAAGGTTTTAACTCATAAGTCCACTTAAACTAGAGTGTAAACATAGTCAACAGACCTTAATCAAATAAATCATCTCCATTATTTTGATTATTTAGCAAGCGCTTTTTTCATTTAATTGAATTGGGGTGGGGGACATTTTAAATTTATTATGTTCTGAAACTAAAGCATAAAGTGCTTGAGACCTTTTCGTCTTTGCCCCTAACAAACTAACATCAAATTTATTTACTTAAAACAGGAAAAATGATCACTTATCAGATGCATTATATAGTCTTTTTGGATTTCTTAAACGTCACCATTCCAAGAAGCCCACCGCATCTGTTCAGGTCTTTGTAGGGTAGAATTTCATTTTTCAGCCCATTCTCTAGAAACCATACAGTATGCCCACAGAAGCTGATTAAGAGTCAAATACTAACCTCAGTACAATTTAGAGACCACTATGTGTCCCTGGAGACCAGCCTGTTTATTTCCCTGGGAAACACACCACCACCCCACCCAACATGTTTAGCCATTTGGATCTTGTTAAATGACAGACACTTAAAAGAGGAAAAGATTTTTTATATAAGTAGCTTATACAGCCCTAGAGAAGGCCATAGAAAGTTGTAGCATAGTGTTAGTAAAATGAAATAAATAGTTTCAATCTAGGAGAGACTGCAGCAATTCTATAAATACTTTCCTACTTACTTTGCCATTGTTAATCACTCTGAATGCTAAAAACATAATTAAAGAGAAAAACAGGGTTATATAGACACACAGCACACGAAGGCTAGATCATGCAATTCTAAAAGAGAGAAAGTAAAACTTTACCAATCAAATAAGCTACAACCGCAAGAAAGGGTCAGAAAAAGAAAAGTAGCCAAAAAAGCAAGCATACCAAAGAAATCTGGGATACGTTCTGCCTGGCATCTCTGGCCTCACTGGGTCTTAAATAAAATGTGCTCAAAAGCAAAAAAAGGTTTCCGAATTTCAGTTTGGAGGGTCAGAGAAGAGCAGAAGTGCTCTGCAGAGAGGGAACGGCCCCATCAACTGAGATTCCTAACCCTCCCTCTTCACGACCCCAGCGCTCAGAGCTGAAGGTACTTCCACCCGCCTTCCAGCTCTGGCGGAGTCCTTTACTGCTACAACAGGCCTTCCCCAACCCCCGCGGGGGTCAGGCAGGGGCAGCACGGGGCCGGGCGGCGGGCAGCGCCTTCACCTGCGGGGTTTCTTACTTTGCAGCCATACTGAAGAGCGAGCTTGTTGAGGCTGTCCTCTCGGGCCAGCTCCCTCTGCAGCAGGACCACGTCCCCCGCTCCTGGCTGGTGAGGCTGGTGGGCACCCTTCTTCCGGCACTCCTTGCTCCGGGGCCGCAGAGCCACACGCTGGGACTGTTCCTCAGAGGAATCCCCCGAGTCCCCACTGCCACTCTCAAACACGTAAACGTGGCTGGTCGGAGTCCTACATACAATAGCTGGGCCTTGGAAGGTCTTGGTTAACGCTTCTTTCTGCCTCATTTTCTTAACTGAAAACCAAACCCCAGGGTTAATTCCACACAAGCCAAGGCACAGTCATTCCTCTGCGGCTACACTGGAGATGGGCGTCTTGCTGTTGTTCAAGATTACTCCTTTCCCTAATCATTGCACATAAATACTATCAGTACAAGGAAGAACGTGTTTATGGGAGCTGACATGGAGGGAGAGACGGAGGCAAATAAAAACAGGTTTTTTCCCAGTTTTTTCTAACATGAATTCTTTTTGCACAGACAACAAAAGAACGCCCCTTCTCCTCTTCCTCCTCATCCATAGCTCTGTCTCCCCAGACCCCACGTCTGTAGAGCAGCAACTTCTCTTCTTGGTCTCAGAGTAGTAAAGAGGAGGCTGGATCACCGCGGTGACAGGCAAGGACTGCTCCCAGCTTCCTCGCGCTAAGCATCTTAAACTCAGAACTTTTGTACAAAAGTTCTTGTTCAATACTTTCAGCATTCCAAAGCACCTTCACTAAAAAGGTCAAGACTAAGGATGCTCGCTTAGAAGAACCATGAGACAAAAACACTGATTTTGAAACAGCCTGAATTATACAATATGAGGGGCAAGCGGGGGGAAAATTCCTGTCAAACTGCGAGACTCACCCGTCTCTGCCAGGTCCCCTGCCTTCGTGGACCCTCCCCACCCCGTCTGCTTTTCGCGTTCACTCTCAGACAAGTGCAAACGCCGCAACATGCCCTTCCCCTCGCCGAACTGTTCCCATGAGAGTCCAGAAATGAAACCTCCAACACGGGAAATGACAGCCTCAGAAAGAGCAGGCCCCGGGTCCCTCCGAAGCCACCGGGGAGTGGCCCGGGGCGACCCCGCCCCCCGCCCTCGGAGGCCGCCGCCCCGACCCGCCGCCGCACTCCAGAGCCCCCGGGGCCGGCTCTCCTCCGCGCCCGAGCCCACTGCGGCGGCCCGAGGCTGGGGCCGGGCTGCCAGTCCGAGCTCACGGCCTGCAAGGGCCCGGCGGCTCCCAGGCCTCAGTTTCCCTCAGAGCCCCGTCCGTGAAAGGAAGGGCGTCTCCACACAGGAGCTGACAATAAAACCAGGGAGCGGCCCGCCTCTACGTTTAGACGGGGCGGGGGGAGGGGGCAACACTCCACAAAGGCACGACCTCCGACCCCTGACCTCCGACCCCTGACCTCCAACCCAAGCAACCTCGGGCCAACCCTCAACGGTCGCGGTCGCCGCCCCTCCAGGCGCTGGAGGGCAGCCTAGGAGACTCGGAGTGGCGGCTCGCCCCCCAGCCGATAAACGAGGTTAAGCCGCGTGGCCGCAAACAGCCCCCACGGTCCCGAGCTCGCACCGCGGCCTCCCCCTGCGGGCCCGGGTACCTCCGCGCCCAGGATCCGCCGCGACCCGCCGTCGCCGCCGCCGCGCCTGCCTATTGGCTGCGAAAGTCAGCGGGTTTGCGGGGGGCGGGGACGGCGAAGCAGCCAATGAAATCATTGGTGGGCGGGCACCCGGACGAGCCCGGCTCTGCTGAGAGGTCGGCGCACGGCCCGTAGGTAGCACTGCCCGGGGGCGGGGGCGGGGCCGCAGCCGGGAGCGTGGCAGGGGCCTGAGAAGGGAGGGGCGGGGCCTTGGAGGGGAGGGGCGGGGCCTTGGAGGGGAGGGGCGGGGCCTGGGGGGGGGGCGGGGGCGGGGGGGAGGGGGGGGGAGGGGGGGGGGGGGGAGGGGGGGGGCGGGGCGGGGCCGGGCCGGGCCCAGCTCTCTGACCTGACCCCTGAGCTGGTCGCTCTCCTGCGCTGCTGATACGGCCCGTCCTGTCTCCAGTTTTTACGTCAGTAAAACACTTAGCTATGAGACACTTTAACGTCTCCCTCCCAGCTTTTGCTGAGCCTTAACTTTCTCACCTGTAGCAGAGGCCTTCGGCCCTGTGTGTCAATGGCTGTCACGAGGGGGCGGGTGTCACCACTGAGGCCGCCGGCAGAGGAGGAGCCCCTCCAGCTCGGCCCGGGTGGGCGAGGGGTCTCCACATCCTGAGCCGCCGGGACCGCCGGAGGAGTTTGCTCTGTCCCGAGGATAAAAAAGAAAAGTTCACCAATGTAAAACGTTGAACCACGGGAACACGAACAAAAGAGACGTAATTTATCAAATGTCCGATGGCGGAGGACTCCCTAACCTTGAAAAGTGATGGATGAATTCTCTCATACACTAAAGCACAAACATTTAAAACTTCAACCCAAAAAAGGAAACCAAAATTTACCAAACAGTAATCTGGGGAAAATAAATTCAACAAACACCACAAAAGATTAAGATCCTTAATTGAGGAAGACCTTATCGAATGAATAAGAAAGACACTGAGACTCCAGTAGCTGAACGGGTGGAGAACACGAGCAGACAATTCACCACAGAAGACAAATGGTTGACAGGGAAGAAAAATTTCTCGCTAGCAATCATATCAAACAACAAAGCAAAGGATTAAAACAATAAGATCTCTGAAACACCTTTTATGGTTTTCCATGCCACTTAGAAGAGAAGTCAAAAAATTTTTTTATGAGGAAGATTGTCGCTGAGCTAACATCTGTGCCCATCTTCCTCTGTTTTATGTGGGATGCGGGCTCAGCACAGCTTGACAAGTGGTGCTGGGTCCCCGCCCAGGATCCAGGCCTGCAAATCTGGCCGGAGCAGAGCATGAACTTAACCACTACACCACGGGGCCAGCCCCTCAAATTTTTTATCTTGGCAAAGTCCAGGATGGTGTGAGGGCTCCAACGCACTGTCTACCATTCTACCCATTTCTTTCAGCCACGATCTGCTTTTTCCTGACCTTTAAACACCTGGATCTCCCACCTCTGGCCCTTCATGGGAATGTCCTTCTCTCAGCTGCTGGCGTGATTGAACCTTCTGATCCTCAGGCCTCAGATGAGTCACCTTCTCAGTGGGGTCCTCCCTGTCCACCCTGTGTACATAGGTGCTCCCTCTGTGCTCTGTCAGATCAGGCTGTGTCTTCATCATACTTCCCAGTTAACTTACTTGTTTTAGTGCCAGAATCCTCCTGCCCCTAATGATCATCTCTAAGTCAGCTTTACTCACCACTCCCAGTGCCCAACTCAGCGTGACACTTAGTAGGCGCACATTAGATAGTGGCTCAATAGAAGAGACACGAAGTGACCTGACCCAGTGTACACAGGAGGGAAGTGGCAGCACCAAAACCCAAATCCTCGTGTGTCTGACTCCAAAGGCTCAGCTGTCAGCCACGGCTGTGCTTCTGGCCCAGAGTCCTGGCCAGGGCCTGGCGGATCTGGCAAGTCTGGCAGTCAGAATTTAAAAGTGTAATTAATGGGGAGAGGAATCAGAACAGAATCTACAAAGCTGAATTAATATAGAGGTTCTCTGATCAGTTATAGTTATTTCTTTCATTCAGCATGTTCAACAAAAAACAAACCCAGACTTAGGAGAGACTTTGCTCAAAAGGACTTTATTCAAGGGGAGAAAGGGGCTGTTGCAGCAGGGAGAAGGCTCTGAGTATAAGGCCTGCAAGCGTGTCAGGAGTTAGGCAGGAGGAGTTTTTCTTTTATGGAGAGGAGTAAACAAGGCTAGAAAGAACCAGGTGTGGGGAAGTGGGGTGAAAGGTGGCAGGATTGGATCATAAATCCAAAATGGTTCCGCCTCTTCTCAAGAGGGACTGGATGCTGGCTTGGGCCATGGGGCGCCAAAGTTCATTCAGGGGCCTGGAGGAGGAAGAGAGGCTTCTTGGAAGTTTGGTTAACAAGCATTCTGTTCCAATTGATCAGTGGGGACCAGAGGCTCTGCTAATCATTTATGAGGCAAAGAAAGGGAATTTAGAGGGTCTGCATCTGGCCTTGTTATAAGTAAACAAGGCGGGCGTCCATGAGTCTTGTCTAAGTCATTTGGGGAAGGAAAGGTGGTTCTTTGTAATGTCATTTTCTAGAACCCAAAAAGAGTGGGGGCTGGAGGGTAGTCCTTAACCTTCACTGTTTTCCAGGAGCACAGGGCTTGGGTAAAGTTCAACACTGTCAAGCTTACATCTATGGATCTCCTTCCGTGTGTCCAGCCCTGGCGAGTGAAGTGGTGAGTAAAGCTGGTGAGCCCTCATGAGCCTTGCATTTCTGGAGAGAAGATGGGCAAAAACAAAGACATGCACAGAAAGCAGCATTACAGATTACAGATCTTTGAAAAATAAAAACCAGGTCATGTCCGTTAACAACAGTTATCCAGACTTCATCAAGGCAAACGGACGGCTGTGTGTCCTTTAGTGTCATCCTGGAGCTTGGTCACCAGGCTGCCCGAGAATTATATGATTCTCTAAGGCAGCAGTTCTCCAAGTGTGGTCTGGGGACCCTGGAGATTCCTGAGACCCTTTCAGGGGCTGTAACATCAAAACTATTTTCATAGTGATGCCAACAGTATTTGCCTCTAACACTTCCCTCACTCTTGATGGCCAGTAATTTAGCTAACATATATTGAGTCCTCACTGGGTACCAGGCAACACAGCAGCCCTCTGAGTAGGTATTATTATAATCCCCAATTTACAGATGGAAAAACTGAGTGCGAGAGAAACTTCAGTTGCCTACCCAACATCCATTCTGACTTTTATTTAGGAACAGAACCCCAATATTTTTTAGGGCAACAATGTACCAAGCTCAGACTACATTTCCCAGCCTCCCTTGCAATGGAGTGTACTCTTGTGAATAAGTTCCAGACAATGAGATGCGAGAGGAAAAGGTTGGGTGGGACTTCTGAAAAAGCTTTTAAAAGGGAGACATCTGGAAAAACTCTGTAAAATATATATGCCCTTTTTACCCTCCCTCCTGCTACCTGGAATGAAGATGTGATGGCTACAGCACATGCAGTCATCTTGGACCATGAGGCAACATTGACCATAGAATCCATGTGCTAAGGATGGCAAAGCAGAAAAATGGAAAGTATGTGAGAAAGAGATAAATGTCTCTGTTGCTCAGGAGCTTGTGAAGATCTCTGTTAGTAACAGCTGAAGCAATTCCTCACTTACATACTTAGGCACAGAGGTTAAGTTACTCATGTAAGATGTCATAGCTGGTAAGTACAAGAGGCAGGATATAACCCCGGACAGTGGCTACAAAGCCCGTGGTTTGTAAGCTTCTGTGCAGGGCTCAGTTTTGCTTTCCCTGCTGCCCCAGCCCAGCCCAGGAGGTCTGCTAACCTGGTCAATAGCTCCCTCAGAAACATACCCAAGTTTGTTTTCTCCCCAGGCCCGTGGCTAGGCTGGCAGAGACGCAGTTCCTCAGGTTCAGGTGAGGCCAGAGGGAGGTGTCAGAGCAACATGGCTCATGCACTGAAATGTGCCAGAGTCACATCCAAGGACAGTCCCACTGCTCTGCCCTGAGAAAGCTGCGACCAAATGTCCACAAGCAGACGTGCTTCTCAGATGCCCCTCAAAATCCTGCTAAACCTAGGCCATCCTGTCCCTATGTGAGCTTGCTATGGACTGGACTGTGTTCCCTACATTCATATGTCGTAGTCTCAATGCCCAATGTGACTGTATTGGAGGTTGGGTCTATAAGGAAGTAACTGAGGTTAAATGAAGTCAGAGGGTGGGGCCCTCATCCAATAGGGTTAGTGTCTTTATAAGAAGACACGCCAGAGAGTTCATTCTCACTCTTTCTCTCTCTCTCCCTGCTCACACTCACAGGAAAGGCCACGTGAGGACGCAGTGCGAAGGTGGCCATCTGCAAGCCAGGAAGAGAGCCCTTACCAGAATCTGAACCCTGACCTGGCACTTTCAGGCTCCAGAACTGTGAGAAGTAAATTTCTGTTGTATAAGCCATCTAGTGTGTGGTATTTTGTTATGACAGCCTGACTGACTAAGACACAGACCTTCTCCCTAGGAGGGCAGAAGACGGAAGGAGCAGATGCTGAATTGCTGGCTTTCACTAGATGTTTCAAAACACCAGTGGATAGAGAGCAGAGAATTGTGTTGGCAAAGTCATTAGAAGTTCTGAAGCTACAACTTCTCATTTTGTAGAGAGGAATTTAAGACCCGGAGACACAGGGTCTTCAATTAGACACAGGGGACCTACTCAAGATTGCATAGCAGGTTAGTGGTAGCTTTGAGCCATGATGGAAGATAAATGGAATCCAAAGCCAGCTCTGCATTTACTGACTTTGCAACCTTGATCAAGTCCTGTAAGCCTTCCGGGCCTTGGTCCCCTCTTCTACTGTGTTGTCCCTTATGCCCTGTATGGCCGTACCTTCCTTCTGCCTGGAACAATTCCAGTTTATGCCTGTTGTCTCAGCACAATTATTATTAATGCTCCTTCCCTTCTCATAGTGTTTGGACACACCCTCTACCTCTGTGGCAGTTTGCATGACACATGCTCCCAACCCACCCCCTGGCAGACATTGCTGGTTCATCACAGAAGCCCAGACAGCTATCAGGCCTCTGCATGGAGTATCCAAGACAGCCATGACCAATCAACCAAGAGCATCAGGGGAGGTGAAAATGACTTGCCATCCCACCTCTGTGGAATCTGGTAGTCTTGATCTGGTTTCTTAGAATGTGGGTTATCTAGTGATGCAGGAAAATCCACTGGTCACTGGGGATCAGCCTCCTATCTACAAAATGGAAAGAACAAAACTGCCCAACTTCTTCCACGTGTTATAAAGTCATTGTTGGAAATGAAGCCGTTGGAAGAAACATGCCTATGAGTGTTAAAGCTCACAGCTCCAAAGATATTGCCAACTTAGGAGTTCATGGGAGAGTGGTAGAAAAAAAGAGTTTAAGAAATATATTGCATTTGGTACAGCAAAAAACATCATTAAAAAGTTAAAGGGCATATGACAAACTGGGGAAAAATATTTGCCATCTTTGATATGTTAATATCCTTAATATATAAAAGGCATTCAGATCTCAATAAGAAAAAAAGCAAACGCTCCAAAGAAAAATTGCCAAATGATGCCAACAATTCACTAAAGAAAAACATGGAAAAAAGGTGTTAACTGACAGATAGTCAAATCAATAGAAACCCAAATAGCTGCAAGGAGCTGGAAAAAGTCAAACCTACTGGGATTATATGCCACGTGGCACGTGGTGGCACAGGTGGGAAAGAGGCTCTCAGGCTCTGCTGGTGGGAGTGTCAGTTGGGACATTTGTTGCATTATGTAGCAATAACTTTTTTTTTTTTTTTTTTTTTTTTATTAATGTTATGATGGATTACAAGCTTGTGAAATTTCAGTTGTACATTTTTGTTAGTCATGTTGTGGGTACACCTCTTCCCCCTCCGTACCCTCCCCCCACCCCCCCCCTTT
The DNA here is from genome assembly GCF_021613505.1 of Equus quagga. Classification (NCBI taxonomy): domain Eukaryota; kingdom Metazoa; phylum Chordata; class Mammalia; order Perissodactyla; family Equidae; genus Equus; species Equus quagga. The sequence continues at coordinate 80,759,375 of NC_060268.1, read as the reverse complement.
TCCCTGGTAACCCCCGATCGGATCTCCTTCTCAATATATTAATTTCCACCTATGAGTGGAGTCATATAGAGTTCGTCTTTCTCTGACTGACTTATTTCGCTTAACATAATGCCCTCGAGGTCCATCCACATTGTTGTGAATGGGCCAATTTCGTCTTTTTTTATGGCTGAGTAGTATTCCATTGTGTATATATACCACATCTTCTTTATCCAATCATCGGTTTCTGGGCATGTAGGCTGGTTCCACGTCTTGGCTATTGTAAATAATGCTGCGATGAACATAGGGGTGCAACGGACTCTTGAGATATCTGATATCAGGTTCTTAGGATAGATACCCAGTAATGGGATGGCTGGGTCATAGGGTATTTCTATTTTTAACTTTTTGAGAAATCTCCATACTGTTTTCCATAGTGGCTGTACCAGTTTGCATTCCCACCAACAGTGTATGAGGGTTCCTCTTTCTCCACAACCTCTCCAACATTTGTCGTTCTTGGTTTTGGATGTTTTTGCCAATCTAACGGGGGTAAGGTGATATCTTAGTGTAGTTTTGATTTGCATTTCCCTGATGATTAGCGATGATGAACATCTTTTCATGTGTCTATTGGCCATATTCATATCTTCTTTTGAGAAATGTCTGTTCATGTCCTCTGCCCATTTTTTGATCGGGTTGTTTGTTTTTTTGTTGTTAAGCAGTGTGAGTTCTTTGTATATTATGGAGATTAACCCTTTGTCGGATAAGTGGCTTGTAAATATTTTTTCCCAATTAGTGAGCTGTTTTTTTGTTTCAATTCTGTTTTCCCTTGCCTTGAAGAAGCTCTTTAGTCTGATGAAGTCCCATTTGTTTATTCTTTCTATTGTTTCCCTCAACTGAGGAGTTACAGTGTCCGAAAAGATTCTTTTGAAACTGATGTCAAAGAGTGTACTGCCTATATTCTCTTCCAAAAGACTTATTGTCTCAGGCCTAATCTTTAGGTCTTTGATCCATTTTGAGTTTATTTTGGTGTGTGGTGAAAAAGAATGGTCGATTTTCAATCTTTTGCATGTGGCTGTCCAGTTTTCCCAGCACCATTTGTTGAAGAGACTTTCTTTTCTCCATTGTAGGCCCTCTGCTCCTTTGTCGAAGATTAGCTGTCCATAGATGTGTGGTTTTATCTCTGGGCTTTCAATTCTGTTCCATTGATCTGTGGACCTGTTTTTGTACCAGTACCATGCTGTTTTGATCACTGTAGCTTTGTAGTATGTTTTGAAATCGGGGATTGTGATTCCGCCGGCTTTGTTTTTCTTGCTCAAGATTGCTTTAGCAATTCGTGGTCTTTTGTTCCCCCATATGAATTTTAGGATTGTTTGTTCAATTTCTGTGAAGAATGTTCTGGGGATTCTGATTGGGATAGCATTGAATCTGTATATTGCTTTAGGTAGTATGGACATTTTAACTATGTTTATTCTTCCAATCCATGTGCAAGGAATGTCTTTCCATCTCTTTATGTCATCGTCAATTTCTTTCAAGAAAGTCTTGTAGTTTTCATTGTATAGATCCTTCACTTCCTTGGTTAAGTTTATCCCAAGGTATTTTATTCTTTTCGTTGCGATGGTGAATGGGATAGAGTTCTTGAGTTCTTTTTCTGTTAGTTTATTGTTAGTGTATAGAAATGCTACTGATTTATGCACGTTAATTTTATACCCTGCTACTTTGCTGTAGTTGTTGATTATTTCTAATAGTTTTTCTGTGGATTCTTTGGGGTTTTCTATGTATAAGATCATGTCGTCTGCAAACAGCGCGAGTTTTACTTCTTCGTTACCTATTTGGATTCCTTTTATTTTTTTTTCCTGCCGAATTGCTCTGGCCAGCACCTCCAGTACTATGTTGAATAGGAGTGGTGAAAGTGGGCACCCTTGTCTTGTTCCTGTCCTCAGAGGGATGGCTTTCAGCTTTTGTCCATTGAGTATGATGTTGGCTGTGGGTCTATCATATATGGCCTTTATTATGTTGAGGTACTTTCCTTCTATACCCATTTTACTGAGGGTTTTTATCATAAATGGGTGTTGGATCTTGTCGAATGCTTTCTCTGCGTCTATTGAGATGATCATGTGGTTTTTGTTTGTAGCAATAACTTTTAAAATGCACACATTCTTCGATTCTGTTGCCCACGTTTAGGAATTTACCAAGAAAATAATTAGAACATGTAAAAAGATTTGCTACAAAACTGTTCTTAATGGCGAGAAGTGGAAAAAAACCCAAATGTCCGATAGTAGTGAATTAGGTTGAATTCATTTAGCTCATTTATGAAATGGAATAACACATATGCATTTAAAAGAATCTTGTATAAGTATAGTTATTAACATGGAAGGATGTTTAGGAATAAAAAACACTATTTTAAAAATCTCTAGAAAACAACATGAGGGACAGATACCCCACAGCATCACCCCACAGCCATCCAAGCGGAATATTCATAGTGCTTATTCCTGGGTGACTTTCGTTGCCTTATTCAGGTGCATCTGCATCTTTAAACTCGTCTCTGCTGCACACGTTTACTCTTGTTATGAGGAGGTGGTGCACCCACCGTACAGTGGTTAAAGTCACAGGTGCTGAAGTCGGACATCCAGCTCTGAATCCAGTGCCAACCCTTAGGACCTCTGGAAGAATCCTGTGACCTCTGCGAGTCTCGGTTTTCTCGTCTATAAAATGGGATCTGAGAGAGATACTGCTGTCCACCAGGTACCTAGTATACAGTGAGTGCTCCAGGAATGTGGGCTATCCTTATTACCAAGGGGGACACCATAAAGTCATAAGTCAATTTTTCATTAAAAAAATACGTTCCCTGCCCTAACTTAGGTAGCTGAAGGTGGTTTGTGAGCCCCAGATCTGCGCTGAGATGGATGGAGATAAGTTTCGCAGGTGAGTTTTAAGCCCTTTTGTCAGCAGCTATATTTGTGTCAGATTCCATTGTCCCCAGGGCCAGGAGGTGGGGAGGTGCCTGCAAACAGGAGCCTGATGAACCAGGTGAGCTGGCCGGGGCAATATAAACAGGGCCACCGCCCTTCAGACCTGGTGAGTGCCCCCATGGGAAGCCCAGCACGTGGCCAGAGCTCCCAGGTCATGCCAAGCTGACTTCCGCCTGGCCCTTCCCTTCCAGCTTGGAGCCTGGGGCTGCTCTGTCATCTCCACCTGGTGGGGAACTCAGTCTCCAGTTTTGGTTTCCCTGAAAAGCCACACCCAGAGATCTTTGCATATACAGCAGGGTGTTTCAAGGTTTCACAGACACATCTTAACATCTCCATTTTGCCCCTCTCAGGAGCAAAACCTCAATCCTTGGCCCCTGCCTCCTCCTTTCTTTCTCCTTGCTTTCTCCCCTGCCAACCTTTAAACTCAGCGTTGGCTTCCCTGGGCATGCCTGGGAATTATGCCTAGATTCAGAGGGCCTGACTCAGCACCTCCATGGTCCCCATCTCTTCCCCAGTCCCTTGGGATTGTGCAGGGGACAGATCTCATTGATAATTTTAATGTGAATTACATGCAAAATAAAATACCATGTTTGATATTTTAGGTTACAGAAAGTATTATTAAAATCAATTTCACTTTTTCTTTTCGCTATTTTTTAATGTGACTACTGGAAAACTAAGAATTGCATCTGGTTCGCATTATATTCCTATGGGCAGCACTGCTCTAGGATCCCGCTGCCAGCGGTGCCTGAATCCACCGTTCAGAGCCCGCTTTTGTCCACACACCTCTTTGTTCTCCAAAGAGCCCTGATTAACATGCAAATATCCTAACCATTCACATCAGGTCCGGAGCGTGACCAGGAGACTGACAGAGGGATGAAGGGAGGCAGGAGTGGTGCTAAAGAGACCCCTTTTGCATCCTCAACCCCTGCCTGAAGTTCCCCCATGGGTGGTGGCAGGTGAGGTGGCAAGGCCGGCTGGGACAGGTGGGAAGTCTCTCAGCTGAAGACCAGGGGCTACTGGCACCAGAGGAGGGTCCAGGAGGCAGCTGCACACAGTGATATTTCAGAGAGCAGAGTATGAATGGGCCACCTGAACTGGGGGGCGGGAGCAGCAGTTGAAAGCAGCGCCTGGAGCCAGGGTATGGGGGATGAGAGGCCACAGCAGGAAAGGAAGGTGAAGCAGGCGCCCTGGGCTCCTCAGCCAAGCATCCTGCAGAGAAGGCTCCTCTCAGTGCCCTGTGGGGCCAGCAGGCTTTGCTGTCTGGAGGACTTTGGGTTGAATTTCTGTGTTATTGCAGGTCAGGGCAGGAACCTGTGAAACTGCAGGTACCTCTCGTAATGCCACTCCACTGGGCTCCCTGGGCTGCGGAAGCTCTGATTACACCCATGAACATGTCCAGGCCCCTCAGCTAGGCTTCTCACCCTAAAACAGACTTCAAACTGATACATCCTATATAGAGAGAGTAGATACTTAATACCAGGTTATAAACATCTTGTTAACCCAGTGCTTAGAACCCAGAAGGGGCTCAGCTAAATGTTTATTGAATTGATCTGAGTATTACTTGACTAATGAATGAAATAAGAGCATACGGTTGCTCCTGAATCATGATGCAGCCATTGACTGAGTGTCCGCTGTGTTTCTACCCCTGTCAGCATTATTTCCAGCCTCAAATCCTTTCGGGAACAGTGGATCTCTGTAGCAGTCAAGGTTAAACCAGAAAACCGCTCACATCTGCAGGACCTGCATGCAGGCATTGGGGTCACAGGTGATGGATAAACAAATGGGGACACTGCAACAACCCAGAGATTTGTCACCATGGTGGAGTCACCATCCCCCTAGGCTGGGGGCAGAGGGATCCCAGGCACCACAAGGAGACTGTTCAGTGAGAGTTGGAACCTGGGAAGAGACGAAAATGCCACAGCACTACCTTGTGGGGCAGGCAGGGAAGGGACACACTCAGCACTCTTCCCCACTCACGCTCTCCAAACTCTGTGCCAGCACCTCCCATTCGCGATACCAGCAGGAAGCCAGCTGGCCTGGCAGCTTGGAAACACAGCCCAGGGTCCGCACTGCTGCCATACAAAGCAAAGTGAGGGGGATGAGAAATGACTCGGGCATGCTGGCCCAGGACCAGTACCACCCTCCATTGTCCCGATACCTTTGAAAGGCTGTCATTATTGAGGAATTGAACAGCCTAACTGTTACGAGCTGAATTGTGTCCCGGACCAAATTCATATGTTGAAGTCTCAGTACCTCAGAATGTGATCATATGCGGAGATAAGGTCTGTAAAGAGACGATTAAATTAAAAAGAGGCCATTAGGGTGACCCTAATCCAATCTGACTGGTGTCCTTATAACCAGAGGAGATTAAGACACACAGAGACATCAGAGGTATGCACACAGAGGGAAGACCACGTGAGGATGTAGACAGAAAGCGGCCATCTGCGAGCCAAGGAGAGAGGCCTCAGGAGACACTAGCCCTGCTGACAACTTGATCTCAGATTTCCAGCCTCCAGTATTGTGAGAAAATGGATTTGTTGTTCAAGCCACCCAGTCTGTGGGAATTGTCATGGCAGCCCGAGCCAACTGAGACTGCCCATGGCTGAGTTGCTGGTAGAGTCAGAATTCAGCACGAATCCATCCCCATGGTGTGGGGAGCCCACTTCATCTCTGACAGCAGCACAAAAATGCCACCCACATGCCCAAAGGTGTCCCTCCTGCTTCCCCCAGATTCGCCCCTGCTGGCCAGGATGAGAGATGTGATGGAGAGAAGGCCGTGCCTCCGTGTTCTTCACACTCTCTCACACATACACATGTTGCTCACACATGTCATGAGATGAGCCCGGAGGTCTCCAAGATGGTCTAACTCCTTCCAATTTACGAGCCTTGCCACAGTTGGCATGCCACCTATTTTCAGGAGAGTCCAGCTGGCTTCATCAGGACCTTTTAGGCATGGTGACAAGGACCTAAATCACCAACTGGTGCTCAGTTCACACTGAGTGTCACGTTGAGTGTCAGTGACAAGGCCTCTGGCGTTTCCCTGCTCAGGCATTCCTGAAGAGCAGCCCTGTAAAAACCATCATTGGGATGTTCCTCCATCACCTGGACTTGGCTCAGGGCCTTGGGTTTACATTTAGCGGCTAGGACTTTCTCTGAAATTGGAAATTATCTGCCCAGTCTATGTGTGATTCCTATAGTGTGATTCCTAAATCATTCCATTCACATTCCCTTTTTTCCCACAGCTTTATTAAGACAAATATCACATACCTTAGGATTCACCATTCACTTTTTTTTTTCATTCACATTCACTTTTGAGTCAGCTGCATGTTTTGATAATAATAGGGGGAAGGGGGTTACCTATCCTGGCCTCATGGGCCAGGTGAATTAGTGAGAAGAAGAACTAAGGGGAGTGAGCAGTAGAGTCTCTGTAGAACCACAGGGCAACCTGTGGACTCAAATATTGTCTTACAGGAGGACGTCGATAAATGATTCTTGGCTGTCATCCCATTAAGGGAAATGTTTGGAACACTCACTGATGTTTTCTAGGTTTCATTTAGATTTGATGTGTTGAGCAGATGCAGCTTTTATTTGCTTTGTGTATTAAAGGCTCAGTGGTGTTAGGCAGTCAATTATAGGGGTTGGAAAGCCAGAGTTGCCATTTGAATCCAGAGAATTGAAAGGAAACTCCCAATATGTTTGATGCTTTAAGATTTAAAAATGTTAAATAAAGGAATTGCTTCTCAATTTCTTGAGCAGTCTTAAGAACAAGTGCCCATGCTCAGTTTTTTATCATGAGGTATTGGTTACTCTCAGCCAAGATCCTTAAAGTGTTGTCCCTGGATTTCCTCTTTGCTGCCACGATCAGCCAAGCATCAGAACCTAAGCCCAAACAGATTATGTCCTAATGCATGCCCTGGAAATGATCCATATTCTGTCAGGGAGAAAACGTTAGGTCCCCAATATCTCAGATTATTAACTCTTATGAAAGCAGAGAGAGTGAGAAACTAGCCTCGGCTGGTTTTGAAAGAAAGAGAATCTATACTGAAAAGGGAAGGAAGGAGGGAGGAACATTCCAAGGGAAAAACCTGAAGATACTGACCTCTGGGATTTCCTAGTGAATGGCCTAGTCAGATCACTCTATAACAGTGGTTCTCAACCAGAGTGACATTGGGCGATGTCTGCAGATACAGACTGGTGTGTGTGTGTGCGCGCACACATACTACTGGCATCTATGGATGCTGCTAAACATCCTACATTGCATAGGAATGCCCTTCTGCCAAAGAAAGAGTTATCCAGCTTAAAATGTCAATAGTGCCAGGCAGAGAAACCTGCCCCACTGTGAAGCTCAATGTCTATAAGCCCACAGTGTGCTTAAGACATCCAGGTGGGCTTGTAGACTTTTACACTTAAACATGAACAGATAGTCATCAGTTAGCAGACATCTGAAGACAGTCTCCAACATAAATGATAGTGATCAGAACACAGAGAGTAAAAGCAACCTTGATGAAACAGATTATACAGGGAGAAGAATATTAAACAAAGAAAGAAAGGAAGGGAGGGAGGGAGAAAGAGAAAGAAAGAAAGAGAGACAGACAGACAGACAGCAGGGAAAAAGGGAAGAAAGAAAAGAAGATACCAGAGCCATGAAATAAGAACAGAATATGATTAAAAAGAGAGAGTCCAAAAACAAACAAGAACTCTTGAAAATTAAAAATATAACAGAAATAATAAATACTAAATAGTTTAGAATACAAAGTTGAGAAAATCTTCCAGAAACTAAAGCAAAAATCAGAGATGGAAGATAGGGGAAAAGTATAAGAAAATTAGGGACCAGTCCAGGTAGTCCAATATCAAAATAATAGGAGTTTCATAAAGAGGGGACAGGGAAAATGGAGGAAAAGAAATCATCAAAAATATATTTCAAGAAAATCTCACAACTAAAGAATATGAGTATTCAGTTTGAAAGGATGATGTAGACCCCCATCCAGGCACCTCAAGGAGAAATTTTCAAATACTGGTGTCTCAAGGAGGCAATGAAAAAACCAGGTCATATTCAAAGAACTAGGAAGAAGAATGACTTCAGACTTCTTGTTACCACAGTGGAAGCAAGAAGACAACTGGGATGATGTCTTCAAAATTCTGAAGAGTATTGGTTTTCAATCTAAAATTTTTAGATCCAGAAAAACTACCAATGAGATGAGAAGATAGAATAAACTTATTTTTGGATATGTAGGATCCCCCAGAATTTATCTCCTATATACCTTTCTTAGGATGCTACTGAAGGATGTGCTCCTCTAAAACCAGGGAGTAAAACAAAAGTGATGAGAAGGCACCATCACAGAAGACAGGGTGGTGGTGAAAGGTGTGCATGAGGTGTTGGGGGCACCCAGACCAGATTGAAGCAAGTCAGATATGTCTGAATGTATTGAGAGAGATGGATGGAGGGTTTAGGGTTAGATTATTGATAAAAACATAGAAAAATTTTAAAAATCCAACAATTATGTCTCCAGGAAAAACAAAAGCTAATGCAGAATCTAAAATTAAGATTGTTCTACTGTATGACTCAGTTGTGAAGAGTGTGCTGACCTAACCCAGTCATAACTCTTCCTGGGGGTGGGTGAGGAGGGTGTCTGTGGTATGGTGGGGCATGCAGGACCCCCACATCACACATCATCCTCAACTGCCATTTGTGGCAGCTGGTGGACATGTATGTCATGGGTTGAACTGTGTCCCCATGAAAAATATACTTTTTGGAGTCTTAACTCCCATTGCCTCAGAATGTAACCTTATTTGGAGGTAGGGTCTTTACAAAGTAGCCAAGTTAAAATGTCATCAGGGTGGGCCCTAATCCAATATGACTGGTGTCCTTGTAAAAAGGGGAAATTTGGACTCAGACAGATGCACACAGAAGGAAGACATGGGGAGAAAACAGCCATCTACAAGCCAAGGAGAGAGGCCTGGAACAGATCCTTCCCTCATGGCCCTCAGAAGGAACCCCACCTGCCGACACCTTGGTCTTGGAATTCCAACCTCCAGAACTGCGAAAAAATTAATTTGCATTATTTAAGCCAGCCAGTCTGTGGTATTTTTTTACAGCAAGTGCTGCTCCTAGATGGCCTCTAGGGTACGAGAATCTGTATTTTGGGAAGAAGGACATGTTAATGCCTGGCTTCCACACAAGAAGTAGGATTCCAGTGCACGCATGGTGTCCCTGAGAAGAAAATTTGTTTACAGTTGTTGGCAACAATACAAGTGAGACCTCCATCAGATGGGACATAGCCTGGCAGAGCCTCCAATATGGTCCTCCAGTTACCAGTTCGATTTCAATAAGTGAGTCTAGCCCTTGTTTTGGGGGGACTACTGGCCTCAGGTCACTTGTCTTATGTGTCCTATTTGTCCACACCACGAGCTGGGTGGCATTTGTCCATCCCATGGAAGGAGTAAGTGTCTAGAGAAGACTTCCAGAGGGATTAAAAGGGACTTAGCGGGGGATTGTGTTGGGGGGTCCCCAAGACCACCCTCAGTTTCAATGATTTGCTGAAAGGACTCACAGAACTCAGAAAAGCTGTTGTACTCATAGTTACAATTTTTTACAGCAAAAGGATATAGGTTTGCCCATTTTTTCCATTTGTCTATTTGCCTTTTTTCTTGTCAATACTCTATTAGGTTGAACTATGTGAAATTGCTGATATTTTACTATTTTGACCCATAAGAACAGCAATTTCCTATGTTTCAACCTAGTAGATGTGAACTCTTTGCCTTTGTCTCTCATCAGCATGGCAAACCTTTTTCCAAGTTGCTGTTTGTATATCAAATTTGTTTGTGGTTCCTTTTGCCATTCAAAAATTTGTAATTTTTATTTAGTCAGATGTGTCTGTTTTCCTCTCATAGCTTCTGGGTTGCCTGTTTTGGCGGACAAATTTTCATGTAGACATAATCTCGTGGATTTTCTTCTAAGATTTGCATTGTGTTACCTTTTTTTTACATTTACGTATTTCATTGTTCTGGAATTAACTTCTGTATATGGTGTAAAATAGAGTCAAGCTAGACAGTCTTCCATCTGGATGGCCAATGTGCCAGAACCATTTATTAAGTAGCTCATCCTTCTGCTGAGTTGAAATACCATCTTTGGCGAACATTAAAGTCATGTGCACAATGGGGTCTATTTGGGGACTTTTTTTGTAATATGAACTTTTAAACTTTGAGTTACTTGAAACTAATGCATTTCCTGCCCTCCTTCTCTGCCCCTTCAAAGAGTGGCTGGTGTGACTGGTGACACTCTGGAGAAGGTCAGATGCAAAGCAAGTGGCTAGCTTCCCAAATCATCCATGCTTTCTTTTGTTTCCTAACCTGATTCAAGTCCTTGGCCGTGTCATAGACAGTTTGCAACAGCCCAACAGCAGTGTGGCTGATGAATGGCCCATTGATGAAAGGGCAATTCACATGTTCAAGTGAATCATGCTCTAGTTTCCTTGCAATGCACCCCAACAGCTGCCTCTGGGCTCCATTACTAAAGGGTAGATGTTGGGCCTTGCCCACCCTACCCATACCCAGAGTAGTGTCTACACGGCAGCAATGGTAATGAACACCAGCTTCTTCCACCCTCATGGCAGCCCCTCGAAACAGGTGCTCTTCTTGTGATCTCCATTTTAGAGATGGGGAAACTGAGACTCGGAATTAGCCAGAGGCAGAGCTGTATGTGTCACCCAGAGTCCAGGGTTAACTCACTGCTGTGTTTTCATGTTCTCTGCAGTATGAAGTCAGACAGAGAGCATGGGCGTGTCTACCCTCTGTGGCCCAAGCAGGCTCAGATCCTAGTCTGAGCTTGGGTTAGGCTGTGATGTAGCAAAAGAAGGGGCAAAGGGTAACAGGGCCCTGAAGGAAACCCTGAACTGGCTTCTTGGCTCTGCAACGTGGGAGAGAAGTAGGAGAGCAAAACAAAGAGAGTGACCAGCCTGCCCCACGGCCAAGCTCAGTTCGGGCCTGCATCATGTGTGGTGGGAGACAGTGGCCCCAAATGGGCTCTGGAGTATCATACAGCCTCTTTTGTCCTCTGCTGAGAAGCTCATCTGCTGCCACTCTCCCCAGTGAGTCTGTGTCCTGCTGGGAGACACTCATCAGCGGGTCTCTCGTGATGTTGACCATCTCGTGAGCAGAGGCACCAATAGCCTTTGATTCTGGACTACTTTTTTGGGAATGTTTGTAGAGTGAGCAGTCTTGGAAGACAAATATAGCATATGTCTCTGTTGAGTAAGGGCAGACTTATGTACTGTCCCGTATAACAAAGATGATATCTCCCTCTGGGGCAAAGCTTGGGCAGGATTTCTTACAGCTTTTTATAAAAGAATGAGGATTCCTAATCTCAGGGATCCTCAGCGTGCACCTGTGCCTGCCTTGGCATCATCCTCGTTGGATTTGGGGGTGTAGTGGATGAATTGTGTCCCCCCAAAATATATGCTCAAGTCCTGGCCCCTCGTAGCTGTGGATATTACCTTATTTGGAAACAGGGTCTTTGCAGCTGTGATCAAGTTAAAAAGCGGTCATCCAGGATTAGGGTAGGCCCTAATCTAATGACTTATAAGGAGAGACACAGAGGACATGCAAGGGAAGAAAGCCTTGTGAGGACCGAGGCAGAAACTGGAGTGATGCAGCTACAAGTCACGGAATGGCAAGGATTGCCAGCAACCAGCAGAAGCCAGGACAGAGGCATGGAAAAGATTATTTCTCAGAGACTCCAGAAGGACTCAACCTACTGACACCTTGATTTCAGACTTGTAGCCTCCAGAACAGTTTTAGAAAATTAATTTCTGTTGTTTTAAACCACCAATTTTGTGGTAATTTGTTGCAGGGCAATTAATACATGGGGCCAGAGGAAATGACACCAACATGATGTTCATGATGCTGCTGTGCTGGGAGTAATAAGGTCCTTTTCCTCTGACCCAAAGTCTCATGTCTTCTGCCAGCGTCTATGTAATTGTGGCAGGCTGACTTGTTAGCTTGCAAGTAGAGTGAAATCTCAGACTGTTTCTAGTTCCCAACAGTTTTTGGTGATGAGAATGGGATGATGACAGAGACAGGGCTCTCTGAAGAGAAAGGATAAGGGCCCCTGTGGGCCGCGTGAGTGAATATGAGGAAACTCTCAGCAGTCTTGTAAACGTTCTCTCCAAGTGATGGGTGAGGGACAAGGCAGCCAGGGCCCCCAGTGTTCTACCTGTTAATAAATGTTTGGAGGCTGAGCAGTGAGAGGCAGAATGGAAACAAGCTCTTGAGTGACACTTGGTTGCTGCTGGCTGTCCTCTCTGAGGGAAGGGGAAGGGATATTATCATGAAAATGGGACAGCAAACCTATCAGCCCAGCAGAAAAGCAACGTGGTTGTGGCTGCTGAGTCAAGGAGTCCCCAAAGCTGAAATAAATGGTGTCAGCAAGAGGGACTTTGCTCTGCAGTACAGAGCTTTGGGTGGACCAAAATAGAAGTTCATTTAGTGGATCCTAGGCTGCCATCGGCCACTTGAACCTGAAATTAAATGTAAAACACAGAGCACTCTCTCCCTCCACGCCCCCAGCCCCTCCCGTTCCTTCTACCCAGACCTCAGCCACTTTAAGGAAAAAACTGAGTATTCTGCAAAACTTCAGGGAGTGGAGGGACTTAAACTTTTATGTCTGCTTGGATAAAAATGCCCAGTTCACCATCATACCTGATCCTGTCGGGGAAGGAGTGCCGGTATTCAACCAATGGGGTTTGGAGTTTTCCTCTGTAAGAGAATACCCTGCCCTGGTGTGGCTCTCCCAACGGCCTTAAATTTAGCTGACTGCTGGGCATGCCATCCCTTGTCAAACAGCTCTGGCCATGATTCAATGGCCATTCTTAACTTTTGTCTACCGTCAACAGTAGATGATGGCATAGCTCCTGCCCTTCTGTGCAGTAATGGGTTAACTCAGCAGGGCTGGGCTGCCCAAACTGCACATTCCAAAGGTCTTCAGAACTGGCCCTTGACCAGCTCCTAGGGGATAACATCTGAGCCTTTGAATATCCTGCCTGAAAAAAGTGTCTTTGACTACCTGGGGTCCTGGGCCACACCAGACAGTTAGTGCTAACACTGTGATTTATGGTGGGGGCCTTGGACCATGTGGTATCAGGTTGACCTCTAGGACACAGGAGACAGAATAACTGAGGTTAGTGACATGGACATTCCATGGCTACGTAACTGGCCCCCAGTAAAAACCCTGGACACCATGGCTCAAGTGAACTTCCCTGATTGGCAACACCTTGCACATGTCGTCACATGTCATTGCTGGGAGAATGAAGCACTGTCCATGTGATTCCACTGGATGAGGACAACTAGAAACTTACACCTGGTTTCTCTTGGACTCCATCTTATGTGCCTTTTTCTTTTGCTGATTCTAATCTATATCCTTTTTCTGTAATCAACTGTAACCATGAGTCTAACAAATTTTCTGAGTTCTATGAGTCCTTCTAGCAAATCATCGAAACTGAGGGTGGTCTTAGAGACACCCTGACACAATGCCCCCATGAATCACCTGTTAATCACTCTAGATCTCTTCTCCAGACACTCAGTCCTCCCGTGGGGTAGACAAATGGCACCCGGCTGGTGGTGCGGACAAAATGGATACAGCAGGCAGTCATCCCTCCAAACACAAGGGCTAGATTTAGTTATTCAAACTGAACTGGGAACTGGAGGTCCACGTTGGAGACTCTGCCAGGCTGTGCCCCGACTGATGAAGGTTTCACTTGGATGGTTGACAACAACTGTAAACGAATTTTCTTTTCAGGGACACAATGCATGCACCGTTCCTACTTCTTGTGTGGAGGCTAGGCGTTAACTTGTCCTACTTCTCAAAATGCAGACACTTGCACCCTAGCGGGGTTCATAAGAGACCTCAAATATTTAAGGAAACACCCCCAGTAGATACTGTAGCCCTCTAATGACTTCAGAGATCTCTCAAAATGAGATGGTCCTTGGCTACCCGGGGGCAGCTTCCTGGAGGGATGAGCGACTCGTTATTTAGGTACAGCCTGCAGGCAGTTTTCCCTACAAGCGGAGTCTTCCAATAGAAAGGGTGGTATAAAATTTGTCCTGACTTTGGCTGGAGTGATCAGTGACGCCACTTCAGCCCTGGACGTGTTCAGTCTCAGCATTCACATGCCCAGCATGGCTCTAAGTGACTTTGGGATCTTCTCATTGAACTTGCACTAAAGTCCTTGAGGATGGACTCCAAGATGACCTCTGAAACCCTTGCGGTCAGATCTACTTTGGAATTCCAAATTTTCTTAATTTTAGATACGATTTTAGAAGCTTTTATTATATAAAACCCCAGCAGGATCTGGAAGAGCATTTTGTCATTAAGCACATTTATATTTTTGCAGCAAAACATATGAATAGTCCTACCAAGTGGGACTAAATGAGGGATGTGAATGACCTCAGATCAATGTTAGGTGAGTTCTTGCCCCCAATTCATTATAAGTTTTTCATTTCTTCAGACCTTTTTGGATTTTGAAATTGTGGACCTGTATTAATACCCCTGTTTTACAGATGAGGTAACTGAGACACAGAGAGGTGAAGTAACTCACCTGAGATCACACAGCTAAAGTCCAAGTCAGCACTCAAAGCTGGCGGTCTGGCCCTGAGTCCCAGATCTGTGCTCTTTAGCAACAAGCTACCATTGTAATGGCCCGATCAGTGACAGGTCTGCTCTCTTGCCAGGAGACGTCCTCTGAGCCCCTTGCATCTGAGAATGAACCCTCTGGCCCTTGCTGCACATCCCAGGCTCTGCTGCAGGCTCCCATAGCTGGCTGGCTCCTGGGGAGCCCTGTCTTCCCAGGAAGAACTAGCCAGACCTGCAGGCTCAGAGCTCCCAGATGCCTATAAACAGTGCTGCGGCGGCCCCAGGCAGCCCACTCCCAGTCTCTGCTCTGCGAAATGTGCTTCCCAGACTCTGGGGGCCTCCCCTGGGGATACAGGTGGATGGTGCTCCCAGCATCAGGCCAGGGTCATTAGCTTTGCTCTGAGGCCATATTACTTACTTATATCAGGCTGCTTGGGCTTTTAAGATTCCCACGTCCACAGCCCTTTTCCTTTCCAGCTCTGCTGGGGACAATGGCAGTGGGAAGGGTGAGCAGACCCTTTAATCAGTGTAGGTCAGGGCCACGCCTGTGCTCCAGCTCCTCTACCGAGAGAGAGTCCTTCCTCCTCGTCGGCCCCACCCTTCTGTACAATGGAGACACAAAGCCCAGGGGTTTCCATCCTCCCCCAGGGACACCTGCGATTGGACCATATCTACTCGCGATTGGGTTGTCCTCTGAGCTCTCTCTATTTTATTCCCCTGACGCCTGAAATCATTTTTTCCTGGAGATCTGGAAGCCAGAATCGGCAAGGGTGTTGCTTAAGTGCAACATGGCAATGATGGGGGGTTGGGAGGAATTTTTTTAAACCCCCTTCCCCCATGCCCCGGCTGGGGTCTACTTCTCCAAGGGGAGCTGTGGGAATTAAGAGGAAAAATCCTGAGGACTGCTTTAGAAACCTAAGCTGGTGCTGTCAAGTGGAAATTATGGGACAATGTCTCGTGGAGGAGTGTGAGGGACACCCAAGCAGACCATGGGCTCCCAAGCATGTGCCTGCAGTACTGGGCAGGGTCTTCTCCACTGGCCCAATGTTTGTCAAGCTTTTATGACCATGTCCCTCACCATCTTTGCAACCTGGGACTCACGTCCACACCTGCGACTGAGAAACCACTGCTCCCTCACCACGTGAGATAGCGCCCTTTGTTCTTTTCTCTCCCACCCTTTTCCTTTTTGTGAGATGCTGACTGCGACCCACTCAATCCATTTTATGGCCCAGAACCAAAAGTGTCTGCAATAGCTTAGAAATCACTGCTCTGGGCTGAGAGCTCTTGAGGATGGGCCCCTGGGGCTCACCCTGGGCCTGAAACACAGTAGGCACTCACCAAAGGTCTGAGGACGCTAGTGAGCTGGCAGGAAGGAGGCTGAGGGAGGAATCCATGATGTGTTACCATAACGAGAATTATGAAACTTAAGTTCAGAGCAAAATTTAAAGTTTAACCCGGAGAGTAATTTAACTCTCATAGTTTTTTTTTTTTTTTAATTTTATTAACTTATGACATGTCAATTTTGTGAGGTGCCTTATGTTCTTTTGAAAGAACTGAGTGTTTATAAATAAGCACACACCCACACCAATAAGCAAGTGGGTACGTTGCCAGTTTGGACACACATTTCTGGATTTGCACTTGGACCTATTTCTCAGTCTGGCAAAGGTCAGGTTCCCAGGCCTCTTGCATAAAAGAGGATAACTACCTGAGGCCCTTAGTGCCATCTAGGTTAGAAAAAGCAGGGCTAATCTCTATTGAATTAGATCCCCCAGGGTTCAAGCTGCCGCCTCGGCTGCCACTCTGACAGTAAAATTCGGGGAACTCCCTCCAGCACAGAAGTGAGTCACTTTGCCCATTGGCAGCCCCTGAATGGCCCCAGTAGTCCAGGGCTAGTTCACAAAACTGTTCAGGGAACTCTGAAACTGTCCAGACACCCCTCGCCTGGATGCTCCTTTCTCCCACTTCCCTAGATTAGCTCAGATGGGGTCAACCCGACGAAGTTGGCAGCAGGTCAGTGTCATGGGCCCACGAGGCTTGTATTTCAATGGGAGACAGTTGTGGACATGATCCAAAGAGGGAAATTTCAAGACCTAGTGACCAGCTAGCGGCACAACTCAACACCCTGTAAATTACCCCACGGAGGTAGCTATCTTCTCAATGGGTTTTAAGACTCATTTCCAAGGAAAGGTAAAAGAGTTTAGCTGTGTTAATGGAAATGCATGCATCTTAGTATACCAAATAAGCATATTCAGATGACGATATCTAATATTATGGGAAACTTCCATTTCTGAGAGTTGCACTTGGATGCAAACGCTGCTTTTATGGAGGGAAAGCTATTGCTGGCCAGCCCAGGAGCCTAGGGGGTCCCTCCTCGCTCCTTCTGCCTTGGCCCCGTCCAGTAGGGCACCAGGTCTCGTTAGTCCTGCCTGCGATTTCTCCTCTGCCAGGCCCTGCCTGTCTTGCTTCAGCCTCTCACAGGGATCTGCCAGCCCTTCTCAGGTCGTCTCCCATCTCCTGCTTTTGTTTGATCTGGAACGCTCTTTCCCTTTATTCTGCTGGAGGAGTTCTGATTTCCTTCTCAAGACTCAATTTAACTATGACATTCTCTCCCCAAATCCCTGAGCTTTCCAACAAGAGTAAATGCCCCTGCCCTGGGACCCTGTTAAAGGGAGACCACAGAGCACTGGGCTTGAGGGGCTGACACAGAGAAGCCCATGGCTACGGCTGCTGGAGGAGGTTGTGGCCCTGTGCCTCAAGGGAAGACAACCCAGAACAGGGCACTCAGGTGCGGGCCGGGTGGAGCAGGACCCCAGTGCACCCCGCTGGCCCTGGCAGCTGGCCCTGTATGACCCCCATGCATTACAGACACTTAGAAGGAAGCAAAGCTTTCCACAGAGATGGCTGGACAACCCAGGACGCACAGACCGTGGCCAGGGCCTCTGGTCCCACAGCTGTGGGAGGAGGCCTGGCCTGGAAAAGTATGTCCTTACTTGTCCCTTCCTTACCGTGGGAGCTGATGCTGCTGGAGGAACCCACGAACCTCCTTCCAGCTAGGAGGGAGGTGGCCCCATTTCCGAGCTGTTGTTCTTGGCATTCCCAACCCTCCCTTTGTCATCTGCAGAAAGCCCAAGTTAAAGATGTTAGACGTCCTTACCAATGGCACTTGGGATAGGCTGACAGACCCTAGTTAGTGTCTCTGTCCAGAGGACTGTGCTGTCCATCTGTCATAGCTGCAGCCATCACACAAAATCTCTATATTTATGTCAAGCACCATCCTCCGCTTCCCTTTCTACATCCCAGGACCCAGCCTGGTGCCTCAAACGTCAGCACACCAAAAGTTTGTTGACTGACAGACTGAATGAATGAATAAAAAAAAAGTTTCAAAACTTCCTGTTGTCTCCAGAAATTTCCACCAGGAAAAACAAGCTTTAACACATAATCTTCCCCTGTACGTCAGTTTCAGTTTCTATTTCATCATCTCAGTTGAATTTGGCTCTTCCTGGCTCCCCAGATGGCTGGAGTTAAGAGGCCGGCCAGGAGTCTTCATGGAGTCCTCTCTGGATCTGGATCCGTCTATAGTGATTTCTCCCCTGGGCGTTGGCTCCAGCTTCCTCCCTGGGGAGGGCCTCCAATAGCCTTCCTTTCCTTTTGCCCCATGAGGGCACTTGTTCATTGTTTTTCCCGGAGACCTGAACATATTCCTTAACGAAAACACAAGCATTTTGATTTTACTCCTGGCTTCTGTTTTATTATCTTAGGGTAAAATGCTATTTTCTATTTTTAAGGAAGACCGTTCAATTTTGTTCAGAGGCTTGAATCGTATCCCAGCCCAATGTAGAGAGAACGATTTTATCATATCAGGAGCACAGACAGACACGCCTTTTAGCCTTAGGAAGAAACTAGCATGGCCTCATCACCCTCTGCATCTTGTTGGTAAAGAGAACTCAGTTCTTCAGTTACTCTCTAACTGACGCGTAGGCTCGGATCTGAGTTTCTGGGACATGGAACTTATACACTTCGGGGTGTGGGATCCTCTTGGTGAAAAAGAAACAGAGTTAGAAGAACAGAATTCGATGCGGGGCCTTGGACAGGGTCTGGCAAATGAGGGGCCCTAAAGCTTAGGGTCGTGGTAAGTCCGCCTCTGCCAATACACACTTTTTCTGCATTCCTCTGGACGCCTTCTCTACACCCTGTCATCATTTCACAATGACCAGAAGAGCAGCCAGTATTTACTGAAGTTCTGCTCTGCCCCAGGCCCTTTGCCTGCAATACTGAGTGTGACGGCCAGGATGTCCAGTGAAGAAGGAAGTACTCTCTCCTTTTTACAGACTCTGTACATAAGCCAGATCCTTAACTTCACCATGGGGAAAAAGGAAGAGTTTATCTTTGCTGGTACTTCACAAAAAGGCCCGGAAGGGCTCTCGGTGGCCTGCCCTGGGCCATGCTGAGCTGCCTTCACCCCATGACTTGACAGTGGGGGTGCCAGCTGAGTGGTTCCCCAGGGAACATCAGGACACTGTCATCAGAAGGGGGTGGCTGCTGGGTAGCAGAAACTTTGACTGTGGTCCCTGAGGGTTCCTGGCCATGATGCACTCCACGTGTTCTGGGGGCTTAGACCACGAGAGGGTGCAAAGGGGCTCTCTTGGGGCCTGGCTCTGGAGGGCAGGAGTGGGGACCAACACGGTAACTTCCACATAAGTCCATTTTAGGCGGGGTGGGAAGAGCATCAAATTCACCTCGACCACCTGTGTAAACTAGAACCAAGTTCTTAACCTCTCTGAGCCGCAGCTCACCCAGTGGACAAGTAGAGCTAATAACATTTGTTGGCCGGTAAGGGAGGTGAGGGACCACTTTCCCCTGCCTTCCAATGCAGGGAGCTCCAGTAAAGTCACACCTGACTTTTCTTCACTGTCCCCCCGTGCCTCCCCTACCTCCATGCAATGGCTTACATCACCCATGAGTCTGGGAGGAGAAGTTCAGGACCCCTCGCCTTTGTCAGGGGGTGGCCTACGATGCCTCTCGGGACAGTAAACCTTACGTGGCTGGAGATGTCTGTCTCAGTCTGGGGTGTGGTACTAGGACACCCCACGTGCAGATATAAGCCACATTTTGCAGTGATGGTGATATTTTTATTTTCAGTTGGTTGACTCTCCATCTAGCTCTCAACAGGTTCTGGACTTGGGTAGGCAAGAGGGGAGCTGTTTATTGGGAGGAGGGTCCCCCCTCAACCCCAGCTCCTTGCGGGCTGTTGAAAGGAGAGAGTGTAGCACATAGTAGCTGTTCAGCGATTATTATCCTGCTGCATGTGATTCTCCCCGTGGCGAGTCCTACTGCTAACGGCATAAGCGACCCCTCTTCCCTCCCCAGAATCCCTGGACACTCAGGGATGCCTGTGATTCTGTTGGAATGGCATCTCCTGGCTGGGAAGAAGGGCCTTTGTGCAGGAAGGGGTTCGCATGCCCTTTGTCTGTGAGGGAGTCAGGAGCAGATGCTGGCAATCAGAGCTGAGGGCTGGTCCCCAGGAGGCTTCTAGACAGAGGAAGTTGGAAGGTGGGGGGCAGGGATCAGGATGAGCACAGAAGCACCAGGACAGAAGCTCCAAGGATCTGAAGCCCTTCTTGGCCAAGGAGGGAGCCCTGCCTGTCCCCCTACATTGGCCCACAGGAAGCACTTGCAACATGAAGGCCCTGGGCGTGGGGTCTGCAGGGGCAGCCGGGCAGGGGGAGCTGGGGGGCGTCCATGGGCCCCTCTGTAGCCTGGCGGGGTGAGCAGAGGGACGCTAAGTGACAGCTGTGTAAGGGAAGGAATGCAGGCCGAGGCAGGTGCAGGCACCTGGCCCCGTGGAGGCGGCCCCATGAGGTGAGTGCAGTGTGACAATCACCCTCGGAGCACCTGGCAAGGCAGCAGAGGGGGTGCACTGTGCTGGACCAGAACACCAAGCGCTTCCATGTGCCGGGGTGGGGCTGGGGCCGCTACATGAGTTATTTCACTTTTTTTGTGAGGTCGGCATTATTCTCCCCAGTTTGCAGATGAAGAAACTGAGCCTCAGTGGCTTGTCTCAGCCCAGCCTCTCCATGACTGTGCCTCAGGCCCCACAGACTGAGGCCTTGGAGAAAGTGAGGACAGTCAGGACACTTGCGGAATACGTGGAGACTGTCCCACAGAGTGCTCTGGAAACATCCTAACTCCTTTCCAGAACTGGGCCACTTGATGTTGATCACCAGGCTTTATAGCAGCTTCTCTAACTCTGCTGTGGGCAGGGGTTACAGAACTTATGTTAAAAAAACAGCGCCTGCCCCGGATCCCGGTTCTCCCGGTGGAGGGGCCGGCTGGAGCCCTCCCTCACTGTAATGGTTGAAGCATGTTCCCCAACAATTCCTGGGTTGAAGTCCTCACCCCCAGCACCTCGAAATGTGGCCCTATTTGGAAATAGGTCCATTGCAGCTGAAATCAGTTGAGTCATACTGGAACAGAGGGGGCCCCTAATCCAATGTGACTTGTGTCCTTATAAACCAGGGAAATTTGGACCCAGAGACGGACACGCACAGGAGGAGAACACTGTGTTCACTTGTGATGCTTCCACAAGCGAAGGGATGTGGGAGGTTGCCAGCAAACCACCCGAAGGCAGGCAAGAGGCCGGAACAGTCTCCCTCACGGCCCTCAGACGGAACCAACCCTGCCGACACCGTGGTCTGGAATGTCCAGGCTCCAGAGCTGTGAGAGGATGAGTTGCTGTTGTCTAGCCTCCCAATCTGTGGGACTTTATTCCAGCAGCCCTAGAAAACAAGTAACCATCTCCCCACACACTCGGAGGCCCCAGCAGCACTCCGGCTCCATGCAGAGGGCTTCTCTGCTGCGGACTCTGGGCAGTGCCTGTGCTGCTCGGGGAGCTGCCGACAGGGCCTCACTGGGCTGCCCTTGCCCCGCCCCATCCGCTCTGGCTGACAGCCTCCCTTTCTCTTTCCCAGCAGACTCGGTCCAGGCTTATTAACCTCTTTACAGGGAGGCTCAGCTTATAAATGCTCTCCCAGCTCTTCGTTTTACCTAAGGATCCCTGTGTCAAGTTAATTATCCTGAGGAAATTTCCAGCCTCTCCCTTTCCAAACAACTGTTCGGCAGCTTCATTGTGCAGCAAGCTCCCCCCAAGAACCCGCCCAACAACGAGGGGGCCTGAGAGGTACCCTCCTCCTTGCTAACAGGAGGAATCTTCCGGAACGCTGTACATTTCAGCCAGATGCTTTAACAAACGCCACTACCGCTGAGAGTCCCGAATTGGCAACACTGAAACCACAAGATCCCCTGGCCTTCAGATAGATCAGAGGATCCATCCCACAGCATCATCAGAAATGACACGCACAGGCCATCGTCGGCAGCGTCCCTCAACAGGGCCAGTTTAATAAACTGCACATCCATGTGATGCAGATGGAACAACTGAGGAAGCGCTTGGGAGCAGGTATGGAGAGATGGTCCGGTGTATGGTTAAGTGAAGAAACACGGTGCAGAACAGCGGATAAAGTAGGCTACAACTCGTGTAAGAGAGAGGGAGGTTCAAGTACCGATTTGTATTTGCCTGTATCTGCATAAAGAAGTAGTGAAAGGCCACACCAAAAATTAATAAAACAGGTTGTGAAGGTTAGTTTTGTGTATTAAGTTGGCTACGCCATGTTTGGTCAAACACCAGTCTAGACATTGCTGTGAAGGCATTTTTTAGATGATACTGACATTGAAATCAGTAGACTTTGAGTAGAGCAGATTACCCTCCATAGTATGGGTGGGCCTTATCCAATCAGTTGAAGGCCTTGGGAGGAAAGACTTAAGTCTCTGGAGGAAGAGGGAATTCTGCCTCCAGACTGCCCTCAGACTTGAGCTGCCACATTAACTCTTCCTGGGTCTCCAGGCTGCCCTGCAGATTTTGGACCTGCCAACCCCCACCATCACATGAGCCAATTCCTTAAAATCACTCTCTCTCTGTCTCGATCTTTGTTGTGGTTCCTGTTTTCCTGGAGAACCCTGATTAACACAGAGGTTAACTAGGGTAAACTATTGGAGTGAGGGCAGAAAGTAAGAGTGGGATGGAGGAGGCCAGGAACAGAGCAAGATTACTCTGTGTGTTCCTTTTTATACCATTATTTTGGAAGCACTTGCATGTATCACCTATTAAAAAATTAATTTTAAAAGAACTTAAGAATGATGGGCACATGGGCTTGTTGAGACAATGTGGTTCAGGAACACGTCAGGAGGTGGAGCAGCCTTCCTTGTTTCATGGCAATCTGGGATTTTCTCTAGAGCCAGCAGTGGTGAGACGTGGCAGATTTTGATTCTCTTTATCAGATGAGGCTCCACCCAGGCCTGGCTCAGAGGAAGATGAAGAACTCCAGGTATGTAACCTCAGCTTATTTGAGGGGGTCACACAGGCTCTCTCATTATCCATTTAGAGCAGGCCAGACACAGCCCCAAATATGTGCCTGTCTTGGGCATCTGTGGAGGTGTCAGCCAGCACCCTTCAATTTAAAAATTTCCGAATGATGGGGCGTGGCTGCCTGGTGGCCATCGTGACGCGTTCTGCTGCCAGACCCACCACTGATGGGTCAGCATGTCCTGAGAACCTGCCACGGGCCGGGCACCACACTCAGCCCAGGAACACAGTGGCAACGAGAGAGACTGCTTATCCCTGGGGAGCTCACGGCCTAAGGAAGACAGGAGATACGGTAAGATGGTGAGCTGCTCTGGGAAGACAGAAGACAGAAGACAGGTTGCTGTGACAGTAAGAGGCAGCTCTTTCATGTAAGGGAGTCTTGCCTGCCTGGACAGACAGCACCAGAGGATGAGAAAAAGCCGGTCTGGTGAGGATTCCAAGGAGGAGGGACCCTGTTGGTGGTGGTGAAGGGATGCAGAGGAGGTATAGACACAGCTCACCTGTCCTCTTTCTGCTCTCCAGGTCCATCAGAGTGACCGGGAGGAAACCAAATCTCTCAGGGTGAAGCGAGCTGTTCAGTTCCCACGGCTCCCACCACGCTGGGCATGCGCATCCAGCCGTGTTTGCTACTCAGCTCAGCAGGGGAGCCGTTCTCTGCTCACGGCCCTTTGCAGCTTCTGGAAATTCTCCAAAGCCATAGTTGTGCGCACTTGAGAGGCTGGGCGTGGGCTCTGCAGTCAGAGCTGCCCAGGTTCAAACCCCGGCTCTGCCACTTCCTGGCTGTGTCTCCTTGAGTCAGTTGTGGGACTTCTCTGGGTCTATGTTTCCCCACCTGAGAAATGGAGGACCACTGAGAGGACTAAATGTGACTGCACCGTGCGTGTGCTTAGAGGGTCCTCTTTATGTGATAGCTACTATACACTTTGTTCATGTCATTTACACAGAAAATGAGATGAAACTGGAGAGGGAGCACATGTGAGGGGAGGGCACAGGAGAGGTCGTAGCTGGAATTTTGAGAAGAGATTTCAGTTGGCCCCTCTGAACCTCTGAAATGGAGGATTAGTCCAAGGACAGTCCCCAGGACCAGCATCCCCAGCATCCCCAGGGTGTTAGAAATGCAGAACCTCAGCCCGACTGAGGACACAGAACCAGATTCTGCATCTTAACACCCACAGCTTGGTGTGCACACTAATTACAGCTGAGAAGCACTGCTCTATTGCAAGGGCTGCCACCCTCGCACGCCCTTTGGCCTTGGCTGGCCTGGGCCCTGTGCTCTCCCTCCACTGAGCCAGCGTCCCAGCTCCCCTCGGGTTCCTTCTCAGGAGCGCTCCGCTGCTTCTCTTTGGCATCACCTCATGCCCACCCCAATTCATCACCCTTTGTAGACACCTCCCACCCCAAGTGATATGAGTTGGAAAGTGGGGAGAGAAGGAGGGGCCTGGGCTCAAGGGGACCATGATGAGTGTGAGGAGAGCCCATTTCCCCATCTCGTGGTGACAAGGGAATCCCCTGAATGGGCCTATGGACAAGGAGACTTGAGGTTCCTGGAGGGAGGCCCCCTAGGGGGGGTTATGTCCTCAGGGCTGAACCAATGGGGCATGGCATGTGCAGGACAGAAATGGGGGGCCAAGTCTTCAGAGGGAGCAGAAGAGCTCCTCACGAAGGAACTTTGGCAGAGGGATGGAAGCAATGGGGCCACTGGGGTGAGAGTCAAGCTGCGCGACGGGTGCCTGCCTGGAGAGCTGAGTCCTGTTCCATAACTCAGCCAGGCTGGAGGGGCACTTGGGAGGGGTGGTCCTTAGTAATGTAAGGGCTGGAATAACACTGAACTCTGCCCCCAGAAAAGCCCAACCCCACCCAAGGGAGATGTCAGCAGAGGTTGCCAGCCTTGCTGAGAAGCAGCCCCCTGTGAACCCCCTGTCTTCCCATGTCCCCATTCTGGACACCAGAGGGGTGAGCACGCAGGAAAGGGGCGAGGGTAGCTGGGATGCACCTCAGCCTCCTCCCCAGCATCACGTGGCTGGGCCCCAGGCTCTGGCCGGCAGTAGGGAGGGGAGAGGAGTTTTGAATGGAGTTTGAGAGTGGAGATTTAACAAATGAACAGGATTGAATCATAATACCTACAAGGAGTAACCAAAAAAGGCCAAGCAGTTGTAGCTCCCTAGTAACGTCTTAAGGAGCTGCTAGCCAGTGGGAAAGGGGGTTTTGCAGTTGGGGCAGATGCTGGAGGAAGTAAAACCATTTCATGTATGAACTCCAGGGAGTAGGGACTCCTCAACCACATGGTCTTGTTCACCCAGCCTGTGGTGAGTATGAAACGGTGGGTGAAGACTGAGGGCCCTGTAACTGGATCAGTAAGTAGCCCCACCCTCTCGGAGTAGTTTCCCCTCCTCTGGGCCCCTTCCATACACTATTCTTCTTGCTCAGCTCTTCTACCTGTCCACACAGTTCTTTCTTTCAGCCTGGAGAAAGGCTTTATCTTTCTACTGTCACCACTCCCTACCACCCCCTGTATGCGTCAGGGTTTTCCAGAGAAATAGAACACAGACACATACACATACATGTGCATTATAAGGAATTGGCTTATACGATTATGGAGGCTCACATCCCAAGATCTGCAGTTAGCAAGTGGAGACCCAGGAGAGCTGATGGTGTAGTTCCAGTTCAAAAGCCATCAGACTCGAGACCAAGGAAGAGCCAATGTTTCCAGTCCAAAGGCAGGAAAAACCCCCCTGACGTCCCAGCTTGAAGGCAGTCAGGCAACAGGAATTCCCTCTTACTTGAGGGAGAGTTGGCCTTTTTGTTCTATTCCGATCTTCAACTGATTGGATGGGGCCCACCCACATTGGGGAGGGCAATCTGCCTTACTCAGTCTATTGATTTAAATGTTAATCTCATCCAAAAACATCCTCACAGACACATCCAAAAAAATGTTTGACCAAATGTCTGAGCACCCCATGGCCCAGTCAAGTCGACACATAAAATTAACTCTCACATCCCCCAAACAATCAAGCAAAAGCAAAAACCAAAACAAAAAGTCTTTCCTTAATCATGGCTTCCTGCTGGCCACTTTCCCTCTCTCCTTCTGGGCCCATCAAACCTCTGGAAAGGTTGTTTGCATTGCTCTTCTGCTTCCACACCTCTCTCAGCTCCTCTGCCCACCCCAGTCCAGCGTCTGCCTCCTGTACTGTGCTTGAGACAGTGGCTGATGGCTCATTGCCAAATCCAGCGCACACTGGCAGCCTCATCTTATTTGACCTCTTTGGGCTCTTGGCCCCTCTGACCACGCCCTACCTTGGGTACTTCCCTTTGGCCCCTGAGGTGCTGACCCCCAATCCTGGTGTTCTCACGGTGCTGATTGCTCCTCTCTGGCTGTCCCCATCAACTCTTTTGCTGGCTTCTCTTCTTGTGCTCAAGCTTTAGACACTGCTGTTACCAGAGGTGTTCTAGGTCCTCTTTCACCCTTGGCCTTTTCCCTGGGGTGGGGGTGGAGGGTCACACCCCATCTGCTTACACACCAAAGGCTCTCAAACCTGCGCCATATCCTTGACTTCTTTCCATGTTCCCAACCTTTGTCTCCCACTGCCCGCTGGACATTTCCATCTGGAAACCTCAAAACTCAAAACATCTTGACACACAACCTGCCCCAAACAAACCCCTTGTCTTCCCCTTCCCTCTCCCTTCACATGACTGATGGCCCCACCACCACCACCAGCACTCAGAAAATTCAGTCAACACCACCCTGTCCTTCTCCCTCTCCTCAGGGTCAATGGTGTATCAACCCTCCCAACTGGGCCCCATAAATCCCCATTATACCCATTCCTTCTTCCCCATCCTCACAAACACTGCAAGTTGTCTACTCCTACTTCTTTCCTCCTTTCTCACCTCCTTCCCACACATCTGTTTGGATGACTTTCCTAAAATACAATTCATTTGTACACCTTCCTCATTGGTTCTGCACTGTCTACTAGACAAAATCCAGACTTTTCCTTGGCGTAGACTACGAAGTTCTTTCAAATCCACTTTTCCATCTCCATTTTCCTCATCTTTCCCTATTAAATTCTGGAAGCTATTACATCGACCAGTCCAGCATTTGCTGAAAGTGTCACGCCCTTTCACATACCGACATATCCTTAGCTCATGCCATTTCCCATCCTGGAATGCCTTTTTTTTTCACCTTTCTCTGCCTTGTTGTAAACTGCCTGGAAATAATAAAGACTAGAGCAGAAAAAGAAAACCTTATAGAGAATAGAAGAATAACAGCGAAAATTAATGAAATCAAAAGTTGGTTCTTTGAAATGATCAAAAAAATTGACCAACATTTAGCTAGACTGACCAAGGGAAAAAGAGAGAAGGTTCAAATTACTAATATCAAGAATGAAAGAGGTGATATGACTACCATCCTCACAGAAATAAAAAGGATTAGAAGAGAATAGCATGAAAAATTGTATACCAAGAAATTATATAACTAGATTAAATGGGTACATTCCTAGAAAGACACGAACTACTAAAACAGACTGAACAAGAAATAGAAAATTGAAAAGACCTATACCAAATAAAGAGATTGAGTTAGTAATAAAAAAAACTTCCAACAAAAACAAACCCCAAGGCCAGTTGGATTCACTGGGGGATTCTATCAAATGTTTAGAGAATAAACAATGCAAATCTTTTACAGACTCCACCAGAAAACAGAGGAGGGAACCCTTCTCAACTCATTCTATGAGGTCAGTGTTACCCTAATACCAAAACCAGACAAAGACATCATAAGAAAAGAAAATTACAAATCAACAACACTTAGGAATATAGATGCAGAAATCCTCAACAAAGTATTAGCAAACTGAATCCAGCAGCTTATGAAAAGAATACAGTGGGATTTGTCCCAGGAATCAACATATAAAATGTTGGGTAAACAGATGAAAAATCAATCAATGTGATATGCCATATTAATAGAATAAAGAACAAAAACCACATAGTCATCTCAATATTCACAGAAAAAGAATTTGGCAAAACCCAAGACCCTTTCATGATAAACACATTCAACAAGCTAGGAATAGAAGGAAACACTCTCAAACTGATAAATGGCATCTATGGAAGCCCCATATCTAGCATCATACTTAATGACGAAAGACTGAAAGCTTACCCCTGAAAATCAGGAACATGACGAGGAGATCTGCTCCTGCCACTTCTATTCAACATTGTAGTGAAGGTTCTAGCTAGGACAACCAGGCAAGAAAATGAAATAAGAGACATTCAGATTGGAAATAAAGAAGTCAAACTATCTCTACTTGCAAATGACTATAAAGAATTCCCTCCAAAATCCATGAAGAAACTATTAGAGCTAATAAACGAGTTAAGTAAGGTTGCATAATGTAAGATCAATATAAAAAAATCAGTTATATTTCTACATCCTAGCAATGAACATTTCAAAAATGAAATTAAGAGACAATTACACTTACAATAGCATCAAAAAGAATAAAATACTTAGAAAGAAATTTAACAAAAGAAGTGCAAGTCTTTCACCCTGAAAACTACAGAATTTAAAATAAATGGAAAGACATCTCATGTTCACGGATTTGAAGATTTAACATTTTTAAGATGGCAGCTCTCCCCAAATTGATTTATGGATTCAAGGCAATCCCTCTCAAAATTCCAACTGTATTTTCATTGCAAATATGGAAACCTGATCTTATAATCCATACAGAAATTCAAGGGACCCAGAATAGCAAAAACAATATTGAAAAACAAAGACAAGATTGGAGGCCTCACAATTCCTGATTTCAAAACTTACTACAAAGGTACAGTAATCAAAATGGGCATAAGATTAGACAGATAGATCAATGGAATAGAATTGACAGTCCAGAAAAATCCTCATATTAAAGGTAAATTGATTTTTGACAAGAGTGTTAAGGCTATTCAATGGACAAAAGAATGGTCTTTTCTGCAAATGGTGCTAGGACAACTGGAAATCCACATTTAAAAAAAATGAATTTGTGGGGCCGGCCTGGTGGCACCGCGGTTAAGTGTGCACGTTCTGCTTTGACGGCCCGGGGTTCACTGGTTCGGATCCCGGGTGTGGACAAGGCACGGCTTGGCAAGCCATGCTGTGGTAGGCGTCCCACATATAAAGTAGAGAAAGATGGGCATGGATGTTAGCTCAGGGCCAGTCTTCCTCAGCAAAAAGAGGAGGATTGGCAGCAGATGTTAGCTCAGGGTTGATCTTCCTCAAATATATATATAAAAAAAGAATATTATATAAATAGAATCAAATAATAAGTAACCTTTTCAGGTTTTTTTCTTATTTTTTTTTTTTTAAAGATTTTACTTTTTCCTTCTTCTCCCCAAAGCCCCCTGGTACATAGTTGTATATTCTTCATTGTGGGTCCTTCTAATTGTGGCATGTGGGATGCTGCCTCAGCGTGGTTTGATGAGCAGTGCCATGTCCGCATCCAGGATTCGAACCAACAAAACACTGGGCCACCTGCAGCGGAGTGCATGAACTTAACCACTAGGCCATGGGCCAGCCCCCGAGGTTTTTTTCTTACTCAGCATATTTCCCTTGAGATCCATCCAAATTCTTGTAAGCCAGTATCCATATGACTTTTATAATTTATAGTATAGATGTATTTGAGGAGAATTGGCACCTCTAATATTGGGTATGCCAATCCATGATGATGATATATCCCTTAATTAATTTATATCTTTTTTTTTTTTGAGGAAGATTAGCCCTGAGCTAACATCTGCCACCAATCCTCCTCTTTTTGCTGAGGAAGACTGGCCCTGAGTTAACATCCATGCTCATCTTCCTCTACTTTATATGTGGGATGCCTACAACAGCATGACTTGACAAGCGGTGCCATGTCTGCACCTGGGATCCAAACTGGTGGACCCCAGGCCACCAAAGCGGAATGTGCAAACTTAACTGCTGTGCCACCAGGCCGGCCCTGATTTATATCTTTAAATTTTTCTCTCAATGTTAATTATCATGTGATTTTTCTTCTTTTTCCTTTAGTGTAGTAAATAATGTATTTTATTCTCACTTTTTCTATGCTTTGAAAGATTTTGTAAAAGATTAGTATTATTTCTTCCTTAAACATTTGGAAGAATTCACTGGCAGGTTGTCTACCTCTGGTTTGTGGGAAGATTTTTAATTAGAATATCTTTTTTAAAGTTTCCACTGATAATGAGTTTCTCAGTGCTGTTTGTCTTTAAACCTCCTTATTTTCCCTTCACTGTTTAAATAATTTCACTGGGTATAGAATTTTAGTTTGGCAGCTATAGTAAGATGCCATTTCTTTGTTTCTTGCTTTCCATTGTTTCTGTTTCAAAGTCAGTTATCGGCCTTAATGTTACTTCTTTGAAGGCAATTTTTTTCTGAATGCTTTCATGTTTTTTTCTCTTTGCCCTTGTTTCTCATGAGTTTATTGTGCCTAGATATGGTGTTGCTTGTTTTTATTCTTTTTGGGAATTATAGTACTGCTTTAATCTGTGGCTTGATATCTTTTATCAGCTTTTCAAATTCTCTGCTTTTATCTTTCCAAATAGTACTTCTGACCCACTCTCTTGTCTCCTTTCCTTCTGGGACTCCAAATTACAAATATTCTAGGCATTTTAAACATATCTTAGATGCCTCTCTCGTTTCTTTCTCTGTTTTCCAACCTTTGTCTTCCTGTGCCTCAGTGTGGATACTTTCTTCTGATCCATTTTCCAGTTCACTAATTCTTTCTTTGGTAGAGTTCAAACTCCTGTTAAACCCATTTATTGAGTTTGTAATTTTAGTTATTTTTTTTGTTTTAGAATTTCAATTTTTAATGCTTTTTATACTTTCCATTTTATGCTGAAATCCTGTTGTATTTTAATTACTTGAACCAATTAATTTCAAATCATGGATGCTCCATGGGTCTGTTTCTACTGTTTATTGATTATCTTGAGTCTTACTAATATCTTATCCTCTGTTATTCCTGGCTATTCCTGACTGAATGCTGGACATTGTAGGTAAAAAAACTCAAGAGGTAATCTGAGGCTCGGGATTATTGTATTTACATTGAAGAGGATTGCTTTTTCCATAGGCAGCCAGACTAGAGGCACTAGTGATCCCAGGTTATCTTAACCTAATCAGGGATTGGCATGATTTTGAAGCTGGGCTTCAGTTCCTTTGAGGGATGGTGTCTTTTTAGTATTCCATGGTCAAAATGGCCTCAAATTCTGGGCTGACTTTTCTGAGATTCCTTTCTTCCCCACAGCTTCTCACTGGCTTGTTAGCTCTCCAGAGATGTCAAGATTTCCTCCTGCTATCAGGAGAGCAGTTGGGCTGATCCACCTGGTCTACCATTACCAGGCGCAGAACTTATTTTATGGCCATTTGTTCTTCATACGTTTTGTGACTTTTGATTTCGAAGTCCTGGTCCCTGTAACTATCTCTGAGAATTCTTTAAGGCCTGGGCTTAAATCTTTCCTAGAAAATTTATATTTGCTTTTGCTGGGTACCAGGAAGCACTGCCAACTTCAAAAAATTAAAATTTCCATTTGAGACTTCAGTTTTCACAGGGAGTATGAATTCTAGTTACACATCCAGTTGAATATGTACAGATGGTCACGGATTTCTCAGGGAGAATGTTTTACTCCTTTCTTTCTGTATTCACTCATGGAAGGTACTGACCTTCCAGAGTCCTGGCTTTACATAGAGGACTCTGACCAGAATTCTTCCCCCAACCAACTTGCCTCTCCAACTTTTGTTTCTCGTGACCAGCACAGCTCAGAGCACTGTGGCTCTAGACTCCCGGGAATCAGCAGATGCCTTCAGCACAAAAGTCAGCTCCCTTCTACGAAATATTGATTTCATTGTGATTTCTGCCCTCTGATTGTTTTCCTTATGTTTTGCTAGTTCAGCCAAACTTTAAATATGTATAGCTAACATTATTTTATTTGTCATTTTTATATGTAATGATCTGGGAGGGAATTTTGACCAGATACAGCCTGCCATTTTGCTGTGTGAATTTCACTACGTTAACTTCTCATTTGAAGTTAGTAAAATTCAATTAAAAACAAGGCTGATGATACTGATTTCCCTTACTTTTCTCCACTTTATCCAGTAATTAGCATATGTGGGAGTTGGCACTCAGAGCACAGAATTTGGAGTCAATAGCCCTGGGTTTGCTTCCCCCTCTACCAGTAACAGTGTAATAACTCCTTGAAAGGCACTTGCAGTTTGAACGTTCGTAAAATGAAGACTAAAATCCCCTCAAAGTTAGGGAGCTTTGAAGGATAAATCAGATTACTAAATTGTGAACTCCTCGAGTCAATAAATATTAATGGAATACCTACTATGTGTAAGGCACTTTTCTAAGTGCTAGGGATACAACAGAAATGTGTGTGTGTGTGTGTGTGCACGTGTGGTAACAGAGAAAATGAGAAAAAGAAAGTAAAATATCTGATATTTTAGATGGTGATAAGTGCTATGTCAAAAAATAACGCAGCTGAAGTAGAGGGGCTACGATATGTGTACGGGAGAGATGCTCATGCTCCCTGCATCCCAAACGCA
The DNA here is from genome assembly GCF_021613505.1 of Equus quagga. Classification (NCBI taxonomy): domain Eukaryota; kingdom Metazoa; phylum Chordata; class Mammalia; order Perissodactyla; family Equidae; genus Equus; species Equus quagga. The sequence continues at coordinate 80,726,853 of NC_060268.1, read as the reverse complement.
GCATATGACCTGGCACAGAGAAGAAGCTGATTCATCCGTTTGACAGATGAATTAATAGCTCACGAGACACCTATTAGCGTGTCTGGCAAATAACAGTAGCTTTCATTTTTAGAATAGATTTAATTGGAATCTCCTCTTTTTGCCCAGTCGATGGCAGGTTCAGGGCTCCTTTGAGGCTCACAAAGCTGTGTTTGGCTCAGGAGCTACCCAGAGAAAAATTGGGATAGAAATCCCTTCTTCCTTCGGTCACCACCCCTGCAACTCAGCTGAAGGGCTCCACGCAGCTTTTCTCCCCAGGGTCGTCCTTGTAGTCTACGGGGCTGACACCTTCCTGCCTGACTTCTTTCCTCTCTCCTAGTCGAGGCAGGAAGCCTTAAGTCCAGGGTGAGCGCCGCCAAGGCGGCCTTGATTGCCCTGGTGCCGGCTCAGGCGCGGGCCCAGGTGTGCGCGGGGGGGCAGGAGCGCGGCGACACAGCCTGCCCGCGCGCGCGGAGTGACGGCGCTCAGCCGGCAGGGGGCACTGTGGCGTCGCCGTGGGTCCAGCCTGGGGAAACGCTTCTCCCCGCCTGCATTTGCCCGGGATCGCGCAGCTGGTGAGTGGCAGAGCTTGGACTTAAACTCGCGCCTCTTTGACACCAATGGTCGTATTTTTCGCACTCTCCGTGGCTCAATTTCCTGCCACGCAGGCTGTGGCTTCTCAGAGCTCCCCTTGACCCCAGGTTCTGGCACAGGACTTCCGTGTGACAGACGGAAAAACAGCTGACGAGAGAAGCTCCACGGGGTTTGCCACAGCTTCTATGCTCATTCCGCTGGACCTCAGCTTTAACCTTGGAACTTTGAAGAGATGTGTGGTCGTGAGCGAGCCCCTGACCTTCAGGGCCTCCGATTTCTCGGGTGTCCCCAAGGCCCATGCTGGTGAGAGGCTCACATGGCAGCGCAGCCAGGTGGTCTGTGCTTGAAGGCTCCAGGTTGGAGCTGGAACCATGGAGGGACTTAAGAGCGGCAGCTCCTAACGTCTGGCTCACAGGGTCTGAAGCCCCCTACTGTGGGTCCTGAACGTCAAAGAGGCTGCAGGAGATTCTGGTCTCAACTTAGCCACTCCACCCTGGCAAATCGCCTCACTTGGAATGGAGATTCTTCGTCTTGTCACATCCCTGTCTGTCGTACAGGCTGCTGTGAGCATCAGATGGATGACTTGGGGGAGCGGAGGGGATCCCAAGGCTTCTGCTGATGGCTCATCCAGCGCCAGAGCTCATCTCTCTCCTAGGCCTAAATTACCAAAGCCACCATTCCTGTCCACCCGCCCTTCCCCAGGTGCTGAGTCTGTGGGAGGCAGTGCAGGGGGATGGCAAAGTTCGGAGAAGAGGAGGAGAATTCTGTCCACCAGGGAGGACCCTGGGCTGGAAAAAGACGGGACGGGACAGGATGCCCGCTCAGGAAATGCTGCCTTTCAGGAGACATTCCTCAGGATGATGGCTTTTCCTTGCTACTTCCAGACTATGAGCTATACTGGCCTCTCTCTGAGCCTCGTATCATCCATAGGGATGGGAGGGTAGAGGCGCTCCGTGTGCTGCTGGTCCGCATGTAGCCTGGCACAGCCTTCTGGAGGGCAACTGCGCTCTGCTTAGTAGCATCTGATATTTGTATATCTCAAGCCGTAGAAATTTTGCTCCTGGGCGTTTATCCCAAAGATGCGCGCAGAAGGGGATGGAGAAGAGGTATCTATCCCAGCATTGTTTTGGGCAGTGAAGAGTTAGAGTCAAGCCAGGTGTCCATCACCGGGGAATGGAAAAGTAACATGACAGGCGACCACGTGGGTTACTGCACAGCCACAAGCAGGATAGACACCCAGCAGTGTGGTTGTAGCCTTAAACTAGTGCCGAGTGAGAAAAGTAAGAACCAGAGCAAGATCTATAATATAGTGCCATTGACATAAACTGAAAATACGTGCACAGAAACTAACTTGTCAGGTTTCTCAAGTTCCCGTAGAAACAGAAGGATAAGCACTGAACACATCCTAAGGGTGGTCTGTGCAGGGATGAGAGTGGAGTATGGGGCTAAAGAGGAACAAATATATAAGCATGTTGGGGCAGGACCATGACAGTGTGCCATGAACTGAGGAACCGGGCCACTCTCTGTACCTAAAGTTAAAGGGAGCAGCTGTAATTGTAACTAAACATGTAACTGTCAGCTATAAGGAAGGGATAGGTGCTATTCACAACTAAAGCATGGGCAACAACATGATTGCAGGGCCAGCCCTCCCTGTGCCCCACCCACTGGGGAAGTCTAGGGCTGAATCCATCTCCAATATGCCACCTGTCGTGTCCATCACCATGAGGCCATGGCCAAAAACCAGGGCAGGATGCTCTCTACTTACCGACTCTGAGTTGTGCTCTCAAGGCACTTATAGTCTAGTGGAGAAACGCAAGGCTTATGTTCAGTTCCTCAAATCTGTGTTGACATCCAGTATGTGCTGGGCTCTTGCTAAGAGTTGGGGTAAAGAAATGAATAAAATGCATCCTTGTCATTACAGAGCTTATGGCCTGAGGATAACTTGCAATCCTAAGATAGATAACCTGCAATACAAGAAGTCAGTGGTGTGCCTGGAATATGCCCAGAGTGCTGAGAGTACAGGCTGTAACAGGCCTGGGGTAGACTGAATGTGCCTGAAGTCATCAAAATGACAGTCTCATTCATGATCAACCTGGGGCTCAAAACATGGAATTAATTATGGGCCAAGAAGACCAAATTCCTTTTGTACTTTTCATTTGGATGTGAAGGTATTTGGCAAAGAAGATGTCTAGAAATTTGAGCAGTAGTTGGTTTCTTTTTTCTTTTTCTTTCTTTCCTTTTCCACCCTCCTCCTCCTCTTCATCCATGGGTGATTTGGGGCAGAGACAATGCTATGTGCTAGCCAATTCCCATTTCACTTTCCTCTCCCTGGGCACACAGGAAGACTTCCCCAGCATTATGTGCAATTAAGTTGGAGCCATAAGACTATATTCTGGCCAATGGGGTGTGGGAGAAGTAAGGTATACAACTTCCAGGCCAGCCATAAACCCCTTGAGCCATGATGCATCCTCGCTCTTCCATTTCCACAGCGACCTCAATGGCCACATGTTTAATGTGGCAATGTCACAAGATGGAAGGAGCTTGGGTGCTTAAGTCACCACTCAGAGAAGAATTGCCCAGGAGAACCAGCTAGTTAACACTGGATGTTATGTAAGTCACTGAGATGTGGCATTTATTTGTTCCCACAGCAAGGTGTATTCTTTTCTGATTAATACACTAAGTGTATTGCTTTCCAAAGTGGCCATTTTAAGGAATCACAGTTCTTTTAAAAAATTAATGTCAATTAATTTTATTTCTTGACAGTTTTATTGAGATATAATTCACATACCATATAATTCACCCATTTAAAGTGTACAATAAAATGATTTTTAGTATATTCACAGAGTTGTACAACCATCACTACAACTAATTTTATAACCTTTTAATCACCCCGAAAAGAAGCTCCATACCCATTATAGTCACTCCCTATTTATGTCCAACCCTTCACCTCACCAGTAGGAAACCACAAATTTCCTTTCTGTCTTTACAGATTTGCCAATGCTGAACATTTCATATAAACGGAATATAAAATGTGGTCTTCTGTGACTTGTTTCTTTCTCTCTTATCATAGTGTTTCAAGGTTCATCCATGTTGTTGTTTTCTGTTGTTAATGTTACAGTCACGTGCCGCATAATGACGTTTCGGTCAATGACAGACCGCACATACCATGGTGTTCCCATAAGATTATAGTAGAGTTGAAATATTCCTATCATCTAGTGACGTCGTAGCTGTCATAATTTAGCACAATGCATCACTCACGTGTTTGTGGTGATGCTGGTGTAAACAAACCTACTGTGCTGCCAGTTGTATAAAAGTGTGGCACATACAATTATGTACAGCACATGATACTTCATAATGATAATGTGACTATTACTGATTTATGTATTTACTATACTATACATTTTATTATTATTTTAGAGTATACTCTTCCTACTTTTAAAAAACAAAAGTTTACTATAAAACAGTATGCTATGTTATGCTGGCAGCAGCCTCACATGTCTCACGTTTATTGCATCTCTTGATTGCATCATTTTCTCTTGTGCTTGGTTTAATCTTTTGTTGTTTTGTTCATCACAGTCCCTAGGCAAACAAAATCCACTGCTAATGTTGCCAATAAGAGCCCACATGAAATAATTGACCTGGTAAGGAAATTAAAAGTGATTAGGGACTACGAAGGTGGAAAGTCAGTGACAGGTATGGCTCACCAGTCAGGCACGTCCCATTCCACCACAGCTACTATCTTGAAGAACAAGAGTAAAGTGATGGAAGCTGTTAAAAGATCTGCTTCATTGAAGCCAACAAGACTAACAAAAATTCAAGAAGGGCCTATATCAGACATGGAGAAACTTCTAAAGACCTGAATTGAAGACCAGACACAGAAGCATATCCCTCTGAGCACCATGACGATAAGGACCAAAGCAAAAAGTCTGTTCACGATGTTGAAAGAAAAGGCTGGACCTGACCACGATGTTGACTTTACTGCCAGCTCTGGGTGGTTTAAACGATTCAAGAATCATTGTTCATTACAAAATGTGAAAGTGAGAGGTGAGTCCGTGAGTGCTGATGTGAAGGTAACTGAAAAATTTTCCGAAACTCAGGTAAGCTGATTGTGGTGGAAAATTACTTTAAATATGGATGAAAACTCCCTATTCTGGAAATGGATGTCTGAAAGGACTTTCATCCATAAGGAGTCCAAGTCAATGCCAGGTTTCAAGGCTTCTAAGGACAGGATAACAGTCTTGCTTGGGGACAATGTTGCAGGCTACAAATCGAAACCTTTGTGATCTGGCACAGTGAGAACCCCAGGGCCTTCAAGCATATCAGTAAGCACACACTGCCAGTGTAGGACAGGAGCAATAAGAAGTCATGGATGACCTGGCCCTTCTTCCAAGATGCTCTCCTGAATGACTATGTCAGTGAAATGGAAAAGTACTGTTTGGAGAATAACATACCTTTCAATATTTTGCTTATTGTTGATAAAGCTCCTAGACATCCTCCTTTTATTGGTGATCTTCATCCCAATACCAAAACAGTGTTTCTCCCTCCAAATACTGTCTCTTTGATCCAACTGTTGGATCAAGGAGTTATAGCAGCTGTTAAGGCCTACTGCCTGAGGAGGACCTTTGCCCAGGCTATTGCTGCAACTGAGAAGACACTGATGAAATTCTGGAAGGATTACAACATCTATGACTACATTAAGAACATTGCTTGGGCTTGCGGTGATGTCACCAAGGAGCGTATGAATGGCATCTGGAAGAAGACACCCAAGAGATTGGTCTCTGATTTCAAAGGATTTGCCAAGGATGAGGAGGTTGCAAAAACCAAAAGGCTGATGAGATGACAAACAACTTTAACCTGAGTGTGGATGAGCATGACAATGAGGAGCTCCTAGAGGTGGTTCCTGAGGAATTGACCAATGAGGAGTTGTTGGAACTAGAACAGGAACGCATACCTGAAGAAGAGGCAAGAGAAAAGGAAACTGCAGGAGAAGAAAAAGAAGAACCTTGAAGAAAATTCACAGTGAAGGGTTTAGCAGAAGCTTTTGCAGACCTCAACAAGCTCCTTAAGTTTGAAAGCATGGATGCCAACACCAAAAGGTTTTCATTAATAGAGAAGAATTTTCATGGTGCATTATTTTCTTATAAGCAAATCTATGATGAAAAACAGAAACGAACCAAGCAAACTACCACAGACATATTTCTGAAAAGAGTGACACTTCCTTGAGAAGAGCCTCATCAGGTCCTTCAGGAGGTATTCCAGAAGAAGGCATTGTTATCATAGGAGACGACAGCTCCGTGCGTGTTGTTGCCTGAAGACCTTCCAGTGGGACAAGTGTGGAGGTGGAAGACAGTGATATTGATGGTCCTGACCCTGTGTATGCCTAAGCTAATGTGTGTATTTGTGTCTTAGTTTTTAACAGAAAAGTTTAAAGAGTAAAAAAATCCCCAAAATTTTAAAAATAGAGAAGACCTTATAGAATAAGGATATAAAGAAAGAAAAATATCTTTGTACAGGTGTATAATGTGTCTGTGTTTTAAGCTAAGTGTTATTTAAAAAGTGTCAAAAGTTAAAAAAATTAAAAGTTTATAAAGTAAAAAGGTTACAGTAAGCTAATTTATTATTGAAGAAAGAAACATATTTTTATAAATTTAGTGTGGCCTAAGCGTAGAGTTGATAAAGTCTATAGTCATGTACAGTAAAGTTCCAGGTCTTCACCTTCGCTCACCACTCACTCACTGACTCACCCAGAGCGACTTCCAGTCCTCCAAGCTCCATTGATGGTAATTGAATGTACCTGTACAGGTGTGCCATTTTTATCTTTTTACTGTATTTTTACTGTACCTTTTCCATGTTTAGATACACAAATACTTACCATTGTGTCACAATTGCCTACAGTATTCAGTACAGTAACATGCTGTACAGGATTGTACCCTAAGAGCAATAGACTATACCACATAGTCTAGGTGCGTAGTAGGCTATACCACCTAGTCTGTGTAAGTACACTCCATGATGGTCATACAATGACGAAATCGTCTAATGATGCTTTTCTCAGAACATATCCCTGTTGTGAAGCGACACTTGACTGTATTTCTAAATTATAGGCATCAAATGGGTGTGAAGTAGTATGTTATTATGGGTTTTATTTGTATTTCCATAATGACTAATGATGTTTAGCATATTTTTCATGTACTTACTGCCATTTGTAGATCTGCTTTGGAAAAATGTCTATTTAAATCCTTTGCCTGTTTTAAAAATGGAGTTGTCTTTTTATTGTTGCGTTGCAAGAGTTCTTCATATATTCTGAATACCAGACCATAATTGGATATATTCTTTGAAAATATTTTTCTCCCATTTTGTGAGCTGTCTTTTAACTTTCTTGATAGTGTCTTTGAAGCACAAAAATTTTAAATTTTGATAAAGTCCAATATTTTTCTTTGGTTGCTTGTGTGTTTGGTGTCAGAGCCAAGAAACCATTACTTAATCTGGGCCATGAAAATTTACCTATGTTTTCTTTTAAAAGTTTTATCATCTTAGTTCATTTATTTAGATCTTTGATCCATTTTGAAGTATTTTTTTGTATATGGTGTGAGGTAAGGATCCAATCCATTCTTGGCATGGGGATATCCAGTTGTCCCAGCACCATTTGTTGAAAAGAATATTCTTTCCCCATTTGGTGCTCTTGTCACCCTTGCAGAAAATCAGCTAACCATAGATGTGTGGGTTTATTTCTGGACTCTCAATTCTATCCCATTCATCTGTATGCCTCTCCTTTTGTCACTGTCACACTGTCTTGATTATCGTGAAGTAATTTCACAGAAAGTGGGACATGCAAGTCCTCCAACCTTGTTTTTCTTTTCCAAGATTGTTTTGGCTATTCTGGGTCACTTACATTTCCCCATGAATTTTAGGATTATCTTTTCCATTTCTGCAAAAGGAGCTAGTTGGGATTTTTTAGGAGTTAGATTGAATTTGTAGATCAATTAGGGGTGTATTGCCATCTTAACATTATTAACTCTTCCAACCTATGAATAAGGGATTTTTTTTGTTTTTATTTTCTCTTTTTTAGTTTCTTTCACCAGTGTTTTGTAGTTTGTAGTGTACAAGTATTACACTTCTTTGTTAAATTTCTTCTTAGTATTTTATTCTTTTTGATGCTATTATAAATGGGATTTTTTTCCCTAAATTTCACTTTCAGATTGTTCATTGCTAGTGATCAGAATACAACTGACTTTTATATATTGATCATATTTTCTGCAATTTTGAACTCATTTACTAGCTCTAATCATTTTTTTGTGGATTCTTTAGGATTTTCTATATACAAGATCGTGTCATTTGCAAATAGAGATAGTTTTACTTTTCCTTTCCAATATGGATCGTTTTACTTCATTTCTTTACATAATTGCCCTGATTAGAGCCACTGCTACAATGGTTAAATAAAGTGGCAAGAGCAGACATCCTTGTCTTGGTCCTGACCTTAGCGGGAAAGCATTCAGTCTTTTACCATTAAGTATGATGCTGGCTGTGCATTTTCCATACGTGCCCTTTATCAGGTTGATGAAGTTCCCTTTTATTCCTAGTTTGTTGAGTGTTTTTATCATGAAAGGGTATTAGATTTTGTCAAATGCTTATTCTGACTTTATTGAGATGATCATACTTTTTAAATTCTATTACTATTTAATTCTATCAGTTATATTAATATCTATTAATATTCTATTAATATTATCCTATTAGTATATGGTATGCTAAATAATGACTCCTCAAAGATGTCCAAGTCCTAATCACCAGAAACTGTGAATATGTTACCTTACATTGTGAGAGGGAATTTGCAGATGTCATTAGATTATGAATCTTGAGATAGGGAGATTTTTCTGGATTATCTGGGTGAAACCAATATAATCTCAAGGGTCTTTATAGAAGGAGAATAAGAGGATCAGAGTCAGAGAAGGTGGTATGATAATGGAAAGATAGATATTTGAAGATGCTAATTAACCTGTGTTGTTTTTAAGCCACTAATTGTGGTGATTTGTTACAGAAGCAATAGGAACTATTACAATTACATTGACTGATTTTTCTATGTTGAATCAGCCTTGCATTCCTGGGGTAAGTCCCACTTGGTCATGGTGTATAATCCTTTCAATATACTGCTGGATTCTCTTTGCTAGTATTTTGTGGAGGACTATTACATCTGTATTCATAAGAAATATTGATATTTCATATTCATAAGAAATATTGATCTGTAGTTTTTCTTTTCTTGTGGTGTTTGGTTTTTCTGTCAAGGTAAGACTGGTCTCATAGAATGAGTTAGGAAATGTTTCCATCCTTTCTATTTTTTGAAAGAGTTTGTGAAAGATTGGTGTTAATTCTTCTTAAACATTTTACAGAATTCACCAGTAAAGCCATCTGGTCCTGGCCTTTTCTTTCTTGTAAGTTTTTTGATTACTGGCTCAATCTCTTTACTTGTACATCTATTTAGCTTTTCTATTTTTTCTTGAATTAGTTTTTTTTTTTAATTGAAGTATGGTTGACATACAATATTATATTAGCTTCAGGCACACAACATAGTGATTCAACATTTATATATATTAAGAAATGACCACCACAACAAGTCTACTAAACATCTGTCATCAAAGTTATTACTTGAGTTAGTTTCGGTAATTTGTGTCTTCCTAAAAATTTGTCCATTTCATCTAGGTTATCTAATTTTTTGGTATTCAATTACTCATAATATTTCTTTATAACCCTTTTTATTTCTGGAAGATTGGTAGTAATGTCACCTCTTTCATTCCTGGTTTTAGTAATTTGAGTCTTCTGGTTTTTTCTTGGTCATTCCAGTTAAAAATTTGTCAATTTTGTCAGTCTTTTCAAAGCATTGATTTTCTCTTGTTTTCCTATTCTTTATTTTGTTTATTTTCACTCTTATTATTTCCTTCCTTATGTTTGCTTGCAGTTTAGTTTGCTCTTCATTTCTAGTTTCTTAATGTTTAAGGTTAGGTTAATGATTTGAAATCATTCTTTCTTTCTTTCTTTTTTGGTGAGGAAGATTGGCCCTGACCTAACATCTGTTGCCAATCTTCCTCTTTTTGCCTGAGGAAGATTGGCCCTGAGCTAACATCCGTGCCAATCTTCCTCTATTTTGTATGTAGGACGCTGCCACAGTATGGCTTGATGAGCGATGTGTAGGTCCGTGCCCGGGATCCGAACCTGTGAATCCTAGATCGCTGAAGTGGAGTGTGCAAACTTAACCACTATGCCACCAGGCCAGCCCCAAGAGTTACCATTTTTAACATATTAATTTATAACAACCTAGTTTGGAATAATACTGACTTAATTTCAATGGTATACAAAAACTTTGATCCTATGTAGCTCTATTCCCTCTTCCCTGCTTTTATGCTCTTATTGTCACAAGTTTTATACCTCTATACATTGTGCACCCATCAACACAGACTTATAATTATTGTTTTACATGGTTGCCTTTCAAATCATATAGGAGAAGCAAAGAATTCAAACCAAAAAAATCTAGTTATACTGTTGTCTTAGTCGGTTTAGCCTACTGTAACAAAATACTACAGGCTAAGTGGCTTAAACAACATTTATTTCTCACTGTTGTAGTGGCTGGGAAGTCCAAGGTCAAGGTGCTGGGATGGTTGAGTTTCAGTGGAGGCCCTCTTTCTGGGTTGCAGATGGCCACCTTCTTGCTGTATCCTCACTCAGTGGAGAGAGATCTCTTGTCTCTTCTTTTCTTTATAAGGGCATTAATCTCATCATGAGGGCCCCACCCTCATGATGTAATCTAACCCTAATTACCTCCAAAGCCCCATCTCCAAATACCATTCCATTGGGGATTAGGGCTTCAAACATATGAATTCTGGAGGGATACAAACTTTCATTCCATAGCGACTGTCCTTTATATTTACCCATGCAGTTACCTTTACCAGTGTTCTTATTTCTTCACTGGGATTCACATTTCTTTGCCACCCACCTCTTATGCCTTCCTCTTCATTCCTCCTCACTGTCTAATTTATCTTCTGTCCCCAGAGCTTCAGGCATCCTTTCATTTCATCCCGTGGGCCTGTAAGAGTTTCACTTCCTATCTGTGTTACCATTGACCTCTGTTGCCTTCCAAGGTCATGGTTCACAGGCTGCCTTCTCTCCCTGCCCTCATCCAAAGTACAATGTGAGGGCATCTATTTCTCAGGCTATCAGAACATAGTCCACTTGAGGGAAAACTAATTTTCAAAACATATACTTTCCATCTTGTTTCTAGAAGGCTGAGGCAGTAACCTCTACACTGTCTGCACTACTCTGGCCAATTGCACATAGTTAGCAACCATTAAATAAAGCAGTTGTCCCCTTGAGCAGATATTGGGCTCCAGAAGGGACGCTATAAAACACAGGGTAGACTCAGTAATGGGTTTCTGGTAGGAGCAGACCACCAGGGCTGGCCATTAACACCACATTATTCAGGACCATTGTTAAAGAACTAATCAATTGTGAATTAGAGTTTGAGCTATGTATAACTTATTTGTAGCATGGTGTCCCCATTAATCATGTTCTGGAGTGCTGAGAAAAGATTGAAGTGAGCTAAAAGTTGAAGGTTTAAGGTTTCTTGAAACAAAGCTCATTTAATGATATTCATGAGTGGATGACGTATTATGGTAACAGTCCTTGGTATTAGTCCAATTCCATCGGTGATCCCAAGGGCTAGATAGCTGCCCAGATGCTGAGCTTTCTGGAAAACAGTGATTAGTATTCAGCATGTGTCTGGGGAGAAACCATATACAGCACATCTTGTATTTTCAAAGCTCTAAGTGGAGACCAAACGAGAAGGAGAGGTTTAAGATTTCCACATAAAATTCAAAAGTTGTATTAGGCTGGAGAGAGGGGCTAGATTTCCTTGCAGTTGGGGACTTACTTCCTCAGAGCCCCATAGGACTGGAAACTGACCTAAACATGAGAGTCACCTTTGGAGGGGAAGACACAAAGCAAGCTTGGAGTTGTAAACTACTAAGGCGCTTTTTAATGCTATTGGTCCAGCTACTATTATTTTCATGAGCAACAATAGCACTGTCTGCCATCTCTTTGGACTTACTGTGTACCAGGCTCTGTCACAGGTGTTTTGTAGAATTCACATATAGTTTAATTTTCAGAGCAGTCTTTCATGGTGGGTTATATTATCCCCATTTTAATATGAGAAGACCATGTACCTCATGTATCTATGGCATTGAGCACAGAAAAATCCTGGGGTGAGGGGGCTCATAAAGCATCTTGTTGCTGCCTCTTCGCTGTTCCTGTAAATCCACTCTGTGTGGCTGGTTCTTTTCCTGGCCCTAGATGAAAACTTTGGCCCATGAATTTTCTGGTCTCTCCTAGGTAATAAAAACAGTTCTCCGGTCACTCTCTCAAGTCAATTTAAGTGCAAAATATGGTCTCAATTCAGTCATAAAAATATCTAGTTCCATTTAATAATCCAAGTTCTGAACTTATATAAGTTGTGACTACTCCTCCTCTGGCTCGGGCTAGAAACCTGCTTGGGGAAGGGGTCCATGATAAGCTTCTTCGAGCTTTCCCCACGTGGGCACTCCTCTCCTTCCATGGGCTTGGGGAGGGAAGAAAGGAGAGGGGAGCAGGAAGATTCCTACTTGCCAGGACTGATATGGCTATTGTGTATAAGTATTCTTTGGGCCTTTCAGGCATTTAAGGCTGGCTTTCCTCCCAGAGCACCTTCATAGGTCGTTTAGAGACACACACCCAGTGCCCATCACCTGCTGGGCCATCTCACCTGTAGGGCTGATGTGGGAGATGTGCTTTCCTCCACTGGTGGCTGATATTCCTTCTTCAGCTCCTGGGAAAGTGGCAGATCACGCCTGGACCCTTGTTGTGGTCCCCTCACCTTACAGTCTTCCTGGACAGAACCCAATCCCCTCCACTGGCTCTTTCTCATATGTAGCCCACACATTCTGACCCACACTGGAAATGTAGGCTGATCCTGGTGCAGCTCTCTCTCTTTTGCTCTGCCATCAAAGCAGCTAGGCAGCCTGCTCTGAACTGTGTCCGCCCCCCCCCCGCTCCTATGTTGAATCCCCAATATGACTGTATGTGGAGATAGGCCAATAAGGAGGTAATTAATGTTAAATGAAGTCATAAGATTGGGGCCCTGGCCCAACAGATTGTGTCCTTATAAGACAAGATACTAGAGTGAGTGCTCTCTCCGACCCCACCCCCACCCCCAGGTGCACTCAGAAGAAAGGCCATGTGAGGACAAAGTGGCCATCTGCAAGCCAGGAAGAGGACTCTCACCAGAAACCAAATCCTGCTGGACCTTGATCTGGGACTTCCAGCCTCCAGAACTCTGTGAAATACATTTCTGTGGTTTAAGCCACTAAATCTGTGCTATTTTGTTATGGCAGCCCCAGCTGACAAAGGCATAGCCCATCTCTCAACTTTTAGATTTCTCAGGTGTGAGCCAGGCACCAGTCTACTATGCGGCTCAAGCTTCTGTGTTCATGACTAAATCATTAAGAGGTGACCATGTAGCCGCTCTTCCTAGGCCTAAGGGGAGTGGGAGGCACCGTCCCCCTCTCCCCAGTGGCAGGGCTGGAGTGAGGCTTACAGCACATCAACAGCTCTCTCCAAAGAAACCTTTTAGCCCTCAGTGCTTTTAGATCCATAAAGTGGGTGAGGGGTTTGAGAGATGTGTAACTGGTTTTGCCACTTGGTTTGACAATTTTGGTCAGGCATTGTCTTAGGCACATGACATCTATTCTCTTGGTGTCAAGCCAAAGTTCCATTTTAATGCTATTTAATAAACAGCTGTAAGAGGTTAGACCCATGTCTTGAATCCAGGTATCTTAAGATTTGTGGTCTTTCCATGACTGTATTGCACTGACCCTCTGAAATGGAAGGATTTCAGACTCTTTGCCCATGAGGGCAGGGCTCTGCCTGTCATATTTACCACACATCTCTTGACCTCTAACATGTTTAGCACAGAGACTACACTATTGTCATGTGGCAATGGCCACATGGACGTCAGCCAGTACAGTGTCTGGCACATAACAATGGCTCAATAACTATTTGTTAAAATTGTTGAATGGAAGTGGGAGACCTTTCTAGCCTCAGAATGAGGGATTGGGAGTCACAGAGAGATGATAGGGACTTCTGGAGGGGCCAAGGACGTCTGTTGAGTGAAGGGAGCCTCCATGGCACAGAGCTGGGAAATGTTACCAGCTGAACATTTCCCACTATAGGCCAGGTTCATTTCCATTCGAGTCCAGCTTCCTCCTCTCCAGGCATACATAAGCCATCTCCCCCAACTCAGGGGCTGTAGTCCCTCCTGGCCCCCAAAGGAGACAATCACTGAAGACAGAACCACAGTGCTATAATTAGGCTGCAGTCAGTCAGGGAGTGGGGGTTGGGTGGGAAGGAGCCAGTATTTCAGCTGCCCTGGAGGAGAGGAGCCTCTGCCCCAGGTCTAGACTTCAGAAAGGGCCTCAGCCCATGGTTTGGTAGATTAGCCTTGGCCCTTGGCCAAGGTAGGAGGAAAAAAAAACAGAGAAAAGCACAGTTAAGACAGGGGCCGAGGGTCATTACTGTTTTCAGTTTCACCCTTAATGTGCTGGGCGGCATTGGCGAAAATCTTTACTCTCTAAACAAGCCAGGGAGCGGGAATCCGCTGGCTAATGCTTTGCATATGTATGTTGCAAGGAATAATGAGACAGGCTCCATGAAGCATATTTTGTCCTTCAGGGACAAACAGTACAAGCTATTTATTTTAGGAGCATGGATTAACCAGCTCCCCAGCTTAGCCCAGAAACACCCCCGGCTATCCTGGCATGGTCTCTCAGAAGCAACAAAGTCTAATTAGGTGTCCTTTTCTGCCTGGAGCCCAGCTAACCTACTCGGAGCAGAAGGCAAAATGCTGTTGGTCAGGGATTCAAGGTCCTGTGTATCTGACCATAGCCCCTCTGTCCTCGTTCATTCATCCAGAAATCTTTATTGAGCCCGTCATCTGCACCAGCCCAGTGCTGGCCCCTAGGGGTGCAAAACTGGAAACATACTGGTCTTTGCATCTCCAGTTTCAAGTCCCATCACTCCCACAATGCTGTTCCCCATGTTCCAGCAATTTCCCGGCCATCTCTGTTCCCTTGCACAGTCTGTCCCTTCTGCCTGGAATGCCCTTTCTCTTTTCTGCCTGCCAAATCCTTGCTTCTCCTTCAAGTACCGCCTCTGTGAGGCTTTCATGGACTCCTTTAAGCAGAGCGAATCACTCTCTGTTCTTGTCGCTCTGCACGAGGTAAAGACAGAGAGTGCCTCCCCGCTTCAGTCTTCCTGGTGGTAAACGTGGCCACGCCCACTCTGTCTGTACAGTGATGGATGGCCCTGGATTACTCTTAATTACTCAAAGCCAAACAGGACCTCATTTTGAGGTGGTTTCACCCATAAATCTGCCTCAGAGCCTGGACCCCACAGCCGGCATTCTATCCGGCCTCTGGAGGGCAGTTTTTAGCTCGGATAAGGTAATGTGCGTTGTAGTCTTACAGAAGGCTAGTGTCCGGGTTGGGTAGACCAAAGGTCCAAAAGACCCCAGGAAGCTGGCATGATAATGAGATAAGAATAAATATTTTGGTGTTTGATTTATTAGTGTTTTCTCTTTCAAAAAATGAGCCAGGAAGAGTCAGGCTCATTTCCCAATTTGAGAAGAAAGTGCAAGCATGGGTCAGCTGAGGGTGGGCGGGCTGAGCATTGCAGGGCGGGAGTTGGCTGCTGACCACCTGCTTAGACACAACCCATTGACTCATCTGCTCCCCTCCCATGGAACCTGCCTGTCCAGGCAAACAGGCCTCAGAATGTCCACCTGTGGGTCCTGTCGGAATCCTCCCAAGAGTCAGGACCACTTCCCTCCCCACATCCTGTTGTAAAATATAGTGTATTAATAGAATATTTGAGGTAGAGCAAGGTCAACAGATAAGAGACAATTGCCAGTGAAAGGATAGTTACTCAGAGTTCCCAAGAGGATGGGGCATGCATGCCATGCAGGGACACATGGCGAAGCAGCAGGGTGGGTCAGGAGGCAGACAGAGCCGGAGGGGTCAATGTAGGCAAGAGCCTTTATCATGGTTTCCATTTGAAGGAACAGGCAAGGCAAGGTAGGCAGGCTTAGGATTGGCTAGTCTGAATATTTCAGTGGGCTCTGGGGCATAAGGGCTCTCCCTAGTTGCTTTGGTACCTGGCCCTGGGGTGATTAGGGCAGGAGGAGAGTGGCCTGGAATATGAGAGGCTCATAAAGGAGATGGTGAGCTCTGGATTGGTTGGTTTACATGTGAAAAGCATGCTCTCAGACTAGTCTAGGAATTGGCTAGCCCTGGGAGGGGCTCTGTCCAACTACTCAACTCTGTCTTTGTAGTGCACAAGCAGCCATAGATGATACCTAAATAGATGAGTGTGGCTTGTTCCAATAAAACTTTATTTATAACAATAGGCAGTGGGAAGAAATGGGCTGGTGGGCCCCAGTTTGCAGACTCCTGGCTTAGAGAGTTGGAGGTCCACAGGCAGGCAAGGGCAGGGTGCAGGAAGGGAACAGACGGACAAACCTGGAAGGGCAGCATGTTGTCTTGTGAGCGAGCCAGGGGTGGGCTTTGAGCAGGAAAGCAATAAGGGAGCCCCTATTAGATGGTGGTGTTCAAAGGGTCACTTTGGTATTGGTGTGGTGACCAGAGGTGGCAAGGCTAGCCAGGAGGCTATTGCAATGGGCCTGAACCAGAACAGTGTCCACTGGGGGTAGGGAAGAGGGACAGGCTGAAGTGAGTTTAGAAGACAGAAAGTGACAAGATGGGGGATGTGCTGTCTATGGGCTCATTCTCAGGTTTCCGGCTTTTAGAAGAATGGGCTGATGGTGAGGCCACTCAGTGCGATGAGTAGGCCTGGGGCGGGGCTGTGAACATGAGGATTGACGCCTGTCAATTGTGTGAGACTCCGGAGGAGGATGAAGTTGAGCTTCCCATGTATGTTCTATGGGATTCTAATAAGTGAACTAAAGAGAAACGGGTGTGGCGATATTACCCCATTTTCTTTAGGCATCTGCTATCAGTTAATTGTTATTCTTTTGGGGTTATCTGTCTTTTCTTTTTGGTTGCTTTTTAAAAATTTTTTTAACTTTATTATCTTTCGATTTTATTGAGGTCATACTGGTTTATAATATTATGTACATTTCAGGTATGCATCATTATATTTCGGTTTCTGTGGAGACTGCCTCATGTTCACCACCAAAAGTCTAGTTGCCATCTGTCACCCATATGTGCCCCTTCACTCCTTTTGCCCTCCCTGCACCCTCTTTTTCCTCTTCATCCTTGATTTCTGCAGTTTCACTACAATGTGTGAGGTGTGAATTTATTTTTATTTATTCTGTTCACTATTTGCAGTGCCTTGTGATATAAGGACTCATGTTTTTCTTCCATTCGTGGACATCCCCAGCCATTATCTCTTCACACACGGCACCTCTGCCATCTCCTCTCTTCTCATCTCTGGAGCTCCTGTTAGACAAAAGTTGATACCTTTCAAACCATCATCATTCTTTCTTAACTACACTTTCATTTCAAAAAATAATTCCTTTATTTCTCTTTACTGCCTTTTGAGTAAAATTCTTTAATCCTACCTTCTAACTCTTAAGTCCTCTGTTTGATTCCTTTATCTCTAGAGTTTGTTCAGTGTTTTGAGTTTTTCATTTTAATGACTGCTTGTCAATTCTGAGTTTTCATGTTGGCTCTTTTTCCTATTTACTTGATATTGTTTCATGATTTCCTGTTCCTTTAAAATGTATATTATTCCTTGATTTAATCTCTTTCAATATCCTAATATAGCCGTGTAAGAGTCCAGCTTATGTCTGCAACTGGCCGTGTGCTGATAGACATGTCCATTCACCAGGCTAGGTGGCTTGGTGTGGACAGAGAAAACCACACAGGACCTTTCCATGTGGTTTGACCCATCAATACACTTGGAAAGCACTGGTGATGTCATTACAAAGTGACATTTGTGATGAATGCAATGTTAAGAGGCACAGATTTCATTCGAGGGTGCTTATGAGGGAGGCACTCAAACTTTGAGAACTTGGCTTTGCTGGCTTAGACCCATCCGAAAGACAGCGGATCTGATTTCTCCTTGGGCAGAGGTTTGTTTATCCTGAATGCAGAGCCAACAGCCCTATTAGTTTTGAACTGACTTAAATATTTTTCCACATTTGGGCAGAGCCACTATTTGCCAAGAGAAGGGTACAACAACATATTGTTATGATTCTCTGAGGACAGGGAACTGTGCATCACTCATATTTCCCGGTATCCTACATCTGCCACACTGCTCAATAAAAGTTTATTGACTTACATTGTAAAATGGTTATTTAATATATGAATCATGATAGAAATAAATTTTATAGACCGTAACTTATACATTCAGATGGGTGTTGCAGCTGCCTTAGGAGCCTCTGTCCTAAGTGAGTGATGTGGCCATTACTCTAGGGGATGCAGGGATCCTGCTGAAATTGCTCTAGGACCATTACATAAGCCACCATAGACGGTCGGAAATTAACCCTGTGGTCACACTTCACATGCATGCATTGTATATGTGTGTGTATGTCTATTAGGTATATATAGAATAAAAACAAAATATATTATAATGTAAGATATGTGGATCTATTATATACTTATTTGGTAAAAAAATAACATTGGTAAAAACCATTAACACATCAAATCAACCCTGTTGCAACATTTGCAACATTCTTTCTTCCCCTTATTGTATCCCAACTTAATAAAACAGCATTTGGCTTCCACTAAAGTTTCAAAATCTTTCAGTATTTGATAGGTCAACAATTATAATCGTATGTTGACTCTGCAATATACTATTTTAATGATGTCTTAATACATAGCAATCCTTGGGCAGAACTTCCAGAATTGCTGTTTTATAACTATCAACTGGCATATTAAAACTAACCTCAGGGGCAAGAAAGCCAATTGCTGGAGATACATCTTTAGCCAAAGGATTGTTGAACATATGATTGGCACACATAGAATTAAACTAGAACTGGGCACCCAGAGACCTCTAAAACTTCTAAAGAACAGTTAGTTTGCAAGGATCCTGGGTGAATGGTTTGAGAGTGAATTTTTAAAGGGTCTTAGTAATCTAAAGACTCAGTGGAAACTCAGCCCCTAGAGGAGTTCGCCATTCCCTGGGGACCTATGAGTGGGCCCTCCATGGAAGTTTCTACATCCACAATAGGGCCAAAGTCAGAAATGGATAATCATCTGAAATTGAAGAGAGAGGAAAAATGCAGAAAGTGGAAAGGGAGGGAAAAGGGAAGGAGAGTTGGATATGGGGAGGGAGGAAGAGAATAAATATTGACACAAGAAGAAGACAGAAAGTGAGACAGCACGATGGAAAGCATGAAGGGAGAATTTTGGACAGAGAGAGAGAGAGCGAGAGAGCGAGAGAGAGAGAGAAAGAGAGAGAGAGAAAACAGAAGAAATAGGAAGGAGCCTGTTGGAAACTGCAGGGACGCTCATTTTCCCTGAGTCTCATTTAAGCTGACCTCCACGTTGTGTGCATAACGTCTGTGTGTTGGACTGTACGGAACTATCAGTCACTGGGCCGATCCCCAGGCAGCCCTGGGAGTGTGCGGATCCTTATCATCGCTCTGCTGGAAAGGAGTTTTGCTTTGGCTGGCCTGGGCTCTATCTACCAAGGGATCCTTTGATTCACTGGGTTATTTACATTTTTCCTACAGTGGGATGGATTCCCCTAGACTTGAGTATCTAGTCTTTTCCAAGGGAAATCCCAGTGTTCTCCTAAGAAATTCCAGGAGGAGCGCCTTCTAATTCCTTGGCCATTTTTGAATAACATCTCCTGAAATGTTGAAACTGCTTGGGGTCTGAAATATGATGGTTTTCTGAGGAGGGCTACAAAGCCAAAGGGATGACAAGTTCATAGTGTGTGTGGGACTAACGAGAATGCTCCCTGGCCAAGAAAATCCCACAGCGAGCACCCATGTTGCCCTGGATCGCAGCCAGGCATGCGGACTTGTCCTGACAACTCCATGAGGCATGTGGTTAGAACTTTTATTCCAGAAACACCAGATGGTGGCACCACATCAAGTTTTACAAAGATCCTCACCAAACCGTGGACGTTGTTCTCTGCCTCCTGAGTCCACCACCCTCCTGCTCCAAAGATAAAATGAAAAGAAGAGAGACAGCTTCTAGATCACCATGGCAACCACCTGGAAACACCTGTCTCTGTTGGCAAGGGAGGGTTGACAAGAGGGAGAATTTGAAAAACTGCAAACATCTTGTTTTCATTGACTTACAGCTAGTTGTCCAAATATTTGTATCATTTAAGATATATGCAAAAAAATCACTGAATTTAGAGTGCACTTTTATTATCCAGTATAAACATCTTCTGGCACAAGCCTGAACTTATCTGAAAATAATCTAAACAATATAAGTTGTAACTAGGAAAGGGTAGGCGTATTCACTTAGTACATGCATATGCTGGGCACCAGGGATCTGGCGATACACACGAGGGACATGTTTTCTGCCCTGGTGGAACTGACTTTCCAGATGGGAAAACAGATAATACACGAGTAAAAACGTTAACAAAGTAATGATAGGTTATGGGCCCATACTGAGGAGGGAAGGAAGATGGCCACCGTGCCTGGGGAGCCACTTTAGATAGGGTGTTCAGGGAACGTCTGTCTGACGAACAACATTTCAGCTGCAACATGAAAGATGTAGGTAATCAGCCATGGGAAGAACCGGGGGTGGTGGGAACAAAACCTGCGAAGGCCCAACAGCGGGGAAGAGAGTGGAGGATCATGGGACAGAAAGGAGGCTGTGTGGCTGACATATGTGTGAGAAGGACAGGGGTGGGAGATGAGGACAGCAGGGGCAGGGTCACAAGGGGCCGTGAGACGAGAAAACTCCAGGGTGAGAAGCTGTTGAAGGGTTTTAAGTGGGGGAATGGGGTGATTTATGTTTTTGAAATATTACTCTGACTAGGGTGTGGAGAATGTATTGGAAGGAGCCAGAGAGGAGGCAGGGAGATGGTGGGGAAGCTTTTGCAGAGTCCCGGGGAGAGGTCTGTGAGTTGGCGCACAGTGGTGGCAGAGAGGTAGAAAGAAGCAGACAGATTAGAGACATAATTTGGAGGCAGAAACAATGGTTATCATGGCTGCATTAGACTGGGGATGGAAAGAGAAACTGAGGAAACAAGGATGACTTTGAGGTTTCGATGTCAACATTAGTGGACAGTAGTGTCATTTACTGAGATGGGGAAGCCTCCAGAAGGAAAGAATGTATAAGAGGGAGGAAATTGGGGATTTAATGTTGCAAAATCTAAGTGTGAGGCATGCAGTGGCTGCATGGTGTGCTCCCCCCACCCCCTTCAAGACCAAGGCCCTCATCCCCCCAGCTGCCAGCAGCGTTGGCTGAATCACAGCTGAGTCTGTCCCCCAGGCCTCACCCTCGGCAGAAAGCAGCTGACTCTCAAGCTTACACTCCTTCCCTGGGGCAGCTCGCAGCCAATGATATACAAAGGTCTGCCCCTTGCCTCAATCTGGAACGACTTTGAAGGGTTATTCCAGCTCCAAAACTCCGTATGGGATCAGCTGAGCATGTCAAGACTGCATCGAGTTCCATATCTCCCTGTACCCAACCCTGCTTCTCTCACTCCGTCACAGTGTTCCCGAGGGCACCTCCCAGTGAACCTTCTGCCCACAAATCTCCTTATCAGAGACCCAGAACTCACACTAAGGCAGTTGGTGCCAGGAGTGGTTCTAGGAAGCAGACCCTAAAATAGGATTTTAGAGCTGCATCATCCTGCCAGTTAGATACAAGGGCCCCATGCCCCTGGCATCTGTACAGGACAAGGGTTGACACTTTCACTGGTAGTGCAATACCTCAGCCATTTGAGAGATATGGGGAAACAGAAATTATGAGGCAAAGAAATTCAGTGGCTGTTGCTGACTGTTGTTGATGCATTGGAGAAAGACAGTAAAAATGCTGAGGATGATTAATTTAATTATTAGTCAATTACCTGCTTCACACAGGATCCAAGTTGACATTGCTAAAGGGGACTCAGTGTGTTATCATGGTCTCCCTTTTAGAGTGAAAGGGGATGGGGTTCAGATAATAAATACAGTCCCCATAGGTACGGTTCATAGTGAGCCCTTGACGTCCCACTATGGGACCTCACTATGGCCCACTGGGTCCTTGAGGTCACCCAGTGATCATTTCTCCCTTCCCTGAACGTACACTTGGAATAGGTGAACTTCATCCTTGGCCAATGGGATAAAGAACTACTGTAGCAGAGAAGGCCAAGTGGAAGCCTGTGAAACAGCCTCCCTCTCCCCAGGCAAGACAACAAGTCAACAGCACTACTGTAACCCTGTGAGAATGGCATCTTTTAGTGTCCTGCTTCAAGATCTAAAGAATGCAGGACCGGTTGTCCTCATCACATTCCCATGTAACTCATCAGTCTGCCTGCTACAAAATTTAGATTGGGTCCTGTCACATGACAGTGGACTACCGCAATGTTAACCAAGAGTTAGCCCCCAAAACTGCTGTGCCAGATGTGGTATCTTTGCTAGAGCAGATTAACAAGGTTCAGATGCAAGATATATGACTATCGAGCTGGAGAATGTATCCTTTTCCACCCCTGTAAGAAAGGAAGACCAGAGCAGTTCATATTTATGTGTGACAGTCAATAGTACCCATTTACTTACAGACTTCCCCAGGGCTATGTTAACTCTCCCATTCTCTTATAATAGAACTCAGAAGGGCCTGGCCTGTGCAGACCCTTCACAGACTCCACTCTGATCCACGGTATCCATGGCATCAAGTTAATCAGATCAGATGAGCAAGAAGAGGCAAGGAAATTGGAGGTCTTCATATGATACCTGTACTCTAGCAGGTGGGAGATAAAGCCCAGGAAGATTCAAGGACATGTCATATCAGTGAAGTTTTTAGGAGTCCAGTGGTCTGGGGTATGTCAGGACATCCTCTCCAAAGGAAAGGACACTTGATTACATCTTGCTCTCCCCTCCATTAAGAATGAATTAGAACGAGCAGCAAACCTCTTTGGGTTCTGGAGACAGCCCAGGGACGATCATTCCAGGCAGTAGGGCTGAGCCTAATGGAATCGGCCACATGTGCCAGGCTGGACTTCAGAACTGCTAAGGACAGTGACTGTGGTGTGCCTCCTCATCCCTCCTTTTTAAACAGGGAGAGTCTCCAGGGGTCTGCTATGCCCGTCACACCGTTTTCTCTCAGGGGTTGGCGGTTTGGAGGAGATAATCTCTCTTTTGAGTTCACTGGTCTGCTGATTGAAATTGTTCAAGTAGCTGTCCCCGCAGAACCACGTGGGAGGACACCCGTCTGCACCTGCACCTGACTTAGATGACGCAGTCCTGGACTTTGAGCCTGAACATGATGCTGACATAGGATGACACTTTGGGGGTGGGGTGGGGTGGGAGGGGCATGCGTGTACTTTGCATATGGGGGTGTATGAATCTTCCCCCAAATGGCCACAACATTTCCCATCTCACCTGCTCTTCTAAAGCCTTGCCACTCCCTAAGCAAGAGGCGAACTCTGTCCCCTCCCCTTGAACTGCCTTTGTGACGGCCTCAACTATCAGAGGATGGTAGAAGTGATGCCGTGTAAGTTTTGATTTGTCACATGAGGTGACACAGCTCTCATGAGTGTCCTCATCTTTTTCTTAGAGTGTCTGACACTGAAACTCTGCCATCATCCTTCAGGGTTGCCAAGCAGCCCCTTGGAGAGGCCTCTTGTAGGGGTTCTGGCCGACAGTCCTAGCTGAGGTTCTTACGGCTGGCACAGGCTGCCAAATACGCAAGGGTGTGAGCCTTCTGATAATCCCAGCCTCTACTTGTCCTTCGAGCCACCCCAACTGATGCCACATGAAGCAGAGGTGAGCTGTCCCCATCGAATCTCAGATTTGGGACAACTGTGAAGAGCCATCCCAGTCCCAGAGCTTCCTGTGGGATTGACTACACACATGGAGAGGTCATATATGAATATGGAGGTCAAGAGAGAGGTCAGGGCCCAAGAGGTTAATTTGAAAGATAGCAGAATGTACGTGGTCTTAAAAGTCTTGGGTCTAGGTGACATGACCTAGGGAGGAAGAAGAGAGAGGAAAGGGGATGGAGGGCTGAGCCCTGGGGCACTCTATCACCTAGAGAGCTGGCAGAGAAAGGGGAGCTAGAAAGGAGGAGGAGGAGAAAGGAGAGCTCACTCCAGAAGCTGGAGAAGAAGATGTCCCAAAGGAGCAGGCTGCCGAGAGCTGGAGAACAGGGCAGTAAAATGTCTATGCAATTTGATACCCTGAAGGTCACTGGTTACCCGTCAAGAACAATGTTATTGTGGTATAGGGGGCAAAAGCCAGTGGAGTGGTCTGGAGAGTTGAAAGTCAGGAGGTGGAGGCAGCCTGCAGAGAACTGACGGGGGATTCACCAAACGTGTGAGGGCTGGTCTTCCACGTCATCAGAGGAGGACACAGATAGGGCTAGGTTTGCATCTAGAAGCAGAAAGGTGAGGGCTTTTGCCAAGACCGTTTGTAGAGGGAGAGCACCCATATAAAGGGTTCCAGCCCCAACCCTTCTAGCCTGTGTCTAGAAGATCAATCAACAATCCCACAATGGAAGTCCTGACCTTTCCCTTCTCAGAATTTCTGTGGCTCTCATTCTCTGTTGTCCAGGACTCCAGGCTTGTCTGCCTGGTGGGCCTGGGGGCTCCTGAGCAGGTCTTTGGTTCTTTTGTGTTCTCGGAGGTTCCAGAAAGTGCTTGGTTCCTATTAGAATCCTGCTTGACACTTGCTGATTGAGAGCTTATCAATTTCATCTGACAAACTGGAATTGCTGAGGGCCACCCGGGAATCCAAGCAGCTCATAAAGAAATTACATAACGTCAGGGCTTTTACAAGTTAACCCACCAGAGAGATCAGAACTCTCAGAGAAAGGAGAAGGTCCTAACAGGTCCCTGAGGTGGGTGGCTGATTGTCCTTGAGAACTAAGACAAGCTACAGGTTTCCCGGCAACCAGGGCGCTAGGGGCAGTTCATTGTCTATTAAACAAATGAGCTGTATTTCGTGAAATTTCTGGGTGCTGCTCCAACATTAAAAGGAGGCACTCTGTCTAACGGAGTTAGGTGCTATAAGTTCTGGGGTGGGGAGCTCTTTCTCTTTGATGCCAGGAGGAGAGGGAACCCTCCCCAGGAGCAGGAATTGTGACATCTCTGCTGCATGTCAGGCCCAGATGGGGTCCAAATGGCCGCAGTGGTCCCAGTTATGACAGTGTGGTGCCCTTGATGTCCCCAGGCTGGGAGGTCGGCAGGGCCAGGACTCTGGCTCACACCTCCAGGAGGAGGGAAGCTGTTTGGACCGTCAGCGGGGTTGGGGTGGGGGCTAAAAGTTGGAGAGCCCAGGTTGTAGGCAGCAGGTGCCCATTCTGGCATAAAAGGGGCCTGAGCTCTGTCTGAGGGGCCCCCTGCAGCAGGGGTCACTGTACCCCCACGGAGCATGCGTGGTTCTGCCAGCAAGGTGGCTGCTGCTTGCTTCAGACACCCAGACTCACAGCACAGCTGTTAGACCGTCATGTCCCCACCCAGGGTTTTGCAACTACACAGGGATGAGGCCCAGTACTGAATGATTTGTTAGCACTCACTTGGGGAGACACAGCCACCCGCCAGAACTGCATTTACCAGAGACCTCTGACACCGTCCACAGCTGTGGTCGGCAGGCTGCAGCTCACGGCAGCCAAGTCCAGGCAAGCTCTGTGACCAGGCAGAAGGAAAGGACACAGCCTCCTTCTGTCAGTCCTCGAGGACTGGTTTTTGTCTTTTACTTCACAGACAGCTTAAAATTGTTATGGAAAAACATTTTATTAAACATATTCAACTCGCTTCCAATGAAATGATTAATTTTTCATTTACAGTAGTGTCCAATGTTTGTCTTCTGTTCTTTTTTTGTCTTTCAAAACCAGCACCAAAAAGTAAAACAAAAATACCATGGGTACAGTACGTAATGTAAGTTTACTAATGGAAAATATATACATTTGACTCTGAAATGAAGAAAAGAGAACAAAGCAATGATGTTATTGCCATTGAGGATCTTTCCCTGTGTTCTGATTATATCAAGCCATGGTCAACTGAGAAGGTTTCATTTGCACCAACGAAAATAGCACCATAAGGTCGTAAGACTCTGTAGTTAGTAATTTGTGCAACCGAAAAGGTACAGTACTTGAGTGACAGTACAGGCTATGGTTAACAACAAAGAAGCGTCACTGTTGTAATCACAGGATTTCAATGTCTTCTGGACAAAGTGGAGCAAGACTGCCATGATGGCTTCACGGAAATCAATCATTGCTTGTGTCATAAACAGAAGGCGGGCTGGTGAGTTTCAGAGTAACAGTGCCAGCATGAGCCAAAAGAGCTCAGAAAAACACGGACTTTGGGGAACCAACGGGTGTGGAATAATAACGGAATCAATTACTTGCATTCTGAGGGTGTGAGGCCCTTGCCAGGGCGTCCAGTTGATAGTCAAGGTGGCCAAGGGGGACATTCAGAGGTACCAGGGAAAGTGCTCACCTGTGGGCACATGCCCGTGCTTGCCCAGCCAGGGTGGGCCCATGGGCCCATGAGGAACAGCAGGCAAGCCTTCCCTGGCTTCCTCAGCTGGCTGTCTCCACTCTGCTCCTCAGCCCCAGAGGCTGACAGCTTTCTGCTGATCTTCAGCGAAGTACAGCCCACTTGGGGTGAGGAGAAAACTGAGCCCTAGCTCCCCAAGAATTTGAGAGTTTTGTGCAAACAGGGCTTTGGGGAGTCTGCTGGCAGCCAAGCCTGAGCGGGGGAGGACAGCATTTTGCACAGGCCCTGGAGCAACCGCTGGGTTACACTGCAAGGTGGGCCACTCCGTCATGGCATTCTCTTGGCTCTTTCCACAGAGCACCTAAGGAAGTTTCTCAACACTTCTCACTGATTCAAGTGGAAACGAGTAAATTCCCTGCCATCCGACCACTTCTCTGCCCCTGGGGTAGTAAAAATCGAAAACCAAGACACAGCCCATAAGACAGGCTTGAGATGGCAGAGAATTTTTTTTCTTTCTGATTTAAGCTGATCCTAAAGTTGTGACATCAAAAACACAGATACATAAACACAGCACCAATAAACAAGGAGCACTCGGAGATGATCCCGTGGAGATTAGCCTAAATGAGATTCCCTCTGAAATAAGGGAGAAGGTGGGTTTCTCATGGTAAAGTCCTTGAACATAAGCACCCATCAAACGCCCACCAAGTTGGTCAGCAAAACAGACCTCCTGGCATCTAGGGTCCCTTCCTCCCAACTCCCGCGGGAGGCAGGGTCCTACTATCTTCCGTGCTCTCAAAGAGGCCACTCTTGTCATCTCCCTGGGCTCCGGAGAGGGCACAGCTCTGTTTTCAGGGTTGAGGGGACTGTAGGAGGGAAAGAGTGTCATTCCTGTCCCAGGAAGAAGACAGGTCAGTTATGAGAGCATGACAGTAATGAGTAATGCAGGGTCTGGGCTATGGGAAGGCTTGGTGAGCATGCAGTGATCCTGGCCTAGGCGGCACTCCTCCACTGATCCTGGCACAGCAGGCTGCGTGGCCCCTGGAGGAAATCCACCCTGTGCCAGGGCAAAGCAGCCAGGCCTGAGCTTGAGTCCTCAGAGGTTCTAAAAAGAATCAACTTCATATAGATGGCCAAGGTCAATGGGAAGCCATCTCCAAGGTGCAAAGCTTTATGCAGTATAGGCTAGAGTAGAGGAGGCCCCCAGAAGGCAGAATGGGAGCCCCACACGCCCCTGACAAAGCTGTCTTGAGCTTACCTTTATGCCAGGAAGCAATCCCGTAGCCCAAATTAGCATGTGTCCCATTTCACAGCACTTTGGACAAAGGCTCTTCTGTTTCCCTATGTGGTGGACAGCAGAGATCTGAAAATTAGATGCCTCCCCAAACCCAAACCCTTCCAGAATATTCTCCCCCACGTGGGTGGTGTGTAGCACTATGTGCCCCTGGTGTCCTTGTTGGCTTACACAGATTCAAACTCTCAGGGACAAGATTTCCAAGGCCAGGCCTGGGATCTAGAGAACACGTTCTCGGAGAGGCAAAGTACCGATTCTCGTGGTTCAAGAAGGGCTCTGGCCACCCGGCCCTCTCTGGAGAAACCAATAGCAGAGGCTCCCTGACATCTGTCCTTCCGTCCAGGGTGTTGCTGGCTTTCAGAATAAAGCCTGTTTTAACATGTCTCATTTTTTGGATATTCCCCCCGTGGTACATCAAGCACTCGGAATTCAAAGGTCAAAAGAAAGCCACGACAGAGGCATTCAATGACGTCTCTCTTTTGACAATTGTCTGTCAGAGGTGTTCCCTTTGAGGTACATGGAACCTTAGAAATTACAAATACTTTGTGACTCATGCCTATCTTTTCCATACTGTAGAAAGCCATCCAGTGGCTGTTAATAATATATTAAGTATAAAAGCACTAACGGCAAATGCCAAGTCCACTCTCAAGTTCTAGCGATTGGATTCTCAGAACAGCCTGTGGGTGAGCGGCGGTGTGCTGTGGGGTCCCGGCCGCAGGACTGGTGTGCTCTCGGGTGGGTGGGCTTTCAACTAGCCATGTCGTCAGGACTCAGACCTCGTGTCAGAGCATTGCGGGACCGCTGGGCCATGTGTCATGAGCTTGGCGGTGGTGGCAGCGGCTGGCGCATCTTGTTTGCATAGAAGTCCCTGCACGTCTGGCAGCAGCGCTGGTACCACCGCATGTCCTGGCAGAGGTTCTTTTCCCGGATGACCCGGCAATATACTGTCCACTGGTCCCGTGTGCATTTGTAGGTCAGAGCAGCTAAGGGGACAGTGGAGAGAGAAAGCCCAGGGGTTATGGATGGCATGTGGGCATCATGATGTATGCACGGAAATGGCTTGTGATATGACACATTCTGGGGCTGCCTTTACCCATGTGTACACTGGAGCCTTGCACAGATTGAGGACATTATACACCCTGCCAAGGCCACTCTGGAGGCTGCTTTCTCCTATAGCAGACACACTCATGTCCAACCTGACCACTTGGCAGAGTGTAGTAGTCTGCCTGCCTCCTCAGGGTAAGGGTGCTGCCCAACCTGCTTCTGAGCTAAGTGGCACTTACCATTATTTAATGACGGAGGACATCATCACTGCTGGCATTTATAAAACAGAACGGCATAGGGCAGTGGGCATGAAAGGGTCCACAAAAGCACAAGGTCATGGCACAAGCAAGTGGCCCAAATCTCCTTCAGGGTCTTGGTTGTGGGGACAGCAGATGCTGCCTGAGGGAGGTCTCTGGAGGATACCAAGCAGGCTCGTGCATGCAAAAGCCTGGGGTACACCTCTGCAAGCTCAAAGACCCCCAAGGAAGCAACTTAGAAACCCCTTCATTCTGGTGGCATTCTAGCATTGGGGAAAGGGGCTTTGGGTGGGAAAAGATTCCCTAGGGATTTCTATTTGGAAAAGCAGAAACTCTGATCAAAGGAATTATCCGATGAGTGTTAAACGTTCTTGTTCTTGTGCCACTGCCGGCCTAGACCATGGCCTGGTAAAGGGCCAGGTTTGGAGCGCTCACGGCTAAAGTGCTCACACGAAAGCTCCCTGCCGAAGGAAAGACTCCAGCCTATAAAAACCTCTGCCTTCTTCTCCAGCGTTAGCTTAAGAACGTCCCATGCATACAGCACCAAGGTTTCATCCTTCATTTCCAGAAGGAAGCACCTCCCTTTGCCCCCTTCATGCATGGGAGTCCTAAAACGTTTGAGGAACATTCTCCCCTGCTCCCCATTTGCGGGCAGAGGGCCTAGTGGGACGCTCAAATGTCTGAGACTCTAGTTAGCAAATGTCTTTTTCATGACAAGGAATGGAATCCCATCTCTGAAACCTCTGATCTTCTACAGAACTGACAAATGTCAGCCTCTCCAGACCTCAAATAAGGCCTGAGGAGGGGGCTTTCTGGTGTATAGGACTCCCACTGCCAGTGGGGACTCGCTGGCCGGGGGAGGCAGCATCCCCCAGAAGC
Organism: Equus quagga; assembly: GCF_021613505.1. Taxonomy (NCBI): domain Eukaryota; kingdom Metazoa; phylum Chordata; class Mammalia; order Perissodactyla; family Equidae; genus Equus; species Equus quagga. The sequence goes on along the minus strand of NC_060268.1, from coordinate 80,697,135 downwards.
CGGGGGCCAGCAGAGGCACTCACCAAGGCGAGGGGAGGTGATGGTGTTCACGTTGATCTTGTCATTGCAGACTTCTTGGTGGCACTGTCTGTAGGCTGCTGGCTTCGAGAGGGCAGGGCACTCGTTGCCATGGCGCCCAGTGACCTTGTGCATGCACTGTACCACACGAGACTGCAGGCCCTTCCCACAGGTCGATGAGCACTGCCAGAGACAGGAACAGCCTGAGCTGGGGGCCTGAGCTGGGCTGGGGACCTGTGGTGATGGCTTCACAACACAGTCAGCCCTTGGCCTGGCCCCTGCATGTCATTCTCAGGTGCTTGAAATAATTGTAGGACAAGAGGGCTGGCTGCCTACCAGCTGCCTGATGGAAGACTGTTTCAAGATATTATGAACGGCATGTTTGTGTGCCCTTGACATTTACCTGGTGAAGCCCTAACCCCCACTGGGATGGTATTCGGAGGTGGGTCCTTTGGGAGGTGATCAGGTTTAAACGAGGTCATGAGCATGGGGCCTCCATGACAAGATTAGTGTCCTTATAAGAAGACGAAGAGAGAACAGAGCTCTCCCTTTTCATCATGTGAGGACACAATGAGAAGGCAGCTGTCTACAAGCCAGGAAGTGGTCCTTCACCAAGAACCAATTGGCCAGCACCTTGATCTTGGACTTCTCAGCCTCCGCAGAACTGTGAGAAATAAATGTCTGTTATTGCAGCCTCCCAGTCAGCAGTATTTTGTTACAGCAGCTTGAGCTGACTGAGCCACAAGACAACTGCTGAAATACTCATTTATGCTGGTTGAATTTCACCTCCCACCCCTCTCACCCCCGTTCCAAGCAGAGAGCTGGGCTTTGCGAAATTCGTTGGTACCCAGGAGGGACTGGACCTGATGACCATGGGGCTCTCCCCAGCACTGTGTGCGGCATGAAGCTCCAGGGCCTTTGCCCAGCCCTGGGTGTGGAGAGGAGCCCAGTAACGACTGGCGTTGGATTCCCCATGAGCCTGAGGGTTGGAGGTCAGAATTAAGTAAAGTTAGAGAAAATGAAGAAGTTCAACCTTTCTTGCATAAGAGAGTCATGGACTAATATTGTGGCTGACAGTTTTAATTTAGACACCAAATCCCTAGGTGCTGGCATCTCTAGCACTTGTACACCTCGGTTTGCTAAAACCAGGCCAATGTAGTTCAACAGACCATCCCAACCCAATGAGTGGACTTGGCAAGATTTTCCCATGCGATTCTGTTCTCCTGTTTCTCTTCCTGTTCCTCTTCGCACACTTTTAAAAGTGTTTCACAGGGAGCCTGCCAGGTATCCAGCTCCTCCACCCTGATCCTGCACTCTGAGCATCTTGGCCCTTACTCACTCTCCCGGGAGCCCCTGGAATTGTCTCTCCGTTAAGTTGGTCTCTTCCCAGCCAGAGAGCTAGGTCCACATTTGTACTCTCTCCATCTAGCGTCCCCCAGCACCCACACAACCCGTGATTTACAGGGTTCTGAGAGCACTCTGCAAAACTTTAATAAAGCAAAGGCCACAGGTGCAGTAGCCCAGCTGGAGTTAATACCAGCACCTCGAGGTGGAGAGATGGGAGTGGGGTCTTCCTCTGAACGCGACACATGGCGAGGATGCCAGATGCCATCTGGATCATATGCCTCCCCATTTCCTCCCCCGTGGGCCTATCACAAAAGAGGTGGGAAAACCACAGGTGGTCCCACTGTGGGCTCTGGCACTCCCACACAAGAATGGGCTCTTTCTCCAGTAGGCAAGCCTGGCCCCAGGGCCTCAGCTTTGTGCCTTGCTCCACATCCCATCTTCTGGAAAAACCCATCAAGAGCTGCTTGCAGCCTTGAGAATTCATTGTGCATTACAAATGCATATTTCTGGGCTCTACTCCAGGCCTCAGGAGTTGGCATGGAAGCACACAGAAGTCTGAGGGGTGCTGAAGTGGAGGGATGAGGTCACATGAGGAGGTTCCCACCAACGGGAGGCCTTGAACATGGGACAGGTGCCACAGCAACGTGATTTCTGCCTGGAGGGCATCTTGAAGGGATTTGGCTGCTGGTTGGGATCTGCTGCATGGAATTACCTGGCGAGCTTTTTAAAATCCTTCTGTCCCAGAGCAGTCAACCAGTGCCTCTGCAGGGGGCACGGGGCACCAGTGTTTTTAAAGCTCTCCAGGTGACTGCATGGGCAGCCGGAGCTGAGAACCTGACTTACCCTGAACGGCTTCCCAGGGTCCTGTGTGGAGTGTGAAGAGCTTTCTTATGATGAAGTGGGTGGGTACTTATGTGCAAATATGTGTAATTAGCAAGAACGACATCTAGCGACCCGCTGACTGCAGAGTTTACTCACAGGTGACAGTGTGCTTGAATATAAGGGGGTGAAGGCTTTCATGCAAAATTATTCTTGGAAAAGACTGAGTTGCCTTATCTTTAAGGAATAAAAAACTTCTCACAGTTCAGGTCAGGGTAAGGGGTGCCCTCAATTATTTTGTAGCAAGATCACCCAGGGTTTAAAAACAAAGAGGCAGAGAAATTTAACTCTCTTCTCCTGGAGGCAGGACTTCAAAATCACAAACGAGCGAGGATGGTATGAGAAATGTTTAAAGATCACTTAAAAAGTAATCTGGTAAGTGGTTATCCCAGGAGCCTGGGAGTCCACCCCAACAGTGTGAATGAAGGAAAAGCCCAGACGGCCAGGCAGGGCAAAGTCCTGTGGATGCAGAGCAGTCATTCCAATGCAGAGTCAGGCCAGCGCGGAGCAAAGGTAGGCCACGGCTCGGGAGGATGTCCAATGAGCGGCACAGAAAGAGTCAAAAAAGGTGGCATCTCAGTGAACCCAGATGGCGGAGACCAGGCGCTCTGGCAAACGGAACAGGTGACTCAGAGAGCGGAGCGAGTGATGATGAAGACAGACATTGCAGATATTAGGTTGCACCTCACAAAATTGCTTATATTCAACTATTTTTGACCCTCCAGAAGCAGTAGTTTCATCAAGTTCAACTTTAAAATATGCTAGAGAGAGAAAATAGCAACATTTCTAAATTAAAACATCATGGAGGGCTGGCCCTGTGGCCTAGTGGTTAAGATCACGTGCTCCACTTCGGTAGCCCAAGGTTTCACTGGTTCAGATCCTGGGCGTGGACAAGGCATGACTCCTCAGGCCACGCTGAGGCCGCGTCCCACATAGCACAACTAGAAGGATCTACAGCTAGAATCTACAACTATGTACTGGGGGGACATGTGGAGAAGAAGAAGGGGAGGAAAAAAAAAAAGATTGGCAACAGTTGTTAGCTCAGGTGCCAATCTTTTAAGAAAAACATAATGGATAACTTTAAATATGAATGAATAACTACATGAATAAGTTACATATTTTAAGTAGGCATCTGACTCGTCCACCTACACCATGAAAGACTTTTATATCTAAATTGGTCATAAAATTAAAAAAAAATCCCTGCTCCTTGGGAAAATGGGCTTACTGCGCACTCAGGGCCTTATTTCCATGACTGTTTGCATTAACGAGGCCCACCGGGGAAGGGACGGACCTGGCGCTGATGTACAGGCAACACCAGTAGCCTTTTCTCTTCAGATCTTGACTTGGACCCTTGGCTCTGGCACCACCTGCTACAGGAGACACGTCCAGCAGGGAGAGTGAGGTATGCTCATAGTCCTTCTTGGAGATGGGGGGCCTCCAGGGTGGGGCAGGCAGTTGTGGGGTTTCTGGGTCCCCCCAAAACTGCACAGGTTAACAGAGAAGGCACCGTGACTATGGCCGTCTTGCTCTCATGGCATCCCTTGACCGCAAGGTACCCAGGCCATGCGGGCCGGGCAGTGAGCCTGGCTGAGTTACTTCCTGGCCAGGAATGCCAGGAAGCGTTCCAACGTCTTTTGCAGGTGTTGTTATTACGTATGTGAAGTCAGGGAAAGGGCTCAATCCTGGGCGGGGGGGGTGTCTATTAAAACCAAGTGCAAAATTGACAAGGTCTCCGCTCGGAAGTGATCAATGACCATTGTAAACCTCAGGCAATCGGGGTGACCTTGAGGACTAATCTCCCCTCTGAAAGTTCTTAGTCTTGCTTGACATGCTCTGGGGCCCAGGTGGGTGGGGGGAAAGGACAGCATTCATGACACCCCAAGCCATGTGCAGGAGGCATGTTCGCTTGTCCTGTAGGCTCACTCATGAGGTTCCACAACAGCGTGGACCATTCCCCAACAATCCTAAGAGGCGGATGTTGGCCACTGAGCTTGGGGGCAGTCAGTACCTTACCTAGGGTCACAGAGTTAGTGAGTGGCAGAGGAGGGACAGGATCCCCAGCTGCCCCCTCCCACCTACTGATCCACCTTCCCATATGAATTAGAGGTTGTACTGGAGGGAGCTTCTATGGGGGGGCCAGGAATCAAAAAACCAGGTCATCTCCCAGCTCCACCATTTCTTCCTTATCTTTCCTAGCTTGGGTCACTGGTTTTTAACTCTCCATTCTGGACAAGACCTGCTCCGTGAGATCCTCCATGAGGGTAACTCCAAACTTCTCCCACAGACTCGTGTCTGTTCTCACGACTCTCCGGCACCTCCAAGAGACAGGGCTGGGCCAGGCAAGAGGCTGGGGACTGACCCTCAGCCACCTTGGGGACACTTTGAGATCATGCAGACTCTGGCCCTCAGAGAGATCTGACTCAGTTTAGGTTTTGTTAAATTTTAGCTGGAGTCCTAGGGGCTGCTGTTCACGCAGCTCTGGGCTATGAATGGCTTGTGCTCACTTGGAAGAACTCTGGAGAACACTGGGGTGTTTGCTTATCCATGTGGGAACTGTGTCTGAGGCAGCCCCACAGAGGCTGCCTCTCAGTGTGTTAGGTGAGAAGACCGAGCGGCATGTAGAGAAACCAGCCCATTTGTGTTCAATGCCTGTGTGTGTGGACTGTATGAGAGTTCGGAAGATCAACCATTAAAACCATTTACCGTGCTATCATCTGGTGTGTGGGACTAATTTTTCTCTTTCTATAATAAAATAGAATTACCTACTTAATTAAAGATAAAAGTGGAGAATTCTGCCAATGACCCTTTGGTGTGGCTGCCACCTTCCACGCCTGCTGCATTTTGAGTTGAGGTGGTGCCTGGCATGCTCCTGGCCTAAAATCCACACATGACTGCACCCTGTTTGACCAGAGTTTCACCAGGGACCCAGCGGTGCGGGCAGGATGGGCCTATTAGCATGCTGCATGCCCCACTTACTAGCTATGTGACCTCAGGTAAGTTACTTAACCTATCTGAGCCTCAGTTTCTTTATTTGTGGCTTGGGGATAATAAAACCTTCCTTGCAGAATGATTTCTATGATTAGAGACAGCTTGGAGCAGGTGCCTAGCAGGGAGTCTGGGAAGGAGTGGGCCCTCAATGAGCACTGCTATTATTATTAACAACAGCATGCCAGGGCCAGGAGCAGAGAGAGCTGACCAGGGAGTCCCTGGAGCCTGGGACGGTGCTGAGTCACCTGGCCTATGTGCTTAGCTCTCCCCGGGCCGCCATGCCCCGATGCCAGGCCTCCACAGGCAGGTGTGGACGTCCACCTTGGCCTGGCTCCCGGCAATCATCTGGCAGCTCAGCCAGACAACCTCTGGAGCACAATTAGAGGCTGATTTGGCCCTGAAGACAAACGAAATTCCAGACAGGTCTGAAGGGTGCTTTTGAACGGCATCCCCTGTAACCTGAGCTCCCACATGAAGGACAACAGGGGCACAGACAACCAATTCCATCCCTCCCCTCAGCCTCCGCTTTAAACAAACAGCCAGGAGACCACAGTGAATCCTGATAGCATCGAATTAGCCCCAAGCATCGCTGCGAAGCCATTTCTCAGGCTTTTAAAATCCAAGCAAACAGATCTATACAAAACATATCTGGTCTTGTTTGAAGCACTCTTTCACTGCTGGATATTTTTTTCAAGTCGCTCATTACATTAAGATTTAATGTGGCTCCTGGAGCCTCGGGAAATGGAGACAAAGCGAGCAGCAATAAATCCACCAGAAAAGCTCCTTGCCAGACGAGCTGAAGTAAGGGCAGCCCCTCATGCCCCCTCCCAGCAAGTGCCTGCAGCTGAGCGTCACTAACAGGGCCTGGTGATCAGCCACCACCCCACGGGCCTTCCCACTCGGAGGGGGAGTCTAAGACACTTGGGGTGGAAGTTTCCTGGAAAAGCAATAATGAAATAAAAAGTCTCAGTGCACAGAGAGCAAAACGTTCATGGCAACAAAGGAGAGAGAGAAATATTTGATTTGGGTTTACTCACAGGCTTGTGACGCAAACTGTGAAGTGACTGTGAAAAAGAGAGATCCCTCTAGGTAGACAGTTTCCTGCAAAAGTGGGCAGACCTCTGTTCCTCAGACCCAGGGGACAGCAAGACATGGGGCAAGCATTGCTGGCTTGACTTCTTTGGATTAATAATAATAAAATAACGATAACAGCAGCAGTGCCCAACTTCCGCATGCCCACCATGGCCTGGAGGCTGGGCTCGTTTCTCCTCATTAGTCCTCGTTAATCCTGATGCTAACAGCCAGGGCAGTGCTTGGAACACAGTAGGTGAGCCAAAGGCATGCATGGCGTCTGCAGGGCACAGCCACGCCTTTCAGAAAGGCAGAATGTGAGGCTCAGAGCATCCACGTAACTCTTCCCAAGTGACACAGCCCTGGCCTCTCTGCCGGGCCTGCCCGCCCTGAGGCCCACACTCCTCCATGGCCACACCATCCCCCAGCAGGGAGGAACCAGGTCTCTGTCACCACACAGAGGCCCGACCCTGATGACAGGCTCCACCATGACGAGGACTCCCTTCCCCTGCTTCTCCCAGCTGTAAAATCATGGCTATAAATAACACCAGATCCCAAAGGGATGTTTTGAGAATTAGCTAAAGGAGGTTGTAAAAATCTCAGGAAGAGGAAAACGCTGTAGGAATGTTTAATACACGCATGAGCTCTGGTTCCTCCAGACTGGGGCACAGGCAGGGGCTCCCTCCACAGGCTCCGGGAGCAGGAGACGGGGTTAGGGTGAGACGATGTGAGGATGAACCCTTTGCACACAGGGTGACCGCCCCACGTCCTCACCGAGCCATTCTCTGAGGGGTCAGCCTGCCTGGGGCAGGTCCGGATAGCAAATGAGAGAGCAGGGCAGGGGGAGAAAATACCCTGAGAGCAATTCCATTTTCTCTTTGTGTCTGAAAGGCACTTGGCTGGTGAAATGTCAAAAGCTCTTCAAAAGCATTTTTGACAGATTTCCCCCCAGACTTGGCATGAGCAATGCAAACCTCGGAAGCTGTTGAAACCTGAAATAGCAGGTTTAAACAATAATGAAAATCCCCACTGTCTTTGCTCCAGCCTTGAAATTGGAAAAGCCTTTTTAGACACAGACACACACACACACACACACAGACAGACAGACAGACAGACAGACAGACAGACACACACACACACACACACACACACACACACACACACACACACACACCCTTCAACTCATACTCCCTTTCAATCTGCTTTTTCCTCCTGCCTTCAGCCTTAGCTTTGGGTTTCCCCCTATCTCTCTGAATTTGCAGCCTGCTGAACTACAGATTCTGGTTGGGACATCATAGCTAGGGAAGCAGAAGGCCGAGCTGACCCCTGATGACCTGCAGGGGCTGGCTATCCCAGGAACTCTTGATTCTGGCTGGCGAGACTGGAGCCTGGAGCACGGAGCACAGAGGAGCCTGCTGGGGCCGCCCTCACTGCCTCACCTCGGGCAGAAGCTGTTATCAGTTTGGTAACTCAGCTCTCCCATCAGCAACTGTTTCAAAGACCCCCCACCCTCCCAGAGCAGCATGGCCTAGGTGCCCAGCAAATGCTGCAGAAATGTCTCCTGCCCCTGAGCCATGCTGTCACCATGCATGGGTTCCAGGGCAGGGCACGCACGGGCCTGGACCATGTTCAAAGAACTGTTCTTCTAAGACATAAATCTTTTACAGACCCATTTAAGAAATGAGATTTTGCTGAGAGATCAGAGACCTGTGGCTGTGATGGTCGATGACGGTGAACTGATAAGTGCACCTACTGGGCATTTCCCACGTGCCAGGCCTCGGGCTAAGTGCTTTATGCGGATGTCATTCTTGCTGCAGTCAGCCCTATGGGGCAGGTACCCTTAGACCCATCTGACAGAGGATGATGCTGGTTCAAGATGAGACGAGGCCACAGCAGAGCAGGGACATGGACCTGTGTCGTTCTGACCACGGGCCCTGCTCCGAGGTCACTGACATGGCATGTGATGAAACAAAAGTGTTCCTTAGAGATGACAGTTTCTCTGATTCAATGGTCAGGTCCAGCGGTTAGAACCTGGAGTAGGGTGAGGGGAGGCCCGGATGCTCCAGCATCCCCACTCTCTCATCTCTCACTCCACGCAAAGGCAGCTGTTTTGATGAAGAACACGGGGTGAATGGAGGGGCAGCAGGGGAGCAGAGGGGCAAAGGCAGTGGCCTTTCGGCTGTTCAGCTCACATCCACACAGGCGCCTCTCCTGCCAATTTCCGGGGACTCCACGGCTCTACAGCAAACTCATTTCTCTAAACTGAGCAGGTACGGGTCCTGGACTTCTCTTTGTAATCCTCTGACCCAGTCACAGGCTCTCGTCACCCACACGAAGTGTTCCACACAAGGGAGTATCTGCCCCCTCTCCCTCCTGCCCCTGCCCAGAGATTGAGTTTGGATGACCCTCCTTTCACTGGCTGCTCACAGAGTAACATCATCAAATGGAGGATTTGCTTATAACTATCTTCATGCAGAATGCTGGCTGCCTGCATGCTATGTTTCACACATCTCAGAAAAGAGCCCTGCTGTCCCCAGTGCCTCCCATGTTTGCTCTTTGATGCTCAAGTTTCTTTTATTAAGGACTCCACTTTTTATTTCACAAATAAGGGGAAACTTAACATTCAAGATCTCCCACAGAGACAACAGATTTACACTAAAGTGTAAATGATTGATACAAAGCCCTAGGGAAGCAGGTTTTGACAGGTGATGGGGGAGAGTAGGCAGGCTGGAGAGCGAGTGGGTACACGCTTGATTTTATAACAAGCACAGGCCCGTGATGGTTAGGACTGAAGGCATCTTATAGTTCAACTTCTTCCTGTTTCAAATTAGAAAACTAAGCCTCTGATGTTATGGTGCACTTGAAAGAAAAGTGGATTGGGAGCCAGAAGGCAGGGACTAGACTCCAAGCCCTGCCATTTTCTAGTTGTGTGAGCTTGGAAAAACAGCCACATCACCACTCTGAGCCTCAGTTTCCTCATCTGTAAAATGGGGATAGGTGGCTGTGAGAATCAAATGAGATAATGTGAGTGAAAGTGCTTTGTAAATGCTAAAGCATTGGTGAATGCCAGGGGCCATTGTGACTGTCCCAACAGAAGTAGCATCACCTGCCGCCAGCACCCCCATCTGTGGCTTCCCAAGGCAGGGGCTTCCTGGGTCCCACAGCACTGTGTTCACACCCGCCCAGGGGGACTTGGTGTGGCCTACTATGGTTGGTGCCCTGTCCATATCTAGGCTGGGTCATTGCCCACTTTTGTACCCCTAGTGCCCAGCACAGGTCTGGCACAGCACAGGAGCTCAGGAAGTGTTGGTTGAATCACACTGACTTCACCACAAGCCCACAGCAAGCGGGGGCCCCAGCTGGGCAGGCAGGCCGGCCGGCCTTGCAGGGTTGGGGGATCAGTTCCCATCAAAGAAAGTACAGGCTTGGGAAGTGGTGCTGGGTCTGAAAAGCTTTCTATAACTAACTAACCCGTCTCATGACATAAGGTCTGTTCATTGCTAAGGCCACAGAACCTGAGCCCTCATCCCCCTGCCCAGAACACAGGAAGACCTCTAACAGCCATCTGGGGGATACCCCACTGCAGCAATGTTCGAGTGAGAGGCTCTCCCTGACGCCCTCCTAGGTCTGTGGCTCACAGGTGTTTGCATGCTTATTGCTTCATCTGATCTCCTAAGGCCTCTGGGAGGTGCTGTTGTCTCCACATTACAGAGGGAAAGAGGAGAGGGGCTTGGGTGTGGAGGGGCATACCTGGGGGTGACTGACGCCTTGTAAGTCAGACCAGCTCCCTTCTGCGGGATGTCCACTGGCACCAGGGAGTCAAAGACCACTTTGATCTTTTTAGTAAAAGAGAAGGCTATGCTCTTAACACTGAGAGCCAACAGTTTTCTTTAAGAACACCATCTATTAAAATCCCTCCAGAATAATTTGTTTCTAATTAGAAACACCCCATCACTCAGTGGTGATTAATGCCTCTGGGCTTGAAACTAAAGCATCTCAACTTCTGATCAAAAGTCATGCTATTCCAGAAAGAAGTTCAATTTCTTCCTCCCCCATTTTAAATGACCTCTCCCTTCTCCCAGGCTGAATACGTGGACTCAGCATTAGTGGACAAAAACAAGGATTTGCACAAACCTGGGAACAGCTAATATCCTGGGAAGACAGGCAGCTGCAGGTCATGTTTCAAACATAGCAGAGCAGTAATAATGCCCTGGGCAGGGATGGAAATGTGAAGTCTGTCCCTCATATGGACTCTCTTAGGGTTTGGCCATTTGCTAGGGCTGGGGGAGGGAGAGGCAATTCCAAATTCCCCCCAGGCCTGCCCTGCCTCACCAAAACTTGACGCACTATTCTCAGGCACCCTCACCCAGCTACGGGAAGGGACGGGTGCCAGCCCCTTCCTGAGGGGCCACTGGTCCTTCCCGCTTCAGGGAGGGCAGGACAGCACCTGTGGCACGTCTTTGGACTGGCCCATCCATCATCTCCCTGGAGACAGGCTTATCTTTCTCAACAACACCTTGGGGCCAAGTGACGGAGTGCTTGGATGGAAGATGTCAAAGCTTCCAGATTCACTGATACTTTGACGGTGTTCAGACTTCTATCCAGTTTCCTTCTGGGCAACTTGCTTGCTGCCTTCAAAGCCTGGCAAGTGGGAGGTCTGGAGACTGCTTACAGGAGATTCATGGTGATGGGTATAAAAGTGCACTGACCCCAAGTGTGCAAGAAGGGCACCATCTGAAAGCTGGACCGCAAAGACAACACGCAAATTGTAAAGCAAATCCAGTCTGAACAGGCGGAAATGTCAGGGGAAGACCTATCGCATGGAATCCACTTACACTGCTCTGGTGACCCAAGGGAGCGAGGACAGGGACCCCCACAGGAAACTGTATTCTTTCCACCTCTCCAGAGAAGGCACAGGGCAAAGCAATGGGCAGATTTCTGTAATTGTACCGGAGTGTGCATACCAGCCCACCCCAGTGATGGCAGAGGCGGAAGGGAGTGGCGGTGAGGTGGAGTGCTGGGGTGGGGGTGGGGTCTCTCAGTTGAGTCTGTGCAGCCCACCTCCCCCACCAGCACTTGCTCCCAGTATAACCATGCACACACATGGACTTCCAGTTCAGCACCCAGTCGCTCTCTGCTTGGTAGAACAAGCCTGGCCTGGGCCCTGGCTCTGGCCAGAGCTGGTGCCAGCTAGGGAGGGGTAGCTGGCTTCCACCCATGCTGAGTGCTGTCCCCAACAGCTCAGTGCACACCAATCAGATGCCAATGGATGTTAGCCCTGGACAGAGGCCGAGATCTTCACATTCTGTTGATCTTTCTTGTTCTTACCGCCAGGGATAACCCATCAAGCTGACTGTGGCAAAAAGCAGGCACCGTGGCCTCCCAATGCCTTACTTTTCTGAAAGCTGGAAGGTGTATTCACCATGGCCTAGTTAGTGAAAAGAGGAAGACCAGCAGAAGGCCCTGTCTTGTCTGGACGGCACGCCCGGTGCGCCGCGTGTATGGTTTATCAGACAGTGTCCTCAGCCCAGGAAGGCCCGTGAACAATGAAGGAGGGAAGGCTCAGGCGCCAAGCCACATGATGCACGAGCTGCTGGATCTTGGGCAGCACAGCACTGAGCTTCTCAGGTACTGTTCACATCCAGCCTTTGGTGTTTCGCTGCTCCCAGTACTGGGAAGTTCATAGGAGGTAAGAAAACAAAAATGTCCTCCTGGTCCTCAAAATCAGAGTGGTTAGACTGGAGAAAGCCAGGCCCTGCCATCAACAACGGTCTGCACGGCACCCTCAGGATCCGCAGGGCACCCTGTGGCTCAGAGGCACTACCAGGGGCCTCCGGAGCCCTTCTTGGTCTGTGTCCACATGTGTACTGAGCTCTGAATTGGGGTTCAGGAGCTTAGACTCTGCCAGAGGGGTGTGGGCAAGTCCTTAACCTCTGAGTGTCTACTCCCTCTTTTGTAACACAGGGATAATGTCCCTGGCCGGAGGGGACTGGTGGCACCAGGTGCAGGGTTACACTGCAAAGAGGAAATGACACCAGGTACCCCCCTGGACCCTGTCAGGTGCACGCAGGCCAGGCCCAAACTGTCCACTCCTCACCTCTGCTTCCTGCCCAGGGACACCAGTGACTGCGGGATCACCCTTCAATAGTCCAGGCGACATTTAGGGTATGACTACTAGGATCCTGTCAGTTCCTGGACTATAATGACAGCTTTATTCCAACCCACTCCTGCACATCTCGAGTCCAGACAATGTTATTCTGCCTGTCACTGTGTTAGGTAGTTTCCCCCTCCAAGACCTCGGCACTCTGTGACCTCTCAGGTACAAAGGAACCACCAAGTCTTTAGACAATTCTGACACAGAACATTCACAAATGTTTTCTTATTGATCAGAACCTAAACTGTTGAGAGCTCGCCTACATTCCCCTGGGCTTTGGGACACACTGGTAGCCTTTCTTAAGCTGTGTCTGGACCTGCTGGGATAGAAGACAATATTTCTCGACATGGTTCTATAAAAGGGTGGGCAGCCCAACTGAGAAGAGGAAATTAGATCAGACAGAACAGGTTAGTCCCGGGCACTGTGCCTTGCAACACTGTGGACACTGGGTGAGGGACCCCAGGCGGGCGTAGCTATCTAAGTGTTTAGTCACACAGACTGGTACCTTGGAAGCTCTGAGACCTCTGAGAACTAGCAGGGTCGATGTTAATAATTCCCGTTTCAGAGAGAAGGAGACCGAGGGCCAGAGAGGTTGAGACACATTAAGTGGTGAGTCAGAGGGAGTCAACCGCTTAATGTCTCTATCACAAGACTCCAGGTTCTAATGGCATATTTCTTCTGCAAGAGCCTTGAAGTGAAATCTCTCCTCCAATGTAAAATTCATCCTGGCAGCCCCCAAATAAGCTTTATTACATTCACGTGTTTATTTTTTGGAGCAACTGGATTGTTGGCCTGGGTACTATTGCTTTGGTCAGATGTTTTGATCAGGGAGTAAATAGGAAGGAGGTGTTTTTGATCTTGGAAATCAGTGTTATCCAGATGCTGCATTTTAGCACAGCCAGCAAACTGGAACCTGAGAAATTTCGCTTTTATGTACTTCAAGGGTTTGGAGGAATTTGTATTCTGACTGCTGGGGTAGGGTGGGGTTGGGGGGGGGGTGGTTGCATTTCTGTAAGGACCAGATTCCGACAAGTTTTGCTTCCCAAAGGACAAACCACTCCTCCTTCCATAAAGCAGAGGCAGAAACCAAATTTCCTGCCTGGGTCAGGTGGGTAGGTTAAAGTGCCAAGTGGCTGTGAGGAGCCTGGAGAGCTGGAGAACCATGGCCTGGGAAGAGGCGCCAGCCCCCTCGGCCTCAGTCACAGTGGCCATGTGAGGACGCAGGCCATGTTGCCACGTTGCCATGTTGACAGATTTCTGTAGAGAAGCCAAAATCCAAATTTTCAGGTGAAATCTTCCCGTTTCTAAACATTAGCAACTAATTCCAAAATGTCTAAGATATTGTGCGGGCCACACAAAAACTAGTGGCCCTCAGGCCACCAGTCTGCAACCTTTGAAGAGACATTAAGAGAAGCAAACAGGGGTGGTGAGGGGGCGAGTTTTCAGTTGCTATAATAGCATAAGGAACCACAAACACACTCTTGTTAGAAATTTTCATTAGAAAATTAGACAGAAAATGTCATTAGAAATTCTACACTGTTTGGGAAAAGGCTCTCTAGAAGACACTGGATGGTTTTCATGTGTGACAATGGTACTCACCTCAGGCCCCAGTAAACAGGAATCAACCAAAGATATCAGGTGAATGAATAAAACAAAGGTTAAAGGGCAAAGAACTTTTTAACATTCGATTTACATTCGAATGCCTTTTAACCCTCGCTGTCCACAGGGTCTTGAACCCTGGGCTCTGGGAGGTGGCTCTTTCCTTCTTACACTCCAAGGGCCCTGTCCTACCAGCCCCTGCATCCTCCAGATCCCGGCCCAGGGGTCCTGGAAACAAATGGAAGTGCTGTTGGCCCACAACTCCCTCCTTGTCTGCCTCGGCCAAGGCTCCACACGTTTATGAGACTCTTGTGATGGTGGGGTGGCCAAGCCCACCGCAGGATGCTGGGGTACAGCCAGCATGCTGCACGGGACCCCTGCCTTCGGCTCTGCGGTGCAATCATCTCCCTTCCGAAGGCACAGTGAATGCACTCCGCGCGGGGTCACCAGCAGGTGCAGAGTTTGGAAAGAAAGTGAATTTGCCTGGTTAGATGGGGACCACCTAGTCGAAATGAAGCCCATGAGAGAGCTGAGTTCCTGCTTCTCGAGCCCCCTGCGCTGCCAGGGAAATGCAGGCGTGCTGGACTCACCTTGGACCAATCCCCAGTTTTCCACTCATAGCAGCCTGAGTAGTCTTCGCACACCTCCTCAGCTTTCGGCCTCGTGGATGCATCGCATTTTCCTTGTGAGTTGGTGCACGTCACTGTCCGTTTCTGCATCCCTTTACCACAGTTGGCAGAACACTGTGAGACACCGTTCAGAGATTTAATCCAGTCCAATTCAGTTCAAGTCCACCAACACCTATCAAGTCCCTACTATGTGCCAAGGATGAGGATGCTGTGTTTCTACCCTCAAAAAGCTCCTGGTCTTCTAGAATCTTATGCACACAGTCCCAGCTAGGACTCCAGCCAAGTAGCCAGTGATCGGGGGATAGTCATAGGAGTCAGGAGTAGGGAGAACTCGGGCTACCCAGTAGGTCAAACCAGGAGAGAGAAATTTAGTGGCCTGTTGCTAGGTCCAAAATACAACACAGTGGGCAAGTTCACAGGGCAAATGCTGGTGGACCCTCCAGTGGAGCAGGGGCCAGGTGGAGCCAGGTGAGGAAACTGAAGCCAAGAGGTCTGAGGCCCTGGCTCCTCCCAGCCACCCTCCAGGTCCTCTGCTCTCCTTCGGCCATCCCAGGACAGAGGCACTAGTTTGGGGTGGAAAAGGAGGAGACAGAAAGGAAAGCCACAGGTGACTTTCACATCAGGCAGCTGGCCAGCCCTTGTGGAGAGCTTCAATGATGGTTTTAATGTGGATGCTAAGAATGGTAACACAGCAATGTTCCCTGTGGTATTTCACTTCCTGGGAGACATGGAGGCAAGAGACAATGTGGGGAGGGGGCCTGAGTAGGGCCTGAGGAGTGACAAATGACGTGTGAGCCTCAAGAGTTCAAGATTCCCATGCCCTCAGGCAGCAAGATCCACTGGAGGGAGAGACGAGAGACAGAGTGGTGACAGGGCACAAACATGGCGGCCCTGTGGTTGGTGTCTGGAGCCTGCTCCTGGCCTGCTCCCTTCAGTGCTTACCCACCTCAAAACACAAAGCAGAAGAAAGCCCAGGCAGAGGGACCTGTGACCCTGGGAGGACACAACACACAATGTGCACGAATTGGCCAGCAAGCAGAGGTGACATGGCCTGTGAACTGGGGAGCCAGCGGAAGCCCTGTCCCCACTGTGGATGCAAACAGGTAACTCTGCGGAGACAGTGGGCTGACGGCTGGATCCTGCCAAGCTGTACAGACAAAACGAGACCCAGGCTGCCCAGGAGATTCCGAGGGAGAATCCTCCCCACGGCTCGTCCCAGAGTTATGGTAGGGGGTGCTCACGAGCCGTAGGAGCACAAAATGGAGCCCTAACAGCTCTAACTTCCGTTTTCATATTTGCTAGATTTATCAAAAGTACGGGAGGCCACAGCAGTGATTGTCCTGAGCTACAGCAGATTCAACTTTTAAAAAGTTCCACTGTATCCACTAAAAGAACATACATAAAGCACAAATGTATTCTTTATATTTGTTATTAACATTTAACCTAAAATGTTATCTAGCTTCATTTCTCCTATTAATTCAGTTTAGCTCTCCCTCTGAACGTCCCAGTGGTTTTTTGTTTTTTTTTCTTGTGAGACTAATTGAGACTGCTTTGTCCTAAAAGAAATACAAATGCTTCCGGACCAGTTGTAGTATCACCTGCGGGGGTTGGGAGAGCACACATATTTGGTCTTGTGTGTGGGGTTTATAGGGACCTCAGATGCAAGGGGTCAGCCATGGCAGGCTGGATGCACAGGGCCTCCTGCGTAGGATGGGTGGGCCCAGGAGGGCTGCCGCAGGGAGCCCTGGGGTACCGCCTTGTGGGGCCATCCCTCTGCTTCTCTGCGTGGCAATGCTTTCTGACCATTTCATCAACTCCATCCTCACCATTTGCCTTGTGGGCTCCTCCTGGCACCAGAACCCACACCACTGGCTTCTTCTGCAACTAGGAGCCTAGTTGCCACTTCTGCCTGAGTTCCTGCTTGGTCTTACTCTATCCTGTATTCCTTGCTCCTTTCCCTTGACTTTCACTCACTGTCCAGCCTGTTTCTTGACCAAACCCTAGCTCAGTCTCTTTCAACCAGTAGCCCATTGGCCGGAAGCCTTTGGCCTTGGCAAAGGGCAGTGCTGCAGGCTGGGGCTGCCTTGGAAGCGAGCTAGGAGGGCAATGTTCAGTTTCTGTCTCAGCTTCTAATCCAGGAGTGCTGACTGGAAGCGAAGGACAGGAGAGAGTCATCCTTCTCGATATTTGTTCCTCATTCTAACAAAGCTGGGAAGAAGCTGGGGAGCAGCTGGGGAGAGCCATCAACACTGCTGGCTGAATAAAGGCAACCCCGTCAATAAAAACTCTCCCATGAGAAATTTAAACCCCTTCTTTCCAGAAGAAAAAATGTTAGAGGGGCTTCAGCACGTGGTGAAGCCAGCTTTAAGAGTATCTCATGGAGGAAAGGTTTGATTCGAAATGTTTCGAAAGAAGCATTTTGCTAGAGCCTGGGCTGAGCCAGAATTAGACTGATCGGTGTGGATACTATTTCAGGATTAGGATCAGGCAAGGACATAGAAATAGACATAGAGATAGAGATATTTCTTTAAATCTTGCTCCATTTGTCTCACATTTTCCAATATGGTGTTCTTTAATTCCATGATAATAGTTGATAATGTCAGCCTTTGTTAGTTTGGTAAGGAGGCATTTTTTTTTTTTTCCATAAGAAAGGGTCTGAATGGAAAATTTATGGTTTCAATCTGATTAAAGCATAAATCTTGTTTAGATCAAGAGCCAGTTGATGATGGCCCTAAGGCTCATGGGGGTGGGGAGGGAAGAGACCATATACTGCTCCTACCCCTCCACCAAGTATCCTCCTCCCCAAAAAGCTTCCCTTGAAGTTGAACTTACAAACTTAAGGACGTATAAAGAAAAAAAAAAATCAAACAAAATTGTAAACTCTCTGCTTTTCCTGAACTATCATAAAGGGTAGGTTAAAGACTCAGGTCTTTAAACGGGTACATGTCAAGACCTGTCTGAAAAGTAAACGCAATTTAGAGCAGCCAAGGGCAGACTTTTCGTTCATTAAAAATGGGCTGAATACTTTCTTATTCAAAATAATTCCAACTGTTTGGCAATAAAAAGGAACTTTAAAAATATTTTCCACACTGAAGAGTGTCTCGGGTTTAGCCTTTCCGACTTCCCTAGACCACGCCTGACGGAGGACCTGAGAGAAGCTGGCCCTTTATTTAGCTATGTTTTTGTTTTAGAGCCAAACAACCAAAATCATTAATGCAAACTCAGTGCAAAGCCTTGAAGGATGATATTAGCAAAGATAAAACGATCTTTCTGGATCAGTTTTCAAAGTTAAAACCGAAGGCTCGATTGACTTCTTTCCAAAATGTTTTATGGCACGAGATTTGTAACTCCGACTCACACACTCAAAGTTGTCCCTCCCAACATCCGCTTGCCTCTTGCAATCTACAAAGACTGCTGGGGAGTTAAACGGAAGCCTCTGAAACCACCCTGCCAATCTCACCACACTGCAGTTCCAACAAGCCCCAAAGAAATGAAAAGGTATATCTATCTATCTATCTACCCCCCTCCCTCCTATCTATCTACCTATCCATCCATCCATCCATCTATATTTATAGTTATGTGTTGCTCAACGACGGGGACGTGTTCTGAGAAATGCATCATTGGGCGATTGTGTCGTTGTGTGGACATCACAGAGTGTACTTACACAAACCTAGATGGTGCAGCCTACTACACACCTGGGCTAAGTGGTACTAATCTCATGGGACCACTGTCGTATACACAGCTCGCTGTTGACTGAAATGTCATTATGTGGCACATGACTGTACATGGGAATTTTCATAGGAAATGGGATCAAACGGTACTGTGGTGTATATTGTCAAAAACACATTATCCATGCTCTTTTAGCCATGTTGTTATCTCGGATGGAATTTAACAATATGTTAGCTAGAACACAGCTTTGAGCTGCTGCAGGGGCTGGCAAGAACTGATACATCAGATGTAAGACAAACACCATGGAGGGAAAGGTAACATTTTGGGGTCCCTGAGGACAAGATCCTGAGGCCTGGTGGTGGTTTCAGCACTGGCAGCAGCCTAGGCACCCACCTGTGACCACTCGGATGCCTCCCAGATGGACAAACAGTCCTGGCCTTCACAGCTCTGCACTGGTGCTGGCCGCGGGCCTGGGCAGTAGAGGGGGCGAGTGGCGACGTGTGTGCCATTCTGCAGCTGATACACGCAGGTCACTTCCCGATGCTGGATGCCCTTCTCACAGGTTGCTGAGCAGGGGCTCCATGGGCCTGCCACCCACCTGCTCAGAAGGAGGAAAGACAGTGAGAGAATAATTGGGTGGAGAGGCCAGCTTCCCCGAAGGGTCTTCCAGACAGATCATGGAATCTTGAGCCTGTGGTGGGAGGGAGGGAGACAGACTCAGAGAGCTTTGCAGTTGACTTCCAGAGTATCGACGCAGAGGGAGCCATCTGAGTTGAGTGGTTCAATGGCCTACTCAGTACAGAAACCTTTCTGTACACAATCTCCTACAGCAGATGAGTTATCGTCCCCAACTGGTCACCCTCTTTGTAGTGGCATTATATATCCTACCTGTTGTCTCGTGACACACTTTCTTCAAAGGAGTGTGAGTGGACACGAAACTGGCCATGTCCCAGCAGAAGCTTGGAGTCTGACTATGTGGCTTGGCTGTGGCTCTTTCTGCTTCCTGCTCCCTGCTGTGAGAACAGCGGCTCCCAGTACAGCAGACACTCTGACAGCTGAGCTCTGTTGAATGCCTGACATGACACTGTCGTATGCCTCTGAGATGCTGGGTTTGTTTGTCACTGCAGCAAAAGCTGACAGGTACAGCCCTCCACAAAGGACGCCTCAGTCCCAGCTTGAAGACACCAGGACCAGGTACTCCCTGCTTTCCAAACAGTAGAGGCCCTCCTGTGTGGTCACCGTCACTCTTGAGGAGGCAACTTGTGGGCCATGGGAAGGCTAAGCTGTTGAGGCTGTCAGTTTGAAAGTACTCAACTAAAACTTCGCCCATCTACTAGTAGTTCAATGATCCCAAATCTATCAGGGTCTCTGCTGGCTTCAGGCTGTTGGAAAGAGGCTGGGCAGGTTGGGAATCATGATTTCTCAGGACACAAATGGGGCTCTGAATGTCCTTTTAGAGACACTAAAGGACTCTCTCTTGCCTTGGTCCCTGGAGAAGCCTCAATACTCCTAGCTCCCAGGAGCTCCCCACTGACAAAGCAGCTCAGTCTACAGATGGCCAGCTCTGATAACCACTCGGTTCTGACATTAGTCAGAGGAGTCCTAAGTTCTACCTGAAACCAAATCCAATCAGGCCTTCCCACTGCTTAGACACATCTGAGGCATCTTCCCACCGGCCAAGTCCTTTGAGGGACTCCTCTCCTCCAGGTCCAGCTCACTTGCTCATCCATCCCCCATGCATGGCACATGCACTGAGGGCTCCCACGTGCCAGGCGCCCTTCTAGGTTCTGGTGACGAGGCAGTGAATGAAACAAAGCCCCGCCCTCCGAATCTCACCATTCTAATGGGGACAGACAGTAAACTAATGAACAATAAACAACAGAAATAACATAAGAGTATAGATAACATACTAAACACACACACATATATATGTATATATGCATAGAGAATATGACACTTAGCAATAAGTGCTTTCGAGAAAAGTAAAGCAGTGTAGGGCAGACAAGGGAGGAGGCAAGGGTGAGCACTACGTTACACACGGTGGCAGGGATGGTCTCACTATGAGCTGATCTGAGCAGAGCCTGGAAGGACCTCATGACTGTCTGGGGGAAGAGTTCCAGGCAGATGGCACGGCAGGTGCACAGGCCCTGGTGGAGGAGCGTGCTGGCAGGGCCGAGCAGCAGCAAGGAGTCCAGAGTGGCTGGGGGAGAGGAAGGGCCATGAGAGGTAGCCAGGTGAGGTTATGCAGGGCCTGGCTGGCCACTGTGGCTCGTGTTTGAGGGAGATACAGTTCTGGAGGTTTTGGAGAGAGGAGGCCATACTCCTCCCGGGTTTGAGAGGGCCATCCTGGCTCTGTGGCTACCGTCTACAGTGGGTAAGGGTGGCGGCATGGAGACCAGGGAGGAGGCTACTGCACCAGTCCAGGCGGGAGATAACCAGCTGGAAGCAGCCGGGGCCGGTGGAGATGGCTGAACTAAATGTGGAGAAGACGCAGCTACCCAGCCCGTTCCTCTGCCCCCACATAGTTTCTCCTCGTCCCTTAGGGCAAGCTCAGGCCACCTCTTCTAGAACTAATTTCCAGTCCCCTCCTCACTCTGTCCTCCGCATCCCCAGGGACTCTTATCGACCCCTTGCTTGTGCTGAAGGGATGGAAGCCACAGTGCCTGCCTTGTGGTGTGAGGACAAGTGACATACTGCCTGAGAATTGCTTAGAGCAGCGCTTGGCACACACAAGCCCGTGTAACTTTCAGCCATCGTTGCTATTATTCTTTCTCTCCTTGGTAGGAAATGGCGAACTCCCAGGGGGCAGAGAGCGAGTCTTGCTGCCATTTCAGCACCTGGCAGCTGTTTAAATAACACTACAAGAACCGAACCAAATTCTACCCCTTTCTCCTCTTTCTGGTCTTTGGAGTAACATGACTGCCTTCTCAGTTAAATACTGAAGACAGCTCTTTTGTTCTCCTTTCAAGTTTTCTCTTCTTTTGATCAAAATAATTTGCATGTGGCAGAGTCTCAATCCACTCTAATTCTCTACTCTGTCACCACCGTTCTTACGCTGGATTGCTTCGTGTGGACAAAACGGCCTGGAGGCTGGATGAAAGCAGCAGGAGAGAATGCCATCACTTTCTTTAAATGAAGACTCCGTTTTCATTAGTGTTGCCCAACTCTGTGCTATTCCTATTTTTAAAGCAACCAGCCTCTGTTAGCTCCTATTGCTTTTCCTTTTCTCTCAGGAACTCTCAGTCAGATCTCCTTTGTCCCAAGCTTTCGCAGTTGACTTTGTGAACACAAACGTCAGGCTCTAGTTCAAGACTGTTCAGTGCTGTTGTGCTGACCCCAACAGGGACACTAGGTTTGAATCCCGCTCCTATCTTTTGTCCTTGCAGTGCTTCCCAGGGCCGGGCCTTGGAAGTGGGACCTCTATGTCATGCTCATGGGAATGTCACCTGCCCTGGGAGTGCATGCCATTGGCCTTTGGGGGCCAGAATCTACATCCCTGGGCACACGAGCAGAGCATGTGTTCTAGGGAATGTGGGCATCGACTCTGGTCCACGCAAAGGTCACATCCAGGCACCAGGGAGCCAGGGGAAATGATGGGAGAGGTTCAGAAGTCCTTCCTTGGACGTCTCCACTGCCTCCTGCCCCATCACTGACTGCCAAAGTCAGATCCATGGGGATCAGTGTAGAGCTATGAGGGACTGATGACCTTCCAGGTTGTCTTTCTCTTTGCCTCTGGTGTCTCTCGTGCACCTTGTAGGTGCTTTGCAAAAGTATGACAGAATGGAAAACAGCCCATGCATCCCTCCTCCTGTTTCCAGAAGAGTCCTTGACCCCTTATAATTTCCCTCCTCACTGTCGTCCAGTGTCATAGCCTTGAGCATGTGTAGACATGTGTGGAAACTAGCTATGGTCTGCCCTGCTCCCTAAGAGGGGGATTCTCTGCCTCCTGGAGCTGTGTAGAGGGGTGGCCCCTGCTCCCCTCCTCCAAGTGCTATGGTCATTGTCAGATGCACTGACAAACTCCCACTTCCTGGGACCTGCTGGGATTCAAAACAAACTCCATCTGAGGCCAAAGCACCCTCCTAACACCACCATGTGGGACTTTTGGTTTTCATGAATGACGTGATGGAGGTGAGAATGGAGCATGGATGCACCCCACGACTAAAAGTCACACACAGGGCAGCTCATGGTACATCCCAGCCTCACATCCCTCCCTCCCTCCTTCTCCCACTCCTACTTCCCAGCTCTGCACAGGGTTCTGGACATTCAGATGCCAATATGGCACACCACCATGGGAGACGGACAACCGGCCAGACGATCGGCGTATGAGGCTTACAGCCCAGGCAGATGTAAGCACAAGGCTGGGGGCGCAGAGGGAGGCACCTTACTCCATCTCAGGGTCAGCGAGTCTGGCGGAGGTGACGTCCGAACTGAGTCTTGAAGCACAAACAGGGTTAACTGGGAATAAACTTGACTGCTATATATTGTTTTACTCAGGGGCTATTTGCCATTCTAATACTTGATAGATTTAAAAACAGTGATGGGATGATATTGGTACATCCATGTACACAGCAGCATCATTCACAACAGCCAAAAGGTGGAGGCAACCCAAGCGTCCATTGGCGGATGAATGGATGAACAGAATGTGGTTTATTCATACAATGGAATATTACTGAGCCTTAAAAAGAAAGGAAATTCTGTCACCTGCTACAATGTGGATGAACCTTGAGGACTTTATGCTGAGTGAAATAGCCAGGCACAAAAAGACAAACACCGTATGATGCCACTTACATGAAGCGCTTAGAGTAGTCAAAAAGATTGAGACAGAAAGTAGAAAGGTGGTTGCTGGCTTAGAGGGAATGGAGTGTTAGTTTTTAATGGGTCCAGAGTTTCACCTGAGTGGGATGAAAAGAGTTCTGAAGACGTACGGTGATGATGGTTGCACAACAACGTGAATGTATGGAATGCCACTAAACTGTACACTTAAAAGTGGTTAAGGGGGTAAATTTTATATTATGTGTATTTTACCACAATTGTATTTTTTAAAAAAGTGATGGCAATGGGTGGTTAGAAAAGGGTAATAAATAGGTGCAAAAAGGGCAAAGAAGTGAAGTGTCTGTCAAATCCCAGGAAGCCAAAGGTGAGACAGAAGAAGAGGCTGGTCCTCACCTGTGCCGACACCTGGTGGCTGCCCATGTCCACCAGGAGCACACACATCCCTGCCTAAAATGAGTGATGAGCAGCTGCAGGAGGGCTGTGACGCCACGTGCACATACACACTGCAGTTGATCACAGCTATTTTCCAGCTAGACTTTTTTGCTCCTGATCTTGACAAATACCTCAGTGAGGTATGGGGAGAAAAAAATGACTTTCTTGAGGGCTGGCCCAGTGGTGTAGTGGTTAAGTTCATGTGCTCCACTTCAGTGGCCTGGGGTTTGGGTCCTGGGCATGGACTGATGCATTGCTCATCAAGCCATGCTGTGCTGGTGTCCTACATACAAAATAGAGGAAGATTGGCACGGATGTTAGTTCAGCGACAGTCTTCCTCAAGCAAAAAGAGGAAGATTGGCAATGGATGTTAGCTCAGGGCCAATCTTCTTCACCAAAAAAAAAAAAAAAAAAACAAAAAACGGAAAAGACTTTCTTGAAACTATTTGGTAGCTGAAAGAAACCATTTCACCTGAACAATTCCGGCTGCTGGAGGCCCATCTGCAGCAGTGGGACAACATCATGCAGATAACACTGGAGTAAAATCCCCTTAACTCTGAGTCCAGTAATTTGGGAAAGGAACTGCAGTTCCATAAAACAATTTATGTTACAATTACTGTGTAAGACTGACTTTTTTTCACTTGTATCCCCTAAAAACCTTAACAGTGACATTTATTAGCCAAGTTTGAGTTAGCAGCTCTTCTTAAAAGCAATAAAATTGTAATTCTTAACTCTTCCCTATGTCCGACCACTCTTCTCTGTTCCTCTGGAGTCAGAATGGACTCCATCCCTTTCCTGTCCAGCACAGATCCAGCTCCTCTGCACATACTTCAAGTTCAGTCATTCTAATCAGATACTAAAGACAGCTCAGTTATTACCTGAGACCCTGCATTCTTTTTTTATTGCTGCTATAGAAAATTACCATCAACTTAGCGGCTCAAAACCACACAGCTTTTATTATCTTACGTTTCTGGAGGTTGGAAATCTGACATGGGTCTTGCTGGGCTAAAATCAAGGTGTTGGCAGGGCTGGTTCCTTTTGGAGGCTCTGCGAAGACTGTTTCCTTGCCTTTTCCAGCTTCTAGACGCTGCCCTGATTCCTTGGCTGGTGGCTCCCTCCTCCACGATCAAAGCCAGCGATGTCAGGTCGGGTCTTTCTCACATCGTCTCACTCGACCTTCTCTTCTGCCTCCCTCTTCCACTGTCAAGGATCCTTGTGATTACACTGGACCCACTCAGATAATCCAGGATAATTTTTCTATTTTAAGGCCAGCTAATTAGCAACCTGTATTAATTTGCTAGTGTTGCCAGAAAAAGTATCACCAACTGGGTGGTTTAAAACAACAGAAATGTATTCTTTTACATCTTTGGAGACTAGAAACAAAAAATCCAAGTGTTGGCAGGGTTGGTTCCTCCTGAGGGCTCTGAGGAATCTGTTCCACGCCTCTCTCTTAGGTTCTGGTGACAGCGGGCAATCCTTGGCTTGTAGATGTATTACTCCCATCTCTGCCCCTGTCTTCACACAGCGTTTTCCCTGTGTCTCTGTGTCCTTACCTGGCCATCTTCTCGTAAGAACATAGTCAGATTGGATTAAGGTCCCACCCTACTTTAGGTGACTTCATCTTAACTAATTACATCTGTAGTGACCCTATTTCCAAATAAGGTCACATTCTGGGACACTGAGGGTTAGGACGTTGACATCTTTTTTTGGGGGGGGGGGGCACAAGTCAACCCATAACACAACCTTAATTCCACCTGCAACCCCAACTTCCCTTTGACCTATAACCTAACATGTTCATGAGTTCCAGGGGTTAGGAGGTAGCCATCTTTGGGGGCCATTATTGTGCCTACCACACACCGTTTGCATTCATGGTTCTGAGAAATTTAAGCTTTTATTTAAAATTCAGCTCCTATTCAAATCTTGATTTGGCTGAAATTTAAACCAGGTAAAGATCTTGTGCAATCTGCTGAAATGTGACAGTTGTCTCAAAGAAACAATGGCATCTTCAGGACCACATTCTTCTAACATAGCTATTTGATGTTGAATATAAAGTGAATCTCAAATATAGATAACCAAAATGACAACACTGGTAGGTCATTTATTTTCAACAACTTCAAATTGCAAAAAACTGTGAGAGATGTTGTATTTCAACACAAATGTTCAAGCTACCGAGTGGTCAGTCCATGGAGTTTAGTGTCAACTTTATCCATCCCCAAAATGCACCAAAAGGAAAGGTCTAGCATTGGCTGAGTACCTAACCTGTGCCTATTTCTGTGCTAGTGACGTGCCCTACACTAGCTAAATTAATCACAGTAAGGAAACAAGATGCCTGTATGTGATTATCTAACCATCTATTATAGAGACTGGAAAATTCCAGGCATGGCATCAAATAGGCCACATGTAAAATATCACAGTGTAAAAAGGATGGGAAACAGCCCCAGGAAGCTGCAGTGCAGGTTAAAGAGAGGACAGCTACCAGGATGGTGACTTCGTTAAACCTCAGCTTATAAGTCCTGACACGTAGGTGTCAACTTCAGGCCAAGCCCTGAACCAAGCTGTGTTCCCACCATCATGAAGCTCAGTCAAGTGTGTGGTCCTTAGGGGAGAGGGAAGCATATGAGCAGACAATTTCTTTCCCATCTGATAAGTGCTGTGGAGGAAATGGAGCTAGAGTTGGGTCCTGAAGGTCAAAGTGCAGTTGGCCAACCAAAGAAGCAGGGCTCAGTGCTCTGACAGAAAGAGCTTGCCCAGGAAATGTCAAGGGGAGACAGAGAGTGTGCAATTGCCAAGTCTGGGATGGCCAGTTCTTGAAGGGTGTGTAACAGTAGGCAGGAGAGAGGTTGCCTTGAGTGGCTCTGGTAATAATGTGCCTTGGGGCAAGAGGATGGCTTTCATCAAGGCCACGTGGAGAGATGGAAAACAGGCACTGATAGAACACTATTAAAGGGTGTAGTTGACAGGGCTTGGGCATATGGGGTCCAGGAGAGAAAGGAAGCAGGAGTCAAGCTCAGGATTCTGACAGGCCCCGAGGATGCTGGTGGCGCCTCCAGCGCAAGGGGGAACACGGGAGACGACCCTCCCTGGGGACAGAAGGGTGGGTACTGCTCTGAGAGGGACAGGTTGAGGTGGTTACTGGGCAGCTGAGTGGTGTTGGGAAGGGTCTGCAGGTGCAGTTCTGGAGTCCAGGGTGTAGTCTAGGCTGGAGACACAGGGTTGGGAGTCATGAGCAAGAGGGTCACGGTAGAAGCAAGAGGAAGAACAACCCACCCAGGAGTTTATCCAAGGGAGAAAGGAGGATGGAGGGGCTGGAGGAGAGTAAGCACCTGGGATTGGAACAAGGAATGGGAGGCTCTGAAGAGACAGAGAAGGGGTGACTAGCCAGGCTCAGAGGGCAGGAGGACTGTGCAAGAGACACAGAGAAAGCATTGGGTTGGATGGGCCTGAAAAGCACTCTCTGGATCTAGCAAGAAGGAGGTGTTGCTGACCTGGGGGAGGACTCAGGGAGAAGGGGTGCTCACCGTGTGAGTGCAGAGCTAAATGAGGGTGATGAAGAGAGACCGTGCGGATGCCTCTTGACCAAACTTGATTTGATGCCTACAAAGTGGGCTCCAAAGACCTTCAACCTTAGGCTGACACCCAAGCTTTGGAAACCAGGCCTGCCCTCGTGACAGAGGTAAGGAAGATGTCTAATCGCTTGGGAGCCTCTGGTCAAGTGAAGTGCATGAGGATGCGAGGGAGACACGGGTGTGAGAAGGGAAATGCTGAGAATGGCCAAGGGGTGGAAGCAGCAGCTCACGGACAGACAGGCAGCTTCCTCTCATGGACATGTCTGTCAAGAAGGGCCACCCCTGCCCACAGGCAGTGCCTTGTGGAAAAGTCATCCTGAGCCAAAGAGCAGAGTGGAGGACCTGCCAGAGGCCTGTGCGACATCTGAGACTCAGGCGGCCTGCAGGGGAGGTGGGCCCAGGCCCGGTAAGTGGGGAGGAGGTGTGAGGGGAACGCTCGGCCTCAGCCTGGGCTTGGCTGCTGTCTCTCCTTGGGATTTGGTGACCCAGCCCAGGCCAGTTGGTTAGTGTACCTTTAAAAAGAGTCTGGCTTGAAGAGTGATCTTGTCCATTCCTGGCCCAGAGAGACTCAGGCAGTCTGATTTGGAAAGCTAGACAGATCAAACCTCTCATGTCTCATTTATTCTCTGCCAAGAGAAAGTCTGAAACAACAGGCTCCCACTTATCCCCGGTGGGTTAGCCCTATGACTCTGATGTGGGCATGGTCACCCCTCTTGTTTGTGTCCCATGCCTTTCCCACCGCTATCTTGCTTTCATGCCCCATAACTCTTTTTTTCTTTTTTTTTTTATTAATGTTATGATAGATTACAACCTTGTGAGATTTCAGTTGTACATTATTGTTAGTCATGTTGTGGGTACACCACTTCCCCCTTTGTGCCCTCCCCCCACCCCCCCTTTTCCCTGGTAACCACCGATCAGATCTCCTTGTCAATATGTTAACTTCCACCTATGAGTGGAGTCATATAGAGTTCGTCTTTCTCTGACTGGCTTATTTCGCTTAACATAATACCCTCGAGGTCCATCCACGTTGCTGTGAATGCATGCCCCATAACTCTTGGAGGAGGCCAGCTCAAGGCTTCCTGGTCCTACCTTACAGATGGAGAAACCAACTTGAAGAGGCAGCAAGACTGGTCCAAGGCCAACCAGTTATAAGTGGGTGGATACTCTGTGCCCAATCCCGGGGCTTCATTTTTTTATTTACACATCCATTCTTCCAGTTAAGAGTACACTTGACTAACCGCATCATGAGGCCCTGAAAGTTCAAGACGCCCACATCTTGAAATCAGACATTCTCAAACTCTCAGAAGCCCATGCTCAGGACCTTGGGGTCAGATAGGCTCCACCGACTCACCAGCTGTGTGACCTTGGGCAAGTGAGCACACAAGCCTCAGTTTCCTCCTCTGTAAAATGTTGGACTAGCTCTAATCTCACAGGCGTGTTGGGGGACTGGCCGAGATGATCTCTGCCACGTGGTCAGCCCAGGCCTGGCACTCTATGTGCCCAATAAGCATCAGTTATTATTACGGCTGAAACTATTGTTCTCAGTCAAGGCATTCATTTTGCTCAGAGGAGCTGCTGTTCCCCACAGTCCTCTGCAAAGGGCAGTCTATCTGGACATTCTGAACCAAAACAGAGATGAACAAACTAATCTTAAATTATTTTTTCCCTAATTTTCAATAAATTCACATGATTTGGATGAGAGAAATATGAAAAACAGCATGAGACCTCTGTTTGGGTCCTGAGTCCTATGGTGTGTTATTGACCTTCTCTCGTGCGGACTGGATGATACATTTCCATGGGTAAAGCTCCGGGAGATGCCTGGTGCAGCAGAGGCTGTGGGGACGTGAGTGCTTTCCTACAGGTGACAAGGCCTTTCCCAGGGCACCTGCAGCTTCATTCCCCATGGGCGCTGCAGGCCTGGGGTGAGGAGACCTGGCAGAGGCTGGCTGGCCAAGAGCTGGACCTCCCAGGCCGTTTCCCAAAAATCCCATGGAGGGCTCTAGGCAGCGCCAGGCTCTCGTCTCCGCCCGAGTCGGTCGCCCTGCTGAGGGCAGACTGGAGCCAGCAACTCTGTTATGAGGACAATCCAAACACGACTTTAACATGTGCCATTTATAGTCCCCGAAGATACGTGGCTGCTTTTATTGAACAGATGTCTGTGAAAGAAGGAGTAGGGTGAGGACATACAACTGCGACTTCGCAAGCAGGGCTGTGATATTCTCCCAGGGGAACGAGAGTGACGCTTTACAGCTGCACGGTAAGTTTCAGCTCAGCATTTCTTCATTTAAAACTTGAGAATTATGAGTTCTTATATACATTTCCCCGAAAAGTCATATTACTCACATATTTGTTTTTTAAAGGAGGAAATGAAAACCTGAAGTGCATCATGAGGTCTGTGAGTACAAGCTTTTCTGGAAGCAGGTATTTCTGCTTGAAGGGAGGTCCAGCAACGCATAAAAAGTTCTGTTTCTATTTTGTAGTGTTAAAAATTAGAATTACTGAAAGAAACAACTTTCAGCCTTGAATACTGATAAACACACATTTCTAGCTTGAGTATGTTATTAAACTAGCTCTGAAAACTGACATGGGTGATTGGCCAGGATCTGAGAACTTTCCAAATTTTCCTGAAAAGGTCCTTGGGTCATTATGGTCAGTTCTCACTTGCTGGGGAAAGGAAGAGAAAGGACGGGAGGAAAGGAAGACTTCAACACTTTGCTAGAATGTGGTTTAAAGGAAAATGTTTCTGAAATGCTTTCTCTAGCTAGGACACCAGCTAACCCTTTTTGAGAGCTCCCTATGTGCCAGGCAATGTTCTCAGCACTTGACATGATTCAACTTATTTGATCCTTGCAATGGATCCTAGGTAGAGCCATTCTGTAGGTGAGGAATTGAGGCACAGAGAGGTTAAGTGACTTGCCCAACCTCACACACTAGTAAGCAGGAGAACCATTTTAACAGTTCTATTGAGATAAAATTCACATACAAGTCATCCATGTAAACAGCACAATTCAATACATTCACAGAGTTGTGAAACCACCACCACAATCAATTTTGGAACATTGGCCCAGAACCCTTAGCTGTCATCTCCCAGTACCCCCCACCCCCACCCCATCCCTTTCAGCCCAGGTAATCACTAATCTACTTTCTGTCTTTATAGATTTGCCTCTTCTGGACTTTCAGATAAATGGAAACAAATAACGTGTGATTCTTTGTAACTGGCTTCTTTCATTCAGCAGAATTTTTTGTTTTTTGTTTTGCATTTTATTGGAATCCTTTCGATAAAACCAAGTAGTTGTTTAGGTTCATCATGTTGTGGCAGGTAGTATAGTACTTTATTCCTTTTTATTATTGGATAATGTTTGATTGTATGGATAAACCACATTTTATCTATCAGTTCATCAGTTGGTGGCCATTGGGTTGTGTCTACATTTCGGCCATTATGAATCAGGCTACAATGAACCTCTGTGTGCAATTTTTGTGTGGACAGATATTCTCATTTCTCTTGGGTGTATACCAAGGAGTGGACTTGCTGGATCATATATTAACTCTGTTTAACAATATAAGGAATGCCAGACTGCGTCCAAAGCAGCTGCGTCATTGTGCGCTCCTACAGCAATGTACGAAGGTTCTAAATTCTCTCCATCCTCATACATTTTTGCTATTGTCCATCATTTTGATTATAGCTATGCTAGTGGGTGTGAAGTGGTATTTCATTGTGGTTTTGTTTTATTGTGGCAAAATACATACAATATACAATTTACTATTTTAACCACTTTTAAACGTACGGTTCAGTGGCGTTAAGTATTCAGGTTTTTGCATAACCATCATCACTATCCCCCAAACTCTTCATCTTCACTAACTGAAACTCTGGACTCACTAAACAATAACTTCCTCTTCCCCTCTCCCTCTGGCTCTTGGCAACCATCATCCCACTTTCTGTCTCTATGAATCTGACTACTCCAGGTACCATTTATAGAAATCATACAATATTTGTCCTTTTGTGACTGGCTTATTTCATTCAGCAAAATACCTTTGAGGTCCGCCCATGTTGCAGCATGTGTCAGAATTTCCTTCCTTTCTAAGGCTGAATAATATTCCATGGTGTGTATGTAATATACTTCATGTATCCATTCATCCACTGATGGACTCTTTGGGTCACTTCCAGCTTTTGGCCACTGTGAAGAATGCCGAACATGCTTGTATAAAATTCTGTTTGTATCCCTGCTTTCAATTCTTTTGGGTATATACTCAGGAGCGGAATTGCTGGATCATATGGTAATTCTGTGTTTAATTTTGTGAGGAATCACCATACTGTTTCCCACAGCAGCTACACCACTTGATGTTCCAGTCAGCAATGGACCAGGCTCCAATTTTGCCACATCCTCACCAACACTTGTTATTTTCTGTTTTTTGATAATAACTATCCCAATGGGTGTACAGTGATTACCTCATTGTGGCTTTAATTTGCATTTCCTTAATGATTAGTGATGTTGAGCATCTTTTCATGTACTTATTGGCCATTTGTACATCTTCTTTGGAGAAATGAATAATAAAGTCCTTTGCCTATTTCTTAATCAGGTTGCTTTTCTGTTCTTGGGTTGTAGGAGTTCTTTATATATTCTGGACTTTATTCCTTTACCAAATATGTGATTTATAATATGTTCTCTCATTCTCTGGGTTGCCTTTCCACTTTGTTGATAGTGTCCTTTGATGCACAAAATTTTTAATTTTGATGAAGTCTAACATCTGTTTTTCCTTTTGGTGCCTGTGCTTTTGGTGTCATAGCTAAGAAATCATCATCAAATCCAATGTCAAAAAGCTTTTTTTCTATGTTTTCCTCAAAGAGTTTTATAGTTTTAACTCTTATGTTTAGGTCTTTGATCCACTTTGAATTAATTTTTGTATATGGTGTAAGGTAAGGGTCCAACTTCATTCTTTTTTATGTTGATACCTAGTTTTCCAAGCATCATTTGTTGAATTTCATTGTAGTTTTGATTGGTGTTTCCCTGACAGCTGATGATGTTGAGCATCTTCTCATGTGCTTACTGCCCATTTGTATATCTTCTTTGGAGAAATGTCTATTCAGATGATGTGCCCATTTTTTCTTTCTGAGGAAGATTTGCCCTGTGCTAACATCCATTGCCAATCTTCCTCTTTTTTTGCTTGAGGAAGATTAGCCCTGAGCTAACATCTGGGCCAATCATCCTCTACTTTGTATGTGGGACACTGCCACAGCATGGCTGGTGAGTGATGTAGGTCTGTGTCCAGGAACCTGTGAACCTGGGCCACTGGAACAGAGCGTGCAGAACTTTAACCCATCAGCCACAGAGCCGGCCCTTAATTTGCCTATTTTTAATTGCGTTGTCTTTTTATTATTGAGTTGTAAGAGTTCTTTATATATTCTAGATATAATTAGCTTATCAGATGTATGATTTGTTAAATTTTTCTTCCATTCTTTGTATTATCTTTTCACTTTCTTGATGACTTTGAAGCACAGATGTTTTAAATTTTAATAATGTCTAGTTTACCTATTTTTTTTTCTTTTGTTGCTTGTGCTTTTGCTGTCATATCTAAGAAACCATTGCTTAATCTGGAGTCAGGAAGATTTATGCCTACATTTTCTTGTAAGAGTTTCATAGCTTTAGCTCTTACATGTAGGTCTTTGATTCATTTTGAGTTAATTTTTTCTATGGTCTGAGCTAGGAATCCAACTTCATTTGTTTGCATGTGTACATTCAGTGTCTCATACCATTTATAGAAAAGATTATTCTCTCCCCATTGAATTGTCTTGGCACCCTTGTCAGAAGTCAATTGACAGTAAATGCGAGGGTTTATGTTGGACTCTCAATTATATTCCTTTGTTCTATATGTCTCTCTTTATGCCAGTTCCATTCTGTCTTGATTACTCTAGCTTTGTAGTAATTTTTGGAATCGAGAGGCATGAGTCCTCTAACTTTGTTCTTATTTTTAAAGATTGTTTAGACTATTAGGGGCCCTTTACAATTCCACGTAAATTTTAGGATCATCTTGTTCATTTGTGCAACAAAGATAGCTGGAGTTTTGAAGGGATTGTGTTGTATCAGTAGATCAATTTGTGGAGTATTACCATCTCAACAATATTAAGTCTTACAATCCATGACCATGGAATGTATTTAGATATTCATTAACTTCTTTCAATAATGTATTGTCATTTTCAGTGTATAAGTCTTGTACTTCTTTTGTTAAATTTAATCCTAAGTATTATATTATTTTGATGCTACTATAAATGAAACTGTTTTCTTAATTTCCTTTTCAGATTATTCATTGCGAGGGTATACAAATATAATTTTCTTTTGTGTCTTGATCTTATATCCTGTAACTTTGCTCAACTCGCATATTAGTTCTAGGAGCTTTTTAGTGGGTTCTTTAGGATTTTCTATATACAAGATCATGTCATCTACAAATAGATATAGTTTTACTTCTTCTCTAGTGTAGATGCCTTTTATTTCACTTTCTTGCCTAATTGCCCTGGCTAGAATCACTAGTACAATGTTGAATATAAATGGTGAAAGAAGACACTTGTTCCTCTCTTAGAGGGAAAGCATTCAGTCTTTCCTCATTAAGTATGATGGTAGCTGTGGGTTTTTTTGTAGACGCCCTTTATGAGGCTGAGAAAATTCCCTTGTATTCCTAGTTTGTTGAATGTTTTGATTATGAAAGGGTATTGAATTTTGTTAAATGCTTTTTTTGTGTGTGTGTCTACTGAAATGACTAATGTGGTTTTGTCTTTTATTCTATTGATGTGGTATATTACATTAATTGATTTTCAGATGATAAACCAACCTTGCTTTCCTAGCATAAGTCCCACTAGGTCATAGTGAATAATGTCTTTTATATTGCTGGATTCGATTTACTAATATTTTGTTGAGGATTTTTGTGTCTATATTCATAGGAGACACTGGTCTGTAGTTTTCTCTTGTTATGATGTCTTTGGTTTTATTATTAGGATAACACTGGCCTCATAGAATGAGTTGCAAAGTCCTTCCCCCTCTTATCCTTTTTGGAAGGGTTTGTGAAGGATTGATATTAATTCTTCTTTAGATGTATGGTAAAATTCACCAGTGAAGCTGTCTGATTCTAGGATTTTCTTTGTGAGAAGTTTTTGTTCCTAATTCAATCTCTTTACTTGTTATAGGTCTGTTCAGGTTATCTACTTTTTCCTGAGTCAGTTTCAGTAGTTTGTATCTCTCTAGGAATTTTTCTGTTTCATCTAATTAATCTAATTGGTTGTTAAATCAGAACCACTTTTGTTTTTTCAGAATAGTAGCACCAAATCTCCAAATGATAATGAGAGAAGTGGGGGCTATTTGATGGGTCACATGAACGAAGGTCACTGTGTTGTTTGAGAAGAAGATAGTGCCTCTGATCATCTTTGGACTTTACCGAAACCCTTATAGTTAAGATATGAGGGAAAAATGTAAGAGTAACAATCAAAAGAACAAAAATACAATCTATAGTTTCCAAATCAATAGAGGAAAAAGAAGAAAATAAGAAATGTTTCACTGTTAGTTCTGAGCATTTTGTAATTTCCCATATCGTTTCTTCTTTAACCCATGAGTTATACATAAGTAAATTTTTGGTTTATAAAAATACAGAGGAAGGTAGGTCGCTATCTTTTTACTGCTTGGTTCCAATGTAATTTTCTTGTGGTCAGAAAACATGGTATGTTTTGTTATCTTGGTTATCATAGATACAGCCTTATCAATCAGTGGGAAAGGAGTGAACTAGCCATTACACAATACAGATGCAACAGGTTATCATATGGAAGACAAATTCATTGTCTCAATTCACACTATACAGAGAAAGACACTCTGGATGGGTTAAAGAATACACAAGAGGACCAAATCCTTAAAAGTTGAGCAAGAACATATAAGAAAATAAAGTTATAATAGTCAAGGTAAGGAAGGAATTGTCAAACAAGCCAAAAGAAGTGTAGCCCCTAAAGTGAAAGTTAATAAAGATTTTTCTACTCAAAGACAACATGGGTGAAAAGAGAAGCCTCAAAGTCAGAGAAGATATTTATAATGCAGGATGCGTAAAGAACTCTCATAAACTGATTAGGAAAAGACAGATAGCCCA
Organism: Equus quagga; assembly: GCF_021613505.1. Taxonomy (NCBI): domain Eukaryota; kingdom Metazoa; phylum Chordata; class Mammalia; order Perissodactyla; family Equidae; genus Equus; species Equus quagga. The sequence continues at coordinate 80,661,889 of NC_060268.1, read as the reverse complement.
ATTGGATAATGGGAAAAGAACAGGAGAATAAATCACAGAAGAAGAAATACAAATATCCCCAAACACATGAAAACACTCAACCTCATACAGAGCAGGAGAATTAAAAAGTCAAATCATGGGGCACCATTTCCCACCCACCAGACTGGCAACACTAAAAAGCCTGACTAAACCAAATTTGGTCCAGACTGGAGCAATGGGTGCTCCTACAGAGTGCTGGTGACGTGGTAACTCTATGTGAGCCCTGCGGAGTGAAGTTCAAGGAGGGCATACCCTACGACCTTTTAATTCCACTTCTAGGGATACAACTGCTTGCACGTGTGCCCAAGGCAACTGGACAACCACATTCACTGCATAACGGTTTGCATAAACCCCAAGACGCAAACAACCCAAATGTCCATCAGTGGCAGGATGAGTAAATACATAAGATGAAATATAAAGCAAAGAAAATGGATGCACCAGAGTCACAATGGCAACATAGACAGATCCCAAAAGCAAGATAGATGTACATATGCTAAGAGTCTGTTCACAACATGCCAAACAACACCCTTTCTTGTTTGTGGATATATACGTATGTAGTAAAGTTCGAAAATTTGGGTGAGACGTATACACACCAACAGGGGAGGGAAGGAGAACAGGGCTGGGAGGAGTCAAAGAGGACGTGTTTTTTTTTGGTGAGGAAGATTGTTGCTGAGCTACCATCTATGCCAATCTTCTATTTTGTATGTGGGATGCTGCCACATCGTGGCTTGATGAACGGTGTGTAGGTCAGCGCCTGTGGACCTACTGGTGCTTCCTGGGGCTGTCAAAGCAGAGTGCACGAACTCAACCACTACACCACCAGGCTAGTCCCAAAGATGACTTTTAATGTGCGTATAATATGTTATTACTTCAAAGATGTGAAGCGAATATGGCAATCGAAGATGCATTAAAATCAGGAAGTACAGACATGGGTGTCTATTAATCTCAGTACTTTTCTGCATATATGAACCTTATTATAAGAAAGATTCCTTCATAAGCCAGAGCCAGGAAGTATGTACTAACTGACCTTGACTGCAGAGAGTGGCCATAACCGGTCAACTGAGAACGCAGCGCCCACTCTCCAGGGAAGCCACTAGGCTCCGGCCCACTGTTTCCATCTGGCCATGTGGGTCAAGTGTTGCCACATCTTTCCTTTTCAAAAGTAAAGCTGAAAATCCAGAGCCTTACTGCAATCTCCTGATTTTAAAATGTTGGAAATGAACTCTAAAACCTTAAGATGCCTGTGTGGGCCAAGCCTGTCTGCTGTGGAATTCAGCCCCACGGCCTCCAGGCTAAGACTTCACACTTTAGCATTCCAATGAGGCAGCTGAGGCAGTGCTGAACCTAAACCCAAATGCCCAGACGTGTGTTTTCCTCTAACCCCCACCTGAAGAGGCCACTTTGCACCATTTGCTTGCCACACGCATCCTGTTATTGCTCTCTTCTTTACATTGGTCCCCATGTTCCTAATTAGACACACACGCTAGTTTGTCTTTTGGTTGGCTTAATAGGTTAGTCCCAAGAATTCTGTCCTGAGAAGATTAGGAAAAAAAAGACTCCCCCAGATTAATGATGTGACATGGTTTTCCCAAGACACCAGGCTGAGTGGTACCAGTCTGAAACGAACACCAAAGTCCTGCACCAAGTGGGTTGCAGAAAACACACAGAGGCCTGATTAACAGCAGCAGGAGCCCCTGCCTGGCCGCCCCAGCTGCCCAGCCCCACACAATTATTCAACGGGAAAACATGCACGCAGACCTCCCCGACATTCCACCGCCGCTGCTGCCCCACTTTGGCTATGAAAACGTTCAGAATTTCACAAGACTCTCCGAAAATGTTCCTAGGGGGAGTTCTCGAGAGCCAGAGTAAGCCAGCTCTGCGTCTTCTGGAAGGGGTACAGAGAGGAAAGGCCGTTGTGCTCAGAGGGGCAGAGGCAGGGCTCCAACACGACCAGCCTGAAGAGCTGGCTGACTCGGGCTCCGAGCTCGCCCTGCGAGCGTCTGGCACACAGCTTTACGAGCGAGGGAATTTACAGTTATGCCCGCTTCCCCACCCACGACTACCTTTAATTGGAAGCCTCACATTTGCTCCCTGCGCCTCTCCAGCCAAAGGCTCTCCCTGATGCCCCCCCGAGCAGACCGAAGCCAGCAAGGCCTCTCAACGACCACCTCTGACCCGAGGTGGCTCTCTGTTTGTTTATTTTGAATCCCTGGTGCCCTATAATGCGCTGCTGCATTAGAAGTGGGGGCCCTGCTGGTCACTGTCTTGAAAAGGACCGTGTCCAGGTGAACTTGAGAAGAAACTTGCCAGGGGTGACAGACATCCAGGCCCGAGCCATGAGGAGAGATAGCTGGGGACGGGGGACCCAAATCCTGCTCAGTGGCTGGTGTCCTGAGGTGGCTGCCTTCCTGTACTAACTAAAATGACTGATGGTCCTTGATGAGCACACCTTGTCATAACAGCCCTGAGTTCAGGTGACAGCTCTGACCCTGCAATCACTCTGTCTGAGTTCTGCCTGCTTCTTCCTTGACTTCGCAGATGCTGGGAGTCTTGTCGCTCTGCCGTCTTACTTCTCGATGGCCTCCTCTCCCTCATTCTCCAAGACGATCTTGGCCCTCTTCTTGGATCAGCTGTTGACTCTTTTGCTCCCACGGCTCACTTTCATTTTATTTTATTTTGCAGACCTTAACCTATGCCAGGGCTTCCACAGGAACTCTGATGCAGGGGACCTCTGACTCTCCACCTTGGGAGCTCCAGGCCCTGTGACTGACAGTTTCGAGGACAACAGGGAGTCCCACTACGCCTCTGGCTCTAGGGAGGCATACTCACAGACCATTCCCCTTCTCCCCACGGCCGAAGTCTGGTGGCCCCTCCTTTTCCAGAGACCAGGCACGCAGGGTCAGGGTCAGGATCTGGAGGTTAGCTCAGACTGCTCCCTGAGCCATGTCCAAGTAAGTGCTAAGTGCCACCAAGCCAGCCCCACAAGGGATCTCAAATCTGCCTCCCTTTCTCATTTCCAGGGCCACTTTTTTGCTTGGGGTATTGTAACAGTCTCCTAACTGATCCCTCACATGTGATCTCTTTCCCCTTCCAAGTAATCTGTGTGCCTCTGCCATGGCTTTCAGTCATGTGACCTCCTTACTTCAAAACCTTCAATGGCTCCCTAGTGCCTCTTGCCTTTCACATCCTGGGCCTGGCACTCAAGACCCAGTCTGATAATTTAGTCATTCCTTCAGCCTATGCTCATCCATCATTCTGCCAAGGACTGCAGATGTTTTCATGAATACATGCAAGCAAACAAAAATAAGACTCTACACTAAGGAAAATAAGAATTAGGACAGATCAAGGTAAGGGAACCAGCCATGCCTCCCCCTGCTTTGGTTGGCCAGACATGCTCCTCCCTCCCCAGAGTGCTTGATAGTCCCTGATCCGGAGATGCCGACAGTGTTCCCTCTGTCAGGCATACCCACCTTTCTCTCTGTCAGCTGATCTCAACTGCCTGCCCCTCCATGAACTCCTCTGTGAGTCCTAGATGTGCCTTTTTCCACCTCTGGCACTTCTAAGCCTCCCCAAATGGTTGAATGATACTGTTTCCCCCAAGAATATCCTCACCATCTATGACTGAGTGCCTCCTAGAAGGCAAGAGACTCGGTTCTAGTCTGGGTTCACTAGCTAAGTGTTTGATGACCTTGGTTACTAAACTTCCTCAAGGTTTAGTTTACTGATCTGTGAAATGGAATAAACAGCTCCTACTCATTTGTATCTCACACGGATGTGCCAGCCCTCAATCCTCTATGGTCAACCTGTTATCACCTGGTATCCCCTTCTAGATTGACTCAGGCCTTTAGCAGGCACGTCACAGAACAGTCTGGGTTCTGCACCCCCTGCCTCCCAATACACTGACTTAGCTGCATCTTTCACAGATCACCCACTTCCTCCTCTGGGGGGATCTCACTCGTGCAGTGTGTCCTAAGTACACCCTGAACCTCGGCTCTGGCATGTTGGAGAGACACCGCGTATTAACACTGCTGGCTAATAAAACAACCAGCAGTTTCCTATAAAACAGTTACAGTGGAATAAATCCACAATAAAATATTCATGCCCTTTATTTCACTTCACAGAAAGATTCAAACATCCCAACCAAATGGAGTCAGAGCAGATGCTGGGCACATGTTCTTCAGGCAAGCGAACAAGAGACAATAATTAGTCTCAATTAAGTTCTCAATAAATTATGTAACAGAGACCTTTAGCCACTCAGCTAAGGCCACTCAGAGTGGCTTGCTTGGCTAAAGTCAGTGATCCTGGTCCAAAACTATTTAGAAATTTTGGATTGCTTTGGATAATTCACGTTCTGAGTAAATTGCACAGAGTCTTGGCATGAGAGGAAATAATACCATTACTACCTTCAATTGAAAATAATAATTTGTTAATAATTTTAATAGCTAATGAGCTATAGAAACCATGTGCCAGAGTGCTCCAAGCAGAAAGGAAAGAGATTAATTTTATTTCTGGCTTTATTGAGTCTATCGCACTAAATCACGCTGTATGCTCTAGAGATTTTTATTTGGCAAGTATTGTGTCAGAATGATCTATTTTCACTAGAGCATCGCTTCTTGATTTTTAAAAACAGTTTCCGAAGTATCTGTTCAGGGAAGGTACTTCTGAATACCTCCTGAAATCTGAAGGACGTCCCACCAAGAGGGGCTCATGAGACGGGCCGCCTCCCACTCTGCCTTCAAGAACCGCAGACAGGAGACACCTTCATCAAGTCTTAATGGATTGAGTTTTGTGACATCTTTTCCCTCCTCCTAGTGTTGCATGTTGTCAAGTTTTACTTTTAGGTGAACAAAAGAAAAATTTATTTAGAAAACTGTAGAGAACATCTCAGTCTCGGGTGAAATACCTGAGGTCACTCCAGAGCCCACACTCCCCTCCCTCACCCCCAAAGGCCTGGTCACGTTTTGCTGTGGATGATCCTCGTCCAAGTACCTGCTTCCTCCCTAGCTCTGTGAAGAACAGCTTCTAGTATAGAGCCTTGTGTGTACTGAGGATCCAACAAATGTTTGTTGAGCTTAATTGAATTCTATGGTTGTCAGTGAAGAAAACTGAGAAGTGATCTGAAGCTTCCTAAGATGATCTCTGTGCTGGTCTTCACGGGATCTCTGTCTACACTTTCACTCATTCCAGGCCTTTCTTCTATAGCCGTATTTTTTGTTTACTTAGTAGAAATTATAAATATAATTCATGCACATTGTAGAAAATCTGGCAGGTACATAAAAATATAAAGTAAGAGAACCAAAGAACATACATGATCCTAGTCTTTTTGCCTGAACATATCTTCTTTAACGTTGCTGTTATACTATTAAGCGAACTGTTTTGTATTTTGCTTATCTCACACTTGATAGCAGAAGCCAAGCAGATCACAAAGGTCACAAAGAAAAATATTTTCTCAAGAGTGATTTTTTTAATGTTTGCGTAACACTTCATTGTATAGAAAGAGCCAAATTACTTAACTGGTGTATACTTGTTGGACACTTGGGTAGTTGCCAATTTTGTCTACATTTTGGATGATTTCCAAAGGGCAGAAATTGAAGTCCTGGATCCAAGGTGATGAATGATACATTCAGGAGACCAGCAGGGACCACTCAGATCTGTGCATGATGGGGAGCTCATTACATGACCAGTGATGTCTGCTCCACTAGCCTGCTGAAGCAGCATAGGAGGCATGCTTGTTCTCTAGATGATGATGCTTTAAGGATGTAAAGGCACTGGGGAGGAAGGTCTCTGGAATCCTTCTAGGTCTTTCTTTAGTTTTCTTTCTGCCAAGGTACACACCCCTTCAGCTGTTCTTCATGAGGCAGCAGTATTCAGGCCACTCACTCTTGACCCCCATCTCCTGCTTTGCACATACTCAGTGGTCTATGTTTTGTTAGCATGTGGCCTCAATAAATACATGTTCCAGTTATAACTTCACCAGCGTCAAGTCAATAAGCAATAAGAACAACACTAACTGGACCCTTCCATGTATCGACGTTATGTGCTCTAGCCTTCACTTGATTCCCAGTTGGATGAGGAAAGGGAGGCTCCTGTGAAGTGACCTGCTCAGGGTCACACAGCCAGTGAGAGGTAAGGGGGGCTCTCCCCTAACACTCCACCCAGCCCTGGTGTGATGGTGTGACCAGCACTGGTGTGACACAACATAGCCACTGCTTCCTGGTACCTTGACACACCTCCACACAAATCCCAGGAGGGCATTTGTCCCGTGTTCCACAGGGCTGGAGCTCCCTTGCTTCCCTGTCAGTCTTTCCCACCCAAAGAACGCCCTGAAAGGCAGAGGGGAACCTCTTCATCTTAGGTTAGCCAAACGTGGGAGCTGCAGCCTCTATGTTTTCATTGCCAGGTAGGTATTGCATTAAAAAAATTTTTGTGATCGATTTCCAACTTTATTGCTTTGTGATCAGAGGGTATTGCTTTCTATCTCTACATCATGAAACCTACTGACGTTTTCTTGGTGACCAAATACATGAGCATATGTTGTGAATGTTCTATGAGCACTTGAGAAAGAGGTACATTCTCTTTTATCAGAGTGTAGTGTCTAATATTTATGACTTACCTTATTGATTAGGTTGTTTAGGTCTTTTATATCCTTCCTTATTTTTTATCTATTTGCCACTTGGTCTGTCTTCTATTGAGAGCGGTGCGTTAATGTCCCCTATACCCAGTAAGTTTCTATCTGTATCTCCTTGTATCTCCTGTGGGTTAGGTTTTACACAAGTAGTTGCTCTGTTATTTGGGGCATAAGTATTCATAACTGTTATATCTTAATTGTTAAATATTCCTGTCTCCACCTTTACTTTAGTCTTAACTCTATAATTAAATACATTAAAATGTTCACCATCAGCCCTTTTACTAAAGTGTTCCCAGTCATTTCTTGGCTAGATGAAGAGCATACTATCATATAGAGGTTGGCAAACTATGGTCTGAGGGCCAAATCCCTTTGAAACTTGTTTTTGTAAATAAAGTTTTACTAGAACACAGCCCTGTTGACTTGCTTATATACTGTCTACGGCTGCTATTGTGCTACAATTGCAGAGATGAGTAATTACGACAGAGACCATATGGCTTTCAGAGATAAAATATTTGCTATCTTCCCTTTATAGAAAAAGTTTGCTGAGTCTAGTAGATTCCTCAAGAAGGGCTCATGGGTACAGTATCCTAAGCTCTTGCATATTTAATCCTGTTTTTCTAAAGCCTTCATACATCAAGGACAGTTTTGCTAGATACAAAATCTTCAGTTCACATACTCCTTGCTGGTCTCCTGTCCTGTAATGACACGACTCACACCCTTACAACCACTGAGAACGGGGAGTCTGTGTGCCACTCACTGGACCCACAAGGAGTGGGTGGGGGATGGAAGCCAGGAAGAGCAGAGTGGGTGCCCCAGTTCTGGGAGAAGCCCTATCACTTAGCAGCCATAAGTTTCTGTGGAGCTTCTTGACCCTGTGGCAGTCCCCACGATGGAGCTCTGCCGAGAGCAGTCGCATGACAGGAGGTGGACAAACTCCAAAGCAGAGCTGCAGACAGGGGCCTCCCTGGACACGGACAGAGGATACCTGGATCTAGTGGTAGCTCTATGGTAATGGGTCATCGGCCCACCCGTTTTCCTGCTTCATCCACAGCAATATCACGGAGACTTGCTAACTGCTGACCTAACCCACTGCCCCAGTAACACTGTCTGACAGGCACAGAGTGTTCTCATTAAACCCTCTCCCATTGTGGGCACGCACACAGCCTTCTTTTCTAAATTGCACACAAACCATATGTTTGAATCATTCATTTGTCCTCCAGTTGTGCTAGGGGTTGACAGCAGGCAGAGGCTGTGTTCCTTGGACCCACCCATTTATCCATTTGGGAAATTGGAACCCACCCTCAGACTTCTGGCTTTTCTCTCATCGGCCACAATTTCACAGAACCAATCAACAGAGCCTTGGAGGTAATATCTGTAGAGTTCTGTAGCATCTTGGATTGGATTTCCTCCTGGAATGGGGTTTGGGACACTTCTAAAAAATCACAATGATAACAGTGATCATAAAAATGACATATTTAGCACTTACTGTGTGCCAGGAACTGTCCTAAGCAATTCATTTGTATTAACTCATACTGTTCTCATGACAGCCTTATGAGGTGGGTGCTGCCTGTGCCCTTGTTTTAAGGAGGCTGAGTGGCCTGGCCCAGGTCCTCCAGTGGCAACAGAGGAGCTGGGATGGGAACCCACAGCTGAGCCCTTGTTCTTGAACCTGGACACACTGCTTCCTGGGCTCGCGCACTACCTTCTCCGTATTGCTCTTGGCTGCCAGGCCCTGTGTGCTTTCTTCCACTTGTCCTGGTTTTAACCCCGTTCTCCTCGTTGAAAAGCAGCCCTGGGTTGGAGCAGCATTTTGGCCTTACTGTGCTTATCCTTCCCAGTTTATCTTACTTTGAAGGTTAATTTAATAAACAACAAGAAGCCATCTTTGCTGAACCCTCAGAAAGCAGGGTTTAGTTGCAGGCCTCTGCCTGCCTGGCCTAAGTGCTCTGCTGATGTTCCAAACCATTTCTCTACTTGCCCCTTGCCATGTGCCCCTTTCCCCTGGAGTTATTATGCTTTTACACGTGGCTCATCTAGAGCTGCTGGGTAGCCCTTCGTCCTGTGTCTGTTTTCCCTCTTACGTTTTGTTGGGTCTGTCCATGATTATGGAGTCAGAATTGAATCTTCCAGAACTTCCTCTACCTGCTGAGTGGTACTGACCTTCATTAGCTATGGACTCAGAACTAGCTCTACTTTGACCTTTATTTATTCTGTTTCCTAAAAGTAGAGGGGTCTGTGCTTACTCTTGCTCAGAGTTCCCTTTCCTGACTGTGGTAAACTGAAAAATGATACGGTTAGTCATTGCTTCCAGGTTTTTGCCACTGTCAGACCAATGACTCCTCCTTCCTGCTTTGTAAGAATTGAAGACAGAGTAATGGACCCTTTCACTGCATTCTTTATCTTCTGAGAGAAGAGCAAGTAGGGATTGCTTTGTCAATAAACTTGGGTGACCAGCTGTCTGATCTTCCATCTCCATCTCCAAGTCACTGGGGCCTCTGCTGTACAAGGCCTGGAGCCTCTGTGAGGGCCCGCCTGCATTCTCGACTTGGTTAGAGTTCTGGCCCAGTTGCCCTCTCCCCTCAATGGTCTGGGGTTTGGGCCTTCTAGAACTCTATCTCTCAGAAGATGAGATAACTAACTACCTTTCCTTCCTGGATTAGCCCTACTCTCTTTCTACTGGAAAATTTTTGCATCTGCTGTCGATTTCAAGTCACAGGACCCAATCCACTGAAGCTGGTTGTTCTCACCATACTTCTTGAGTTAAAATTTCCAGTCACCTTTGTTATCACATGCCAGTAGTTCCCAGTGTGGTGCCTGGACCAGCATGATTAGAGAACTTGTTACAAATGCAGATTCTCAGGCCCCTCCCTAGATCTATTGAATCAGAAACTCTGGGAGTGGGTCCAGCAATCTGTTGGTTAACAAGACCCCAGGGGATTCTGGCACAGTACAATCAACGCATACGCAATGAAAATAATCACCCAAAGCCCATGTCTTGTTTTTAACTAGCTCTCTGAGAACAGCTGGACCTCAGGTCACCCTTTGTCCTCCTTGACAACTCACTGGGCAGGTGCAGCTGAAACTTTTTTCTCAAGATTTAGTATAAAGCTTTCTCTAAGAGGTCAAGGAGCGTTCCCTTCCCAGGAAGTGGATTAGAAGTCATGGAAGAGAAAGCATGACAGAGCCATCTGCTTGGTGCGGGCCAGGGCACATTCATTACCTCTGCAGTGCTAATTTCTGCTCTTACTGCCATAAGGAATTCCCCTTGGAAATTATGTACTTGTATTTCACCAAGTTCCCTCCTTCAGTGGTATTTAAATTCAAGTAAAGGTTAGCAGGCAGAAGTGCTGGCAGAATCCAGCATTTTACATCCATCCACATCAAGCATAACTTCCTTACTGTTACTTCCCACCATCTCTCCAGCTGGGTTTGTAATGAGCCACCTGGGCACGATGCATCTGTGAAGCTTCCAGTCATGCACTGAGCCTGTAACCCAATCTTGGGGTTTGAATGACATTGAAACTTTTTCATAACCCCTTTTCCTCCCTAAGTCCTTACCCCATCCTGCTGATAATATTATCTGAAGATCACAAATCTAGACTTAGAAACATTCATGAGGTTAGAAATGAACAACTTGAGATTGTTCTGCTATTTCAATTTGCCCTGAAATACATATAAATTATATAAACTTATAAACTTGTTCTGACAAGAAGGGGAACATTAATACACACTAGGACCTTCCTCCATTCTTTTATTACCTGGAAAATACCAGCATGGGTGACCAATTATGTAGTTATACACTGTATTAAAAGTGTGTGTGTGTGTGGTGTCTTAAGAAATTATGGATAACCCATAAAATGCTAGGGACCACCAGCTGGCTGATGTTTATCATTAATATAGTTTTGTAGCTGAGCAGTGATGATGGTTTTGGCTAGCATTCATCGAGTGCTTTCTTGGTATGCAGGAATTTACAGGCATTACTTCACCTAATCTTCTCAAGACTTCTATGAGAGAGGTTCTAATTTCCCAATTTATAGATGGCGAGATCAGGTAACTTGTCCATGAATTTGCCTGTAGGTAGTGGTGGCGCTGGGTCCTGAACCCATGCTTGTCTTGACTGAGTCCGTGATCTCAATAATCCCCACACGAGGCCACCCGAGTAATATGGAGACAGCATTTTGCTCTTTTCCTGATTAACTAATGAGCCTAACAAATTGTGTGCCTTGGTGCCTCTACATAATAAGGATATAATGATCTTTTGTTCCTAACTTTAAAACATATCTATTTAAATAAAGGCCATGGTAAAGTATGACTAGGGGCAGGAAGAATGTAAGAGATTACTGCAAGCACTGATGCTGAGCAAGCAGAATGGGAAGGGCTATGGGGAGGGGTCAGGGTCAAGTCAAAGTCAGAGCCAGGTCCAGGTCAAGTCAAGGTGAGCTGTGGGCAGGACATAGCATGGATAAAGCCCACCACAGACTGCACTGAGGGAAGGTGAATGGTTTAACCAGGGGACAAACACACACCAGGGGCCCAAACCAGCCTTAGACTTCCACCCTTTTGTCAATAGAGCATCTGTCCAGGCCAGACATTTGCCCCCTAGCAGGTAACTGCTCATGGTGCTGGAATTAAACCTCATTTTCAAAGCAATGCTGCTGACCATGGAAATGAGGAATTCAGGGATGGCTGAGGTACTTTCTCTCCACCAGCACTAAATAATCCATTCATCCGTTCAAAGGGCTTACTAGCCCTCCTAGGTTCTGGGTGCTACTGGATCCTGGAGAGAGAGCCACACACCCAAGTTTCCAGTGCCCACTTGGCACACTGGTAGGTTCTCTACAAATACCTGTTGAATGAATGGGGCACTGACAAGGTCCTTGTCCTTGTGGGGAAGAGAATAAGAAAAAGAAGAGGAACAATAAAACAGTAACAGAGCAATATAGATGATTGCAATGGGAGCGACAGAGGTGTCTGCCCATACCCGGCATTTGGCCGAGGTGCTCATGGTTTGGCCACAATGGACACACTGGAGGTGTCAGAGGCTATGGGTTTGCTGCTTGATTGGGCAGGTTTAACTTCTTACCCAGATAATCTCAGACCTGGGCCACAGACAACCTCTCACCTGTCCAGTGCCTGTAACTTGTGCCACTGCTCACTTGGGTCTGAGTGAGAGAGTGCGAGGGTCCCTCCCAGCCTCTCTGAGCCTGACAACTCGTTGGGGTCAAGACTGAGTTGTTTTGGTCTTCACAGGACAGCACCCCTGCAAGCATCTCTCCCTGCCCCCTGAGACTCTGCACATCCACAGGCTTCCTAGGAAAGCACCTTCAATCTGAACCCCTCGTCTTAGATGGCTGAATTCCTGAATTGTACTTTCTTTTCCAGCATTGGTCCAGATAACACTAAGAACAAGCCAGAAAACTGATCAGCTGTAGCATTTAGTAAAATTGCTCTAGTGTTTAATTTCAAAACTTCACACTGCTGCTGTGAGCTTCACTTTCAGAGAGGGGACCACCACAGCTTCCTCTCACTCCTGCTCTGAGATGATGTCCACTACAATGCCATCTGCTGACTTCTCTTTTCCCACTTTTGAACATCTATTTAAAGGTGTCCTGGTCATAAAGGATTCTTTTTCATGCCATGGTAGAAGCAGGTTGTATTATTTTAAAAATGAGAATAGTGTAGTAGAAAATGTCTAATTTAAAGTTGGAAAACTTTGGTTTGAGTTCTACTTGCCACCAATATGATTGTGGGTAAGTTACTTGACAACTAAGCACCTCAAAGTCTTCATCTATAAAATAGGGTAACCACCCCAACTTCCCAGCCCCTGCCTCCCTTCTCTGCTTACTGCTGGGAAGGCAGGAACGGACTGGCCCACTCCCGCCTCACTCTGGGTTTCCGCTACCTCTATAAGTTACATCTCATCAAGAAGAACACAAGTTCTCAGTTTTAAGATTCTTTGCTTTTACAATAAATTCCTTTCCAAATATTCTTTGGAGAGAAAAAAATGTTTCTCTGAGATTTATAGGAACAAACTGAATTCTCAGCAGGGAAGCAGAAGGACAAGTGAGTAGAGTTTAACCAGCAGCTGATGAGATCACTGGACCCAGAGACATTTCTTTTCAGCCCTCACACCTGATCAGGTTACATTCCAGGAGCTGGCGCTTATGTTGGTACAATTTGGGGGTTAAAATAACCAGGAGAAGCCCGGGTTCGGTAACAGGTTGTACCACACCCAGTCACTGAGAGTTTGGAAAAAAACTCTCATGCTTTGAGAATTGTACAGCTGCTGATGTTGAAAGTTCACATCCAAGAGTAACATTCTCGTTGGGCTGCCTCTCTCACCAGGACACAGGAATTTTCCAGTACAGTAGCCCGCCTGCTAATAGACTGCCGGCTCTCATCCTAGCTGGACACTGTCCGTTGGATGGTCTTTCCTAGTCTCGGTTTGATCATGACATCAGCATGTCTCTACGTGTTTGGGGTGGAGGACACGTCTGCTGTTTTTGCCTGCCCAGCGTTGTCTTCCTTCCTCTGGTGAGAACGTCTCAGCTTTCATTTGAGTGTCAATGCCACGACCCTGGAGAGCATGTGAGCAGAGCCAGGCTGATTGGACCTTCTCCAGGAACCTGGATTCTGAGCAGAGCAGCTCCTGGAGGAGAGGCAGCGTACTCACAGTGCCCTATAGAGCTTGTCCACTGGAGCTGGCTTTGCGATCCCCTCCCTAAGCCCTGCTTTTCAGTGTCTCTTCAGTTTGGGGAGCTACTCCAAATCCTTTCTGCATACTCTTATCCTTTTGGTACATTTTTGGATACACTTCCTATTGCCTGGGATCAAAGAACCTTCATGTGCACATTTTCCGAGTCCAGAATTCTGCTTCACTAAGGATAAGGCCCAAAGAGCTTTGGAAGGTGGTGGTCCCAGGTCACCTCCTTTGCATTTCCATGCTGTAGCCAAGGCTTCAGACCAGCTTGGGGGCTGGTGGGGCAGGAGTTCCATTTGCAGCATGTCATTAGCTAACGGGGTGGTCTCCTGCCTCCCACCACACTTGATCGTCTCTTCAGTGGTAGGAAGAGGTTGACTGAGTGTACTTTTCCATTGGAGGCAGAGGGTCACCCTGAACAGTTCATCTTGCAGGGTGGTGGCCCCTCAAACCTCCTGCCGGGCGCACCTGTTTCTAGAAGATTTAAGAAGGTCAGCTTCCAAGATAAAACTTCTCCTGGGGAAACAGCACAATCGCAGTGTTCTCACAGTGGCACATTCAAAGTGTGTCGGCGAGGGACTGTGCAGCAATGAGCCCCATGCAGCTCTGTTTGACCCAGCACTTCCCTTTCTGACATGACCACGGAGTCCTTCCTCCCTCTAAACTTGCCATGGGCCCTGTTGTGGGAAGTGTTGTTGTGATCAATGCTACTGTGTACAAACGGTGGAAGCTTGGCCAGCTGGCTGGTGGGAGGCATGTAAGACTTGCCCTTTGTGGGCTTGGCCAGCACTTGGCACTGTGATACAGGATGCACAGCCTCACCTTGAGAGCACCAGAAGCCCCTGGGGAAGGGAACACCACAGCTGGGCTTGGAATGAAGAAAACGATGTCACGCACCATTGCCAGTATGCAAACTGGCATAGGTGGCCTTGGCCAAAGACAAATAGAAATGGCAAGCAACAGGATATATTGGAGTATATGAGGAAGCCATTTGGTGTAAACCTAATTCGGCCTGACTTTGTTTTTCCAAAAGGGGATGACATGGCCATTGAGCATGCATTGTATATCTGCTTTAAACATTTACTATGGCAAGAACAAATGGCCTTAAGATAAAGGTGCAACTTCCCCCCACATTGGCATTTCCTTAAGGATAAGCATCTTTCCTTGGGCTAGGAACTGATTGCTGTGCTCACCTTTGACCACCCAGCTCACCTGTGATCACCCAGCTCGAGACAACAGACCTGCCGCCCTCCTGTGTTCACTGAGACAGCAGACCTACCTGCTGTGTCCATCAATCGCTGTGCTGACAGAGCAGTCTCGAGATTATTGTAAAAGGGACATTTCGATCATATGTGAAACATCCTCTTTGGGGGTATATAACCACTCTGTGCACCCCCCTTCTTTGGTGCCCTTTCTTCCTTCGGGAAGAAAGGCCCTGGTCATGGTCCTGACATTTTAGCTCAGAATAAATTCACCCAAATTTTCATTTATAGATTGGTTATGGATTATTTTCGTTGACATTAACAAGCAGCCTGATCGATTTTACTTGCAAATCCTTAGATTTTAGGCCACTCTGTAAGAGCCTCTAAGGGAGGGTCCCAAGCAGAACTGAGGAAGGAGCCAAGTGTGGCTTCAGACTGTGCTGACTCCCTCCACCTGCTCTGCATCCTGCTCCCTCACGTGCCTGACACCTACTTGTTCTCCTTATTCCTCTAGGATCAAAACTTCTCTCAGGAAAGGACCCCACCAACTCATTCCCACACAAGAGAGGTTAAATCTCTTTCCTCTCAGGGCAATGTCTCCGGCTCACCAAAGAAATCCTTCCTTCCACCTCTCCCTTGATACAATGGTCCCTTAGCCTAAATGTGTAGGCACATAGAGGTTGCTTGGAATAGGAAAAGCTCGCATATCTCGTAGCTAATGCTCCCTGTGCCCAGGGGCACAAGAATAATAATGCTATGCACCATGGGGAAACCCCAAACAATTGAGATGTTTGTAAACAGAAGATCCTCAAGGTACTGAGGGAGCTCAGTCTTCAAAAGCACAACAAGGCCGAGCCAAGGCCAGGCATGCAGGCACACAGATGGTCCAAAATAACCCAAGAGCCAAGATGCTGGCTCTCACTGGTGCCCCTCTGAAGGCTTATGGATCCAGCCTAGGTGGGGTCTTTCTAGAAAGGCTCAGGTGGTTTCTTAGGGAGGAACAGATGCAAAATGCTACCATAAGGGATGTGCTTGGTTATTTAAGCAATTTACATCACTCTGGAAAGAATGATCCTGTCTTTGTATGAAGGGGTCCTGGCCACAGCTTTTGTCAAATTCTTATTTTAATTGTCTCAACAGCGTGTAAGGTTTGCTCATTCTTATCCTGACATTTCTGTTTTGAGATTTCGGGAAGAAGTGCCATGGGTGAGGAGAAAGGAGGGACAGGGCTTTTTTTGGGGTAGGATTTGACAGACTTGGGTGAGCTGTGGCTACCAGGAGGACAGGCGGGTCTGCATGGTCTAGAAGGACCCCAGAGTGGGGATCCTTGTCCTGGAGACCGGCCTCCCTTTTCAGTTTACAAAGCCCTTTCTCATCCTGTCCAGTACTAAACTCTGTGAGGTAGATAGGGTAGGGGGATGACATTAAGTAGCAATGTCAAATCCTTTGGGAACATGGTAGTATATGGTATAAATACTAAAAAGAAACAACCAAGTAAACAAATAGGTGGATTACCAAATGGTATCATTATTCTCTTCATGTTATGGATGCACAAACCACCACTCAGACATACAGGCATCAGCCCCCTTCCCTGTGTCCCCCCGCCAGTGAGAGGCATGGAGAACACCAGTGGTGGGGGGAGGGGTGTCCCTGCCTCCTGATTGCAAACCCAGCCCGCCTACCTGGGAGGTGCCTCCAATTTGATGCTAGGGGCTGGCTTTTCTGTGAGGCTACAAGGATGATGGCTGGCATGGGGAGAAGGACTTTCAGCCTCATTTGTCAGCGTCTCTGGGAAATGGCTACTATGTTGGGCATATACCTTACTTTCTAGAAAGCCTCTCCAGAGGAAAGGCGTGGAGAACACGGGAAGGCCTGGGAGGCAGCCAAGGGGAGAGATCAACTCAAATAGGACCAATTGGACGGCAACTGTCTGCACTCATCAATTCTGTGTCCAAGAATCCCAACCAGAGGCTCAGGGAGAGAGCTGGCAATTTGTGGTAAGAGAGGACAGGTGAGATAAGCAGCCCTGGCATGAAAAGGGTGGCTGCTAAAATAAGATCCAGTGATGCTTGTTTGAGAGGGGACACTTAGGACATGGCGGCCGAGACTCTGACTGTCCCAAGCTCCCCCTGTGTCCTGGGGGAGGGGGCTGGCTTGCCAGTCGCTGTACTCATGGGAACCTCCTGCAGGCTGCTGCTTAGAGCCCCAAGAGCCTGCAATAATAAATGTGTGCTTCTTTGTGTGTTTATTTTTTAACAGCTTTATTGAGACATAGCTCACACACCACACAATTCAACCAGTTAAAGTATACACTTAATGGCTTTTACCACAATCTAGAATAGTTTTATTATGCCTAAAGAAACTCTGTATACTTTAGATATCAACCCCCAATTCCCTCCCCTGACTTCTTCCTTAGCCCCAGGCAACCACCCATCTGCTTTTGGTCTCTTTGGGTTTGCCTCTTATGAATATTTCATATAAATGGAAGTCTATGATATGTGGCCTGTAATGTCAGGTCTCTTTCACTTCGCATAATGTTTCAAGGTTCATACATGTTGTAGCACGTGTCAGTGCTTTGTTCCTTTTAAAGGCTGTATAAGATTCTATTGTATGGATATATCACATTTCTTTGTCCATTCTTTAGTAGATGAACATTTGCCATGTTTCTACCTTTTGGCTATTATAAATAATGATGCTGTCAACATGTGTGTACAAGTTCTTGCGTGGACATGTTTTCATTATTCTTTATATAGCTAGGAGTGGAATTATCGTGTCAAATGTTAACTCAATGTCTAACTTTTTGAGGAACAGCCAGACTATTTTTAAAAGTGGCTGCACCATTTAACATTCCCACCCAGTGTATGAGCGTTCTGATTTCTCCATATCCTCCTCAACAGTTCTTATTATCGGCCGTTTTAAAAACTAGCCATCCTAGTGAGTGTGAAGCGTATTTCCTTATGGTTTTGATTTGTATTTCCCTGATGACTCATCACATTGAGCATATATTTCTGTGCTTATTGGATATTTGTCTATCTTTGGAGAAATGTCTACTCAGATCCTTTGCTTCATTTATAACCGGATTATATGTCACTTTATTATTGAGTTGGAATAGTTCTTTATATAGTCTAGAGATAGGTCTCTTATCAGTTAAATGATTTGAAAATATTTCCTTCCATTCTGTCGGTTGTCTTCTTATTTTCTTGATAATGTCTTCTGAAGCACATATAATTTTGATGAAGCCCAATTTATCTATTTTTTTTCTTTTGTTGCTTGTACTTTTGCTTTTATATCTAAGAAATCATTGCCAAATCCAAGGTCATATAGCTTTTTTTCTGTTTTCTTCTAAGAATTTTATACATTTAGCTCTTAAGGTATTTGATCCATTTTGAACTACTTTTCGTATATGGTCTGAGGTATGTGTCCAACTTTATTCTTCTGCATGTGGATATTCAGTTGTCATAATACCAATTGTTGAAGACTGTTCTTTCCTCACTGAATGCTCTTGGCAACCTTATCAACAATCAGTTGCCTCAAAACATATGGGTTTATTTATGGACTCTCAGTTATATTCCATACATCTATCTTATTTCAGTATCACACTGGCTTGATTACTGTAGCTTTGTAGTAAGTTCTGAAATCAGGAATTGTGAGCCCTCCAACTTTGTTCCTCTTTTTTAAGATTGTTTTGATATTTGGGCCCTTTGCAATTCCATTTTAATTTTAGGATCAGCTTGTCCATTTGTACAATAAACACAGCTGGAATTTTGACAGAGACTGCATTGAATCTGAAGAGCAATTTGTGGAGTATTGCCATCTTAAAAGCATTAAGGATTCTGATCCATGAACATGGGATATCTTTCTACTTATTGAGATCTTTTAAAATTTGTTTTAACATGTTCTGAAGTTTACCGAGTATGAGTTTTGCACTTCTTTTGTAATTATTCCTAAATATTCTATTCTTTTTGATGCTATTGTAAATAGAATTGTTTTCTTAACTTCATGTTTGGCTAGTTCATTACTACTGTATAGAAATACAACTGATTTTTGTTTGTTGATCTTGTATCTTGCAATCTTGTATTTATTAGTTCTAATAGTTTTTTAGTGGAATCCTTAGAATTTCCTATGTACAAGATCATTCACCTGCAAATAGAGATAGTTTTACTTCTTCACTTTCAATATAGATACTTTTTATTTCATTTTCTTGTCTAAATGCCCTGGCAAGAATCTCCAATACAATAGAACCACTAGTTGAATATAAGTGGCAAGAATAGATATTGTGTCTTATTCTTGATCTTAGCATGAAGTCATTCAGTCTTTCATCATTAAATATGATGTGGACTTTTGTAGATGCCCTTTATCAAGTTGAGGAAGTTCTTTTTCAATCATAGTTTGTTGAGTCTTTTTATCATAAAAGGGTCATGGATTTTGTCGAAGTCTTTTTCTGTGTCCATTGAGATGATCATGTTGTTTTTTAAAAAGTATTTTATTGATATAGTGTATTACAGTAATTGATTTTCAGATGATAAGCCAATCTTGCATTCTTGGGATAAGTTCCACTTGGTCATTATGTATAATCCTTTTATATGTTGCTACATTCAGTTTGCTTGTATTTTGTTGAAGATTTTTGCATCAATATTCATAAGAGATATCGGTTTCTAGTATTTCTTTCTTGTGATGTCTTTGTTTTGTTTTAGTATCAGGGTAATACCGACCTCATAGAATGAGTTTAGAAATAGTCCCTCTCTTTTTTGGGGAGAGTTTGTGAAGAATTGAGTTAATTTTGCTTTAAATCCTTGTTAGAGTTCACAAGTGAAGGCTCCTGGTCCTGGGCTTTTCTTTGTGGGAAGTTCTTTGATTAGTAATTCAATCTCTTTACTTGTTATAGTTCTGTTAATATTTCTATTTCCTCTTTATTCAGTTTTGGTAGTTTGCATCTTTCTAAGAATTCGTCCATTTCATGTTAGTTATCTAATTTATCGGCATACAGTTCATTGGTATACAATTGTTCACAGTATTCCTTTACAATCTTGTTTTTTTCTGCAAGGTCTGTAGTAATGTCCCCTCTTTCATTTCTGATTTTAGTAATTTGCGTCTTCTTTCACTTTTTTCTTGGTTGATCTAGCTAAGTTTGTCAATTTTTTTGTTCTCTTGATATAGTCAACTTTTGGTTTCCCTTATTTTTCTATTCCCTGTTTCATTAATTTCTGCTCTAATATTTATTATTTCCTTCTTTCTGCTTGCTTTAGTTTTAGTTGCTCTTCTTTTCCAGTGTCTTAATGTGGAAGGTTAGTAATTGATTTGAAATATTTCTTCTTTTTTAAAATAGGTGTTTACAGCTATAAATTCCCCCCTGAGGGCTGCTTTACCTGCATTCCTTAAGCTTTGGCATGTTGTGTCACTTTCATACCTGTCAAGGTATTTTCTAAATTTGCTTCTGATTTCTCTTTGACCCATTGGTTATCTAGGAAGTGTTTTGTTTAATTTTCATGTAATTGTGAAATTCCAAAATTTCTTTCTGTTGTTGATTTCTAATTTTATTCCATTGTGGTTGAAGAGTATACTTTGTATCATTTCAGTCCTTTTACATTGGCCGAGGCTCATTTAATGGCCTAGAATATAGTCAATAGGCATATGAAGAATGCTTCATGTGCAAATGAGAAGAATATATATTCTGCTGTTGTTGGGTGGAATGTTCTATAGACATCTATTAAGTCTAGTTGGGTTATAGTGTTGTTCAAGTCTTATATTTCCTTTTGGTCTTCCTAGTTTTAAAAATCCCTTTTGAAAGTTGGGTATTAAAGTGTCTAACTTTTATTGCTGAACAGTCTATTCTATTCCTCTTTTCATTCTGTTAAATTTTTCTGTATTTTAGGGCTGTGTTGTTAGGTACACATGTTTATAACTGATGAATTGTCCTTTTATCATTATAAAATGTTCCTTTTTAATCTCTAGTGACTTTTTGTTTTAAAATCTATTTCGTCTGATATTTTTATAGGCACTCCTGCTTTTTTTATGTTTTATGTCTGAATGGTATATCTTTTTCCATCTTTTTACTTTCAATGTCTTTATATATAAATATGTACCTGTAAGGAGAAAAAAATGATCCATCCCTAGGACAAATTGCTATCTATGGACTGTTCATTCCTGTAAGAGTGTCAGCCAGTGCAGAACTCTGCCAGGAGTGACCTTCATTAGCACCCAAGGGGAAGAAACTATCCTGCAAGGCTGCCACCAAGCACATCCTAAGCTCATTTCTGAAATATCCCTAGAGACATTACAAGTTAGGACTTCTTCATTGTCCACCCTCACTGAAGAGCCATTCCTTCTATGATCTGATATCTCTTCTACAACCTGGATAACATACACTTCCCTTTCATTTCTGATGGATCACTTCGTAATCTTGATTGTTTTTATTCCGCAGACTGAGTTTCACCTTTTCCATTTACTGTTCCTTTCCCATAATTGTCACATAAAAAACAAATGCAAACATCAAGTGCTCAATGCTTTTCATATTTTATTACTCAGCAAAGTCAGGAAGAGAGAAGGACCTCTTAATGGGTCCCAGGGTCTACAGGCAAAGCATTTCTCAACAGAAGAATCCTGTTAAGTGTGAAACTGGTATCTGGGAATTCTCTTGTCCTCTGTAATGATCTAAGGGAGGGATGTTCAAATGATTAAAGGGTTAAGTATGGAGGAAAAGAAAAAACCAGAATTTTCTAATTCAAGACAACATTCTGAAATGCTTTCTCTTTCTCCATCTGGAATGTTTCCTAATTTAGATAAATAAGTAAAGGCTTCAGAACTTTTACTATTTAACTTAAAAAATTTGGGTAGTGTCAGAAGAAAGTTCTGGAATTCAACTAATGTAAATGTCTCCTCATTGTTCATATACCATCAGTAAGGCATGGAGTAGACCAATGGTGCTATTCACAACTAGATTTACCTATTTTATTTTAGAGGAAAGCAGGAAAGAAAGTCCTTAAGTTTCAGACCAGCTACAAATGGATTAAACAATGGTATCTCTTCAGATCTTGGCTGTACCCTAAAGATCCACATGTTCCAGGCTTCATTCTTAAGTCATGATCACACACATACACACAAACATACAGGGAACATGCTTTTATAAAAACATGAGGGAATCCATTCAATTTTACCCAAAACAGGGCAAATTTGGTTAAGATAATTGAGTAAAGAGGATAAATTTAAAATCCAAATACACTTCCTTGCAGATGAGTATTCAATTCAATTGCCAGTAAGATGTTGAATATTCTTTTCTGAATCAGCCTAATTTGATGCACAGTACAACATGTACTGCCTGGGAAGAAGTTCAAATCATAAATACTACAGGGAAATGTCTAATAGCTTGGAATGGCCTTTTCAAGTGGTCAAAATCTCTAAAAGATTGCAAAAATATTAAATCTGGTGCAGCATGAGCTATGTGCTCCAGAATGAGCCCATCTCCCCGTCATATCCCACCTCCTTGCTCCAGGATTATCTGGGGCTGGGTCTTAAGGAGCTGGCATACAGCTCCTTAAGGCAGCTCCTGAAGGGGGTTGCTCTTTAGAAGCCAGATGATGGTGGGGCCTCTTCCCTGCAGACTGTGGTCAGCAAGGTGAAGGCTGCTGGCCACAGTCATAACAGCTGAGCTGATCTGTGATTTCTGCCTCTCCTGCCAATGTCAGGGCCAGGTTTGCCGATGTGTTTGTGTTGGTGTGCAAGATGCTGGAGAGAGGCCATCTACCCTGTGTGTCAGAGTCCAGATTCCATATGGTTATGGCAGGATTTGGAAGAGGTGTCCACACAGCTAGGAGCAGGATTAGAATAAAGAGGTGCTAATGGTGTGCAGTTGGGAAGGTAAAGGAAATTGTCTGGAACTTGATGGAAAAAGAGGGTTGAAGAAAATTAAAGGGAGATCAGGGGAAATAAAAGAAAATATAAAGGAAAAAGACAAACGTCTCTGTTGTTTTAAAGGTCAAAGAGTAACAATAATATAGAAAGGCTCTTTCACCTTGCCAGATTCAACAGTGGGTTGCATTCTGCCTTCTTTAAGAAAGTTTGCACCATAGGGTTCTTGGGCTTTTCTTCCAGGTTATAAGGTCTGTCCTCCAATCATGCCTACCCCACGTGAAGCAGGCATTTTTTCTCCAGACCTTACATACCTCCAAACCATACCTCACTTATCCAAGTTCAGTTCTTACTTATGGACTAAATCTCTTTCTGGTTCTCTAGCACTCATTTTATAAGGTCAACATCTTCACTTTTCTTCACTTATTAGCCTAAGTCCATATTACTATATGTTCTTAAGAAAGACTCATGATAACTAGATCATGCTATACAATAATTCAAGTTTTAGTGTCCAAATGTGTGCGTGTGAGTGTGCATGTGTATACAGATTAGCCAGCCCTGGTGGTCCAGTGGTTAAGATTCAGTGCTATTACACTCACGGCCCAGGTTTGCTTCCTGGTCAGGAAAGACACCATCCATCTGTCAGTTGTCATACTGTGGCAGCTGTGTGTTGCTGTGATGCTGAAAGCTATGCCACCGGTATTTCAAATGCCAGCAGGGTCACCTATGGTGGACACGTTTCAGTGGAGCTTCCAGACTAAGACTAGGAAGAAGGATCTGGCCACCAACTTCCAAAAGAACTGGCCATGAAAATCCTATGAATAGCAGCAGAACATTGTCTGCAGTAGTGCTGGAAGGTGAGAGGATGGTGCAATAAGACCGTGCAGGGTTCTGTTCTGCTGTACATGGAGTTGCTAGGAATTGGAATCGACTCCAGGGCACTAACAACAATATGTATAATATCTGAGCATAATATGTGTGTGTGTATGTATGTATGTATGCATGTGTATATATATATATACACACACACATATGTATGTATGTATGTATATATATACACATACGTATGTATGTATGTATATTGTGTGTGTGTGTGTACAAAAACCAGGATTTGCAGGAGTTTTAAAATCTACCATCAGATCACACATTTCTTTAGCCAAATAATAAATACTCTGTGATAAGCCGTCACACTTCACTTTCATGTGTCCACTTTAAGAAACAGTACAGGGGCCGGCTCCATGGCCAAGTGGTAAGTTCGCACGCTCTGCTGCGGCGGCCCAGGGTTCAGATCCTGGGCGCGGACATGGCACCGCTCGTCAGGCCACGTTGAGGTGGCGTCCCACATCCCACAACTAGAAGGACCTGCAACTAAGATATACAACTATGTATGGGAGGGTTTGGGGAGATAAAGCAGGGGAAAAAAAAAAGATTGGCAACAGTTGTTAGTCCAGGTGCTAATCTTTAAAAAAAAAAAAAAAAAAAGAAAGAAACTGTACAAAGTCACACGGTCCAAATAAACAAACCAACAAATAAAACCAGCCTAGAGCAGACATCCAGGCATTTCTTTTCTAGGCTCTGAGGTAAATTTCAAGTGCTGTGTTCTCTTTTATCAATTTTATTTTCCCCTCTGCTTTTGGAAATAACACTCATTTTTTAAGTCTGATCCACATGATTTTACAGAGTCAGGTAAGAATGGAAGGGGGTGGGACAGATGGAGAGTGGTAGGAAGAAACCTAGTATTTATCCAGTTACATGAGAGCAAAGGCCTGTCTGTCTTTCTCACCTCTAAACACCTTGGTTCCTTGAACAGGATCTAGTGAATGGTAGGTGCTCAATAAATACATGTTGAATGAATGAAATTACTGAAGCTGTGCAACATGCTCAGCCCTGTGCTGGATGCTTTTAACAAGAGTCTGGAACAAGGGCAACAAAAAGTAACTCAGTATAATAATGTGCCCTCCTTTGCAATCACATGAGAATGCATTCCCTGAGGTGGTACCTTCAGAGCTCAGGCTCACGCTGAGGTTGCAGTCCCAACATCTCAGTGGGCAAAACGAGGGTAAGTAACAATCTAAGGCAGGGCTCAGGGGCCAAGTCTGGCCTGTAGATTGTTTTTGTATAGCACAGGAGCTAAAAATGGTCTTTACATTTTTAAAAGATACAAAACAAAAGAAAAACAGACATCAGAGACTGTCTGTGGCCTGCAAAGCCAAAAATATTTACGATCTAGCCCTTTACAGAAAAGTTTGCTGACTCTTGTTCTAAGGTGATACTAAGAATGTGCTTCTGAAGTTACTTTCAGTCTAAAGTGTGTTTGTCTTGAACTTGTGTTCAAACACGGCAAGACTGTGGGACTGCGATCTGTCAGACCACAATGACTCTGTGAGCATTCTGGAGCCACACACACATACTCGATGTTCTTTATCCCAGCTTAGAGCTTCTCCATAGGACAAATTTAGAGAGTTGGCATCTTTGTTACCGCATGCTTGTTTACGTGACCTTTTTTGTGGGTGTTTTGCTACATGATCTTCTGGTGAGAGTTTTGCAGCACATTGGCATCCCCCCTACAAGATCTGTGGGTAGCAAAATCACAAATGTGCTACGCTGGCCCACTTGGTATAATGATCAGAGGGCTTTGTCATTGGAGCTTTGAATTCACCTGGAATTCAGTTGAAATACTCAAGATGTAACCTGATTACCTCTATCTTTCACTAAATCTGGGAAATTTTTAGTTATTGTTTCTTCAATGATTATTTTCTTCTCCATTCTCCCTCTCCTCTCCTTCTGTGACTCCAATTACACTTATGTTAGAATTCTTGATATTATTCCACAGGTCACTGAGTCTCTGTCATTGTCAACAATCTTTTCTTTCCATTTTCCAGATCGGATAATTTCTATTCTTCTATCTTCAAGTTCACTGATCTTTCTTTTGTCATCTCCAATCTGCTGTTAGACTCACTGAATGAATTTTAAAAATTTAAGATATTGCATTTTTCAGTCATAAAATTTGTTTCTTTTTTAGTGTCTCTTTTTTTCTGCTGAGATTTCTTATGTGTTGATTATGACCATATTTTTCCTTATGTCTTTGGGCATAATTATAATAGCTGCTTTGAAATTCTTGTGCGCTAATCCCAACACATGTATCATCTTGGATTCAGTTTCTATTAATTGCCTTCTCTTGTGAGTATGGGCTACTTTTTTCTGTTTCTTTGTATGTCTAATAATTTTAGATTGTATCCTGAACATTGTGAACATTGTCTTAATCTATAGCAGTGCTATTCGATAGAAACAAAATGTGAGCCACCTAAGTAATTTTAATTTTCCGGTATCCACATTAAAGTAAAAAGAAACAGGTGAATTTAACTGTAATAATATATTTTCTTTGACCCAATGTATCCAAAATATAAGTATTTCAATGTATAATCAATAACAAAATTTATTAAGATATTTTATAATCTCTTTCCATACTAAATCTTTGCAATCTGGTATGTGTTTTACTTTTACAGCACATCTCAGTTTGGACTAGCTAGTGGTTACCATATTGATCAGTACAGCTCTAGAGTATGATTCTGGAAGAATATTGAGGGTTGGTCCAAAACAAGCCACTCCATCATTACAGGAAGCAGAATCACTGACTGATGGTCTTTATACTTTATTCCTTGGAATTCTGCAGAGATGTCGTGGGCCTACTATGAGATGAGGGGAGGCAGAGTGCATTGGGCTACTCTTCGCTGTCATATATGTGTCTCAATTCAATCAGAGCAGCTCTGATTTCATGTTTCATATATTTTGTTTCTGCACATAATTTAAAACATATTTTGATACTAAAACAGTTTGAAAACATAATGGTTTCATAATATGATTCTTGAATAGATCCCCTTAAGATATTTCTTGCTCAATCATGCCCTTGAGCCCAGCTGACCTCTCCTCCTCTCGATACACTTACCCTACC
The DNA here is from genome assembly GCF_021613505.1 of Equus quagga. Taxonomy (NCBI): domain Eukaryota; kingdom Metazoa; phylum Chordata; class Mammalia; order Perissodactyla; family Equidae; genus Equus; species Equus quagga. The sequence continues at coordinate 80,635,544 of NC_060268.1, read as the reverse complement.
TTCTAATCACGTCACAAGAGCCAGGCTGTCTCCGCTTTAAGGAGAAGAGATTGTGGCTTGTACAGTATTTGAGTCTCCACAGTGGCAAGTCCTTCCTTCTTTGGCCCCATGTGTATGTAACTGATTAATTGATTGATCAGTTGATGGGATTGTGGGATGGCTGCTCATACCCAAGATGCTCAAGAAGAATTCCCGAAGTGAGCTCTTCCTCATGGCCTTCAACGCTGGGGTAAATTTCATTCTTAATTTGCCAAGGACCACATACAATCAATGAAACAAGGCTCAGCCTCTTGCTTCCCCTCCTGCCTTTTCTAACTCACACACATTTACCAGTTCAACAAAGCAAAGGGGGTTGGGTTCAAAACCCAAATGCTTTGTGAAACTTTTGCACAGGCACGTGGCATAAGTTGAGCTTAAGGAACCCCAAAAACTGCCATGTCAAAAGTCCAGTCTAGTTAAAAAAGTTAAACACACCTTAACCTGATGCACAGACCCACAAAACAAAAACCAGGCACCTCAAGCCAGAGGAGATTGGGAGACCAGGGGTGATATCACATAATGTAACAGAGTCCTAGTACCATGCAAACTCCTATTAAAATGACTGGAAATAAGAATGCTTAGCTGATGAACACGTTTCACACACTTCACCTAGGCTGACGGCCAAGAGAATTCACTTCAGAGCGCGTGAGTAACATGACCGTGAAAGTTGGGGTTGGGAACAGAAGCTCTGATGGATTCCAAACAATAAACACCAAGACCTGTACTCACTGGCGTTAATTTCAGCCACAGAAACAGGCCAGCCCCAAACACTAACCTCCGTGCACTTACTCACGGGCATCCACACTCTGATAGTGATTTTCTTTTCCTCCAAGACAAAGTAACTTGGGGGAGTTGACACGTACCAGTTGAAAGTGTGTGACAACAGCCATTTTTTAGTCCATGAGACGTTCTTAATGATCTATGAGACACCTTCCAGCTAAGATTGTACATTTCCATCAGACTTCTGGCTTAGTAGCCAGAAATTCGGTATTTCAAGCAATCAGAAATCACTCAGCAATAACAACAGAACGTGGCACAGAGCAGTACTGTGGTATTAACTGTGTGTCCCCCTCTCTTCCCCCGTTCAAAGGCCTTCTGCCCCTACTCTGGCAGGTCCAAGCTTGAGAAACCAGCTCCTTACCGTGACTGACATGGGTGTGAATTGCACCTTCGGACTTGGGGCTCTGGACGGCTTGCTTGAGGGCAATCACTGTCATTCACCAGAGTCGTGGTCTTATTAACAATCTGCGTGCAGGACACGATGGTTCTGCGTTCCCCTGGAAACCAAACCACAGGGCACTGAGAGGCTGTGGCTGCACACACCTGGAAAGAGCATTTGTTTACACTTATGGAGGCGCATTCAGGTACATCTTTTGATCAGTTTGTCACTTAAAGTGACTGTTGTAATGCCTTTTTGGTTGTCAGGAAGGGAGAACTGTAATCTTAGTGATGAGAGTGTGTAAGACATGGTCAGGGCAGTGTAGGGCAGGAGAAAAATTGCAGAATAGGATCAGAAAGAAGCAACACCTCAGATCAGCTGTGTCCTTGGACAGATTGAGATTCATCCAGGCCAAAGTTGTGATTCAGGTCTTTAATTTCCACAAAAGATTGCCAATTTCTCTCTTTATTTTTTATTGAGGTCACATTGGTTTATAAAATTATATAAATTTCAGGTGTACATCATATTTCAACTTGTGTAGACTGTGTCATGTTCACCACTGAAGTCTAGGTGCCATTGCCAATCTCTTTATCTGTTTATTTGATGTTTACGTCTATGGAGATCTGGTCTCGATTAAATATCTGTACCTCAGCTTTCACCAGAGATCATGGCTTCTTATTACAGAATTCCTACTTGCTAGGGAGAAGCAAGGAACAGGGAGGCCAGTCTGAAGGACACACAGACCCGCATCCTCCAGGGAGGCATTCTAGAGCCAATCTGAGAACTCGTCTATCCAGCCAATTGCTACTTATGCCCAAGCATCACCTGCTCTTGGGAATCTTCAGTAACCGGTTACTCCAACTGGATGTAGCCATTTTCTTGTGTTCCCAAAGCACCCTACACTACTTAGCCATGACTTTGTCAGAGTGGCGAATAACTGGGATCTAGGAGGGCAGCCTCTGGATCCAGGCTGTCTGGGTTCAAACTTCGCTTGGCAACCACTATCACAGTGATCATAAGGTCGATCAATAGTAAGCCACCATGCTTCTGAGCCTCAGTTTCATCAAGCGGGCTGGTTCACTTAACCTCCCTGTTCCTTAGGGTGCTTTGGGGATGGTTAAAAGAAATTGATACAAATGAAGTGCTCAGAACAGAGCCTGGCAGGGGTTAACACTTAGAGCTAGCTATATTCCTGTTGTTATTATTATTTGGGAAGTCCGGCAAAAAAAGATTAATAGGATGTCAAGCACAACTGTTTGGATCCCAGACTCCTTGATGGGTCTGTCTCCTGGGGAATTTGTCATGTAGGGATGACTCCAAATTATGGAATCTTTTTTCTGATTCCTTGAGGAAGATTCACCCTGAGCTAACATCTGTTGCCAATTTTCATTTTTGTTGAGGAAGATTAGCCCTGAGCTAACAAAAAATTATGGAATCTTGAATTATACTGTCAGCTCCTACTGCCCATAACTACAGCCTTGTGTGACTACAGAAAGCATGGAGCCACCTCAGGCCAGATTTCAGTTTTGGCTGTAAGTCTGACAAAGGGACCTGGGATTCACTGGTGTCATAAAAGGAGGGGAGCCTGCTAACTGTGCCATTTGGGCCATGCTTAGTTTGCAGCAAGTTGCCCAAGAGGATAAGTCTGGTGCAATCAGGGATATGGGCGTGGGCTGGATCTGGAGGCTGGAGGGCCATCAGCACGGAGGGACAGCTGCGGGAGAAGGGGACTCGCAGGGATAGGCGCAGAGCAGGAGGACGACAGGGCAGACGATGGAATCCTGAGGATATGCCAACTGCCACAGGGCTGCTTCAGGAAGAGGCTGAGAACAAACAGTGAGGGCGGTTAGCCAAGATGTGCAGGAGAGGGAAGGAATGCACAGTTGACCCTGGCAGTGTCTGATGGACTCAATCATGCCATGGCTTTAATTCCTATTCACTGGAAACGAGACAGGTCCCTTAAACAGCAAACAACTCCCTGCATATTGGATATCTGACAATATCAGCTTAGCGGTCAGGACTGGCTATGGGTGGGGCCATGCCCAGGTTCCACCCTGCGATCCCACCCTCTGGGTTGGCATTCCAGAGGCCAGGTCAATCTTCTCTCCTAACTCTGCCCATCAAAATCTACCCATCCTGTGCCCCACCTCCCATGTCCCTGCTGTGCACCCTGTCAGGGTGACAAATTCCGCTGAACTAGGGGCTTCTGGCTAAGAGGTCAGAATGGCTTCCTATTGTTTCTCCCAAACAGCACAGTAATAAATATGATGCTTTTTGTTCACTTGATTTTTGCAGTATGACAGGCTCCTCCCTGCTGTGGGGATGAGGGCTGCTCACCCTATTTTAGAGGTGAGGAAATTCAGGTATATAGAGGGTAAGTCATTTGCTAAAATACGAAAGCGAATCGCCAAGCCAGGACTCATGCTCTGAATGTTTCACCGGACCTGCAGGATTTTTTCTTTCCATTGTATCCTCTAGTGGGGTTACTGCGGCAAAGAGAAAAGGGTATTTGGGAGCCAGAGGCATCTTCTCCTGCCCCTCCACCAAGCAGCAACAGATGGAGGTCTATTCTGTTCATTCCCAGGGTCACCAGTCACGCCTGTGACATAGCTGTGCGTAGGCCAGGCCTCCACTCACAGGTCAGAGTCGGGGCCCCAGGCCACAGGCAGAGCAGCTGTGTGGGCACAGCTCCAATGTGCAGGAGTTTGGAACACTGCCCAAGTGCTCTGCAGAGAGATTTGCAGCGGGACATGGTTAAGTCCCCGTGGCAATACAGGTTACGTAGCCAGCCCTTCCATGTCCTGCGCACTGGCCGCAGAGTGCCCTGAATTCACTCCTTCCTTCAACAAAACCCCACACCCAACGAGTCCGCGATCCCAGCTCCTCACCTCCTCCACACTGCACGCTGCACCCTTCCCAGCCGCTGTGGGTCCAGATGAACAGAGAATCCTGGGGTTTTTCTGGTTCACTTTGATTTTCAGCAGTGTAGTTTACAGGAACAGTGTATTCGTAATGAATTCCATAATTTTGATCATGAAATAACAACACCTGGATCAGCAGCAAAATAAAAGGCCACTTTGAAATGGAGCGAAAGCCCACAAGGTCGCTGAATTTGCAAGCCAAGCCACACTGTGGCTGTCGCCCTTACCAGAGGCAACCAGTTTTTTTCTGAGCTTCAAAATAGGTTCTACCTAGGGGAGCTCCTTTATTTCAGTCTTGGGTGCCTCAGATAGTCAACTTGGGGGGCAGAAGCTACATGAACCATCAGAGGGAGCTCTGCTCTCTCCCACGGGAGAGCGGACTGGTCTAGATGAGGAATTCTGGGATAAGCACTTCTGTGGGCTCTAATTGCACCTACTTGGACAGCTGCTCTATGCAGAGAAAAGTACTTGTGTCCGCATACTCACCCATGAAGCTGCCCTTGCAGGCAAGAAAGACACAAACATACTGCTTTTACCTAAAAATATACTACATACTACCTTTTACTCTGAACAAGTAGTTACCCTACTTTGAAAATGAACTTCACTTTCCACTCCCCTAGCACTAATCATTGCTATGTGTAAGGCAGGCTCAAGGGCAAACCCAGCCCACACAAGCGGAGCCTTGGGAATGCCTGTTTGGGAGTCCAAGGATGCATGAGCCTTCTCGCTGCCATGGGAGCTAGGATGATGATGATGCCCATGGGGTGGCAGAGGCCTGGCTCAGGCCTTAAAGCTGGCAGTGAGGGGTGGGCAGCCATCCTGCAGCTTGGGGACCCTTGTGTCTGCAATCTTGGTGAGTGAGCAGATGGATGGGTCTGCTCTTTGGTAAGGCATGTGACAAGCCCTGTAAGGACGGTGCTCTACCAGCTTCATTTCTCTACACATAAGCTGTAAAACAAACCCTCTTGTCGGAGCTTAATGTGGCCTGACTGTGGGTGATGTGTCCTCAGGCCAGGCTTCCAACCAGTGGGCACGCTGGGTCTAGGCAGCTAGCACCTTCACTTCCAGGCTGGGGGGTCTTCAAGAGTGGGCCAGCAGGAGCTAATGGTGGAATGTGCAGGACCCACCTGACTTAACTTAGGGAAGGCCAGGTGGAAAGCAGGCCAGATGACGGGAAGGATCTTCCCTCCCAAGCCTCTCCCAGCCCTCCAAGGGCTTGAGTTGTAGGGTGGGGGTGGGGTGCTAAGAGCAGTTCGAACTGTATAAACATCCACCTCTCCAAGAAACAGACTTGCAGTAATGCGTTTGGAAAAATGCCTCCAGTTAAAAAAAAACCCAAAAAACCCTTTAAAAGATCTTTATTATCTCAGTATGGGAATAAGACCGGTGAATCGAGAATCCATATGAAACCAATTTCATGCAATTTTGCAGCCACATATAATTTGTGTGCGTGTGCATAACTGGTTTCAAATGCAGGTCCCTGTGGCTCTATGGGTGCTCCTGACCCTGCAAGCAATGTGCCCACCCCGGTCTGGGGACAATGGACTTATATTTAGAGGCAGAAGGGCAACTTTCATTTCTAGGTTTAAAAACTTGAAGTAACAATCGTATTTCAAGAGAGAAAAGCGATTAATATTAAAAAGAGCTGGAACTTCAGTTGTGGCAGTTTTGCTGGGTTTATTTATCGTGGTCTGAATGAATCCAGGCTGTGCATCTGCTTTAATGGGCTGACCATTCATCCAGTTTATGAAAACTTTCAGGAAAGAAAGGGAATGTTCCCACCTTGGTGTTTGCTAGAGAAAGCAACTTCACGTGCTAACAGGTGATGTTGCTTTACGAGTTTTAGCTTGTCTTTCCTCTCTCTTTCAGCCCCTCTGAGTCACTGCTTTTAAATCAGGACTGGACTTGGACTAGGAAACAATCTAATCACAAAGAAATGGCTTAGGTACAGGTTCTTGGGTCCCAGAAACCAACTGGGACCAATATATTGGCAGTGGACCTGGTGGGCTGAGTGTCCCATTGATGTACGTCTGGACAGTTTAAGTCATGCATGGAAACCGGTTCACTTTGCTCTCGTCAGAAACCGTAATGGGGTTGGGCCATCACGGGCGATACCCGCACTGGTGCCATGCCCACAGGCAGAGCTGGTCTCCTCAGGAGATTCCTCGGGGGGTGGCCAGGGAATCTTTAGGGTGTCACCTAACCTTAAGGAGCTGCAGGTTGCTAGAGACCACAAATTCACGGGGAGAAAGAACTTCCTCTAGCAGAGACTTTGGCAAGCACTGAAGACAAAACGTGCTTTGATTACGGACGCACAAGCTGCCCCAGATCCCATTCTTTGGAAGGAGACATGGAATCAATAATCACGAGCTATCAGAAGTTAGCCATGCGAACTCCTGGACCCTGAGAAGGAAACAGCGGCACTCCTTTCCCCGGAGATCTTTAATATTCTTAAAAGGATGCAAAGCTGGCTGTTTAAGCGGTTTGCATGGGGTCTTCCCTGAAACAACAGGTAAGACAAGGGTGCCTGATCTGGCCTGACTGCAGAGGGTTCTTGATTCCCCCTGGGGAGTAAATATTCCTTTAGAACCTGGTTCTCCCTCCTGATTCCTGAACGTTTGTTGCAAGCCGAGACTGGAAAATCTGAGTGAAGTTGGCTTGGAAATAGAGTCAACAGTTCACTTCCAAAAGGTAGTTTCCAATGTGGATATACAAACTGTGGGGCGGATCTATGCCATCTGATATAAAAGCACAGACGCCGAGCGGCGCTGCCTGCTTAACGAGGCCAAGTCTCACCGGCTGCCATGTGGCTAAGCACTTCCTCCTGTTAAAAAGATGGGCGCTGTGCCAGGGCGGGGCCACGGTGAACTTCGGAGAGGGGAGGATTCTGAAGCATGTGGTGAAAGGGATTAGACAAGAAAAGACCGAGAGACAGGCTTGAGCAGCAGGTGGCCAGGTAAACTACCAGGAACCAGGTGCATCTCTTCCCCACAAGGTCCCGGGGAAGAAGTAAACCCGAAAACCCCTTTGAGCCTCAGTCTCAAGGCAAATGCAAAAGCACAGCAAGTTACCATCAGGTACAGGGGTGTTTTGGTGGGTCCCTTGGCAGAAATTTTCTCCCACAGGCCCCTTCTAACGTAGCGGACGGTCGTGCCTGCAATCTGGAACTCTCCGGGGAGCTCTATCTTCCAGTCACTGTTGATGGATCTCTTATTGGAGTCTTTGAGGGCTGGAAAGAGAATGGAACACCATGAAATAAGGGGGAGTCAGTCTATCTTTAAAGAGAATCTGAGTGTCCTGAGGGGTGGGTCAGAGGTCTCAGCTTCCACCTCCACCGGGAAAGGAGGGAGGCCTGAAGGGAGAGAAGGCAGGCTTCCTGTGTCCTGAGAACAGCAGCCTGGCTCACAGGGAGTCAAGAGCTCAGGAGCCACAGGACCCTCCGCGAGAGCTGCCCTGACAGGTGCACCCTCCAGCCTGGGCTGCCTATCTCAGAATCCACAGCCACGAGTGAGGGTGCAGGGGGGACGGGGACAGCCACAGCCAATCACATCTCCCTAAACTGACAGAGGAGAGGGTTTTCTGCCGTGAATGAACACTATTTTAATATGTCCACAGCTACAAAATGGGTTTTGCTGCTTTAGGAACACTCCTCAATGCATTTTACTGCTACTTACCCAGGGCTTTTTAGAGAGGGCAGCCTAATCCTCACATCTCTTAAAGATTTGACAGCGCTGAGTGAGTAAAGTCGATGCTTCTTCATGAAATGATCATTTTTCTATTGAATATTAGAGTCTGGAAGCCTGAGCTGCCCACAGATGTGGTGGGGGCCCTCCCACACCGGTCTGTGAACTTTAGGTTCATGCTTTGTTCGCTCACACCTCCACTCGGTACAAAATGTGTTGGAAGAGAAAAGGAATCAACAGTTTGCTGACTGGCCATAGCAAAAGTTTGGTTTTCCATACAGGCCATGTATTTATTATCTGTGTGCTCACCAGTGACTTTGTCTCTTCACTTAGGTTTGGAGTCATGTTGTTCTCACGAGGAGAGCACTCTGCAGTGAAATTCTGTTTTTTTTTGTTTTGCTATCTAGGAAAGAAAAAAACTAACTAGAACCTTCTCTGGCATTTAAGAGAAGGTGGCAAACAACAATAGGTGAGAAGTCTTTGTGTCACTCACAAAGTGAAACTCCCAGCACGCCCTGAGCCCATGCCATGCTCTCTGCAAGTGCCGCTGGAGTCCCTGACGCCCCAAATGCTCTGTCACTTTGGGACCCTGCTCAGTCCACCATCACCGAAATCAGGTTCTGCCCCGTTCCCTACTCTCTGCTTACTGAGGCCAGAAACAAAACGCCCTCATTTAACATCTATTTTGGATAATGAGAGTTGAAATGAAAAAGGGGCTTTGGTCAGCCCTAAATTCATGAGCCCCAGGCTGGGTTAGGACTTGGTAGGGCCAGTCCTGGCCAGGCCACAAGCAGCTGCAGTTCACTGGGCCTCCACCCCCTCGTCTCTAGGACCTGAGGGTCCCAGTGCTCGCTCCTCCCCAGCCAGGCTTGTCTGGCACACGCAGACAGACGCGTGCTCAGGACTCCTTGCTAATAGGAACTGCCAAGAGAAACCGAGAGAGAAGTGGGACGGGCCGTGTTCCAGCAGAGCGGCTTCCAGGTGGGCTTCACATCCAGGGTGGCTGTGCACAGTGAGCGGCTGAGGATTACAGGACTCTGGGGAAGGCCGAGAGAGAGAAAGCTCTGCCGCTTGGAACCAAATGTTCTCCTTCAAGAAACGCTACCCACTATTGAAATTTCCTGGCTACTAAAAGGGAGTGAGACGGTTGGGATACTCACAATTTCTGCTCCTTTTTCTCTTCCTAAGCCACCACCTGTAAGCCACCATTTAAGGGGCACATTTTCTGGTTTTACCCATTTAATCTTCCCAAGAACTCTCTAAGGAAAAGGCTTATTTTCCTCTTTTCACAGATGAGGAAATGGGGGCACAGGGAGGTTAGGGAACCTGCCTAAAGTTACACAGCTATTAAGTTGTAGAGTGGAGACCTGAATTGAAACATACCAAGCTCAGCACTCTTATTCTGGCAATTTTAACCACATTCTTTAGGTTAGAGTATCACTTTAGAGTTTTATGACAAACACTTTTGAAATGTGCAAATGTCATACTTGTTTTCAGAGAACAAATTCTAGGCTCATATGGCTGCAGGGGCTCATGTTTTCTATACCCTTAAAAAAATAACTAACCTTACAGATTTCCAAAGCTTCCAGCTAACCTATAACCTAAAACACAGTTGTATGTTAATTACTGGGGAATCTGGGTGAAGGCTATACGGATATTCACTGTCCTTTCAACTTCTCAGTAGGTTTGGAAGGTTGTCTCTTGCACATGCATATGTAAATTTGATTTCAGGAATCTGTGCAGGCTGGTAGGAAGTAGCAGAGAGACAAAATGAGGGGCCACAGTCCTCTAAGACACGCGTCAGGAAGAACAAGTCAGGGAGGCGCAGGGAGCGCCACCTCCCCCGCCCAGTCCCTCACCTTTTCCTGAGGGCCTTCTAGCCGGGTGCTGAAGACACAGCTCCTGCCTCAGGAGCCCAGCGTGTGGGAGACAGGTGAGGAAACAGATGGACACAACACAATTTCATCAGCTCTGCGACAGAGGCGAGTCTAGGCCCCGAGTCTGTGTGGACAGGGCCTGGGGCAGATCGGGAAGGCCTTCTGAAAGAGGCCCCTCTGAGCCGAGACTGCAAGAAAAGTAGGGAGAGGAAATGGGCGGGAGCATGTGGGCAGGCTTGGACTGTTGCTCCTGACCCTCAGAGGCCATGAGTGCTCTTGCCAAGGTGAGTTTCCAGGGGTGGGGGTGGTGAGGGTAGGGGAGGCACTCTGCCCTGTGTGGAGAAACAAGTGGGAGGTGAAGGAATACTCTTTTCAGGAGTTTGACTGGGAAAAGGAGGTGAGAGACGGAGAGTGACTACGAAGGGAGGAGGACAGAGATGGCTGTTACTGTTGCTGGGACAGGGGATACTGGAGCATGTTGAGACCCCTCATAACTTGGAGTCAGAGAGTTGAGCAGAGAGTTTCTTTAAAGCTGTATGCTGCCCACCATCATGCTTGCGCCGACCCCACAGAACCCATTTCCCACACAAAGACCAGAGGCACGCTGGGGCGGCTGCTCTCCCCCTTGTCTCGGCCTATCCATGTGCATGAGCTGACTCCCACATTCAGCGCCCTGGGCCAGGGCCTTGGTTTAGAAGTCGGGGCCCTGACCTTGCTCCTGTTTTATGGCTGCTGTGAACATCCAGCGTGTGGCTGCCTTGCATCTATTTCTCCTTCAAGTAACAACACTCAGAGTTTCCTCTGGGGATATGTTCTTCCTCCAGTCTTGTGAGGCTGACCCCAAACTCCACCCCAGCCCATGGGCCCATCACCCAACCCTGGACAGTAAGAGTCAATTCCAAGACTTTCACCTTGGGAAGAAGCAGCTTTCTTTCCAGGGGGTTGCCCAGAGACTCGATGAAAGTCTGGATGTGCCAGTACATGGGAAGATGCCCCCAGATTCAAGTCCACGGAGAGAAGACAGCAGTGCCAAGATGGAGACAGATGTTTCCCATGACATCATTTTAAGCCTCTGGATCCAGCAGTGCCTGAAGCCAATGCTCAGCAACTGAGAACTGGGTTTGGCTTTCCTATGTGCCTTTTGAAGGCTGGTTTTTTAAAAATACTAACCATGATAGAGGCAGGGCAGGGCAGGAAAGAAAATTACTAGTATGGATTCCTAGAAGTCACCCCAGGATCCTGACTTACGTGAGCTTAGCGTCCCCTGAGCCTGGAGGGCCCAGGATACTCTGTCCAGGCCTTGCTGTCTCCAGGCCTCTGCTCCTGTCCAGCACTAACATTCAGGAGGGGTGGCTCTTTCTCACCTGGTCTTGCTCGTGCATTTCTCGGGCCCTCTTTCTAAGGTGCTTTAAAGTGATTTATTTAATTATAAACTGAAAACTACTCCACCTTTGTGCCAAAAGTCAAACATCTGGGAGGTCAAGAGTGGGCAGGACTGGAAGAGTGCAGGAGGGCACATCTGGGGATGATTATAAAACTCTCCACAGAAACACCGCAGAAGAGTGGGGGTCGGCCTGGGAGCCCCTATTCTGTCGGCAGAGGCACCTGCTGTGGGTATGATAGAGAGGAGGGATGTAGAGCCAGTGGGGGCTTGGGGCATGCCAGCCTCTGATCCCCAGAGCAGGGTCTTGCTTCAGTAGGGGGTGTGCTGGGAGAGGTGGGTGGAGGAGACATTTCAGGAGGTGGTCTGCAGTGTGGGTCAGGGGAGGCCGCAGATATGGTCAAGGAAGAAGAGGAAGGGAAGTGAGAGAGGCAGGCTGTGGCTAACCAGCTATTCTAGAACAAGGCCAGCAGCTGGATGGGGAGGAACAAGGCAGATAGTGCAGCGCTGGTGACAAGCCCTCTGGGGAAGGAAGCCTAGATTTACAGTGCTTGTTGCTACCCAAGGTGTAAATGCCACGAGGGTGGCAGATACAAGTCATCCACGTGACCTCAGCGAATGCAGAGCCAAGAAGAGCTCCAAACTACCAGCTCTCCCAAGCCACGCACAGCTGCTGGGGCACCCCCAAGGCTTCCAAAGGCACCTATCTTTGCCTTGGAGAGTCTGGTCTGCAGCTGCTGAGTTGGTGAAATCTCACACTATCACACCTTTGAGGTGTTGGGGGGGTGCTCTCACGGCCTCAGAAAGAATAAGCTTTGCATGCCCGAGCTCTGCCTGTGGCCAGCTGCACAGCAAGTGCATGCTTCCAGGCCCTGCACACAGCTTTCCAACTGCTCCTTGGCTTCCCAGCTGAAAGCAGCACCCCTTCCTTGGGACAGTTTGATCATGACCACGATCCTTCACGCATCTTGCAGTGGGAGGAAGACAGGCACAGTTAAAAGTAGGTCAGCAGTTCCAAAAAGCACAGGGATCACTTTGAACCCACTGATGTTGGTATAATTTAGTCAGCAAGAATCAAAATTTGCAGGTTGCTGTGATCCGTGCTGAGACGTGGGAACTTCCTGCTAAAATCGGAATTTAGGACCTGACATTCCTTCAAAAGGGTGAGACAACAGCCTCAGAGATTCTGATGGAATATCAAGATCATTATTAGCAGTGAATAAATAGGTTCAGTGTGGAGTCCAATGAGAAAGCCAATTGGTGGGGCCACGTCAGCTCCAGAGAGCCAGAATGCAGATTGCCCCCTGGCCCACCTGCAGCAGCCTCCACCCCCGAGCAGCTTCACAGAGCAGGTTTGTGAGAGCCTGTGAGGCCGCAGCTGCAGGGCCCTCACAAGCACAAGTCCTTTCCAAGGCCCCGTACAAAAGGTTGTATTCTTTTTCTTAAAGAAGGCCCCCAAATTAAACAAGTTTTGGGCCCCACAAGTTCCTGTCTCTTTCAATCCTTGGGCATCAATGGTTTACGCAGGCCCCCTTCGCCTGTAAGTATTTTGAGATTAATTTGTATTTGAAATGGGGACTTTTCACACCTAGAAACTCAACAGGGGCCGTTAAGATGATTACAAATGCTTTGATTTGATAGGCAAATAATAGAATTAAGAACAAATGGAATTCTGAGTGATTTGATTCCATCTGTGATGTCTTAAGTTCTGATTTGCTGGGGAGGACATTTTCACGTGCCGGTTCTGCCTGGGTCAGAGCTTGGATGTTTTAAACCACTGTCCAAAATACAACAGTGCTCAGTTTCCAGTGTTTTGCTTAGAAGCCTCTCAACAGCTAGAGAGACTTTCGCAGGGACAAGGATGGGTACATGCTCCTCCCTTGCCAGATGGCAGAACAAAACCTCCTCAAGGGCCTAGGAGGTGAGGTCACGTGCTGAATGTCCATTTTCATCCTGGGTCCTTCATTCTCCCTGTGGACATTTATACATCGTCCCTGGACTTCCCAGCATTGTGGGAGAAGATCATGAGTCATTCCAGGGAGCAGGGAGGGGGCATTCCTGATGCGAGGGCACAACTCCTCTTTAGAGCTGGCTGGAGGCAGGTGTAACAAGTCTGCCCCTGTTCACGTGCCCTCCTCTTGCATGGCTCAGTGAGAAGCTGGGCTTCTTTTTGTCTCTCCCTCTTGGATTCCACTGGAAGACTTGACCCACAGTCAACCTACTTCTAATCCTGGCATTGAGTCAGCTCCTTTTATTTCCACTAGGAGTTCTGCCAGCTCTGTTCTTAGCTATGGATGCAAACTGCAGAGGCATTTCCTGTTCCAGGTGGTTTTGAGCAGAAAGCCAGGCAGCGTGGGCTGAATGGTAGGTGGGGTGAAATTCTTCAGGAACTGCTCCCAGCAAATGTGAGAGTAATTCAAAGTTACACTGGGTTGACTTCCAAAGCACCCAGCCCTGAGTGGAAACAAGGCTTGTTTGAACTAACTTTAGAAACATAATGAGCAGGGACCACCTTCAGATTTGCCCTTGTGCACACACCAGGCCCTGGAATGTTGGGATTATGAACTGTGGATAAGATAAGGGGACAAAGGCTGCCTCTAACCTCCCATGGAGTTCCAGTGAGCTGATAAGCTGCCCTGAGACATTGAGCCAATCTCCTCGAGATGGACGTTTGCTTCTCTGAAGTCCACACAATGAGGCAGTAGCAATGGGCAGCTTTAACATATGTTCTCCAGTGAAAAATTGTCCCCATCCGTTGATCTCTGGCCACGACTGTAAAACTCAGAGCAATTCTGGGAGGCTCCAAGAACTGCAGAAGGCCCAGATGAAGTGATGAGCTTGGACAAGCTACTGAACCCCTGGAGCCTCAGTTTCCTCTTCGGTGAAACAGGCATGGCGATGCTTTGCAGTACATTTGGGACATTAGCGGTCAGGTCTGCAAAGCAGAGCAGGGCTCAATGACTGGGAGCCACTAATGTTGATGTTAGTGTTATTATTTGCATGTGTGGCCCTCAGGCTTCAGGAGCTAAGAGGGACCACCATGAGAGCTAGCTCCCCTGGGCAGCATCCATTAGTTGTTACTTGTTGGCCCTAAAATGGGTTCCAGTGAAAAGTTCATTTTTACTATAGGAATTAGAAGTTGAGTGATCTAAAGGATTCTGACATCCTTCTGTCATTCTTATATTGCCACAGAAAAGTAGAGATAATGCTTTTATTTTTGCCAGATACCTGGGGCTGGGGTCAGGTGGATGAATGGTGCTGGGAAGTCTCAGAAGCCAGGACTGGAAGCCAAGGGACTTACTCACAAGGGCACCTGCTGGTACTCTATGGAAGAACCAATAAGTTGACCTTGGAATTGCACCAGCTCCTGGAACACTGGGATTATGATTTTTGGATAAGAGAAGGGTCAAAGGTGATGTTAGCCTCCCAAATAGGCCTGGTGCCCCTGTGGAGCAAAAATGTCCTTTCCAGGTAGGGGAGGGCCAATGTACCAGTTGGAAAGGGTAACTTTTGGGGGTGATACTAGGTGATGGGCCTTCTGAAGCAAACAGTGGTGAAGTTGACCCAATTTCCTTAAGTGAACAGAAAGACGGTGGTGGGGGGGTGGGGCAGGTTCTTTGAGAATTTAGTAAAAAGGCTGTCACTCTGAAGAAGCTGCCAAAAGCAGCACAAGGCTCTGTTTTAGAAAGCATTTATAAGCACTGTTCTATTTGTAGAGCCACAGCTGGCACAATGAGGAGAAGAGTGCCAGGCTAGACTGGGACAATGTCCACACTGTAGAGGTGGGAAAAACCACAGCACTGATGAAGACCAACATGGATATCAACCTGAGTGACAGCAAAGTCCTACCTTGGCAGCAGGAGCAGCAGTGGCTGTTACGGTCTCAAGGAGGCAGGGCGGAGGGCAGATGAGAAAGCTGCGGAGGAGGTGGCAGGGCTGCCGCACACAGTACGGAGCCCCAGAGGGCTGCTTATTGGTGAGCCCCGGTGTGGGCACTTAGAAACAAGAACTCCTGTCCGCAGTCCTGTCGTTCCCCAAGGTAGGTGTGGGGGGATCATCCTAGTGTCTGTAAGTGGTTCCTAACTCTTAAATAATAGGATGGTGCTCTTCATTCTAAGCTTGCCTATTAGAGGTTTGTTTTCCGTCTGTCTCATTAGACTTTGAATTCTAAAATAGAGAGCATTTCAAAGAAAGACTTAGATACGTTTTTATCTACAAAGTCAGCAACGTGGATAAAGATGTAATTTTTTTTTATGACTGATAAAAGTTGAAATGAAAGCGTTTCATGAGTAACTTCTTTTTAGCCAAAACAACTTAATTCTTAAGTTTGGAGCCAGAGAGAGATCATGTCTCACATGTTTTTTTTAAATCTCAAACAGCACCTTGCAACAAAGACTGAGAGATTATGAGGAAGCCCAGGAGAGGGGGGACCTGGGTAGGAAAGCAGCCACCTCCAGCGTGAAATCCAACCCGAGACAAGAACATGGGAGTAGGGCTGGCGGGAGGACGTG
This sequence comes from Equus quagga, assembly GCF_021613505.1. NCBI lineage: Eukaryota > Metazoa > Chordata > Mammalia > Perissodactyla > Equidae > Equus > Equus quagga. The sequence goes on along the minus strand of NC_060268.1, from coordinate 80,619,973 downwards.
GTCGCAGCAAGTCCCAGCCCAGTGAACTCAGAGCAGAGGCAGCTCCTGGGCACCCTGCTGGCTGCTGCCATGGCAACATAAAGAACACTTAGGCATGTCAACTCAGCACTCTACCCTGTGGCTCCAGTGCCAGGTTGACCTTTGCAGGGGCTGACGGGGAAGCTGGGAGTTAAGCTTAGGATACACTCAGAGGGTTTTCTATGGCTAAGAAGGGGTTCAACTGAACAATTATTCTTAGGCTCTAAGCATGGTTCTGTAGAAGGTAAGGAAAACCAGTCTGGAATGGAACCCAATCCTTCCACAGAAAGACACAGGCGTCTGTGCCTGAAGTCCATGGAATTGGCCACCAGGAATTTGGAGCACACAGTACTTAGTGAAAATCAGCGTTCTTTTGGGTTTCCATGAGATTTAGGGCTGTTACTCTTTTTCCAGCAAAAGAATCATCCCCAGAGCCACTGACAGCCTGCCGGGGGTTTCTGCAAGTTAGGCAACTGCCCAGACTAAGACTGCTCTGAGCTCTCCTGGTGTTATCTTGGGGGACTTACACTACCCCAGTTCCTCACATATTCCTTCACTCTTCTGTCACCTTCCTGTCTGTCCAAAGCTGGTGGTTCCTACTGATCACCTGCCACCCTCCACCTTGGAGGTGGCTGCACTTTAGCCAAATATGACAGCACTGTTTGGTCCACTCTGATTACTTATATCATTACACCTAAAATACGAGTATAAAACCAATGGCCTGGGAGAATGATGCTGAACTGAATGACCAGCCTGATTGTCAAAATCAATTCTCAGAACATAAATTGTGAATCAAATCCTTTTTGTTTTACCCAGAAAACTGTGGGCAGGTTTATCTTCCACCACGCGAATCCTCCGAGCTCCAGCTGGAATGATGGCGGCTTCAATATAACCTGTGGTAACAAATAATATAGAGGTGAACCACACCGCCACCCCTGATCAGGATCCCACGCAGCATCCCCTACCAAAGTCGACCTTACCATACCCCCCATGGTAATGTCAGACACTGTGGGCTGGTACAGCTCTGAGAAATCAAAATAGTCAATTAACAAGGAGTGAGTGTTCTTTCATGGCCAGAATCTCCTGGCTCCCAGAGAGCGCCATTTGCATGTGTTAAAAGTTGAATTGTGTCATCTCTCCCGGCAACCAAACCCCCTAGTGCCTCAGAATGTGCCCTTATTTGGAAATTGGGCCATTGCAGATGTAATTAGCTAAGACGAGGTCACACTGGAGCAGGGTGGGCCCCTAATCCAATATGATTGGTGTTCTTATAAAAAGGGAAAATTTGGACACAGACATGCACACAGGGAAAACTTCATGTAAACATGAAGCAGAGATCAAGATGATGCGTTTACAAGCCAAGGAATGCCAAGGATTGCCAGCCAACCACCAGAAGCTAGGAGAGAGGCCTGGAACAAATTCTCCCTCATGGCTCTCAGAAGGAACCAACCCTGTAGACAATTTGATCTCAGACGTCCAGCCTCCAGAACTGGGAGACAATAAATGTCTGTTGTTTATGCCACCCCGTGTGTGGTACTGGGTTATAGCAGCCGTAGCTGACTGAGACAGCCTGGAATTCTGTGTGAACAGTACCTCCCTGGAGGATGGGTGTGGAGTGCCCCACCCACTTCATTTATTGGAGGTTCCTTTGCTCTTTGCTGGACTTTATACTTTCCCTGAATCCATGGATGACGGCAGAAGCTAAGCGACCTGCCCTATGACAAAGCCACTGCCTTAACACACTGCCCACTGTTTCCTGCGTCCACTGTCCTTTGGGCATTTCAGCAGCTATCACAGCGCAGACCTTTTTCCACTTCCTTTTCTAAGTATAGTGGGAGGCCCTCAGAGACCAGGGCCTTCCTCTGGCCATGCCCTGACCCCGCCCGGGCCCAGAACAGCAGGTGGTTAGTGAAGATTTGGGGAGGACACGACTGAGGCTGCCAGGGAGGAGGTCAGCGAGTGGCTGATGCCTGGTTAACTGGGCAATTGTGTCAATAAATGGGCCAATGTTATGGTGAGACTCTGAAATGCAGGCTGGTAATCATTTTGTTTTGATTTTCATTTGGGTTTTAGACAAGGGTAATAGGCATTTGCCTCAGCAATTTAGATGATGATCCCAAATTAGATTCTGAATGTGAGGCCTGTGGTTCCCAAATGTGATCATCAGAACCAGCAGGGGAGCTTAAAAAATGAGAGATTTCTGGGCCCCAACTACATAGGGATTATGGAAATATCTATTTTAAGGGGTTTAGTTCCTCATTTTCTCACAGTAAAAATGGCTTTTTTACTATAAAAATAGTACACAATAATTCAAACTACAAAAGGGGGAAAAACAAAATCAACCCATACCACATGGCACTAAGTAAATAACCCTTAACTAATATTTTGGTGACCAGCCTTTTCAGCATTTCTTAATGAATATGAACATACATGCATCACTTTACATAACTAGGATATTGTACACGGTTTTTGAAAGATCAAGGACAACTTTAAAATAGAGTTTTGCTCAAGGTACAAAATTGAAAAGTTATAAAAGGACAGGTAGACAGTATATCGTATATCTTATATATCGTACAATATATCTTGTACACTATATCCTGTAGCTAGCTGCTTTCCAACACTCTTATTCTTTATAATAACGTGTGTATTTTGGCTAGGTTTCTATGTAGCTAACTGAAACATCTGTCCATATGATAGCTTTGTTTCTTTCCAATTTGTATGCCTTTAATTTCTTCTCCTTTCACGATTCTTGTTGGGACTTACAAAACCACGTTGTATGCAACACGAGATTGTGGCATCCTTGTCTCATTCACAAAGTTCACAGGAATGCCTCCAAGGTTTTCCCACCGAAAATGATGTCTGCTCTGAGAATGTGAAGGGTTTCATTTATCCGGTTAAGGAAGGCCCCTTCTACACTAGTTTGTTAAGAGCTTTTGTTATGAAGAAGTCTTGAAGTTAATCCAGTGCCTTTCTGCATCTACAGAGATCATCATATTGTTTTCCTTCCAAACAGCACAAGGAGCCTCAGAGCAGAGTAACTGTAATCACACTGGTCATGGCAACACGGTGTGTGTGTGTGAGTCAGTATCTTACCTCTGTCTTTCTTTCACAGATATGTTTAGTTAATTGTTATTTCCTTTTCATTCTGATGTTTTCCTGTAAACTTTTAATTATATTTACACTTCTATTATGTGACATCAGTTGTAAGTGAAGTATTTTAATCCCTTGATACTAAAAGATGGAAAAATCAGCATGATTACTCCGCACTCCACTTTCTTACATCCCATTTCCACTCTTATTGTATCATTATTCCTATGTTGTATTAGTTTATAACATTTATCTTTTGCTAAGATAATTCCTGTAGTTGTTTTAGTCTTAGACCTAAAAAACAATGTTCATTTTATGTCCTTTTGCTACAGTTTCTCCAAAAAATTCTTGCTTGCCCCAAGTTTGTTCTCTTAGAGATGGGCTTGTGGGAATTATATTTTCTGAAATATAATAAAGTAAAAGATTATGGTTCACTGTCCTTATAGTTGCATGTCAGTTTGGCTGGTATAAAATTCTTGGGTCACACTGTCTTTCTCTGAGGCTGTTATATAAGTTGCGCCATTGAATGCTAGTGTGGAGAAGTCTAAGGTCAATCTGGTGTTTTCCATTTATTAGGTTACCTAAAATTTGGATGAGACACTCAAAGGATTCTTACCTTTAAAATCTAATAGGCTAGTCATAGTTTAGTGTAAATGTTTCCTGGGACACAAGGCTATACTATTATTATACTTAAATATATTTTTCTGGTCTCTTTGTTTTTTTCCAGGGATATCAAATTATTTATGTTTGATCTTTTTCTTCCATAGCATGTACTTAATTTCTTATCCTTTGATTCTTCGTTCATTTCCATATTGCTTTGCTCATTTTTCTCAACTCTGTCCTTCACGCTTCATATTGTGTTCTCAGCAGTGTTACTTTCCTTTGCTTCCATGTGGACTTGGTTCTGCGATGGATTTACTTTATTCCTGTATATCTTTCTTCAGCTCTGCTAAGGCATGTTTCATCTCCCTCTGTTGCTTCGTTGTATCTTCCTTGAGGTCCTGTATCTTAGCTATAAGTTCTTATTTTATTGAGGCTATTGTTTAACCAGTTTTTGGAATTTATGGCAGTAACATTTGGTCACAATTTGCATCTTCTCCTTGGTAACATTTTGCTGGTAATTTTTTTTTTATCAGTCATTTGTTCTCCTTGTCTCTTTACCTCTTCCCTGTTGCAGTATACTTGTATAAATCCTGTGCTGATTCTCTTTCTAAATTTATTACTAATCTTCAAGTGACACAAGTTCTGACTATACCAACTGCTCACAGTAGGTTTGTGTGGTAGGGAGGGACAAGATAGTGTTGAGAACTAACAGGACTTTTCCTTGGTTTATTGTAAAATTTGTTAGGACACAGGTTTATGTGTATCAGCAAGTCTATTTTTATTTTTGTAAAAAATTTACACAAATACACTTGTATTTTCTCATTGCAAGAATTTTAGCTGCCGGCTCAGTAGCGTAAGGGTTAAATTCATGTGCTCTGCTTCAGTGGCCCAGGAAGCGCAGGTTTGGATCCTGGGTGCAGACCTACACACCGCTCATCAAGCCACGCTGCAGCAGCATCCCACATTGAAGAACTAGAAGGACATACAACTAGGATATACACTATGTACCAGGGTTTTGGGGAGGAAAAAAAAATGAGGAAGATTGGCAACAGATGTTAGCTCAGGGTTAACCTTCCTCACCAAAAAAAAAAAAAAAAAAAAAATTAAAAAAATTTTAAAAAGTAGTAATACTGTAATTCTCAAGTTCCCTAATTCCACTCCTTTCCCCTGCGAGAACTGTCATTATCAGTTTGGTGTACATTCATTCAGATATTCTACTATTTATACATATATCTACACAATAAAAAATATATTGTGTAGTATTTTCATATTTATATTTCTCTATATTTTACATAAGTGTTAAGAATAACTTATGACTAAATATTGTACTATACTACACTTTTTTAAAAAAACATGATATGTCTTAGAGATCTATCCATGTGAGTTTGTATAGCTTTACTTTATCTTTCATTTCAACTGCTATGTAGTTCATGTAACTATTCTCCTAATGATTGACATTTATGTTATTTGAAAATTTTCTATTAGAAACAATGCTGTATCATGTATGAACACACACACAAAATCTCTCAAAAAAATATTGCAATCTAATCCAGCAACATATGAAAAGGATTATACACCATGAGCAAATATGATTTACCCCAGGAATTCAAGGTTGGTTTAATATATAAAAACTAATCAATGTAATTACTATATAAAGGACAAAAACAACATGGGCCATTTTAATAGATGGAGAGAAAGCATTTGACAAAATTCAACACCACCCTTTCATGATAAAAACACTCAACAAACTAGGAATAAAAGAGAACTTCCTCAACCCGATAAAGAGCACTTACAAAAACCCCACAGCTAATACCAGACAACGGTGAAATCCTTAATGCTTTCTCCACTAAGATCAAGAAGAAGCCAAGGATGTCCACTCTTCCTACTTCTGTTCACCATTGTACTGGAAGTTCTATGTCAATTAGTCAAGAAAAAAGATTTTTAAAAGGCATCCAGATTGGAAAGGAAGAAGTAAAATTCTCTCTCTTTGCAGATGTCAAGATCTTATGTATAGAAACATCTTATGGAATTCACTAAAATCTATTAGAACAGGTTCAGCAAGGTTGCAGGATATGAGATCAATATACAAAAATCAACTGCATTCCTATATATTAGGGATGAACAGTTCAAAATGAAATTAAAGAAACAATTTGACTTAAATAGCATCAAAAAGAATAAAATACTTAGGAATACATTTAACAAAAGATGTGCAAAATTTCTACCCCAAAGACTAAAAAACATTTTATCTAAGAAGATCTAAATAAATGAAAAGACACTCCATGTTCATGGATAAGACAATATTGTTAAGATGGGAATATTTTGCAAATTGATTTACAGATTCAATACAATTCATATCAAAATTCCAGCTGGTTCTTTTTTTTTTCTTGCAAAAAATAACAAGCTGATCCTCAAATTCATAGAGAAATGCAAGGAACCCAGAATAGCCAAAACAATAATCAAAAAGAACAAAGTTGGTGAACTGATACTTTCTGATTTCAAAGTTTTCTAGCCATCTACAATAACCAAGACAACCGGTACTGGCATAAGGACAAACATTTCTTCAATGGAATATAATTCAAAGTTTGAAAATAAATCATTTATTGATGTTTCAAAAACAAAGGTGCTAAGGATATTTAATGGGGGAAAGAATAGTGCTTCCAACAGTGTTGGGATAACTGGATATCCACATACAAAGGAATGAAAGTAGATGCCTACCTCAGATCATACAGAAAAGACCCACTAGGATGCCTGTAACAAAAACAACAGACAATAAGAAGTGCTGGAGAGAATGTGGAGAAATCAGAACCCTCATTCATTGCTAGTAGGAATGTAAAATGTGGGGGATTGGAATTGGCCGCTCCAAGCCATGTCTCTTTGGCGTGAGGATTATTTTGGGCTTGTTACTTTTAAAAACTGCAGACATGAGAGAAACCCTGAAAAACAGAAGTTACCCTTTGTAAGAGACACTTAGATTTGTAAAGGAAATCTCCATCCATAAGGGTGTTTCCCTCTCTGTACCAGAAAGAAGGGGGGATGACCCTATCTCTAGAAACTCTTACCAATGCAGAAGGTAAGGACATAAATCTACCTAATAACCTTACTCTTGTTTACTGTGCTTGTCTGGTAATCTCCCATAACTGGCTCCTCCGACCCCAAACATCCTCCTTTGTCTTTAGCTGAGGCTGGTATTTAAGGTGAGACCTCCGCCAATTTGGTGAGTTACTCAGTTTGCCTCAGTCCCTCCCATGTATAAATGTTATAAAGCTTTGTTTAATTTTCTCCTGCTATTCTGTCTTATGTGAATTTAATTTGTTGTCTGGCCAGAAGGACCCGGAGTGGGTAGAGGAAATGTCTTCCTCCCCTACAAAAATGTTGCAGGCACTTTTGAGAAGGGTTTGGTAGTTCCTCAAAAAATTAAACAGAATTACCATATGACCTACCAATTCCACTCCTAGGTACATATTCAAGAAGAATGAAAACATATGTTCATGCAAAACCTTGTACACAAATGTTCATATCAGCATTATCAGCCAAAAAACATGGAAACAACTCCAATATCCATCAGCTGATGAACGTATTTAAAAAATGTGATATAACCATACAATGGATTATTATTCAGCAATAAAAAGGATGAAGCACTGATACATGTTACAACATGGATGAACCTTGAAAATATTATGTCAAGTTAAAGAAGCAAGTCACAAAGGACCACATATTGTATGATACTACTTATATAAAATGTTTACCATAGACAGAAAGTAGTTGCCTACGGTTGGGGTAGGAGGGAAATGCGGAATGACTGCTAATCGGTGTGAGGTTTCTTTTTGGGATGATTGTAGTGATAGTTGCAAAACTCTGTGCATGTACTAAAACCCACTGAATTGTATATTTTAAATGGGTGAATTTTATGGTGCTTGAATTATATCTCTACAAAGATGCTAAAAAAAAAAAAAGAAAGAAACAATACTGCAATTAACAGCTTTGCACGTCTTCTTGTGCATATATACAAAGTCTTACCAGGCCAGCTGTGAGAATTGCTGGGTCAAATACACATGCAGTTTAAATATTAAATGCACAGCTAAATTGCCCTCCATAATGGTTTAACTAAAATCTAAGTCAACTAATATTATAGGAGAATACGTGTTTATTCACAGACTTCTAAATACTCGAAATTATCAATCCTCTTATTTGCTAATCTAATAGGTGAAAAAAATGTTATGCTGTAGATTTAATTTGCATTTCCTTCATTACCAGTGTGGCTTGGCATCTTATCACATACCTACTGGCCATTTGCATTTCCTCTTCAGTTAACAGCCTCATTTCTAAGTGTTGTCCATTTTTCTACTTACTTTTTGTTTTTATTTTTTAAAATATATTTTAATGTCTATTAATATATATTTAATATATTTTAGACTCTTAAAATTTTTTTGCTTACTAGACTTGTAAACATTTTTTTCTGTCAATTTTCGTTTGTTTATGGTGCCTTTTATCACATGGTTTTAATATGATAGTCATAGTTTCAATATTTGAGATCTTGTTCTCTGTATCTTCTTACAGCATTCTGTACTTGTTTCATGGACAAAAGAGCATCTCAAATCTTTCTAAGAATAGTTACTAGAGATTTTGAGCTTCTATTATTTGAGTTATCTTGGTCTTCGCATAGGTCATCTTTTCAGGTTATCTCAGTCTTTCCCACTTGCGTTGCAGATGATTTTGAGAAGGATGCCACAGACGGGTTGTCTCCGTATTTGGGTGTGGTTTGCTGACAGTCAGGACTGGCTCCTAGCTGAGGGGCAGGGAGCCATTGCTATGTGCTGACAACCGAAATACTGGACTGCAGAGAAGTTTGCTATAGGTGCTGTGCTATGGTGCTGGCCACGAAATATTTCCACGTCTCTCTCTGGAATCATGGTAGGAATACATTTCCCGGCCCTCTTTAAATTGTGTGACCATGTGACTGACTTTCACCCTTAAAACGTGAGTGAAAGTGACGTGGGTGTAAGACCTTTAGGAGCACTAGGGCCTGATTTGATGAGTTCCCTTTTTCCTGCCAAGGTGACAGTCGCAGCGTGTGAACAATAAAATCTCTGTCAGCCTAGGTCCACAGGTGGCCACAATATGGAGAGCCTCCTGCCAGCTCATGTTGGACAGGCAGCATGAGCAAGAAAGAAACTTTTGTGTTAAGCCACTGAGATGTGGGGGATTTCTGCACTGTGTTTTGTTTGTTTGCTTGTTTACTGCAGCAAAACCAAGTCTATTTAGTGTGATGCACACAGGTAGGAACATCCACCTGAGGTGTCCTTGTTCTCCTGGACCTTTTAATAAGTTCCTTCTCATTCACTTTAAGGTGATCTTGGGAAGACAAGGAGATAAGCCCTTGTGTTTAACCAGCCATCTTGAACGGAAAGTTCAGCAGTGTTCTTCAGTCTTGATAGCAAATGCTTAGACAATATTACTATAGATCCAGCCTCAGATATTTATGAATAAATGTTCTACATGACGCTTGGGGAGACTCCAGAGAGGTAAACAGAGTCCAGTTGACAGCAGCAGTTGTCTGCTTCTCGTGCCCTGATCCGTCCTGATTCCCAGGCAGGACGACTTTAACCAACTGGGGAGTGATCCTCCCTCCAGTACGATCCCTTCCAACCACTGTGACTTGGGGACAGCAACACTGACTTGCCCGAGCAGCCTGCACACAGCCCCTGCACTGTCCAGTCCTTATAGGGTAAGGCAAGATTTTTTTATTAAAAATAGTTTTTGCTTTAGAAATGCTTCCCTACGTAAGAAGTTTGGCCACAAAACCTGCCCTCCTCTCCCCACCAAAACAAACTAACAAAATCCATCTTCTAGGATTACAGCACTGGATTTTGTACCACAAATTTCTCTTAGTGAAATCCATTCCTTCTAGGGGAGTTTGAAGAATTATTGGATTCCAGGCATATAAAATAGTAAAGTGTCAAAAACAGAGACAAAGTTGTTTAGGGTCAATGTGATTAAAACCTTTTTTGGAGGCATCGTCATTTAAGCCACAAATCAGACATAGGAATAGGATCTGCTTGAAGAATCAAACTGTTCTCTGAAAGAAGCTGCTGGTATGTGGAATCTTCCTGTTTTGTGACTAACGAACCCTGGTGTTAGCATCACCAGGCTGCAGAATCTGAGGCAACAGACACATCTGCCATGGTCCAGATTAGTTAATTTTCCACATTCCACAACAAGATACATTTGCCACCAATGCATAGTCACCATGTCTATTTTTAAGCTTAACTTTGGCACAAGCAGCAAAATGAAAGGTACCTGTTTCCTCTCTTCTCTTGTACCTGTGGGAGCAAAGGCTGATGAGCAGTGAAAAGTTCAGGGCAGACATGCAACTCAGGTGAGGCTCATCCTCAGGTGACCTCTGAGTAACAGGGCCGGGGGGTCATTGTGCACAGGCTCTGCTAACCTTTCTTTCTAAGACGAGCTTCTCTACTCACGATAAGGAGGGAACCAGGAAGGAGAAACACCTGAAATGAAAGGCAGGTCCTCTGTCCATGGACCAAAGAAACCACCTCTAACTCATTGTCCTGTTTCCAATAGCTCCTACTCTCACCTAGAGCTCAAAGCCCACTCCGAGGCTGGTTTGAAGAGTGACCAGCTGGGGAATGACTCCCATCACCAAGTCCCAAAGCACCTTGTCATCCCCCAGACACCAGCAGACCCCCATGCAGACACCAGACACCACCCTGTTGACTGGGCATGAACTATGATTAGGACCCACTCTAAGAAGTCACAGGATAGAGTCACATTTTAGGTAAGGTAGCAAGACTTTATCCTTGGAATGATTTTCCATTCTAGTCTCTGCCATCAAGCAGGAGACACCCAGTTAGAGGGACATGATTTGGTTTCATGAGGAAGCCAGGGATAAAATTCAATGCCTTTGCTGCTGTTTTAGGAGATGCCATTTTTGCCTTAAGGACAACTTCAAAGTGATGCTGACTGTAAACCTGTCTCAAATCTTCTGAATAGTTAATATTATGAGAAAATGAGCACATTTCCCTGTGAAATAATTTTTGTCTGAATTTCCCAAGTACATTGCTTTCACATGATTTGGGGGTCACATTTTTTTCCCCTTGTTCTTCCAGTAGCATTAACTTTGGAAGAAAACCATCGAGCTGGTAAGGTACCACGATGGAATACAGGTAAAGACCTGGCTGTGTGGACCGGGACTCTTTCACAAGGTTGTAGCAAACACATTAAAAAAAAAGAGGGGGCTGGCCCGGTGGCGCAGTGGTTAAGTTCGCACGTTGCGCTTCTCGGCGGCCTGGGGTTCGCTGGTTCGGATCCCAGGTGCAGATATGGCACCGCTTGGCACGCCATGCTGTGGTAGGCGTCCCACATATAAAGTAGAGGAAGATGGGCACAATGTTGGCTCAGGGCCAGGCTTCCTCAGCAAAAAAGAGGAGGACTGGCAGTAGCTAGCTCAGGGCTAATCTTCCTCAAAAAAAAAGAAAAATCAAAGTTTTTTTTTTTTGTAGTTATCTTATAAAATGCTTGGGGAGATTGTTGTCTAAGTTTATAGTTTTCCCTTTCTACGAAAGTCGTTTATGAGAATATTACTATCTTTATGTTTAGCCCTCAAAGTTGTGCTGGGTCTAACTGAAAAGCACTCATTGTTCGGGAAGCCCATGAAGCTAGACCAATGCTCCTGTTCAGCTCTCAGAATGTGAGGTCAGCGCAGGTGGGCCAAAGCAAGGCCATGACCTTCATCTCCAGCATGAAGAGCAGGAGGGTGTTACCAAGTGCCCTCTGCCCTTTGGGTAATCCAATCCTGTAATATGGAAATTTTCCTATGGAGGAAAGTGCCATCTGAGGCTAAATTTTCTGGCATGTCTTAGTATTTTCTGCCAAAGTGCCACGTGTGGCTGAGGAGAACGAAGATGTACCCCTGGCATATTAGGGCATGCCTCCAATCTCATGACTTTTTATCTTTTATAGGTTTAAAATTGGTTTTATTCTATAGTTTTTCTTTTTGGCAATTCAAATATCAATTATATATAAGTGATAAATGATAAACGGCGGTAACGTTATCCATGGCTTCATGCATGACTCAACTCCCATTGACTCCACTCAGAAAAGCTTCAGGCATATAAGCAAGGCAAGGACCCCACACCAGGCACGTCACCACTAGGACTGTGCATATTATTCAAACGTCTTACATGAGAAGCACTTGGGAACGGCCTTTGCCATCACACATGTGGACACCTTCGTACACAGATTATTCTTGACTGAGGAAAAGAAATACATTGTAATTGGTTTACGTGTATATTTCAGGAACTGATACTACAGTTCCTAATCACAGTGGAAAGAAGAGTCATTATGTGTCATCATCAAGTAACAGTAACGAAACCTCCACACCCCGCACCTAGAGACTGCAGCATAGAAGTTGGCACGTGGCAGAGGTTCTAAAGGTAATTATGGAATAAATGTGACACATGGATCTATCCACATTCAAAAGGGATAGATCACGTCACCCTCCCTTTTAAGAACTGACTGAGGAATGTTCTCTTTGAGAACAAAGTGCAGAGGGCTTCGGAGCCCATGGGGCACTGTGGTTGGCTCTTGGTGGGGACTTCAGTTCAGGTGTGTCCTGGATGTCCATGGCCACTAGTTACCTTTCTAGTGTCGAAGAACAGCATGGAATAAAGATAATAATGTTAAAATGACAATTTCATGAATGAAGTGAAAGCATCACACCAAGAACTTTCAAATTACTAAATTATAAAAACTCAACTGTTCCAACTCAACCAAAGGCTTGAGCATTTTGAAGCCCATCCACCAGAAAAGTAATGTGATAGCCAATTGGAGTTGATTCCTCCTATTGTTGAGTTGCTGAGGACCTCACTTGTTCAAAGTTGGGAGGCAACAGGCCAGAAGGTCAGAAACAACCTACACTCAGGATGCCATATCCCTACTCACTGCATTGGGACCTCTCAAGGACATGACAGGGGGACCTCCTGGGGGGCGTGGACACTATCCCTGGGTGGGTCTGCTCTGGAGTCTCAGCTCAAGCACTTACATAAAAGGACCCAGGAGAGTTCAGGCAAAGGTCAGGACTTTGTATAGCTGGGCAAAAATCCTGCATTTGATTCCTTTTTATCTTCCTGGTATGGTATTTCTCTTTGATATTCACCCTCAAGGATGATAAGACATTCCTCTTTTCCCCCCACGTCTTTCAAGTTGGGCAGAGATGAAAGTTACCTGCCTATCTAAACTGCCAGTATTAGCGAATCCATCCATTCTCACTTGGAGTCGCCTAGAGGTTACATGACCTGGGGCTGTTATACCATTTCTAAGTTGGGTTTTTCCTTCAGCCTGAATGTCCTTCCCCCGCCTCCACTTTCAGTTAATTTCTGCTTGTCCTTTAGGGCTGGGCATCACCCTCATCTGCCCGCAGGCCTCGGCGAGGTGCCCCACAAGAATTTGGGGCCCAAGAGCACCCCCCGCTGAGTGACCTCTGTCTCACACATGGACTCATGCTGTTTGCCTGGGGATCCCCTCCCTCGACTATGACCAACTTGGTGACAGTTAACTTTTATTTCTGTATACCTTGTGTTTAAAATGTAGTAGCAAGGAATAAATGTTTATTGGGTGAATGGACTCATGGGTGACCATTTGCCAGTATCTTTATATGTGCATTCTAGAATGGCAGATCATGATTGCAGGTTTGTATTTGATGAAACTATAGTAGATAGTGATTCACTCATGTGTGAGTGAGCATTCCATGCACATCTTCAATAAACAGAATCCACATTGATATGAGCTTAAGCCCACAGATCCCAACCATGAGGATTTGGAAAAAAACAGCTTGAGACTTTAAAAAGAATGTGAGACATCTGGCAACTGCTCAGAAAGACAGAACCTTTACAGGTGGGTGAAGCTAACTTGTGCTTGTCTTTCTATGAAGGTTTGCTAAGGCTTTTGAGCCCGAGAAGCTGGAAGGAAGCACACTAAGTCCCAAGCCAGGGTGAGGACAGCTACCCTAGAAGGCTTCCACTGGCTGTCTGCCCTTCCATGGGAGACTGACCTCCCCAGGAGGGGGGCTGCACGTCACAGCCACTTCCTTCCTGTGCGTGGGCGGGGTGAGGCATGGAGAGAGGGGAGAGCAGAAGTAAAGGACGCTACTGCAATTGGAGCAATGGATCTGCTTGTGCCAAGATCAAAGGCCAACAAATGACTAGACCCTGGGAAGAAAAAGAGAATGCTTCTGCTCCAAGCTGGGTTCTCTCGGAATTGAGCTGCTGTGGGGCAGACAGTGGAGGTTTTTAAAGGTGTGTCGTGGAACCTTCCTCAGTGTTCTACAGAATCGCCCAGGGGAAAGGAGTAGGCATGGTTGTGCTCGACCTGTCTTCCCTAGAATGGAGAAATTGTTGTCGGTTTCTTGGAGCTCAGCACAACATTCTGTTTAAATAAAAGGTTCTAATTCTTCCTTTTTTTTTTTTTAATCAACAGTAAACACTTGCCACCTGCAGAGGTTTTGTTCCTAACTGCCCTTGCTGGCCCAGCTGCAGTAGGCAAGGCCCAAGTCCCATGGCAAACTGGAGCTGGGGTCCAAATAGGGAAAGCGGCACCAGAGATGTCAAAACAAACAGAAGAAACTACCAAAGTGCCAGAGGAGTGTCATCTGAGAGAACGTTCTGCAATGGATGGAAATGTGCTTTCTCTGTGCTCTCCAACACAGGAGCCACTGGCCACATGCGGCAACAGAGAACTTGAAATGGCACTAGTGGGACTGAGGGCTGAATTTTTAAGTACGTTTAATTTTAATTAATTACAATTAAAATTTGAAGAGACTCAGGCGGTTGGTGGTTACTGTACTGGACGGCGGAGCTTCGGAGGGCATTTTCCCCCTAATTGACTTGCTCCAGCAGCATCGTCTTCAGTTTACCTCAAGAGCCATGCAGCAAGCACAGATTCTCACACAAGCTTCCTGTTTCACAGACTGGGCACCTGACTTTAAATCCTGAAACCAGACCTTACTGGGCCTGAAACGTAATTTTTAAATTCAATTTTGCACTCGCACTTGCCTCTGGTTTTGCTAAAACAAGATCCTGCAAAATGTTTGTGCAGTAGGTTGCCCTTTCCACAAGATATCCAGAAGGAACGTTTCCTCCAGACCAGGTCTTCTCTCCACACAGAGAAAAGGGGAAGCAAGAACAGACTCCTGTTGTCTTAGCCCAGAGGTCTGCTCTGTGGGCCGGGGAGGAATAACTGTGACTCTGTTCTCTTATTGGCTGGGACTGAACTGAAAAGCTTCTATACAAAGCAACTGTGGAAATTAGCATATAAACTTTTCAGCTCAGTCCACCCAACAAGTTATCTTGGTGACGTTGCTCTTGGTGACACTGGGTGAGGGGACACTCACTAAGGCTTCGAGAAGAGCTCACCCTCCGGATGACTTGCCTGCCTCATGCTCCCCTCGTTAAGTACCAACCTAGATAACTTCCCTGGACATCAAAGGCTGACGTCCTCCAGGACAGGAGATCAGAAACCATCTCCTACCTCTGGGTAAAGCAGCCTACATCTGTGAAGAGGGTTCAGGCAGAAAGATTAAGAAGGCCATCAACTGAACTTTGATGAACCTCTCTAAGCATGGTGTTGCAGGGTGGGGGTGGGGGGCGTACCTTTGGGAAATAGGATACTTAGTCACTCTGCAGTCACAGTTGGTAGAGGCATCTCAGACTTCCTGGAACAGATGGCTTCATGTGCATTTTAGGGATGCGTGTAAATGCTATGTTACTTTTACTGACAGAAAACTCAGAAAGCGAGCAGCTCTTCCATCTACAGGTAAAAATGATGTAGCAAAGCGTCTTTGCTGCCTTCTGTGTGCACCTCAGAAGATGGGCTGACATGAAGTTCCAATGGGAGCTGGCAGGCAGGGTAGCTACTGCGAGATTCAAGGACCTGGGGGCTGTGCCACTGAGCGCCACAGGCAAACGATTCTCTTCTAGGAACCTAAAGACATTCTGGCTAAAATGTCTTTCTTTGCCTTTCAGAAATCATGAAACTGAAGTGCCAGGTCATCTATCTATTATCAACAAGCCCTTAAATATGAAATGCAGGGAAGGCATGCAATCACTGGCTTTTGGTCAAAGGAAATAAAATATACAACACGCACAGGTTGTCCTGTAGCTGCAGCAACTCCTTGGGCCTCACACTCATCTGTTCCCCAGGAGTGGTGACGGCCCCCCTTCCTCTGGGCCTTGTACTCACCTGTCCCCCGGGAGTGGCTGAAGTCGCCCTTCACCACGCGGCAGGTCTTGCCGTCGCCGCTGCAGACCCCGCACCGATCTTCTTTAGCTGCAGACCCGATGATGCCATCGCAGCCGATTTTCTAAACAACCAGAGGGCTGGGTTATTCTGTGTGTGAGACGCAGAGGGATCTTCGAAGAGGATACCCTGCAGGGCCGACTTCTCCATTCGGCCCAGCGGGCATGGTGCCTGGGGCCCACGACACTTTCAGAGGCCCAAGAAAATATTTTAATTCATTTTAAAATCAGAAGAGAAAAACTGAACAGAATCCAGATTGTATGATATTTGTCTTTAAACCTACACAGTCATCAAATATAGTTTTTAGTATTTATTATGGAAGAGGGGACCCACGAAGGCAAAAGTGCCCACAGAAGTCACACTGAGGCCTGAGGTCTGGCCCCTTCTAGAGCTGCCTGAGGCAGAGGCCACAGGCGGGTAGTGAGGCCAGCTTCTGCACACCTCCTGGCGTGGCCACAATGTCACACGATTCATGTTCCCCTCAGAGCTGCGCGGGTCACCTGTATCTTGGTTGGAACAGCCAACAATCTCAGAAGACACAGCAGAAACCACACTGACCTCCCTGCCGAGGTCAAGAAGCCCAGAGCCCATCCAGGCGTGGCTGGGAACAGGCCCCGGTTCCTTAGTTAGGGAGATCCAGCCCAAGAAGAGCCCCTGTCTCTCAAACTCTTTCCACAAGGCATGTCTGAGGGCAGCGGACAGAAGTCCTGACCCTGGGTGGCTCTGGGCAGCACAGCCCAAGTCAGTGCAAGAAAAGTGGGAAATGGTAGTGACCTCTTGTTTTTCCTTTCAAAAATGCACAAAATCTTACATTTTGTAAAATAACATATCTAAGTTCACGGTATAGTAAACACTAGGTATTTAATTATTTACTAGTTAAATTGTTGAAAAGGCCTTCCACTTTTTTCCCCCTACACTGAATACTTCCAGAACAAGAACTGGGTTTTCCTCACTGCTCTATACCTTTGGGTGTAAAGGATTCTACAACCAGATAACCCAGGCCAAGCTGAGTTTGCTCTTTCTTCTGATGCCTGGATGGGTGCTAGCAAGGTGCTTCCCTCCTTACAGCCCCCTCCGACAGGGGCAGGGCATGGAGCAGAGCTGGCTGAACAGCAGACTTCCTAGAGGTGAATGCTCGGGCCCATGGCTCACCAACTGAGTCAGAATCCTCTGCTTCCAAACCGCAGTGGTTCTTCAACACGCACGTGCACCTGCCTCACCAGGAGGCCTGTCAAGGCCCAGACTGCTGGATCCTCTCCCCAGAGTTTCTGACCCAGCAGGTCTGGGTGGGCCTGAGAATTCGCATATCGAACAAGTTCCCAGGTGACACTGATGCTGTTGGGCAGGACCACACTCGGGACTTGCACTATGGTATGCTATACAAAAAGTAAATGAGGGTTCTTCATACTCAACAGTCCTGAAGCCTCACCTGTGTATCCTTTTATTTCTTTGGGAAAGAATTAATGGGAAATTACTATTGGGTGTCCAAAAATGACAGCATAACTGAATATATTTCAATAAAGACTTGAAGATATGCTAAGTGCTGAGCAAATTTAGTCCTAAAACAAACATTACGAAAACTGAAAAGGGCAGCATTTTGCGAAAAGCTCAAACGTGTTCAAAGTCAGCATAAAAACAGGTAAAGGGCAAGACTGGGGGCTTCAGCAGCCAGAGGCCACGTGAGGAGCAAATGGAGGCGAGTGGACTTATAGGAGCTGGAAGATCAGGCAACACATAGAAACCCAGACAGTCTGGCATCACTGCAACCTCTTGCCAGGGCAGACCAGCCGAGAATGACATGGAGGTAGACCGCCTGCCGCAGCGTCCCTTGCACCTGGAACATGCTGAGGAGCTGCTGCCTAGATTCACGGTCTGCACAGCTGGCTGACTGCTGTAAAGTTGCTCGATGCAAAATTATAGGAGCGAAGAACTGTGGAAGGAAAGATCCAAAATTTTGCTCAACCAGCATGCTCAGCAAATGCCCTGGGACCAACTCTGCGGGTCTGTGGGGCCACGTGTGTGCTGCCAATCTTCATCTGCTCCTTTGCATTCCAGAGCTCCAGTGTGACAGTCTCCAGTCTGTTTCTGGTACAGTCACAGGGCCAACACCTGTAGAGCTGGCCCCGCACCCTGGCCTCTTTCATATCACCCTGAGCTATCCCCCTGTGGGTTCCCATCTCTCAGGTACTCTCAGCTCTAGACTCTCCCTACATTGGCTTCCTATTATTTTTTAACCACGCCCGCATTCAGCAATAATCTCTGGCTTGACCACCTGTTCTCTGTCTGGTACCTCAGTTAGAGTCTCTTGATTAAACAGTTTCTAAATGCTCTAAGTTAACATCCCACTTGGTCCAGACAGCTTCCTCCAGCTCCAGTGACGGCACCTGACAAATCTGAGGCCACATAGTGTCTGGCAGAGCTGGGAGCAGCCCCTCACCTTCTGCCTCGCAGACCCGGGCTGGCTGACTATCTCCCCTGATTGGCTTCAGCCAGGACTGGGGTCACTGGGAGGCCTCCTGGAGAGGGTAAGGCCTCTTCCAAAAGCATGCTAGGTTTGCAAGAATGTGGCGACATTCAGAATAGAGAAGCTAAAGAACACTAGAAATGCTGTCTTTGAGGAAAAGAGATGTCAAGGGAGAATTCACGCTAGAATTTCAGAAGGTCACTTGTTGTGTGGCTAGGAGATGAGGGCTAGGAGGTAAAGCTTGTGTTTGAAATCTGCCAGACCAGGAATTCACCTAGAAGCAGGAAAGACAGGTGTGGAAGGTGCTTCAGGAAGGGGCAGGCCAAGGGACTCACTGGGAGGGAGGGCACACACATTCCTAGATGAGCAAATTTCTTCTCCTTCCAACAGTCTCCTGAAAGAAGGATCTTGGTGCGAAAGAAAAAAGTGAGAACAAGGCAAGACGGTGGCTTAAGTGAGCCCCTGCACAGCCAGACCAGCACCAGGTGTCCTCAGGGTTGCTCAGTACCCAGCAGGAGATGCTCTTGCCCTGGACAAGCATAGGCAGGTCGGGGGGCAGTTTTCACGGTGATTCTTGCCATCGCTCCTAAAACATAACATAAAGAAAATGTGCATGCTTTCTCAGTAGCAAGGCCCCAACCAGCACTGGTTTAGACTTCACACATCCAAAGTTTAAGTAGATGCAACATTTGAAGTTGATTTCCTTTTTTTCAGGGACGAAGTCAAAGTCAGTTGGGAGTCCAGCAAGGTGCATGGGACTGCCGGAGCGTGCTGCCGGTCGACGACACTTGAGGATGCTTGGCCTGCAAGGAGTTAGCCCTTGCCTTCTTTCCAAGAAAATCCTAGCTATTTACAGGCAAGTCCGGGGGGCCCATCCTTGTCAGCATCTGTGTCTCTCGGGAGGCTCAATATAGCTTCTGGAGAGCATGGGCTTAGATGTGGATTTGAGGTGCTGGGTAATCCTTTCCAAAATGTGAGCCACCTGCTTATTTTTTGGCTGGGGTGACTGGTTGCAAGGGCTGAAATCAATCTACCAAGATGGTATAGCCTTTCAGACAATTCTTGCTCTGCGTGCTCTGCACACTCTAAAGGGAACAATTCCCCGGGTTTGACCGGTGGCAGTCAATCTCCAGGGCACATAGAAAATCTCCCAGGCCCAGGGGCACAAGACACCTGTGGCAGCAGTTCTCAAACTCCAGTGTGCCAGAATCGCCAGGAGGGCTGGGGGTGATCACCCATTGCTGGGGTGGGGCCCAAGGATTTGCATTTCCAATGAGTACCCAGGTGATGCTGTGGGCCCAGGGCATACTAGGAGACCACTAGGCTAGGTTTGGAGCTCAGAAAAAGACCCTCATGGAGATGGCCACTCCTGTCAGATCCTGAGCCCTCTATGTCCCGAGGGTGTGGTGCCTGCCTGAGGACCCCCAAGAAACGCCCCATGCAAGAAGCTCCCACTGGGGAGGTGATTCCTGCTGCTTCCATCCTCTGTCATCCCTGAGCAGAAGCAGTTTCTGGGCTGAGATATCCTGGAGGGGTGTGGGGGAGCCCAGCAGAGCTCTAAGGACAACAGTGTCTGGCTCCCCTATACTCTCAGGAAGCAAAGCCCCCTTACAATGGTGCTTAGGTTGAGTAAACAATCTATAGGAAGCTCCATCACGACAGAATGTGTAGTTACAAGATTCAAATGCCTTAAACTGAGAGCCTCAAGATCACACTTTTACACCTCTCCACCCGGGAAACAGGGCTCCAGATCTGGATCCTTCGACAGCCTTGCTTGTAGGGTTCACATGATCTTATGTGTTAAGCTGTCAAAGGCTGGATGCAGGGGGAAACTGCTCTGCTCTTTCACTACCCAGCATTTTGTTTTAATTGTAAAAACAGTTTCTTTTGCTGAAATTTCACCTCTAAAAACAAAAGTGTCTTCAGACATGACTTCAAATTGTAGCTAAGTGGCTGCTAGATTAGGGCTAAGTTACCCCAGCAGGTGGGCAGTCAGCTTCTCTTCCATGATCGTTATGTTCAAGGTTGTGGTCACTATGCATGTCCTGAGGATTATTACAGATTTGGATATGAGCCTCAGTTTCCCCATTCTAAAAATGAGAATATTAACCTCTACATCAGAGGGTTGCTGTAAAAATTACCTCTCTGGTTCAGGAAACCCAGGCTCACTGCTCAGGCCCTGATGAGGGGTGGGTGTTGTCAGGACAGATGGAGACTGCGTACAGGCCGGGCCTTCCTCCTGCTAAGGGGTTGGGGGACAACCACCACATGGTTTGAGCAGATAGGTAATTGTCCTCTATCCCTTTTTCTTTCACAGAATCCCTGCCCCCTCCAAAAAAGGAAGAGAGGAAAGGAGAAAGTAGACAGGACCACATCCTTCCCTCTATCCCTCTGGATGGGAGATGCACAGAGAGCCAGCATTCAGAGGCTCATCCACAGCGGGCTCTCCCATAATATCAAGAAGCCCCACACGCAGCAGGTCACTGTCTGTCCCAGTGGGCTCCTCAGGTCAGTTGCAAAAAGGGACATATGTAGGATCACTCTCTAAGTTAATTCTTCAGGATACCCAGGGGCTGGGACAGGTTTGTATACTCTGACCTCTCTGGTTGGTACTATTTTAGGTGCCAAGTGTGTCAAATAACACCAAGTGGCTGTATACAGAATTCTATAACTATCTCAATTTTCTGCCAGGGTCAGTTTTTCTGTTTTTCTGGGTCTTTCAAGTGCATGGTCAGTCATGTTGGATGAGCCTTTGACTTTTCTCATTATTTTCCAGCCAACTCCTCACTCCCACCCTCCATCTCCAAGTCCTAGACTCGGTCAAGCATTCTGCTTTCGGTTGAGACTCTCCATTTGTTCCAGTTCTGGCTCCTGCTGCTTTGTTCCTTCAATGATACTTCCATCCACTTCCATCCTCCAGAAAGAGGTGGCATCTCTCTTCTGTCAGATGGTGGCCTCTGCTTTTCTTTGCTGTGATGGTTTGTGCTATACTGCCTTTCCCATCCGTTTACTGGAGTCCTGGGATGGAAGAGGAGCGGAATGTGGTTCAGTCTGCTGGCTTACTCCGGAAGTTGCTATAGGAGGTTAATCAGATAACAGGGGTGCAGGGAATGACTTCAGAGTTTCAGGCACTGCTATCGACAAGGGTTCAGCACCAACAGTCACACACTTCAGAGATGTCAGCTGCAGGGTCAGGATGTGCAGAAAAGCAGCAACCAGGAGGGCGTTGTTGAAATACAGGCCCAAGCAGAAGTGCCCGGTACATTTTCCTGAATGCTTGTTACCCCTTCTTTACACAGTGGGACTCTTATAATTCTCTTAAATTCCACCAGCAATTCTACTTGCCTAACAGACCTTTGTATACAAAATAGGAGGTCAGTAAATTCTGGACAATGAAAATGGTCTGTTGAAATGGGCTCCAAATTCCAGAATCACTGAAGTCCTAGGAGCAGGTGACCCATCCACCCTTTCATCCACTCATTGTTTTCCTCTTTTCAATATGCAATCAAAGGCTCTCCTCCGGGCCAGCTCCTGGGGCACACAGATAATCAGACACAAACTCTCCACTGAAGAAGCCTATAGGCCCTGACGGTGTTTCATTTTGATGTTCATCAAGCCCAGGAGACATACACAAGTTAGGGTCCCAAGACAGCATGACTCCAATTGGAGTACATTGGCTACAAGTGTGCACAAGCTGAGAAAGCCTTAAAGAAAAGCCAAGCCTATCTGGTCTCAGGTGTATTCGGATCTGTCCACCAGTTTGACTCACCCACTCAAGGTCAGTAGCTCCGAGGCAAGTTGCACATTAGATGCGTATTAACTTGATTTCTTTGCTTCTGGAGGCCAACAGTAGGAATCATTAATGATGGGACTCTTGATTTATAGGGACTTGCTGAAAAATAGACAATGTTTGTGTTTCTTCCCCCAACTCGCTCCCACTTTTATAAGCACTAAGTTTCATTTCAGCATATTGAGTAATTTGTGACTCAGTGAAATGAAGCTTAACTCGAGCCCCATAAAAACAGAATAAAATGGTATTTCCATGTTGTATGGTACGGTTTGAACCAGTCTGCTCTTTAGACCTTAGTGGAATCTACTCAAAATGTCATTTTGGAGCCTCTCGTCCCCTCTGCACTAGTCACTATGTTTCTCAAAATTTCCCAGAACTCTTTCTGCTACCTGAAAATAGCAAAATTTATAGCTGAAGGGAACAGAGGACAAAGCTAGCAGAACCATGGCAATATTTCTATAAGAGCTGTCTTACATAAAATGTGGATGATTTCTACCTTTTATCCATTATTATAAGATAACTATATCAATGAATAAGTACAGATCCTCTGCTCACTAAACCCTTGAGATTTTTTCTTAAGTACTGTTACTCTTTTTCTGTTTCACTAATTTTCCTTGCCTTATTCAGAAGCACCACAGGAATCCAGAACATTTCATTTGAGCCATTCCTGTACTAGGCATAAAGATTATATTTGTATTTGACTTCCTTAACCTTATTTCAGTATGCTCAATTTTTATTACAGAACTTCGTTGACTACGACTTCACTAATCTGGTTCTATGAAAATTGACTTAAAAACAAGCTCACGTTAACCTTTATAGTTTCTTTCTGAAGAAAGAGCACCATTAGAAAAACTGCAGATGGTACTTTTAACCTCTTTCAGAAGTGAGCTGTTTCTCAGGATTTTAATCCTGTGAGGTGCTTCCAGTTGGGTGCTGCCACCACCTACCAGGACGGTGGGCCTTCTGCTAGGACTGGTGGGCTGCTTGGAGGCAGCGGCGTCACTGGGATGCATCCACTCAGAGGATATGGTGCATCCATGAACCAGCAGGTGGGGGTCTCCCCACTGGCAGGGTGAGGCTCCTGAGGAGGAGGAGCCCACCCGCTCACCATAGAGCATTGTGAAAGGTGCCCTTGTCTGCACCTCTGTGCTCTAGTGCCCCTGCCTCGAGTGGTTGTGCTTGGTTAGTGTCAGGCTCAGTGCAGAGACGAGTAAATGCAATGATGATGACGGTGACAGAGGCATTTGAGATAGATCCACAGAACTGCGAGGTTCGATGGGGATGGGACGGCATCTGGGAATGGGAAGGCATGTGTCCCATGTCATTCCTATCGCACCCAAGTGCAGGTCAGGCTCCAATTCAAAGGTGCTCTGATGACCACAGACTTAACGCTATTAAAATATCTCGAGTGGCATCTCATCGTTGCTGTACTAACTAAAGCACTGAAAGTTTTCCTGTCATGGTACAGGGAAGATTCCCTAATTGAAAAGGTTGCAGTTAGAACCAAGGTCACTGAAGGGGACCATGGCACTGATCACTCAGAGCTGAAATCATGTCTGGCCACTTAACATGGACCCCACTGGCCAGAACATTTCAAGATTCTTAGAAATGCCTCCACGTTGGCAAGAACACTGCAGAAAATGCTGGCAAGAGGCTGGAGGTGGCTCAGCCAGTGCTACCCTAAAGAGTACAAGTGCTTGTAGGTGGGAAATTGTTACTAAAGGAACGTACCTCATTGGGCTGCAGGATGGCCTGTGCAAGTGTCTAATTTAGGAAGAAAACAAATCTTGCGCTTGGCTTTCTAGCGGGTTTACAGAGAACCGTCAGCAATTCCTGATTTCAGTAATAATGATAAGAACTTTGTTCACAGTGAGGCCTCGTACATGCTCTGCTACAAGTGACAGCCCTGCAGGCCCTGTTCAGCCAGCCATCACTGCCTCCTTCCTTGGGAGGATGCCTTGCCAAGACTCTCAGGCACCCAGCGCCCATCACCCACACATACCCATATGTGATAACAAAGCCAGGCAGTGCCAAAGGAGTCTGGATATTGTCAAGCTTTTCCCTGAAAGATCCCAGTTTGAGACTAGTTTGGAGTCCGCAGGGAAAAAAATCCACTAGGGTTGAAATAGTTGGCCACGGGAATCATCCCAGAAGTTGTCTTTGTGTCTGTGTCTTCCTGCCTTTCTCCTTTTTACTCCGCCTTTCCTTCACTCTCCAAGACCCTGCCGCCTATGCCCTTGGCCAGGCATTGGGAAGCAGAGAGAACAAAGATGTGCCGCCCTCCTGGGGCGAGTGGGCTCCAGGCTTGGAGGCAGATTTCTGGTACAACTGAGGAAGGGACAACAGTTTCTCTCCCCGTGACCCCTGAATTTACAATTTTTCAAGTGTTTTTAATATTTCCCTGAAACTGAACATTAGAGATGGGCATCAAAAGGTGTAGGGGCCCTGAAGCATCAAGAGCCACACGGCTCCTAGAAAGCACTTCCTCTTTCCCTAGTAAAATTAGAAGGCCGCTCAGTGGAACTTGGTGAATGGACTCTTTGCTTAGTCCCACACAGGTGCTGGTCAATGGACGCTAGACAAGGAAAAGCAAAAATCACAGGAAAGACCTGGCTTTCCTTTCCATGCCAAATGCGTGGTAATCCTGATACCCATCTGCTTGCTCAGGGCTCTGGGAGCCTCCTCCAGCTCTTAGTGGGCTCGCCTGCTGGGAGCACAGCTGAGGGAGCTTGGCTGCAATGATGAGGAGAGCACGCACCCGTGGCTGAGGCAGAGGGCTTCCTGGGACTCTTTCAGAACACGCTCAGACCGATCTCGGTCATCAGGAAATACGGCACATGTGGCATAACTGAGGGTGGTGTGATCAGAGCCACGCCCCTCTAGGAACTGGAACTATGCAGCCTCTTAACCCCCAACCCAATCCTGGCTTCTGCGCCACATCAGGAGGATGCCCATTCTGAGGGCAAACAGGGGCCAAGTCATGCCTGCTACGCCAGGCCAGGGAGAGCTGCCTTGGGAGGGCCCCCTGCTCTTCCCTTTGTCATCATGTCTAAAGTTATTTTAAGACTTTTGAGATTATTATGTTACCACTCTTTTTTCAGCCACCTCAACTCCAGTTGACCTGCAGGTGGGCTTCAGGCTCCGTTATTGCTGAAGGAGGGAGGGGTGCGAGGCTGTAGAAGGCAGCACCATCAGGTGCCTTCTTGAGAAAATCTACTCCCCCAGGCCTCCCAAAGCCTCCACCCCACCCCAATACCCTCTGGGGAGAAGAAGGCTCCCCTCCAAAGCCCCACCAAAGACACAAGGAAAACACGTCACCTGGCACCTGCCATGCACGCAGAGGTCAGTCTCATAGGGCCCGCAGGGTGTGCCATCCAGGACCCTGTCGGCCACCAGCAGCGGGGACTCCTTCCCAAGGGGCGAGCAGTAGAGCTCACATGGCTTATCTGAGGAGGGAAGGAGAGGTGGATGTTGACATGGGAAGGGGTGTGTGAGCCATGCAGGGCACAGGTACACATGGCTGACAGGCTAGCCCAAGGGACAAGAGGTCAGCATGCAATAAAGGGCATAGGAAGCTGGCACATGTTCTTCAGAGACATTTACCTGCCCTTTGGAACACTCGACACAACAAATGGAGAAAGACCCTCAGACTCAGGTGACTGACACACGCTGAGAGCTCTGTGGGCTTTTCTTCACCGTGTTCTCTTTATCCTTTGCAAAGACATAGTGGTTCCTTTTCCTTAAGACATTAAAAATACAAGGCTGAACGAACATCTTGTTGTGTGCTAACCTCTAAGTAAGCTGAATATGTTATCAAGGGTGAGCTGCTCCTGTCTTGGGGGTGGAAGAGGGGAGAAAGTGAACAAGAATGCTTCTGGGGGAGGGAGCAGGCCCCATGGGTGTCTCCATAGCAGAGGCTTTTGCTAAAAGCTTTAGTGCTCGCCAGCTGCTGGATAAAAGCTGCAGGGCTGTGCTATGTGGCAAGAAGGTCCCAGAAGAAACTGAGCAGGAGTAAGGTACAGAACAAAGGGGCCTATAGGACAACCTGTAAGAGCCATGTCACCAGGCAGGATAGAAATGCTGGTTTCTGCTGCTTCTGGAACCAAGTGAGCTCCCAGAACAGGCCAACTCTCATGCCTTTGTCTAGGCTGTCCCTTCTGCCTGGAAATCCCTTCTTGCACTTAGCTTTCTGGAAGATTCCTATCACACTAGCAGCTTTCAATCCAGAACGCTGTCTGCTCATGCCATCTCTGACTTGGAATCTCCATCTGCACTTTGCACACACCTTCATTAAAGCCCTCAGCCATTATCCTACTGTCCTATAATTGTTTGAACAAGTCCCATATACAAGATTTCTCATGAAGTGGGTCCCACTGCTAAAGAAGTTTAAAAGGGATGGATTTTAATTACATTTAGGCTGAAGAAATGATGGGACTGGGAGCCCTTGGAGGACAACAGACTGAGCTTCCGTCTCTTGTCCCCAGGCCAGGCCCAGGAACCCGACTCACAGAAAGACTGGGTAAATATTTCCATCTTTCCATATAAGCTTTAGAATAACTTTGTCAATATCCCCAAAATACCTTGCTGAGATTTTGAATGGACTGCAGTGAGTCTATAAACCAAGTTGGGAAGAAGTGACACCTTGACAATATTAATTCTTCCTAACCATGAACATGGAATAGCTCCCCATTAATTTATTTCATTCATCAGAGTTTTATCGTTTTCCTCATATAGATCTTGCACATATTTTGTTAGATTTATACCTAACTATTTCATTTCTTGAGGTGCTAATATAAATGCTATATTTTTAATTCAAAACTCCATTTTCTCCTTGCTGGTATATAGGAAAGAGACTGACTTTTGTAAATTTATGTTATATCCTGCAACCTTGCTAAAATCGCTTACGAGTTCCAGGAGGGGTTTTTAGCGATTCTTTCAGATTTTCTACATAGACAATCATGTCCTCTGCAAAAAAAGATAGTTTTATTTCTTCCTTCTCAATCTTTTATTTCTTTTTCTTGTTTTATTGCATAAGTTAGGACTTCCAGTATGATGTTGAAAAGGAGTGATAAAGGGGACTTACTTGCCTTATTCCTGATCTTAGTGGAAAAGCTTCAAGCTTATTTTGAATGAATGGATTTTGTTTCTCTGTACGTAACTGAAAAAGAGGAATGCACCCTTTTCTGTCTCTCAGTCACCTAATTCTAATGACATTTATGTGATTATTTTTAAAAAAGAACCTCCAGAAACAGAAACACTAACAGCTTTCTGCTGCCTCTGCCAGGCCATTTGTCTCCACCACAACCCGTCTCTAGTGGGTCCTTCTGGTGGTCTCAGGTGAGCAATGGCAGGGGTAGAGGAAGCCTTCTGGGGCTGACTCGGCCTCAGAAGAGCTTAACATCCCAGCTAGAGAGTTTCAGTCAATGTAGATGTACAGTATCACCCAGGCTCCGGGCTTTTCACGATCGGATGACATTCACTAAACCGTCACTGTGTTCAGCATTCCACAGCTCCTCTTCCATGGAGCTCTGCTAATCAACATGCCCACTGGGAAGTCTTGTCTTAGAACACTAGAAAGCAGCCACAGGGTATAGCAGAAATGTTCTACTTGGTTGTTCCAGTTAGTTGTGGGAGAAGAACATCTGCTATGAAGAGTAGCTTCCTAGGTAAGCAAAGTAACAATGCTTCAACATTTATTCAACAAACATGGAGTGAGCCCCTCCCTCACACAAGGCACTCTTTGGGCACTCCTGGGGAAAGAAAGATAGGTAAGACCCTGGTGGTCTCACGGACAAGTACACAGCAAACTCCAGATGAGGCAGACTGTGAAAAGCCCCATGAGATGGGTCTGATCTGAGCTGTCAGAGGACAGGGCATAACCTGGAAGGAGTGACCCATTTCCTCAGCTGGCAGGCTGAGGGCAGTGGTCCCTCCATTTAGATGGAATGACACGAGGTGGCGGCCAGTGGAAGGAGAACTATAGGAAACTGAAATGTAAACTGAGATCAGGTCCTGGGGGGCTCATTTGACAAGACTTTTGAGGTGCTCTTTGGGACCTTGAGCATCTTGGGGAGCCACTGGGACAGACGCAGCACCACAGCCCCCAGTCTGAATGGATGGGTGTATCTTCTCCACAAACTGGGCTTCCTCTCATGTTTCACTGGAAGAAAGGGTCCCTTGGCAGTTTGAAAACTATGGATTTTAATTACCTTTAAACTGAAGTGCTGCCTCAACTTGGAGTAACTGAGCTTTGAGGTGATTTGTTCAATAGCAGTAATAATGATGATGATGGTGGTGATGATGATAAAATCACAAATAACACTTATTATCTACTACGTGCCAGGCAGCATGCTGAAGTGTCTATGCATTTCAGGTGGGTGCTGTCATCATTCCATCTTACAGATGAACACACAAGGCTCAGAGAATGTGCATGGCTGCCCAGAGTCCCCTGCCTGGCAGGGCCAGACCCTAGCCTCTTCACTCCATCCTGGTTTTCTTCCCATTATCACTGTTTTCTTTCCGAATAGAGAACTCTGTGGGCCAAAAATACCAAGAGGCAAAATGGTGTTGCTGAAAACAAACAACCAGTTTCATGGACATTTCTGGCTTCTGAGTGTATATTCTGATTTGAGCAGAAATGGAAATGGAATTTGGGTGGAAAAGTAGAGGCTCTTTTGAGATAAGTTAGAAAGATGAGACCTGGAAGGGATGAAGATTGCTTATCCGAGCTCTTTGGTGTGAACATGAGGGAAGTGGAGACTCTCTCAAGAGGGGGGCCCAAGCTCAGATGGAGGGCTTTTGGCCATGACCTCAGGCAAGAAGGTACACTTGACTCCTCCACCTGCAGACACTGTCCTTTATGGCTTGGGACAGTCTGGGGACACCTAGGCTCCAGAAGAGAGTCCAGAGGTAACAATTCCTTCCTCTGCTCAGCTGGAACTCCTTCCTTTTGTCCATCTCCTTTCCTGGGGACTCTGCTCAGAATTCAGGGCACCCCACACCTCTGGGAAAGTGTAGCACTATCTCTCGAAGGGATTCAGGATAACTTTTACAAAACTTGAGGAGGCTCAGAGTCCCTCACAATTCTCTGAACATTCCCCTTCAGGCTGCCTCAGGTGGGCAACTAATCTCCCAATAAATAACATGAGATGCTGGGATTCAGCTTTGGGCACAGTGTCAACACTGTTACATCCTTAGTAGTATAGAAGGAGACTAAATCTTCTTAAAAGGTACACAACCACACAATCCAAAGAAAGAAGCCTGGAGCATCCCTCTTGAACAGCTGATGTCTGTGGAGATGAAATTCTGATTGAGGCTGGACTGGCTGGGGTGGGTCCCAGCTTCTCAGTGGCTCATCTGCTGTCAGGACTTACACTTGGATGGGAAAGCCACAGATAGGGCAGGGGTTTGAGAGCCACACAATCACATCTGCTTGGTGGAGGCTTGGAAGATTCCCCCTGGCACTCTATGGTGAAGACACTTGTGACTCTCAGTGCTCTTGCTGTTTTCTCTCTGCCAGTGGTTACAAGGTCTTACTAAGGTGGCGACACCATTAATTTTGAGGCCATCACAAGTGCTCACCTAGCCCTGCCTGGCCCTCTTTGGGGAACACACTGAGGAGGCTGCTCAGGCCCCTGTCCTCAAAGCAACCCACCATGACCTCATAGCCAGGCTTCAGTTGATTGGACCAGCAGTGGCCACCTGACTATAGCTGGACCAACCAGTCTCTCCCCTGGGAAATTAGCACTGAAATTCAGATTCAGAGAGGTGGTGTCTGCTCATGGTTGGTGAATCCCAAAGAAGCCTACACTCCCTTATCCATAATTCAGAAATCCAGAAAGCTCTGACAACTCCAAGCATTTTCTTACACTTGTGGCAAACACATTTGGTAGAAAAACCAGCCTTGATTGACATAAGGCTGTTGGTAGTTTTCAGTATCCCACTTAGAGACTGCTCATGGGTTACCTGGTAGAGCTGTCCATGTGTCTGACTGTGGGGTGCTCCCCTGGACCCCACTGAGTAATATATGGTTGATGCACTGTTGTTACCTCTCAAACACCTAAAATGCTTCTAACTCTGAACCACATCTGGCCCCAAAGGATTTGGATATGGGATGAGGATTTACATGAAAGGTGCTGAGGGCCACCCATCAGCCTGCATGTGGACAAGCTGTGAGAAAGCCAGTCTGCAGTGGGGGCAGGAGGGACTGATCCACAAACAAGCTGTGGAGGACACGGAGAGCAGGTCCTGACATCTTCAGAAGCCCTGGCCTCACACTTTGATCCTGGCCCTGGGGACCTGTGAGACACCCTACATCTTTGCAACAACTTCTCTCTTTTTCATTAAGCAACCCCAGCCAGCTTGGCCAAGCTGGAGTCAGAGAGCTGTAACCATCATACCCTCAGTCCCCCGGGAGGCTCAGACTCGGACTGGGTTCTGCCATGCCGGGGCGAAGGAGCTGGGAATGCACTTCCATGTCCAGACACGGCCTTCGCCAAGCCCTCTGACACTTCTGTGGGCATGTGGCCTGCTGGCCTAGGCAGGGAGGACTGAACCCTTGACGGTTTCTACTTAAATGAGATTCCACGGGGAAAGCAGAAATGGGGTGGGTTTGGCAACGGGCCATCTCAATGGGTTTCTGTCTAAAGGCTTTTCCACTTAGAAATATTTCTAAGGAGAGTCTTTGTCTTCTTTTGGAGGTGGTATAGATTTGTGGTCCTGAGTCCTCCCTTGGAAAATCTACCTCTGCAAGAATTTCTTTTTTTTCAATAAGAGAAAAAAGAAAAAATATAGCTTCCCCTTTCTTGAACTGTGCGTCACTCGCCAAAGAATTCCGCAGCGATAGCAATGCTATGAATAGGGCAGTCATAATGGGCTGCAGAAGAGCCCGGAGCCCAACCACAGGAATCGTTCCTATCACGGCTGAGCTAGAATTGTGCCTTTTATAAACCAAGTTTTGAGAGGAACACTTAAAATCTGTATTCTCCCCCTGCCCTCTGAATTGGCCATTTAGTACTTTGTTTTTATCCCTGTGAAATGCTCCTTTAAAAAATGCTGGCTTCTGTTTATATTTGAGAGGGAAATGAAACCAAATACGCAAGAAGTCACGACAATTTCACCCCAGAGGGGGATGTGTCAAGCTACCCTTGAAAGCCCTGAACTTGGGGTCTCTCCTTCAAAGGCAAAAAGCTCACTGCCTGTTAACTGTCCTTATCAAATAGGGTTGTACTTTTGAGATCAAAGGCGGTGGCACTCTGGCTATAATTATTTGTTGCTTTGGTGGAAAGAAACAAAACGTGACTGGGTGGAAACACATTCTGAACCCAATGAGCTTCCCCAAATAGCTGCAGTGTGAGGCTTCTTGGAGGGGGGTTCTGGGCAGACAACAGTCTCAGCCACTGTGATGATAAGGGAACCGACGAGCTCAGCCATCCAAAAGTGGTTACAAGTAAAACAGAAGTTTAATCTGGACTTGGAGAAATCTGTGGAAAAATAGACATTTAAGTGGGGTTTCTGCATTGAATAAATGAGGCAGGAGAACTGAAAACTGAAGCAGGAGACCGAGGAAAGAATAACAACTCCATGCGCGTAGTTGCGTGGTAATGAGAAGGGGCGAGTCTGTCCTAGACCTGACCTCTTCTTGCTCCGGAGAAGCAGGAGAGGACATGACAGGCAGACGACCTAAAGCATCTTTATCTAGCAGACCGGGAGGTGGCTGACGGTTTGGATATGAGGCTGCTTCTCATCTGAACCAGTCGCTGTGATGGAAATACGGCAGCTCCCGCCGGTGCTATCTTCCTCCCGATTAGGGGTCTGAGTGTGCCCGAGACATCTGGAAACCTCCTGTGTCTTCCCGCATCAGATGAATGGCCAGGCAGACAGTGGCGAGGGTCGTGTGCGAGCCCTGCCTCCAGGTGTGTGTGTTCCTTTTGGGAGGGCGGGGCTCCCGTCTACTTTGTCTCCAGGTAAAGCCAAGGGTGTGACGGCTGCACTTCTGTTGAAGTCTGCTGGTTAGGTGACAGTGCTGCTATAATCACACAGCTCCCAAAGGTGGTGTTCTTTTTAAAAAAGGAAAATGTCTGGGGAACGCCCCAATGCTTTAAAATGAGCCCAAGGCTGGGTGGGTTGGTACCATCTGCTATAATTTAGAACATCCCACATCACTTTACAAGTCATTTCAAAGTGGATGGGTCAGGTTGTTGGGTTAAAAGCTGTGGGTCTGAGGCCACTATTCCCTGTAATGCCTGGGCCTACCCCAGCACAGCTATGCACATTTGAGCTTGTAATCGCAGACTGCAGAATGGAGATTTCAGAGGTTCTGCAGATCACAGGGAAGAAACCTAAGACCTGGCACAGGAACCTCCTTCTCCTGCAAAAGACTTTAGAGGCGGCATAAAAATCAGGCCCAGCGCTTTAGTTCTTATTAAAGCTGCCTCACTCAGCACTCAAGAAATCATGCTTTCTGTCTTGAGTATTGGAAGCCAGATGATAGCTGGTTATTTTCTGAGTCAGCTCCTCTGGAACTGGGGTCAGACCCCTTCCTGCTTCTCATCAGCGGCAGGAGCTTAGACGTGTCATGTAACCCGTAACCTCTCATCTTCTGCATGGCTTGTTTTGCATATTAAATGAGATGATGTATGCAGAGCTAACTTGTGCCTGGCACACGGTACTATGGATAAATGGGACCATATTGTCATCATTATAACACAGTCTTGTTTCCTGAAGATGAGCAGAATTTTAAGTGTAAAAACCCCTGAACCAGGCCCTGGGGCTTCCTTATCAATGATAAACAGACATCACAAACGCTACAGACATGATACACAACCTAGAATTTTATCAGCCACTGGAAATACTTGCAATGGCCCAGTGGGCAGAGTTTCCTGATTTGGGAGAATACTCTTGGAAAGAAAATATGATCTATGCTTATTACAATTTTCACCAAGCTGTAAACTGTCCTTAAAACTTCTTCCCAAACACTCTAGTTGAGGAGTAAGAGTCAACCCAAAATGAACCAAGAAAAGAAATGCAAGAAAGCATCAACACTGGAAAGTGAAACAGAAGACACACAAACCCACTGTCCTGCTCCTGCAGAGCCTTGCTCTTCTCCAAGTTGGCCCTGGGCCCCTAAGCACATGGCACTAGATGGCAGGCTGCCAGCATACCCGCGCTGCTGCAAACAAGGGTGCAGGAGGAATCTGGTCCACTGCCTGCCTCACAGCTGCATTTGGGAAATCTCACAGCACTGGGTCACCCAAGTTCAACTCCACTGCTCAAGAAGTGGGTCCTTGGCTGACTTGGGCAGGAGGACTGGAGCATCCTGTTGGGTGGAGCGCAGGCATAGGGGGTGGGTTTTCCTAGGAGGTGTTTACGTTCTTGGGGAGGAGGGAGGGAGGTCGCTATGAAAGGATGCTCCATATGCCTTTACCATCAACCACCACTGCTGTCAGCAGGCCCTTCTTCTTGCTGCTCAGCCGGTCGTGTGTTTGGCACTGCTGATCCCGGAAGCTGGGCAGGCCCTTGGGGCAGGGCAGGTTTTCACAGACCGCATGCTCCACGCTGGCGCCCAGGCAGTGCGTGCCTCCAGGCCCAGGGCTAGAAGGAAGAGAATGGTCTGCATTAACCAGATGGTGCTGCTGAAATAGCAGGGGTGCTCAGTTTTTGCCTCTCTTGCCAGGAAGAGGAGGGGCCGGGCAAGGTTTCCAAAGCAACCCGCCCTGCTCTTACACACCATATCTCAGCAATCCCAGCCCCACGCTGACGGCATGTTTAAGTGAGCCGTCAGAAACATGTATCCAAGAACTGTAAATCAAGGTCATCTGGAAACAGAATACAGAGAGTATCAGTTCAGCAAGATCCACAAACTGTGTCTTCCATCTGAACTTAAAACTTGGCCATCTGTAACACTGAAAGCCCCAAGGGGAATTTTTGGTGTGTGTGGTTTTTTTCTTCTGGTCTTCTATAAAATGAAGACCTTTAAATGGCTCTTAGGTGCACTATTGAGGTGGCTAAGTTCCAAGATGAGTGCATCAAGAGCTCTCACTTACTTTATAGTGAAAGGCATCGGAGCGATTAATTCACTTGTTCATGAGCTTTGGATAAAGACCAGTTCAGAACCAGCTCTGCAACCTTTATCTGGGCAAGTGTGAGACCACGCATGGTCAACGACATGGTCTTGGGTTCTAGACGCTCTGCGCTTAGGCTTAGGTTTTAAGCAGTTCTGGAGACCCAGCTGTGTTCTCTGGCCAAGTCCACGTGTGTGAGGGGCAATGAGGGGGAGCAGCAGGACACTGGCCAGGCTGGCTGAAGGATGGCTCTGCCTAGCTCTTCCATGAGGCCCTGGGGTACTCTCCTAGGACTCTGACCTGGGCAACCTCAACGGTTCCTTTGTCTTCATGATGCCAAGATTATCAAGATGGAGTAAGACTGTTTCCCCCTGTGCTTTTTATTGAAATTCAGCATACAAGAGATAACAGCACAAATCACAACTATTCTGCTCAATAACTTTTCACAAACTGCACACACCTGTTGCCAGGATGACATTTTTGACACATCAACCATTACATTTATGGTATTTCTTTTTCTCCCTTTGCCATTTCTCCTGTTCAGACAGTGAAGCCACCCTGCAATCCTCACCTTAGGGGAGAGATGTGACAGCAAAAGGTGGTAAAGTCTTTAGGCTTTTGTGTTACAAAAGTCTACACCAGGGGTCCACAAACATTTTCTGCAGAGGGCCAGATAGTGAATATTTTTGGCTTTGTTGGCTATGCAGTCTCTGTTGCAACTACTCAACTCTGCCAATTAGCACAAGAGCAGCTAGAGACAATATATAAACAAAAGGGCATGGCTGCCTGCCAATAAAATTTTATTTACAAAACCAAGTGCTGGGGCAGATTTGGTCCACAGGCCATAGTTTGCCAGCTCCTGGTCTACATTAATGTGTTAGAGAAAACATCTGGAGTAAGAGGAAAGGTTCCCCTCATACCTCTGTATCCACAACATTCACTCTAGACATCTTCACCTGGAGTGGAGTCTGCCTTGAGAGATGATATACACTCGTGGCCCCAGAGAGTTTGATCTCCAAGTCAGGAAACAGGAAAACCTCTCTAAGGTTTATGGAATCTGAGAACAGAGGCACCTTTTGTTCTTTTTCCTGCCCAGAGCACCAGGGAGGCAGCTGAACCTCAGAGAAATGATGGCATGGCATATTTAGGTAGATCAAGCCTCAGACAGTCTCCCAGAGAGTCCTGGGCCTAAGGGCCAAGTGTAAACAGATGAGTGGATTCCTGTTTCACAAAGCACGGTGTGGAAGGAACAGAGAGAGGTTGGCCCTGAAGAGCCACATGGACCAGCAGGAGGGACATCTTCTCTGCAGCAGGCAAGTTGCCATGGCTGGGACCAGAGAAGGGGTGGGTAAGGCAGCAGATGCTGGATGGTGAGAAGTTACGTGTTGAACTGTATCCTTTCTCAAATTCCCACGCTGGAGTCCTAACCTCCAGGGCCTCAGAATGTGACCTTATTTGGCAATAGGACCCCTGCAGATGTAATTCGCGATGATGAAGTCACATTGGAGCAGGGTGAGCTCCTAATCCAAAATGACCAGTGGTGTTATAAAAAGAGGAAATCTGGAGACAGATACACACAGGGAGAACGCCACAGGAAGAGGAGGGCAGAGATTAGAGTGATGCTTTTACACTCTACGAAACGCCCAAGATTGCCAGCCAACCACCAGAAGTTAGAGGAGAGGCACGGAAGAGATTCTCCCTCACAGCCCCCAGAAGGAACCAACCCTTCCAACACCTTGATCTTGGGCTTCTAGCCTCCAGAACTGGGAGAGAATAAGTTTCTATTGTTTGTGCCACTACCCAGTTGGAGGTAGTTTGTTACGGCAGCTCTAGGAGACGAAGACACCACAATGTCACAAGGACCAGGTGCATCCTCACTGAACATCTTTAGATGCAAACTCAGGACAAATGGGGCAAAAACTCCCAAAGTGATTAGGAATCCAACATGGACTAGAATGGAGTTCAAAACACAAATTAGGTTGGTTTCTAGAAAAATAAAGGAAGCTATGTTTCCTACATACATTAGGGTGTGGACTGAGATTAGCGCAAGTCATGTAATTAACCTCCTGAGTTGTCATCAAGCTTTATTTTAGCTTCTGTTGCATCCATCGTTATCTACTGACTCTTATATGCCAACTACCTTTATGTCTCACAGCAGGTGGGTGGAGAGGAGATTAGATATGACAGAAGAGGGGCCGGCCTGGTGGTGCAGCAGTTAAGTTCACATGTTCTGCTTCTCAGCAGCCCTGGGGTTTGCCGGTTCGGATCCCGGGTGCGGACATGGCACTGCTTGGCAAAAAGCCATGCTGTGGTAGGCATCCCATGTATAAAGTAGAGGAAGATGGGCATGGATGTTAGCTCAGGGCCAGTCTTCCTCAGCAAAAAGAGGAGGATTGGCAGTAGTTAGCTCAGGGCTAATCTTCCTCAAAAAAAAAAAAAAAAAAGATATGACAGAAGAGAACTCCTAGATCCAGCAGAAAGTGGGCCTGGAAGGGGGCAGCCCATGGGATACCACATGTGCCTCAGGATGCTTCCCCCTGAACTTTGGTTATTCTGTTTCTTCTCCCTGTCCACTTCTCCCACAGCAAGTCCCCTTTCACTGCCCCCATCTTCCTAGCTGCCCCATCTTCCCCATCTCCCACACTAACTCTCTGCCCATTCTTAAGGCCACCTCCACTCTGCACCTGTTTTCCTTTCCTACTTGGAGCCTCTACTGACCCTGCTTGGTCTTTGCTATGCTGCTTATCACCAACCTGGTGAAATGGTGAGCTGGGTTCCTGTCTGCCTCCTATTCTTCTGCAGCCTCCGGCAGAGAAACTTGCACAGGTTGATCTCTAATAAACAGACGTTAGCCTGAATTGAACTATTTTATCAGAATTTATCTTAAAATGACCAAAAGAGAAAGTGATGTCAGAGAAGATGGTGGAGCAAGGAAGCACCAGGAATCCCTTTCATCTAGACAACAAGCATGTTGGCAAAGACTCTTTGAAGTAACTATTTTGAAACTCTGGAGTTGATTTGAAAGCTTGCAGCCTCCAGGAGAAAGCCTGGCTGATAAGCTGTGGTTACTTTTGGTCAGCTTCAAGCTCTCGTGTAGTAGTGGCTGTCTGTCTTCCACATCCCAGCCTCACAGAGGGCAGCTGCGCTCGCATTCCCAGTGTGGCTTGCTGGAGCCAGGGCAGAAAATATCCTTCAAACATCTGGGTTCTGGGTTTTAACTGCTCAGTGCTGCTTTTGATTTCTGAGGTGCAGATACAGAGACTGGCCATCATTGTTGCAACCCCTACCAGCTTAAGTTGCTTCCTGGGAATTTCAATGAGTAATACATTTTTTCCCTCTTTTTTCCCCTTTTGGGAGCCAGATATTTATGGATTAAGTCATTCAATAGCAACTGCACATATGGGAAAATTTAGAAAGCCACCTGGGATGCCCAAGGAAAGATGAAGGTTCAGAAAAGGCCTGAGAAGACCTTATGCTTTCACTTCAGGTTGATCCCCAGCACAAAGAAACCTTTCAACAACAAATAAACAGCAAATCCTGGGAAGAGGAGATGCTGATTTCCAGAGTTATATTATAAGATTCAAACGTCCAACAAAAACATCACAAGGCATACAAAGAAACAGGAAAGTATGGCTCATTCAAAGGAACAAAATACATTGGCAGAAACTGTGCCCAAGGAAGCCCAAATGTTGGGCTTACTAGACAAAGACTTTAGAACAACTGTCTTAAAGATGCTCAAAGTGCTAAAGGAAGACACAGACAAAGACAGGAAAATGATGTATGAAATAAATGAGAATATCAATAAAGAGGGAGAAATTATAGAAAGGAAACAAAAATAAATTCTGGAGTTGAAAAGTACAGTAACTGAAACAAAAAATTCACAAGGTGGGTTCAAAAGCAGATTTGAGCAGGCAGCAGAATCAGCAAATCTGAATATAGGACAACTGAAATCATTGAGTCTGGGGAAGAAAAGAAAAAAGGAAGAAAAGTGAACAGAGGGGATCTATGGGAAACCACTAACAGAACCAACAGATGCATTAAAAGTCTCAAAAGGAGAAGAGAGAAAGGAGAAGAGAGATTATTTGAAGAAATAATGGCTGAAAATTTCCCAAATTTGAAGAACAACATGAATCTACAAACCCAAGTAGCTCAACAAAGTCCAAGTAGGGTAAATTCTATTTGACACATTGAGACACATTATAATTAAACCGTCAAAGGCAAAGAGAGAACCTGGAAAGCAGCAAGAGAGAAGCAACACATCACATATAAGAGATCCTCAATAAATTATGATCCTATTTCCCATCAGAAACCTTAGAGGCCAGAAGGTAGTGGGTTCATACACTCAAAGCTCTCAAAGAAGAAAAAAATCTATCAACTCAGAATCCCATACCCAGCAAAACTGTTCAAAAATGAGGGAGAAATTAGGACATTCCCAGATAAGCAAAAGCTGGAGAAGTTTTTTACCACCAAACCTGCCCTAAAGGGAGTCCTTCAAGTTCAAATGAAAGGATACTAGACGGAGACTTGAAGTCACATGAAAAATTAAAGGTCTCCAGTCAAACAGGCATGATGCTAAGTTTTGTCAGTACAAGGTACTAGAGAGACAGTAGACAAGGAACAGGCTTTTCTCTCTGGTTCTGGTATGTGATTTCTCTCAGGAGACTCTTGTGGTGGCCTGTGATGCATGCCACCACCTTGTAGGCAGCATCCATCCCAGAGGGCAGCTTCCAAGCACACCAACGCTTTGGGAAAATTCCCAGCCTGGTCTCAGATGCAGTTTCTCCCCACAGATAGCTTTCCCTGACACCCCTAAGTGTGACTTTTCAGAGAGTTCCACCAGCACAGCACTTCTGCCAACTTCTCCCTTATCCAGTGGGCCCTGGCTGCACCTTCTCCAAAAAAGCCCAAGGAATTTCAGCCCTGGGTGCATGTGTGAGGAGGGCACCCTTGTCCATATTTGTTCCTTCTCTGGGTGTCTGCCTCAGACCTGAAGATAGTGACAGATTCCTATATCTGTTCTTTCTGTCTTCTTTAGAGTTCTGTTTACCTCTTAGCAGATAATTCCCCATTACTCCAGTCACCTGTTATAGCTAATGCTTTTTTACATTAAAATTTCCCTGTTCAAAAAAGAATGAGAAAAAGAGTTGTTTTTTTTTTTTTCAGTTTTATTTTGGTCACTATCTTGAACAATGTGGGAAAAGAGGAAAAGCAATTCACGAGCAGCGTGATTTGCTCCCTAAATCACTGCAGTGTCATAAGTCAGCCTGTGGCAGGAGCTGCACTCAGCTCACTCACGCATCACGACTGTGTCTATAATACAGCTCATCTGAGAGTTACTGTGACACCACAAAGGGCCTCCTGGGTATACACTGGTGCTGAGACAACAGAAACGGGCTCTCTACATATGCTATAAAGCAGAGGAGAATCTTTGTGGCAGAAGGTGTGCCTAATGAGGAGGTCCACAAATGGCTCACTGACAGAAGTTCTGTGGAAGAATTTGGAGAGGATCAACTTTACTAAGGAACCCACACCAAGCTTGAGTTGTATAGACACAAGGGCCTTGTGGAGATGCTGCGCTGGGGCTAGCAAACACAGTCAGGAGAGATCACGCTCCCAAAGTCTGAGGAGCAGAGGGCTGGGGTTCTCACTGTGAGAAGTTCCTCTGAGCCAAAGGCTGTAGATAAAATAAAAAGATGTTGAGGGGGCTGGCCCTGTGGCCAAGTAGTTAAGTTCGTGTGCTCCACTGCAGGCGGCCCAGTATTTCGTCAGTTTGAATCCTGGGCGCAGACATGGCACTGCTCATCAAATCACGCTGAGGCAGCGTCCCACATGCCACAACTAGAAGGACCCACAACTAAGAACATACAACTATGTGTCCGGAGGGGTTTGGGGGGAAAAAGGAAAAAAAAATAGAATATTTAAAAAAAAAAAGATGTTGAGGAAGATTAAACAACAGAACACAAGCTTGCCATGGCTCAATCGGAGGGTGGTAGAATAGAGCTGTCCATTTTTGAGAGCTAGAAGTAGTCTGTGTCCTTCACTCAGCCCTTCCCACAAGGGCTGGAAGGCAAAGACAGGCCTGCCGGGCTCCACTGCACAGGCTCCAAGGCCCCACGAGGACTCACAGACATGCAAGGGGAGGTGTCAGCAAGGTGAAATCTCACCCGTCCCAAAATGAGGTATGGTCACCGGAGGACACGAGTGAGAAGCTGTAAGGATAGAGGCACTTTCACATAAACAATGGTCACAGGCTAATATGCCCAGAGGGCTCACACTCTGCCTGCTTGTTAGAACCAGAACCTCATTAAGTCTGCACAAAGAATCAGAAGGGGTTCCTGACTGCATCCTTCAGATGAGGAAACCGAAGCTCCAACAAGTTAAATAACTGCTCAATGGGTTAGTCAGAGGTGGAAATAAGTGTGACCCACAAGAGCTCCTGGATGCAGCAGGAGCAGGTTGGGAAGGGGGTGCCCACCAGCTGGGGAGGCCAGCCAGACCCAACGACACATTTGGGTGTGACGGATTTTTCAAGATGCTTGCCCAATATCAATCCTCACTTTTTATTTGTACTCTATTAGGAGTTTCTAAACATGAATAAAGTAGAAGTTTAGATACAAAACCAAATGCCTTGAACAGGCACTTCACAAGAAAGGATGGCAAATACAGACACAAACAGAGGCTCAGCCTCATTCCTTATGAAGGAGCTGCAAATAAAACCGTCAGCGAGATATCGCTACCCACCCACCAGAACGGCCCAAATGGAAAAGACTGACAACAGCGAGCGTTGGTGAGGCTGGGGAGGCAACTGGAAGCTTACCGCGCTCAGGGCAGTGCAGATGGCACAGCCGTTCGGCCAGATTGGGGCCTCATTTGGTCACACACATGCACACTAGAAGCCAATGACTCCCTCCCGCTGTGCCAACATGCTCCTGCATGCGTGCTTAAACGTGCTCTATCGTGATGAGCAGTGCTGTGCTGGGGCCACAGCACAGGATAGGTGCACTTTTCTGTATGTTATTCCTTAACAAAGATGTTTAAAAATAAGGCAAAGGATAAAGTAGAAAGGCTTTGGTGAGAAACTGGAAGTGTTGAGAAAAAGTTAAGCTCCTCTGCATCTCCTGCAGGGCAGGAGAACCTCTGGCCAGGTAAGGGTCCAAAGAGCCCTGGGCAGACCCCAGGGCTGAGCAGGGAGGCAGCAAAGGTTTGCTGAGATGAACAGGATCGCACAGCGGCAGATATGCCCTTCCTTGGAAGCGACGGACACGTAGAATCGAGGTGGGAGGAAGAGAAAGATGCTAGCTGAGTGAGACTTTTTATTTTTTGGCTCTGCTGTATTCAGTGAAGACATATGGAAGATAAAGTCACACAGTGGTTCACCGTCCAGAGACACAGTGAGCTCAGTGGAGAGCCGACAGTTCCATCGCTAGCACCATGAGCTCCAATGAGCCAGCTGGGCACGGGTACCCGATTTCAGAAGTGGTGCAGGGCTGCTAACGTCCCTGCAGGATAGCAGATGCCTTAGTTTTCCGGCCTCTTCTGAAAGGTATCCAAACTTAGGCTCAAGTGGAGCAGACTAGATTTTTAAAAACTACCCATGTGAACACCAGGTCACTGGCATATTGAAAGCACACATCTGGGGGTTTCGCTGTAGAAAAAGCCATTACAGGCCTATAACTTCACTCCCCTCATCCTTCCACAGGGTCTTAGGAAGCTATCCGCTTTCCTTTCCGACGCTCACGGGGCAACTGTGTGCGGTGAGCCAGATGCTATCCTGGTTCTATGCTCCCCTTGCCTTCCCATCCTTCTCATGCTCTGACAGAGCTGGCTCATTACACAAGAACATCTGAGCCTTTTCTCCCCACCCTACTCCCAGTCCTCTCCCAGACACAAGCCTCCTGATGGGGTACCACAATTTGAATTAGAGGTCAACTTTCTGCCTTGTAGTATTTTGGTGAAAACTCCCACTAACAGTGACACAAATGATGGCAGGAAAGGATGAGCCTGGGAAACTGGATTAAAAATACAGATGGTCGGGGGCCGGCCCTGTGGCCTAATGGTTAAGTTCAAAGCACTCTGCTTCAGCACTTTCACAGGTTCGGATCCTGGGTGCAGACCTACACCACTCATCAGCCAGGCTGTGGTGGTGACCCACATACAAAATAGAGGAAGACTGGCACAGATGTTAGCTCAGGGCTAATCTTCTTCAAGCAAAAAAAGAGGAAGATTGGCAACAAATGTTAGCTCAGGGCTAATCTTCTTCAGCAGCAAACCACAAAAAAACCCCAAAAAACCAAACATGGATGGTCCCTAAGGCCTCAATGTCAGCTGGCAAGAAATAAAAATTCCAATAGCTGTAAAGAACCAAGACTAGAAAAAAAAAAAAAGGGAGGTGACTCTCTTGCCAGTATTTTTGGACAGTGAATAAACCAGCTGCAGAAGACGGGAAAGGGGCCAGGAATATAAAATGAAGGGGGTGGGGAGAGGGCGGTGGGAGCTTTCCAAGTCCAAGAATGTACATAGCAGTGAGATTTGGACATCCTCAGGAAATCTCAAGGCAGCGAGCCTTGTGATTTAAGGAGGGAGCCGGGGAGAAGACATTGTTTTGGTCAGAGTTTGGCTCTGGGGTCTCGATCAGCTGTGCTTTGTAAGAATCACCACATCAGGCCATTCTGCAAAAGCAGGCTGACAGCCACTGCCTGGACTTCATAAAACACTGTCTGCATCCTGCATCTCCCTGGGAAGCTCCCGGGACGCTGCTAAACCACCCACCCAAGGCCAGCCCTTCTCTTCCCATTCACGTGGGGTGGCTCCAGGAAGGTGGGAAACCTTGTAGAAAACTACAGGGGAAAAAGAGTCTGTTGCTTCTGTTCAGAACAGGAAATAGAGCTCCACTCTTATTGCGAAAGCTTGGACAGACTATCAAGGCGTAAATATTATAGGAGCAAAAACATATTGTTTCTCTCAATTGGGATAAACAAGGCCGGGGTATGTTTTGGAGCTTGTTC
Source organism: Equus quagga (assembly GCF_021613505.1). Taxonomy (NCBI): domain Eukaryota; kingdom Metazoa; phylum Chordata; class Mammalia; order Perissodactyla; family Equidae; genus Equus; species Equus quagga. The sequence continues at coordinate 80,576,635 of NC_060268.1, read as the reverse complement.
TTGAGAGGGTGCCAAGCACTCTAGCTGTGAGCTACAACCTCTCTGGGGCAAGGTGGGCACAGGGGAAGAAGGCCCTCACGTGCAGGGGACCTGGAGCCCATCCTCTGACCGTTCACAGCATTTGGGCCTCAGGGAGGTGAGATGGTACAGAGGAAAGGGCCTACCTGGTGATCAATCTTCTTGGCATAATAATTTACAATAACCTTTGTGTTTCAGGGGAAAAAACAATATTACATGCGAGTTTGGGGGCATTGGAAGAGCACAAAAATGCTTTTTCTCAGCAAGCATGCATCCAGGCAGTAAGGCAGGCAGCACGTGTTATGGAGGGCTGCTCTGCTGCAGGCATGGAAGGGAGAATGCCGCCCAAACCTCGAAGGCCAGTGAGGAGGATAAAGTAAAAACAAGTGAGCAAATACGTCATTACAAATCGTTAGAATATGTGCAACATTAACAAAGGGTGCTGAGAGAGAGTGTAAAGCAGGCACTCACCTCATGCAAGGTGGTCAGGGCAGGAGGCCTGTCTGAGGAGAAGACATTTACCTTGAGACCCTAAGAGGGGAAAAGACAAGTTGGGGAGAGAAAGGAGCCCTGCGGAAGGCTTGGAGGTTGGAGCACTGTGTCTAGGAACACAAAGGAGGCTTCAAGGCTGTAGTGGGTTGAAGGGTGGTCCTTCCCTACGCTCCCAGAGATAAGCCCACCCAGAACCTACGAATGTGATCTTAATTGGAAAAAATGTCTTGCTAGATATAATAAAGGATCTCTTAATTATGAGATGAGACCATCCTGAATTAGGGTGGTCTTTAAATTCAATAATAAGTGTCCTTAGAAGAGAAGAGAGAGTGAGAAGACACACAGAGAAGAGGACCATGTGAAGATGGAGGCAGAGGTTGGAGTGGTAAGTATACAAGGCAAAGAATGCCAAAGCCACCAGAAGCCAGGGCAGAGGCATGGAATGGATTCTCCTCCAGAGTTTTGTGAAGGAATCAATCCTGCAACACCTTGATTTCAGACTCTGGTTTCAAGAGCTGTGAGAAGATAAACTTCTGTGGCTTTAAGACACCAAGTTGTGGTAGTTTATTATGGCAGTCACAGAAAACTAATACAGAGGCCACGGTCAGGAGTATGGATTTTATTCTAAGTGCAGCAGGAAATGACCAAAAGGGCCAAAGCAGGAAGAAATATAATTGGATTTATGCTTAAGTGGATCTCTCTGGCTTTGCGTGGAGAATGAATTTGGTGGGGTAGGGTGGGGGGTAGCAAGTGGGAGACCCATAAACCCCTCAGCTGCCTACGTGTGGGAGGCCTACAAATTCCCTCATTCCTCAATGATAAGACTTAGGAAGAGGGGCAAGGAGAGATAAAGTTCATGACCAACACTGGGTGGGGGGGGGGGGGGGGGAGGGGGGGCACCTGATAAAGTAGAGGAAGGAAAGAAGATTTTTATAACAACTTTGGGATTTCTAGAACAGCCTTTCCCTGGGGCCACTGGGTCTGGGGGGATGGGGTGAGGATCCCACATATGAAATCTCACAGCAGACCAGGGAAGTTATGCTAACATGGCTCTCTGAACTACGGGGTCTTCAGAAGCCCCCCATCACAAAACACCCCTGCGGTATCCCAGAGCAACCACAAATAGGCAGGGCAGAAAGCAGCTGGGGTGGAGACGGTGAGTACAGCAGAGTCATGGGGGGCAGCCAGTTGCATCCAATGGGAGAAACTGAGACCCAGAGAAGAGAAGGGTCTTCCTTGAGGTCACATGACCAATAACCAATGAAATGAGTAGCAGATTCCAAACCCAGAGCTCTCACCTCAGGGCCAGAGGTGGAACTATTTTAACTTCATCAGAGAGCAATGTAAAAGCTGAGACCACTCTTTACTAATTTCTCATCATTTAGCTAAATAGGTTTTCTAACCTAGCCATCTGTGATGGTGAATTTTATGTGTCAACTTGACTGGCCACAGGATGCCCAGATTAAACATTTCTGGGTGTGTCTGTGAGTGTGTTTCTGGATGAGAACAGCATTTGAATCAGCAGACTCAGTAGATTGCCCTCCCCATGGAGGTGGGCATCATTCAATCCATCGAGGATCTGAATAGAACAAAAGGCAGAAGGAGGAGGAATTTTCTACCTGCCCACGCCCCCAATCCCAGCTTCTATTTGTGCTGGGACATATCCTCTCATCTTTTCCTGTCCTCTGACTGGGGTTTACACCATCAGCTCCCCTGGTTCTCAGGCCCTCAGACTTGGACTGACTTACAACACCAGCTTTCCTGGGCCTCCAGCTAGTGGACAGCAGACCGTGTGACTCTACATACATGTCCTATTGGTTCTTTTTCTCTGGAGAATCCTAATACAGCACCTATGCTTTTAATTAAGACGTCATTCCTAAAAGATTAAATACCTACCTACCTACTATGTGTCAGGCACTCTGCTGGGTGTTAGTGGGAAAAGTTTTCATAAGACAAAATATACGGTACCCATTCTGATAGCACTCCTGGGAAACAACAGTGTTCTGCCATGGACTAAACTGGGAGCTCAAGTTTTCCTTTAATCCAGAGGTTCTCAACCTTGGCTGGCTACTGGAATCACTTGGGGAGATCTGAAACCTCTGTTCCTGGGTCCCACCCCCAGAGTGTGGGCTGTAGCCTGGGCATCAGGATTTTTAAGCACAAGAGGGATTTGCTAATTATTCATCAACAAGACTTAATTGTGGATATAAAGCTTTTTTTTAAAAAAATGAGTGACTGGTCTTTTTTTTTTCCCCCTCCCCAAAGCCCCAGGACACAGGTGTATATTCTAGTTGTAAGTCCTTCTAGTTCTTCTATGTGAGCCACTGCCACAGCATGGCTACTGACAGACGAGTGGCCTGGGTCTGTGCTTGGGAACTGAACCCGCGCTGCTGAAGTGGAGCGCGCTGAACTTTAACCGCTAGGCCATCAGGGCTGGCTCTAAAGCATTGCTTTTCAGTCATGATTTCTAACTTGCTCATTTTCAAAATTAATGTGATGCAGCTGATGGCATACACGACCTAAAACAGACCATTTAAAGAAATATTAAAAATGGGAAATTTCAAGACAAGAAGAGAAACAATCTGTGGTGAAGGAATTATAATTGAGCACAAAACCTAGCCCTAAATTTTTCAGAGCAAATGAGCAAAGGTGAACAGGAAGGGTCATGGTGCCATGACAGTTGATAAAAGGAAGCCTATGAGGATAAACACCCCCAAAACTACTTTCTGTCAAATAGTTCTAAGAGGACAGGTGAGAAATATCTGGATGAGTAAGGCAGCTAAACCCACAGACGCCTTGTGACTAATCAATGGCCAAGGTGCTCCGAAGTCAGCTAACCGCCAATTTGAAGGAGGACCTCTCTTTCCTGAAGGTCTCTGGGCTTCCCTGGAATGACCCTCAAATAAGGAAGCCGGGAAGCAAGCCAGAAGGGACTGTTATCCAGCTGTCTCGGGAAACCTTTCTACCAAAGCCCACGCAAGGAACAAGAAGCCAGTTCACCACAGGACTTAACCGTGTCAATGTTCACAGAATGCTCTGTTTAAGCGGAGAGCCATCTGATAGACACAGTGTGCCTGCACCCTGGACCTTTGGTTCAAGTTCATTTTCCTTAAGCTCAGATTCTCAGCAGGTGACAGACTCTGCTTTGGGTAAGGCAGTGAGAGCTGCAGTTCAGAAACCCCGATCAAGGCACCCTAGAGGATGCCTGGTCAAGGGGGACTTACGGGGGGTTGTCACATTTCCTCTGCCGGAAGCGGGCTCCTGTCCCACACGTCCGGCTGCACATGCTCCAGGCACCCCATGGACTCCAGTCTCCGTCCACGTGCTCCGGGATGGGCGTCTTGCTCACGCACTCCCCAGCGCGGCACCACTGAAACACAGGAGGGTGGGCCGTGGGCCCAGGGGCACTCAGCTCGAGTGAGGCAGACCCGCTCACTCACCACAGAACTGCAATTCCTTGCATGTGAACAAACACCGTCCCACCAAAAATCGATGTTTGTAATTTACATAAAAGTGGGCTACTTCAGAGTGTGCATGTTTGCTAACTCCAGCGACATTCCTTACTTACTCTATCTGACACCTACATCCTTCTGGGGTTTGGATTTTGCTCTGAACTTTCACATGGGATGTGCTCCATCGGGTTTCTCAACTCCCAGAAAAAGGATTAATTCACATGGCTCATGAAGAGGCCTGAGCTTGTGCAAACTTTGCTTTATATGAGTGTCTCTCGCTGGAAGGCAGCATTTCCTGGCTTGGTGGTTTTGAACTTCAGAGTTGGGTCTGGTGCTTGGAGACAACACAGTTGGCTCTATGTGGGTGAGCTTGGGCTCTTTCTGAGGATAAGAGAAAGCCAATCCTCTAAAACAGAATTTCCCAAGGTGTGCAGCACATACCCTGGGGCAGGAGAGGTGATGAGGTGGCTCCCATCACAGCATCTCAATTCCTGCAATAAGACTAAGGAGAAGGTCTCAGACTGTGGCTGCCGGCCCTGAACACTCTCTTCTCTAACGCTCACCCTTCTCTCCTGTTCATGAAGATCAGGTCACAGGTTCACTCTCTTAACCTCTAGCTAGAATCGGATAAATGTTGTTCTCAGTGAATCCATTTCACAATAGCCTTTGCGTATGGCAGGTGCTCCTGTTTTTCCATTTATAGTCTACTGATATAAAAGCTTTCCTTTTAAGTAAATTCACTTATGTGACAAAAGGAGTTAATTTAACAAAAATATTAAGTTAATGATTCTTGTAAGAGAAAAATGGAGAGAGGTGATGTAGGTGGCCCTCTGTACTCAGAGTGGGCTCTGTGGGCACTTCTGGGGTGGCCCAGGGCATGTTCAGGGGCTCCTGAGTATTGTGCAGACCACCTTTCAGGATAGGTGCCCAATGCCCTGGAGACGTGGGGCTGCCCACTAGGGGCAGTGAGAGGTGGGGGTTACCTTGTCTGCCCCACACTCCGTGCCGTCCAGGGGAGGGTCCAGCTTGGTCTTGCAAGATGTATCTCCTTCCACCAGGCACCAAAGTCCAGCGCACATCAGATGCTGCTGACAAGGGAAGGAACATAACTACCGAGAACACCGCACACAGGTCACAGCTGGGGTCAGAAGGTGGGGCCAAGTGACCATTTTGGATTTGGAATTTGAAATGTGACGGGGAGAGGGAAGGTCATGAATCTGAATGTCAAAAAAATAGGTACATCATTTCAACTGGTTCATTTAGCTCAACAAAATTCCGTACATTTCCTCCTAGGAGGGCTTGTCTCGTGGGGATTCAGTTCAGCAGTTCCAGCACCAGCTACTGAAGGCCTAGGAGGTGTCTGGAGCAGGGCGCAGGCTGGGAGCCATTAACATACAGGCACCTTCCATTTATGTGGGAAGGTATAAGGCAGATACCCATGGGTCACACAGAGCACACAGCAAAAGAATCTCATCAAGTGAGCCTTATCATGGAGGGTAGCCGTTACACAGGCCCAAAGCGAGAGCCTGGAGGGTAATAAAGGGCTCAGGGTCCCCATGGGGTTAAAGAGGCAACCGCAATGCTCCCTGTGGTCACCTGTTTTCTAGCTCAACTGAGCTGTGTGTAATTTCTTATAGTATTTCACCTAGAGAATTTCTTAACATACACAAGTATACAATTAAAATAATTCTACTAAAACAGGAATAGGCATTTAAAAACACGGAGTCCCATTGTGTTAGTAGGAAACTTGGACACGGGCAAAGTGCTCAGAATGAGCACTTTATCAATTTACCAAAATAACTAAAGCAGACATGGCCAGTGTCCTCCTTGTCTGCCTCGGTCTTCCCTGCAGGACTCAGGGAGACAGTGTCCTCACATACGGCCTTCTGTTTCCTGAGCCTGCCTGCTGGAGGCCGTTCTCTGGTCACAGAGCAACCCTTGACCACAAGGATGGGGGCTGGATACTCCCGTCCCCCTGGGTGGGATGGCTCTGAGGCAAGTTCCACACGCCTCCCGGAGGGTCCCAGTGGGTGGCCCTGTTGCCCACATCATTGCCTGCCCACCAGTGCACCTTTCCTGACTCTCCTCCCCCTGCTCTCACTTCTCTGCGCCCTCACAGTGCTTCCTGGGATCACTTCCCAGATAAACTACTTGCACCCAAATCCTCGCCTCGTGGTCTGAAAATTGAGAACAGATGTACCTAAGGCTCTTTTAAAGACACAGTACTTCCAGGATGCCAAACCCAATCACGGCAAAAAGGCTCAGCTGGAGCGGGGAGATATCACCCTCCAGGCCGTGGCTGGGGGACCTGCGGGTGCATGTCAGGCAGGGTGAGCATCAGGGGGTCCCCTTGCACAGCTCCAGGCAGTCACAGCAGACTCGCAAAGGGTGTGCCCTGCTCAGTTCAGAGTCTAATGTTCCAAGTAATCTCAAACATCTGCATAGGATAGATGTGCAACTGTGCTGTCTAAAGGAAAAAGTGTTTAGAAGTTGAAGGGACAAAAATAAAAGAGAAAAAGGGAAGGAAAGCAGAGCTGGAGAGGCTTTGACAAAGCGCTAAGCCCACAGCTCTTACTCATTTTTCAAGTATCTTGGAGCTGCTCTGGCCTTTAAAGAAGTTGATGACTGAAGTAGAATACTGTGCATCTGGGTTCAGGAAAGCCCCCACGTTCCCATTATTGTTCATCTCTCAATGGAATGATAAAATGATGAGAGCCTGAGTGCAGCACCAGCTGGTCCCAGAAAGACTGACGGCACTTCATTAAATGTTTGATTTCATGCACTTTGACCCAAGAGCTCTTCGAGAGTGTGGTGTCAGTGAGTGGACACGTGTTCACAAGACAAGGCTGACCCGGGAAGTGAATTTATGGGGCAGGCGTGTTTGGGATTAGGAGACATAAGTGCCCCATCAGGAGACAGGGAAAGAAAGTGGTGTAAACTGTTTACTATGCACTTTATAGACAGCACTTTCTCATAAAACTTTTCGAATCATCAAAGAAAAGGAGAATGAGGTCAGGCAGAGATTTTTGAACAGAACACAAAAAGTACTAACCATAAAGGGAAAAATTAATGAATTACACTATATTAAAATGAAGATCTTCTGTTTACCAAAGGACAACTGTAAGGAAGTGAGAGAAGATATGTGCAATACATGGGAGAGATATCTGCAACGTACAGAACAAACAAAGGATTTGCATCCAGAATATAACTTAAAAAAAACTCCTGCAGATCAATTAGGAAAATGATCCAGTAGAAAAACAGGCAAAAGACTTGAATAGACACTTCACAAAAGAGAATATCCAAACAAATAGGATGGCCAATAAACACATGAATAGGGGCTCAAGTTTCATTCGTCACTGGGGACAGGCAATCAAACCCAGAACTAGACACCTCTACAAACCACCAGAATGGCTAGAATGAAAGCGATGGAGAACACCAAGTGTCAGCAAGGATGTGGTGTGATAAGCACCCTCTCAAACTAATGACGAGATTGCTTGGCTCAACAATTTTGGAAAACTCTTTGGCAGTGTTTACTAAAGCTGAAGACATGCACATCCTAATACTCAGCAGTTCTACTCCTAGTATGTGTCAAACAGAAATGTGTGTATATGTTCACCAAAAGCAGTGTCAAGAATGCTCATAGCAACAGTATTTGTATTAGTCCCAAAGTTGGAAACAACCCAAATGCCCATCAACAACAAAACAGATAAATTACAGTCTGGTAGAAAAATGGAATATGATATATTCCATTTATATGAAGTTCAAAACAAGTAAGAGACGGGGCCGGCCCAGTGGCACAGCAGTTAACTGCACATATTCCACTTCAGCAACCCGGGGTTCACCGGTTCGGATGCCAGATGTGGACATGGCACCACGTGGCAAGCCATGCTGTGGCAGGCATCCCACATGTAAAGTAGAGGAAGATGGGCATGGATGTTAGCTCAGGGCCAGTCTTCCTCAGCAAAAAGAGAAGGATTGGCAGCAGATGTTAGTTCAGGGCTAATCTTCCTCAAAAAAAAACAAAAAACAAGTAAGAGAAAACTATAGTTTTGAGAGTCAGGATAGTGGTTCCCTTTTGTTCAGCTTAAAAACAAAGGCAAGGGGGATGAGCAGGAAAGGCGACTTTAGAATGGCAGCTCATGACCCCACATGGCTATCGGCATTGTTGTGTGCTCAGGCCAAGCACTTGCCCTTCCGTGATTAATTTTCACTACTGGAAAAATGGGGTGGACCACACTAACGTTATGTCATGTGATGCCTTCGAGATGGAAGGTGGCATTTGTGTCATGCTTTACAAATGACAAGGCACTCTGACATCTGTTATCTTGGGGCTTGTAACAACCACAGGAGGCAGGTAGGATGGGGCTTTCTCTATTTTCTCCCACTTTTCCAATGAGGAGGCAGATGTTGGTGGAGGTCAAGGGCCCTGAGCTGGGTCAGAAGCATAGGACTTGGAGTTCACTTATCAAGATTCATATCCTGGTTCTTGACCCATGCATTGGTTCCACAGGTGTGTTCACTTTATAAAAACTAATCAAGGTGCAAACTTAGGATTTGTGTACGTTTTGTATGCATATTCTTCTTCGATAAAACTATTATTTATTCAGGAAAAAAGAAAGAAACGCATGCTCAGACGTGATAAAAGATTTCCTGGATACAACGTGTCACAAGGTAGAAGGAGGTAAATCAGCACTTCACAAGGAAATTATAAGGATAAACCATACGGGTAGGAAGTCAGACTTCAGAGCAGGAGAAAGACTCCATGTGGTAAGCAGTCTTGTAACTGCTGTTATCTGTAGGCTGGGATACACACAAGTGTGTGCATGTACACACACATACACACACTCCTCTCATAAGGAGAATTCCTGCTAGCCTGGAGAGAGCCCTGGATCTCTCCAACAAGACCATCCTATGAATAGCTGATCCAGCAAGAACTCAGAAGTGAATAATAGTAGAAAAGGATCAGCACAGGATCTATACTAAGACAGCACAAATGAAAAAGGGAGAAGGAACAGGAGAGAGACAGCAGGTAAAGAATACTCACCCCATAATATGGTCAGAGAATGGCTAAAAATAATGTCCAAGCGTGTGGCCATTAATTTTTTTAAAATACAGTAATTGTACCTTTTATTTTTTCATTTGCAAAAAGCAAATACACAAGAACTCAGGGAAAAGATGGTCAAGTCAAAGGAGATAAAATATTAACTATCAGACTTTGTTAAGAAATGTAAGAGAAAATAAAACCAGACGACCAACACTGAAAGCAGCACGAAGGTGAAGAGAGAGACCACTGAACACAGAGGGAAGTACTCTGAGCTGATGAGTGAGAAAAAATAAAGAAAATGGAAATGAACAAATAACTCAAAAAAGATTAAGAGGAAATGACATATGGAAGATACGTAAAGGAAATCTGACATAAGCATAGGTGGGAGGCAGGTAGGATGGGGTTTTCTCTATTTTTTCCGCTTTCCCAAGGAAGAGGCAGACGTTTGCAGAGATCAAGAGTCAGGAGCACAGGACTCCTAAAGAAGAGAACTAAAGTAATGGAACAGAAAAAGTATTGGATATAAATTCAAGACCCTATCCTGAAATGAAAGAAGATCTCAGTCTCAGACTGAAAAGCAAAGCCCTGTTCCAGGAAAAATGGCAAAGAATGATGAACACAGGCACGTCCTGATCAAGTTACTGGATTTCAGAGATAAAGCAAAAAATATTTTAGGCAGCCAGGCAAAAAAATCAGGTTACATGCACATTTCTTCACAGCAGCATTGACTGTCAGACGTCAGATGGTAGCAGAACAATGGGTAGAAAGACACAAGGGAAGAAAATGCTACTTGGGAGGTTATATCAACTAAACTGTTGCTCAAGTATTTAGGTAACAGAAAAACATTTTTATTTCTTAAAGATTGGCACCTGAGCTAACAACTGTTACCAATCTTCTTTTTTTCTCCTGCTTTTTCTCCCCCAATCCCCTCCCCCAGTACACAGTTGCATATTTTTTAGTTGTGGGTCCTTCTAGTTGTGGCATGTGGGATGCTGCCTCAGCATGGCCTGATGAGAGGTGCTATATCTGAGCCCAGGATCTGAACCGGCGAAACCGTGGGCCGCCAAAGCGGAGCACGTGAACTTAACCACTCGGCCACAGGGCCGGCCCCAGAAAAACATTTTTGAACTTATAAACATTCGAATCCTTCTTTGGAGAAAATACTTCAACTAAGAAACGAATGGAAAGTCCACAGAAAAAGGACTAGAAGTGAGCACTGATCAAAGCATTGATTGAAAGCAAGGCGGGGATTGAAGTTAGAGAACAGAATGCATATGCTATAAACTCAGATGAGGCAGAAATGATATAGAAAAGAACAGGCTGGACAAGCAGGTGGGGTAGGATGGGAGCAGTGGGAGACTGTCTATATATATCAATTGCTGGAGGAGAAGCAAAACATAAACGATACATATAATAACCGAGATAGAACTTTTAAAGGTAAAATGTTAACTACTAAGAAAATAATAAAATTCGGTGATGGAGGAAATGGAAAGGAGGGGTTTGGAGGTGGAAATGCATTTATTTCATCATGCTCATGGAGGTGGGACATAGTAGAAACTCTAAAGAGAAATGTGCTTGAGGCACCTTTTGCTTCCAGCAAATGGCAGACAAGATACTCTGTGAGAGGTAGGGCTGATCTTCCATTATGACAGCTAAACATTATTCTTATTGCTGAGCTCATCAGAAGTAAAGGAAATATTCAAGGAAGCAAATACAAAATACATATATAGCTATATTTATGCATACATATAAACATATTCCAATCTGTGGTGAGCACACACAAGGAGAGATCCCTTAGGGCTGGCACTGATCTTGGCACTGCAGCTGGGAGAATAAGTCTTAAGATGGCAGCAAGGTCATAAGTTTCACCTGAGACACTTGGTGACAGAGGAAGGGTGCTTACCAGTTCTAGAAGGACATCCCCTGGCTTTGGTTTAATCCAAATATAAATTCTCCCTGAAGGAGAGCAACCACCATTCAGGCTTTCAGAATTCCATGGTTCAATAAAATGTAAATTCACAGTCAAACATGGAAACGTGAGTGACAGTTGGCAGAAACAACAAACAAAAGACTTAAACTCCCAAGGTGTTTAGATCATAGAATCATCAGATACAAAATATACCATAACTATCTATAAAATGTTTAGAGAAATAGACGATGAGATCACAAAGAAAAGCAAGCAAGATACTATTGAATATGATCAGGCAAATTTGAAAAAGAAACTAGAAAGAGCTTTTAAAAATTAAATATATAATTATTGAAAAAAATCAGTGGATTTTGACACCACTGAAAGAGAGAACTGGTGACTGGAAAATAGTTCTGAAGAAATTACACAGAACTCATTATGGAGAGAAAAGGAGCAGGGAAACACAAAAAAGATGGGTTAATAGATATGAAGAGAGAGTGAGAGATACTGATGTATGTGTCTAATCATAGTCTGAGGAGAGAATAGAAAGACTGGGACCGAGGCAATATTTGAGAAGAAAATAGCTGTTACAGGACACACACCATGCAGAATAAAGAGATTCCACACTAAGTAGTAGGAGGCAGTCTTCTAATACGGCCTCAATGATCCTTGTCTCCTGCTATTCATGCCCTTGTGTAACACCCTCCCCTTGAACATGGGATGAAACTACTGACTTGCTTTTAATCCATGGAATGTAGAAAAATGATAGGATGTCATACATATGATTATGTTATAAACAACTGTGATTTCTGTCTTCCTAGTAGACTCTATTGTATTCTTGGCTTGCCTGCTTTGATGAAACAAGTTGCCATGTTGAAAAGGACCACGTGGCAAGGAACAGAGTGCAGCCTCTGACTAACTTGCCAGCAAGAAACTTGAGGCTCTCAGTCTCACAACCTGCCAGGAACTGGGTGCTGCCAACAGCCACTAGCTGAGCTTGGAAGCAAATTTTTCCCTAGTTGGGCCTTCAGATGAGACTGCAGACCCTGGGCCTACACCTTGCTGCAGGCTGTGAGAGACTGCGACGCAGAGGACCAGCTAAGCCATGCCCAGATGTCTGACTCCATGGAACCTGAGAGATAATAAATGTGGGTTGTTTTAAGCCACTATGTTTTACGATAACTTGTTGGGCATCAATAAATAATTAATGCAGGTACGTTCTTTATACACTCCAAAATACCAGAGATAAGAGGAGCTCTTTAAAGTAGCTAGAGAATAAAAACAAGGAAGATTAAATGTATAAAGATATAGTTAGAGAGTTATCACTGGAACAAGAATACAAGTCTTCTAAAAAAAGAAACATAAGATACAAAAAAAGGAGGAAAACCCAGAAAACACAGTGAGAAGAAAAAAAGAAGCAATAAAAACAGAAAGCATAACTTAAAATACAATGACAGATAGAATCAGATATATCTGACATTCATGTAAATGATCAAAACTTGCCTATTAAAACAAAGAAGCTTTCAGATTAGATCACAAACCAAAACTCAATAATACGCTATATAACAAGAAACACTTCATGTGATTCAGAAAGTAAAAAATAAAGGCAAATGAGAATCAAAATTCTAACGTCAGCCAAAACAAAATACAGAATCCAAAGCATGAAATAAAGACAAAGAAGGACTCCTTATACTGTAAAGTACACAGTGCACAATGGTGACTTACAGCTATGGATGTCTATGCACCCAATAGCGCAGCATCAAACTTTATGAAGCAAAACTTACTTGAGATAGAAGGGAAAAAACAAAAAATAAATTAGAAGAGTTTAATTCACCTCTTTCATTCCATGGCAAATAAAATGGAGAAAAACATGTAAGGGTAAAGAAAATCTAAATAACATAAGATGGATATAATTGACAGACCTCTATACTCTGAAAACAGATACATCTTCAACGATAATGTAATAGTCGTAAAAATTAACCTCAATAAAATCTGGATAGTAGCATGTAGCATGATGAAATAAAACTAGGAATTAAATTTTTTAAAAAGCTAGAGAATAAATAACCTAAGCGCCTGGAAATTTAAAAACTTTGTTTTAAGCAACTCTTGGATCAAACAGAAAGTCACAACCAAAGTTGCAGATTGTTAAGAAAATAACGAAGATAAAAACACTACATATCATGACAATGGAGCACCTGAAGGAATATTCAACCTCAAATACTCAAGGAAGAAAATAAACATAGAAGACCCAGAGAAGCTTGTCAACAAGCTATCCTTCCTGAAAGCCTCTGGCTCAGATGGTTTCTTTGGGGTAGCTTTCACAGGGGGATTCTATTTAACCTTTAAAGGAACAGATAATGCCACTGTAGTTAAACCATTTAGGAGCATGAAAGAAAGGGGCAGTTTTATATGTTCTTTATATGAATTAATATAACATTGATACCAAACCAAAAAAGATAAACACAGGTTTAAAAGAAAAAATACACGCCAAACTCACTTATGAATATTGTTGCAAAAATCCGAAATAAAATTTACTAGTATATTCTCACTAATCCATCATGACCAAGTAAGCTTTACTCCAAGAATTCAAAGATAGTTCAATATTAGAAAATCTGCTAATATAATTCACTAAATTAAAAACTCAAAAGAGAACTCATCTAGTCCTCATCATGGATGCTGAAAGATGTTCAATAAAATTCAGTCATGATCCTCATTAAAACTTTTAACAAAATAAGAGATAAATAAATGGACACTTCCTTAACTTGATAAAATCTCTATCTCATGGGGAAATATCAGAAGTATTCTTATCATAGTCAGGAAGAAGAAAAAGATGTCCATTATCACAACTGTTGTTATCATTTTAGGAGAGAAAGAATTAGGGGGTAATATGGAATTATATAATTAGAAAACCCAAATGACACAACTAAAAATCAGTAAGATAGCTGGGTATAAAATTAACATACAGTAATCAAAGCTCTTTATAAATACAAACTACAACCAACTTCAAAGATATAATAAAAGACCCCATTAAAATAGGAACAAAAATATTCCATAGTAGTAAAAGTAATAAGAAACTTGTAAGATCTACATAAAGAAAGCTTTAAAATTCCCCTGAGCAGCAGAGGGAAGACATCTTGAATGGGTGTAAAGGAACACTGGGTAAGAAGACTCAAAGGCATCAAAATATACACTTTTCCCTAAATTAACCTATAAAATAACGTAACTGAGTTGCAAACACCAACACAATTTAGAACTAAACAAGCAGATTCCAAAGACTATAAGGAAAAATAAGTAAGAAATAATAGCCGGTAAAATGGTGAAAAAGCATGTTTAGTGTAATGAAATATTTAACAAAGCTACAGCTATGTAAATATTAAGAGGTACATGATTAGATTCGTGGAACAGACTGGAAAATCCAGAAAGGCACTTTAAAAATAATACATATAGAAATTTAGTATATTATAAAGATGGCATTTCAAATTTATGGAGGAAAATGAATTATTCAATAAATGATATGGGGCCACTGAAAGCCATCTGGAAACACCTTATACTAAATAAATGACTTCTGTATTAAGGCTTTAAACATAAAAATGAAATCATAAAAGTACTAGAAGACACCATGGGAATTAAATTTATTTACAGTTTCGAAGTGGGATATGGCACAAAAGCCAGAAGTCTTAAAAAGAGATTGATATCTTTCACTTTAAACACACACACACACACACACCCCTCTGCTTGACATAAAATATCATAAATGAAGTAAAAAACAAATGAACTGGGCAAAAAAGAACATTTATAACTCATATTTCAGCTAAAGGGCCAATTTCCTTAACACATAAAATTTCCAATAAATCACTAAAAGAAAGACCAATAATCCAAGACAAAAAAGATTTAAGAAGACAGTTCACAAAAAAGAACACAATTGGCTTTTAATATATGAAAAAATGCTCAAACTCGTTAATAAGAGAAATGCAATTCAGCCTGCAACAGGCTCACCCTTAAATGCTCAGACTGGCGGAGATCAGAGAGACCCCGTGAAGGGCTGGAGAACCGGCACTTTCATACGTTGTTTATGGGAGCGCAAAAGAGAAGCCTCTCTGGGCATCAATCTGGCAGTATTTATCAACAACTGAGCGTGCACGTGATTGCATGTAAAGATTCAAGACAGGCAAAACTAATCTGTGGGGTCAGGACGTAAGACAGTGATTGCACTGCGGGTGAGTGAATGCAAGGGGGCTTCAGGAGAGCTTCTGGAATTCCAGAAATGCTCTATTTCTTGACGTGCTGGTTAGGCTCATGTGTCCAGTTTGTGAACACTTATAATCTGTGCACTTTCCTACGCGTTTCAAGTTGTGTTATAAGTGAATAAAACTATAAAAACTACAATATGTGCAAAAAAGACCTTTTATTCACTTCTAGGTATTTATCCTATAAATTAGTGGCTCTTGATTAGGGGCAATTTTGCCCTCCAAATGACATTTGGCAAATGTCTGAAGACATTTATTGGTCGTCACAACGAGGAGGATGCTCCTGACTTACAATGATTCTGTGAAACATCCCACAGTGCACAGGACAGCCCCACAACAAAGAACGGTCCAGCCCCGATGCCAATAGTGCCAAAGCTGGGAAACCTCTATAGATAAACTCAATTATAATGACAAAAGGAAAGATGAGTTACAGTGGAGAATCCTGCAAGATCCAGCTTAGCCAGGTGACCAAGGTTAACATCACCAGTAATAAGATGTATTAGCCGCCTCACCTCTGTGGTCTCCTTTCCAATAATGCAGAACCTCAATCTACTCATGAGAAAACATCAGACAAACCCAAACTGCAAATGAATGGACTGGTACTCTTCAAGTGTCAAGGTCATGAAAGACAAACTGAGGAACTAACACAGACTGGAGGAGACGAAGGCAGGCTAGGAAGTAAAAGCAAAATAGGATCCTAGTACAGAAAAAGGACATTAGTGGGAAAACCAAAATCTGGGAAATTATAGCGGGAAAGTGAAATTTGAATGTACTTTAGTTAATAGTACTGTACCAAGCTTAGTTTCCTGGTTTTGATAATGATTCTACGATTACATAAGAGGTTAATATAGGGGGAGTCTGGGTGAAAGTTGTATACTTTCTGTACTATTTTTGTGACTCTAAGTCTAAAATTACATCACAATAAAAATAAAAAACAACACAATCTGTAGCCAAAAAAAAAAAGGATAGGGCAATTCTATTTACACCAGTATTGAACAACTCTAAAACATATTATGAGAAAAAAAGCAAGATGCACAACAGTATGGTAGTATGCTAATATTTATATGAAAAAGAAAATCTGTACATGGTTATATTTTGGATTTTCTATCTTGTGCTCATATTGCTTACTCAGAAAACAAAATAATTCTGAAAAATCACACCAATAACCAAGCATCTGCAGTAGAGACGGTCTTTGCCATAATTATTTAGTGCCCACGACGCATGTTTACGAAGTATTAATTAGGCAAATTTAAAAGTGACAATGTGGCTTTTCCAGAGTGAATTCTTTCCCATCATCCTTAATGCCACCACCTCGCTCAGTCCTCTTTCTCATCTGGACAACTACAATCAGTTCTTGTAGGTCTTCTTGACTGCAATCATTTTCATGCTCGACACATCTACAAAATCTTTTGAAAACACACATCTTGACTTAAACTGTTTGCCACTCCCTTCAGGACCCAGTTAAAACCCCTGTGACACAGCCTCACTCTTTATTTAGCTCCTGCCGCTCTCCTCTCCATGCCACCTGCACGCACCCCTATCCTAACCACACCTGACTACCCACATCCCACAGCTCCTCTGTGCCCTGCAGAGGCTGCTTCTGCCTCAGTGGCCCTCCCTGCCCCTTCTCTAGGCCCACCTCCCTGCAGGCTGTACCATGCGGTACTGGAGATATGGACAGTGAGCCTGCCCTCAGAGAGCTCAGTCCAGGAAAAGAACCAGAACTGAAATAAATAATTTTTTTAATGGAAGTGTTTATTCTAAGTGCTTCTTTTCTTCTTCTTCTTCTTTTTTTTTTTTTTGGTGAGGAAGAGTGGCCCTGAGCTATCATCTGTTGCCAATCTTCCTCTTTCCTCTTTTTACCTCTCCAAAGCCCCTCAGTACATAGTTGTATATTCTAGTTGTAGGTTGTTCTACTTTTTCTATGTGGGATACCACCTCAGCAAGTCTTGATGAACAGTGCTAGGTCTGTGCCCTGGATCCAACCCAGCGAATCCCAGGCCAGCGAAGCAGAGCACACGAACTTAACCACTTGGCCACAGGGCCAGCCCCTGAAATAAATAATCTTAATAGAGAGCCATGAAATCATCTTCTGTATTCTTTTTTTTCTTTCCTTTCTTCTTCTCCCTAAAGCCCCCCAGTACATGGTTGTGCATTCTGGCTGTGAGCACCTCCAGCTGTGCCATGCGGGACACCACCTCAGCATGGCCTCATGAGTGATGCCAGGCCTGTGACCACGATCCAAACCAGGGAAACCCAGGGCTGCCAGAGTGGAGCGCACGAACTCAACCACTCTGCCGCGGGGCCGGCCCCGTCTTCCATATTCTTCAAGGCCAAATCCAAGAGCCCCATCCCTGCAAATTCTTTTTTCCTTTTCTCCATTCCCACCGGGAAGAATCTATCAGGGTTCCAAGAGTGCTCCAACCTACGTGGTCCTGCTGGGTGACAGTCCCATGTGTGTCACCTCCTGCTCCCTTGCTCCCTCGATCCTGAGCTCTGAGGGGCAGCGCTGTGTCTCACTGCTCATCTCATCAGCTGGCACACATCTGGCAGCAATAGGACACACCCAGACAGACTTGCTGAATGAACAAATGAGTGAGTGAATGAACGCATCCACAAGTGAGGCAATGCACGGCTTCACCAGAGTGAAAGAAAAGCTGCCACACTCTAAGCATTTACTGAGCCCAGGCATCAGGCTAAGTGCTTTCAGAATTCTCTCATTACTACTCACACCAATCTTGCGAGACAGAAACTATCACTATTCACACTTCTTAGATGAGGAAATGGAATTAAGGGACCTGCCCAAGCCGCAGAGCTGGAACCTGTCCTGACCCCACAACACACACTCTTATCCACTTGTTGTACTGCCTCTCAATTGGTCCTCAATTTCCTCTTCCCACTTCCTCCCCTTCCATCTCACACCCTCTGTGTCAGGCAGGCATGAGAGCTCATCACTGTCCCATATTTGCAGTGGAATGGAGTGCTCTTTGCCCTCTGCCTGCAATGTTCTATTTACAGCATAATCTTTGGCTTAAATGAAATGTACATTGAAACAATGTGGAGACAGATGAAGGTGCAGCCAGTCAAGCCCAATCAGGGGTGGGAATGCCCAGACTCCCCCAACTCCCGCCCCAGCAGCAGCCCTTGACTAGTAGGGGAAAGCCACTGGTCCAGCACAAAGAGCAAGGAACAGGAAACAGCTCGCTGCTCCTAGCACCTGTTGCCTCACGGGCTAC
The DNA here is from genome assembly GCF_021613505.1 of Equus quagga. Taxonomy (NCBI): domain Eukaryota; kingdom Metazoa; phylum Chordata; class Mammalia; order Perissodactyla; family Equidae; genus Equus; species Equus quagga. The sequence continues at coordinate 80,558,240 of NC_060268.1, read as the reverse complement.
ATTTAAGGTTTGGCAGAAGTCAGATTGATTACAACTTGCCACAGTGTTCCTCAAGGGGCTGCTGACAAACAAGCCGGTGCCAAGCTTCATTCCCTGGAGTGCTGTGGGAACGCAGGGAAGGTTAGGGTTCCTCAGAAGAAAAACAGCCTTGTTCATGCATTCAAGGCTTTACTGTTTTTCTTCAACTGGTGGTGCCCCTTTTAAGCACTCTGAAGGTTATTTTGATGATCTTCCTCACTGGGCGCCCACTGAGTACTTGGAGAGCAGCTCTGACTCCAAACAACCCTGAAGGGAAGGGTTACGTAAAAACCCTCAGAAATGTGTTGCTGATAACACAGGCAAAAATGGAGATAAAATGTTAAAGAGCTGGATGAAAAAGCTACTAATCCACATTTTCCACACATACTACTGTTTTTGAAGCCTTCCCCTAGGCTGGCAGGCCAGCCCCACTTCTGGAAGGTTCCCTGAGCTCTGGGTTTGGTCACTCCTTCCATGCTCCTGAAGGCTATGGAGACCATCACCTGACTGGGGCCACCTGGGGTGGGTGCTGCTGGTGAGGGCAAAGCCGGGGCCCCCCGGGCACTCAGCTGGCAATGCGGGGGACAAGAAAGGAAGGATAATACACAACTTGCAAAGTCTGGAGGGCTCTCTGAGGCGGCAGTCTACTGTAAATGTTTAAACACTTCTGGAAAATTGGGGCTATCTGCTGCCAAAGTGCAACAGTTTCGAGAGAGGCTGCAGATGCTGGGCAAGAAGCTGAGACGGAGGCAGGCAAGGCGGCTTTCAACCCGGAGTCCAACCCAACATCCACTGCACAGCCCCATCTGTCTGAGGGGGCAGGCGGGGGCTCCGGCTCGGCTAGCTGCCCACTCCGGCCAGGTACGCTGGCATTAAAGGGCCAGGTTCCATTTAGATCAGCAGTTCCCAAATCAGGCTGAGTCTGAGAATCCCCAGGGAAGCTGTATAAAAAGAAATACCTGAAACCCATCCCTCAGAGATTCTAATGCAGAAGATCTGGAGTGAGGCACAAAAATGTCTAACATGCTTTGGAGGAGATTCTAATGACCCGCTAGGTTTAGAAACAACCAACATCAGAGAAAAGAATATTGCTGTCCCAAGGTGGAATTCTGACACCCTGAGCGTCCTGGACGTTACAGGGATCTCTAGCCATTAAGATGCCCACGATAATCTCTGTGGGACTTGGGAAATGACACAAAGAGGCTTTCCAGCCTGGGGACTGGGGCTGTGCCAAGAGAGAGATATTGGATGTTGGAGAGCAATTCCTGAGGGTTACAGGCTCCCAAAGTGCCAGGAGGAATGGCAAGGACAGCACAGGGAAAGATGCAGAAAAGGACCAGCCAACGAGACTGTCAGCTAAATACCGTCTCCTCTACCGCTGGCTCCAGGAAAGGAGTTGATGGTAAAAAATGATACTAGCTCACATTTATGGAGTGCCTACTACATGCTAAGTGCTCTATTTCAAGTGGTACTTAACCCTCATAGCAATCCTATGTTGTATAGGTAGATTTTTCCCATTTTGCAGATTAAAAACTGAGGCATAAAGAAACTATGTAACATGCTCAAGAGGCAGAGGCAGGACAGGAGCCTGGGCAGCATGACTGGAAAGCCAATCTTCCTAACCACTGTGTGACATGGACAGCACCTCCACGCTGTACTAAAGGCCAAGAAAATTAAATAGGAAAGAGCAAAGGAGAAAACACTAGGTAGAAAAGAACGCATAAGACCCTCTAACACCTACTATCATTCTAGACACTGTTGCCTTCCTGAAACAATTGGCTTACAGCTTATGTGCTCAATACTAAAAAAAAATAGTATAATATGCACATCTCAGTCCACTAGGAATGCCATGGCATGAAAGCACACTCTTGCTCAAGGTAACAAACCAGCCCGGTGTGCATCACGTCCCAGCACCACCTTCCTTTCCACGTGGGGCAGTCACGCACGGGCTATGGAGCAATGATGGCGGAATGAGTTGTGGAGAAGCAGGTAGGGTAAAGGGATGGGTGGTCATTACACAGCACCTTTCAAGTGAGAATCTCTAGGAATCAGGGTGATGAGGCGGGACAGATAAACATCTCTTTCATGTTGGAAAGGGGTGGGGGCTTTGTGAGGCCTGACTGCTGTCAGAATGTTGCCCTAACTCCCCACTTCATGCTCCTGTCTCCAGTCGCAATGCCATACTCCTCCTTTCAGCTGACAACACCTACTCTCCGCCTTCTCACCCTGTTTCACCTGGCAGCATATCAGAGCTTAAGCAGCTTTAAAGTCTTGTTAAACAGTGACCTTGCTTCGCAGTAACTTTGCTGACGGAGACAGGAGGAACTTGTAATCATAAAAATGATGGATTGGGCTAATTGCATAAAGTTCATTTCCCCTTTCTAATAAATATTTACCATCCAATGTTTATAACTTTTATGTTTGGACTTTCTTAAAATGCTTTATTGAATTGAAAACATCACATTACCATTGGCTAAAAGAGGAGACAGCTTTATTTGCCAATAATTTCTGCAACAAATGCCAGCTATTGATGCCAATTTTTTTTTTTTTTGGTAGTTCATATTTCCATAGACAGCTTTGAGCCTTACAATACCAGCATTCTGTAGACAGACATGAAAGATGCAATGGTGATGGTGTGGGGATCTCCAGATCCCTAGAAATGAAAATGGACTGTATTTTAATTTTTCTTGGTTCTCTGGTATGCAAATGTTTAAGAAAGCAGAAACCTGGTTAATATTGTGTTAGGCTGCTCCCAAAGCAACTGTAGCAATATTTTTCCAAAGTTATTTACCCTATATCTTTGAGTGGGGAAATCCTTCTTAATTTTGATTGGTCTTAAAATGGCTATGGGAGCCAGCCTGGTGGCATAGTGGTTAAGTTCATGTGCTCTGCTTTGGCAGCCTGGGGTTCGCAGGTTTGGATTCCAGGCACAGACCTACATACCACTCATCAAGCCACGCTGTGGCGGCATCCCACATACAAAATACAGGAAGATTGGCACAGGTGTTAGCTGAGGGCCAATCTTCCTCACCAAAAAAAAAAAAAAAAGGGCTATGAATTGTAAGCGCTAAAAGAAGAACATACACGGAAGTCCAGTTAGAAGGAGCTTCTGTATTTGAAATTCCATCTAAAGAAGGATAGGACATGGCAAGCCAGCACTTCCTGCCGGGAGCAGATGCTGGCCTGCCACTGCCTAGCACTGAGCACGTGGTGGAGCCTATGAACCCCCTTCTCAGAGTGATATCTGTCAATGCATAATTATAAACTACATAAGGCTACACAAGAAACAATTTAAACACAATTCAAAATACAAAAATAAATACGAATTTGTAATACAGTAAATATGTGTTTCTTTGTCAACACATTACATCACAAGCTCTGGCCCTGGGTCTAGCAACCTCTGCAATTTTGAAGTAGTGGTGAGTATAGATGATATTGTGAGATATCAGCTACAATAGTCATGCAGTATGAGAACGTCTCTGATTCCCAATCACGTGACAGTCGTGGGTACTGCTAAGACTGCTGTGGCTTATTGCCGACATCCATAATTGAAGGAAATACTTATTTCAGTTACAGGTTGGAGAGAAATAAAGATGTAATCTCTGTCCCATCCCTGTTCACAAATCCTCTGAACTCTCTCCACGGACCCTAGTTAAGGCCCCCAGCTTTTGTACAGTAACAAAGATGTGTCCATGAGAAACTTGATCCCCTGAGACCAGGGGCCTCTGCCTCCTCCCAGGGGTGAGCTTTTGTTCCTCTGAAGAGGCAGCAACAAAATGAAAACTCTGCCCACCAGTAGTCACGGTAGTTAGTATTTTTCTCAAAATAGAATCTAGCCAGTTTCTTTCCTTCTTATTTGTATGGCCTGTATTCCAGAAAAAGAAAATGTTCAAGTCCTCAGCACCAATGTGTTTTGTGGTTTTATTCCCTTGGCTGTGTCTAACCTCTGTTACATTTCATTATTATTTTCCTTTCTGTAATAAGCTTAAAGTTCTAGAAACTTTTAAGACAGAAAGATTCACATGCACATGCACACACACACACCCCACTTGCCTCATTAATGTTTAGATGCTTTTCCGAGCTGCCCCTGAAGGCTCTGCACAGGGACGGCAGCTGACGGGCCGCCAGGGGAGTTCTCAGCATCAGCACACTCACTGGGGGTGGTCCAGGACTTGGGGACACGGACGGTGCTCCCAGTTTCCATGCATGAATGTGGTTTTTAAGAGAAGAGATTCCTCCCGATTTTTGGAGTTTTAATGCCTTCATGATATTCATTCCCCTAAAACTCCTGGCTAGGAGTGTTTTTCTTTCTTTTTTTACGGTATCTAGTAAGTAGTTGGGTTTTTTTTTTTTTTTCTGTTAAAAGGGGCCAAATGTGATTTGGACAATTTTGTTGAAAATTCTGCATCACAGTTCCCTCTGAAATAGCTGGAGACACCTTGAGATGTCATGACATCACTGGTGTGATTATTGCTGTGAAGAACTGGACAACTGGTGCTGTCCATTTGGGGATACGGGTTGGGTATGGGGGCTTCAAGAAGACCCACACTTAAATGGAACATGTCACAGACTCTAATGAAATGTAGACTGCACCAGTTTCTTAGCAGAATGGAGTATAAATGACTAATATGCATTTACAATCCATCCTTAAATAATCTATTTCTAACATGCTCAAGGGATCACAGGGGTAAGCAATGTATGATCCCATTTTATTTCCATTGTTGGCTTATTAGCCATAACTCTGTAGTGCTGTTTATTGGTTGACTTACAGTTGATATTATACATCTTTAACTTATGACAGTCTGTCTTTATATAAAATTATTCCACCTCATATGTAGTATAAAAACCTTATAATAGCACACTCCCACTTCTCCTTTTCCGGCCTTTGTGTGAATATCATGCACTTTACTTTTACATGTGTTATAAACTCTGCATTACTGTATTAGTTTCCTATGGCAAACCTTAAGAGTTTCTTATTGCTGCTGTAACAAATTATCATGGCCTTAGTGGCTTAAAATAACACAAACTGATTCTCTTACACAGTTCTGGAAGTGAGAAGTCCAAAACCATTCCTACTAGGCTGAAGTCAGGATGTCAGCAGGGCCGGTTCCTCCTGGAGGCTCTCAGAGGAGACTCTGTTTCCCTGGCCTTTGCAGCTTCTACAGGCTACCTGCATTCCTCGGCTCACGGCCCCTTCCTTGCATCACTCCAACTTCTTGCTTCTATTGTCACATCTCCTATAGCCATTCTGATCTCCCGCCTCCCTCTTAGTAAGGACCCCTTTGACTGCATAAGGCTCATGCAGATGCTCCAGGAAATAACTCCATCTCAAAATCCTTAACTTAGTCACACCTGTAAAGACCCTTTTGCTGTATAAGGTAAAGCTCACAGGTTCAGGGAATTAAGACATTACCATCTATCACAACTATATTCTTATTTTTTTTTAAATAGTTGGTTAAATGGTCAATGATCTTTTGAAGACATTTGAGTATATCTAAATATATCATATATTTACCCATGTAGTTACTACTTCCAGGGCTCTTCATTCAGTTGTGCAGATCCATATTTCCATCTATTATCATCTTTCTGCTTGAAAGACTTTAATATTTCTTATAGCATGGGTCTGCTGGGGATGAATTTTTTCAGCCTTTGTGTAACAGAAAAACTCCATGCCACCTTCAGCTTTGAAAGAGATTTTTGCTGGGTGTAGGATTCTAGCTTTTTTTCTTTCAGTACTTTATGCATTTATTTTTTTTTTTTTTTGAGGAAGATTAGCCCTGAGCTAACATCTGTGGCCAATCCTCCTCTTTTTGCTGATGAAGACTGGCCCTGAGCTAACATCCGTGCCCATCTTTGTCTACTTTATATGTGGGACGCCTGCCACAGCATGGCATGCCAAGAGGTGCCATGTCCACACCCGGGATCCGAACTGGCAAACCCTGGGCCACGGAAGCAGAACGTGCAAACTTAACCGCTGCGCCACTGGCCAGCTCCCTCTTTCAGCACTTTAAAGATGCTGCCCCACTGTCTTGTCACTTGCGTTGTTTCTAATGAGAAATATGCTGTCATTTTTACCTTTGTTTATCTGTACATAACTTGTCTTTTTTCCTTTGGCTCTTTCACGATTTTCTCTTTATCACTACTTTTAAGCAATTTAACTATAATGGGTGTTGGTCTAGATTTCTTCATGTTTCTTGTCCTTGGGGTTCACTGAGATTCTTGGATCTGTGAGCTTATAGTTTTCATCAAATTTAGAAAATCTTCAGCCATTATTTCTTCCAATCTTATTTCTGTCCCCCCTCTCTCTCATGTCCTTCACAGGCATCAATTAAATATATAGTAAGCCACTTGAAGTCCCACAGCTCACTGATACTGTGTTCTCTTTGTTTTTAGTCTTTTTTGTGTGTTTCATTTTGGATAGTTTCAATTGTTTTGCCTTCAATTTTACCAATCGTCTCTTCTGCAATCTCTAATTTGCCAGCAATCTCATGCAGGGTATCCTTCATTTCAGACATTGTAGTTTTCACTTCTAGAAGTTCTATTAGTATCTTTTTTTCTTCTACTTTCTTGAACCTGGAATATTGTTATAATTAATGCCCTTGTCTACTGATTCTATCATTTTTACCATTTCTAGGTCAATTCTGATTGATTGATTTTTTTCCCTCTTTATGGATGTATTTTCCTGCTCCTCTAAAGGCCTGGTAATTATTTATTTATTTATTTTTGGTGAGGAAGATTGGCCCTGAGCTAACATCTGTACCAATCTTCCTCTGTTTTGTATGTGGGATGCTGCCATAGCATAGCTTGATGAACAGTGTGTAGGTTCACACCCGAGTTCTGAACCTGTGAACGCTGGGCTGCTGAAGTGAAGTGTGTGAACTTAACTGCTATGCCACCAGGTCGGCCCCAAAGGCCTCGTAATTTTTGATTTGATGCCAGACATCGTGAACTTCATTTTATTAGCTACTGAATAATTTTCTATTTCTATAAATATTTCTGAGCTTTGTTCTAGGACTTGGTTAAGTTACTTGGAAACTGCTTGACCCTCGTAGATTTTGCTTTTACACTTTATTAGGTGGGACCAGATCAGCATTTAGTGTAGGGCTGATTTTGCCACACTACTGATGCAACACCCTTCTGTGGACTCTACCTGATGCCCAGGTGAGCTCCAGAGATTGTTCCCTCTAGCACTTCCAGATGGTTCTTTTCCTGGCCTTGGGTAATTTTCTTATACACATGCATTGCTCAGTACTAAGCTGAATATCCATGGCGGACCCTGTGCAGATTTGGGAGGTTCTCTCTTTGTAAAGCTCCTTCCTCTATACTCTGCTCTGTGGATTCTAGCTGCCTCAGCCTCCCTATACTCCCAGATGTTTCCTCAGCTCAGGAGGACTGCTTCTTCACAGTTCTCCCTCCCTGTGCCACAGCCTGGAGACTGTCCAGGCAGTAAGCCAGGACAGTCAGAGGGCTCACCTCGTTTGTTTCACATCTCTCAAGGATCACAGTTCCTCACTGCTTGGTGTCCAATGTCTTGAAAATCATTGTTTCATATATTTTATCTGGTTTCTTAGTTGCTTCAGGTGGGAAGGTAAATCTGCTCCCAGTTACTCCATCTTGACCAAAGGCAGAAGTCAGGAATTTAAAGTAAGAAATTTAAAGGCAACATTGGGACCATCCATGATCATTTCATTACATGATACCCATTTCAATCCTCAAGGGCATTAAAGAATAATAATGGTTATAAAGGCCAATTTGGCATTGAATTAAAAGACCTCTGTGATTGGTTCTGGATATCTCCAGGTGCCTAAAGAGTACAGGTTTTTCATAATGCTTAATTTTTCACAGCCCCAAGGAGTTCAATAAAGAGAAATGCTGACTCTAGAGATACACACAGATAGATTAGTTCTGTACTCCCACAGATGGAAATCATTGTTATCCAGAAAGGTAATACAGTAAACATGTATCAGCTCACATGATTGGGTGCTGACTCTGTGACACACCCAGTTCTCAGTAGCTGTGTATTAACTCACCAGGAGCCTCAGATTTTACCTGTGAGGACACTAATGCACAGAGAAAGAGACATGGCACCAGGAAGCAGCCTGCATTCACTGACTACTAGATTCACTGTGCTGCCCTGAATGGTTTCTTGTCCTGGGAGGAAGCCATGGAAAGGTTTGTATGGACCCCTGAAAGATATCTGACAGAGTCTTACATGTACGCTGGTGAACCAGATGGAGAAATGTGAACTCAGGCTTAGACAGTCAATACATTATGTGGGGAGGTCTCTATGGGTCTCTTCCCTGACTCTGAGCTCGTCCACAGCTTCATCAGCAGTTAGGTGAAACCACATAAGAGCCTAACAAACTTGCTGTTGGACTCATGACTGAATCCCAGAACAACACTGACTTACTGAGCACCTACTACGTGCCAGGCACCAGCCAAGGCAGCTGGAAAACACTAGTGAACAAAAGCAAGAATTCCTGCCCTTGAAGGGTTTATAATCGAGACAAAGGAGATTAGCAAAACAATGGTCATAATAAAGAAATGAATTAGGTCACTTGTTAAAAGATGGTAAGTTTATGAAAGCAGAGCTTTCCCTGGGTGTTACAAGAGTGGGCGGAGGAGGGTTACCAGATTGAAATTTTAAATAGAGTGGTCCAGGTAGGCCTCCTTGAGAAGGCGACGTCTGAAAAAACAAAAACAAAAAACTCAAAACAGATGAGGGACTTAGTCACGTGAATAACTGAGAGCAGAGCGTCCAGGCAGAGGAAACAGCCAGCATTAAGCCGGATGCGTCCCTGCCAGGAGTAGGCCTGATGGGCCAGTATACCTGGAACAGAGTAGGTGAAGGGGAGCACAGAAGGGGATGAGGACCAGGGCGAGGAGGGAGGGGACTCATAGCAGCACCAGTGAGTCTGTGTTACAGGGAAGAAGAAAGAACTTCTAACTATAACTTCTAACTATATACTCCTGCTATACTGCACATCAACTGAAACATAGGCTTACAAAGGCACATAATGAGCAAAATGATGACAAAGTGAGCCCTAGAATTCCGCAGTGTGGCACCACCTTAGTTGGGGTTAGCTTTGGATGACGTGTCCCAGGCCTAGGGCAGCACTCTCCAAGTCCTTGGTTCTCAAGGGACAGCTGGCATTCTGCCTTTCGTCATCTCCAGCACGGCCTCTTTTGCAGTAGTATGACATTCTCCAGTGTGAAAAGTTACTGCCATCTGTTAGATTTGTGCTGAAGGACGCCAACACCAGCCTGGCAAGCAGGACGATTACCAGCAACTAGTTGAGGCTGGTGGTCATCTAGTCAGGCTTGCAAACAGGCACTCCCTCCCTCCTCACTAAGAAATCACTCCTGCTATGCATTGGGAAGGAAAATGCCAATTTTATTTTATTACTGGTGAAATTCTCAAGAAAAAGGCAAGCAGAAAAATACATTTTGTGGTTCCTAGTGAGCAGCAGGAATAAATGTTGAGTTTCATTGTAACCTACACAATGGGAAGATCTTACTTTAGATTTGTATTTTGAGCTTCTAGGGAGAAAGGAGTGACATAGCTGAACTGATCATTACTTCTTGACCTCTCATTGTTCTCTTCAGACAAAAAGATGCTAACGAAGGAAAATAAAATACCAGGTCACACTCTCCCCTTTCATTTCACTGAAAGACCACAGCCTTTTCTCCCTCAGAAGCAGACACACCTGGGCTTGGTCTCTAGCCCACCCCTTTCTGGCTGAGTGACCCTGGCCCATTATCTAACCTCTCTTAGCCTCTCTTTTCTCATCTGTTAAATGGGGTTCAAAGCCCCTGATCTGAGGGTTGCAGACAGGGTTTCGTGTGACAGCATGGAGAGAGTCCAGCCTGGGAGATCGTGAGTCCCCAGTATATACACCTCCCTCCTTCTCTCTCTCCTCACCCAACTGGTGTGCAATCGCCTGGCTCCTAGAAGGCAAAAATGGCTGTGGCTCTCAGGGAGCAGGGAGTCTCTGCCAAGCTCCCACCCTACTCAATCCTGCCCCTGGTAGGGCCAGCTCAGCCCGGCCTGCAACATCCCACCAGCCCTGGATGAGACTCCACAGTGGATAGAGTGGCCACTCCATGTCCACTGATTTAGCTGGGTGCTTCCCTCTTCTCTATCCTGGGTGCTCTGGACACTTCTGCTCTTCCTGAGTGTCCTCCTCTAGGGTTCCATCCACTTGGATCTTGTGCTGTCATCACACCATCAAAGGACCCTCTGAAATCTGCCCTCTCCTATGGCTCTGTGCCATCATGCACTTTAAGGGACTAAAGGCTGGGACAGGTAAACAGGACGCCTTTGGCTAGTATACGGTACATATATGAATGAGAGCCTGAATGGTCAAGGCTTATGGTGAGCACCAGGCACCAAGGCAGGTTGCTGGGGATGGTCGAGTCCTGGGACCCATCATATCACCCCACGGAGGTGTCCTTCAACCCCACTGCTGCTGGGAAGAAGGCACAAGGCTTCCAGGGTGTGAAGTAGGAAAGACCTTCCCATTCCAAGGCCTGGAAGGGACCCTTGCTGGCACACTCCCCAGGGTAATGGGAGAGGAGGGTTCAGGACAACGTAGTGGCTAAACATCCTTTGGGGAAACAGCAGGAGGTGCTAGCCTGGTTTTGGGGTGCTTCCCTTTTCCACACCCTAAACAATAGCAGGCAGCGCCCCACCTGCAGGTTCCACCCTGATTTCCCCAATCAACTCACACATAGGCAGGAAGCACTCAAGAGGCAGCATCTCGCCGCCGGGAGTGCAGGCTGATCTGTTCTGCTGGCTGGGAGCCCGGGGTTTCATTCTGGAGAGACAGTCCCTGGTGTACTTGTCTGCCTCAGAGTTGCTCCCACCCTGAGTTCTTGCTCTGGGAACGCGCCCAGCCCTCCAGGCCACTCCCTGGGGCTAGATGCTGTCATGAGCTCCAGCACTCGGACAGCCTCCCTCAGGCTGACGGCCGCCGGGTGGCTCCTGAGTCCCACGTAACCCAGCTGGTTCTCCTGCTCTGTCGTGTCCCAGGATGGTGCAGGCTTTGCTCCTCTACCTGAGCCAACTGCCAACGGCTGGCTGGACTACAGGCTGCTCTGGTCTTCCCCTGGGGCCACGGCATAGAGACTCCCCTGCCCCAGGTCCTGGTATGTCCCTGTTGGCACCTCCACCCAAACAAGTGGCCAAGCCATGGGCTTACTGTCTGCAGCATGGTGAGAAAGTGTGCTCTCTGGAGTGAACTTGATCAAATCCTTGCTCTGCTGTCTACTAACCAAGCCACCTGAATGACTGCTTAACCTCTGAGGCTCAGTGTTAACATCCAGGCCCTAGGGAGAGTAGCCAAGGGAGTCTGTGGTGAGGGTTAATTGGGATCACGCACGTTAGCAGCTTTAGGAGCAAACAGAGGCTGAGTAAATGGTAACATTTTAATGGTGCTGTTAACACTATTATCATATAATCAATCTACTACTTATTAAATGTCCTCAATCTGATACTCTCCAGAGTTCAGCTGTTTTTAGCTCTCTCTCATATATGCGAAGGGTTTGATATCAGGCGACATTACATCACTTTCAAGAAGGACGGGTTGATTTTCTTTTCCCTAGTGTGCTAAATTTTTCATGTTAAAATATTAGGCTACTAAAAAAAGAAAGAAAGAAATACCTTTCGATTCAAAAACAAAACATTAGACTACTGGTGTCAGTAGCAACTCTGAAGAAAACCACCTATGTGTGTATATGTATACATGTGTGTACATGTGTGGATCTCTATGAGTGCACCTGTGCAGATGCCCATGAAGGTGTATGTATATGCATGGCTGTGTATGTGGATGTGTGTGTATATATGTGTGTGGATGTAGTGTGAATACTTGTGTCCTCCAACAGAAGCCAGATGCTCCTTCCTGAGCCAGCCCTCCCGTGGCTGCTTACCTCCATGTTTCTGCAGAAGGTGGCATTGGTGCCAAACAGGATCTGGCACTGCTCGTTGGCGCTATAGTGCATGCCTGGCAGCTTGTGAGGGAGGCGCACCGCGTGCTGGCTCCTGGGGTCTGTGACCAGCAAACAGGTGCTGACTTTCGACCTGAAACAGCCAAGAGACAAGTAGACTTGCAAATGTACTTCCCAGGTTTTTGTTTTGACTTGCCAGTCACTGAGAAGGATGCACCTCCAAATTATTTATGGGAAGATGACCCAGGCACCGGACACTGGACTGTGCTCTTTCTTTCTTTTTGCTCTTTTTCCACATGGCCAAGTGTAGAAGGCAACGAGCGCTTGGCAACTAGGAAAAGGCCTGGGTCTAACACTCATGAGGCTCATTTACTTTTCTCGGGGAGTCTGTGAACTTTCTTGGATGAAAATACTTTTGAAATGGATTCCTATTATATTTTCCTAGAATATGGCTTTGAGGAAAAGTTACTAAGAATAAAGAACAAACATGAGTTAGTGTTTTTTTGTTTTGTTTTAAATAAAAACCAAGTGCTTATTTCTAACTCTGAAGATTCTCTTGGAGGGCCTGTGAGGTCGTGGAAGCTGGTGGGTCTGGGGGTCTCACCTGACTATACCCTCTGCCATCCTTGAAAGCCGGCCAGTGGCACACTCTGTAAAGAACTGTAGGATTTCAACCAGGATGGGGATGTTCAGAGATGCTGAGAACATCTCTGGAAAACTGCAGTGGGGGCTGTAAAGCTGTGCTTCCATGAGGAGGTTAAAGACTTGAATGCTTTTATTTTTAATTCCTAAAACAAGGCAAATGGTAATAAAAAAGAAAGCCCAGCCTCTTGCCAAGATTCTTGAAGAAAAGAACTACACACATGGAAGTACATACAGGCTGACGCTGGTCCACCTCTCTTGGGCTCAGACACACACCTTAACAAAGGCAGTGGGATCGGCACTGTGTCTATGAGCAAATGAAAACACCCTGCCTCGTTTCACTGACCATTCTGTGTAAAATGAAACAGTGTCGAGTGGCTTACCATATTTCATTACGATTCTGTGAGAACAAGTATTCAGTAGGACATAGGCTATATTAAAACTAACGAGCTCATTTTTAAGCCTCATGTACCGTTTAAACAATGTCCCCATCCACAGGAAACATCATGAAGAAGACCCGGGATGAGGACAGAAGCCAGAGCGATGCCTTTGTTGCTCCACCCTGAATTCACTGGGCACTTGAATGTGTTATTGGACTGTGAAGCTCCATGTGCAGGTGAGACACTCACTCCCTTCCATCTCTGTGAGGTGTAGAGATTAATACCACTAAGGAGTGAAGCAATCAGGGTGTGCCAGGCAAATCTGTAAGTCTACCCCTGAGGTCATGACACTAAGGGAATTACATTGCACATGAGCACAGACTCTGACAAAGGTCTGAAATCAGGTGGCCAATTCTTCCACAGAAATTTGAGAATGGAATGATGCAGACTCATTCTAGAAAGAAAGTGGCAGTGAGATAAACCCATCCCATCCCCACACATGGGGGAGGTGAGCAAGCCCTCCTCCCCAGAAAATATACTCCTTATCAAGGGAAGCAGCCTGAGCACTGAGAGAGTGCCCTGTCCTATAGCAGCCAAGGAGTGCTCCTAAGGTGGTGTCCACGCACAGTTAAAATACTGCAGAGAACGAAATGGGATTCTTTTTAAGACCTGATTACCGTGTTGATATTTCAGTCAATCAATCATTTATGATCAGCAGTGGGGTGCCCAGCATCATACCATACGCACACCTGGGAGGAAGCTTTGACGAGCTGAGAATTCTAAAAGAGATTCATTTCTCCTTCCCACACTTGCTGAAACTCCAATTTTTGTGTCTTTTGGAAGTACTTTGTATTATACTGATTGTATAGAATAACTGAAGGACTTACTTGAGGAAGTTTTCAAGGTCATCTCGACTGCAGGAGGACCAAGAGAGGTCGCTGGGGTTCCGGCCTTTCACCCACTCTCCTGACATGATGTGGGACCTGCCGGCGCAGGATGAGTGGTCATCATCGTGGTTCATCCCCAAGCTGCCCGAGGGAAAAGAAAAGGAGAGAGGGACAGTTATGCTACAAGGCTTCTCATCCCCAGTTCCAGGTTCCAGCATACTATGCTAACTTAAATCAAGTCTTAAATACAAAAGGTGACAGATGTCCTCTGCTACTCTCACAGAGCAGACCAACAGTCATGAGCTTAGAGAAATAGGGAGGGTGATGATTTGCTTACTTAATGAATGAAGATTGATAGTGCAAACAGATGCTAAGCTTTTGCTAAATAAATGAATAATAAATGAATGAACAAATTATATTAACTGTGATATTATAGTTCTTAAATTGTAAGTTTCTGATTAGACTTGCTTTTCAACACTAAAATATCCCAATGCTAATGATGTAAGTGTTTTGCTGCCTTAAAGAGAAGTCACTATGCAAAGGGGTAGTGAGAACCATCCAAGACTTTGACTTATAGAATATTATAGGTGCAAATCCTCAAATTAATGAAAAGTTTGTCTTGTCTGTCTTTTACATCATTACACCTGGGTCCACCACAATCATACCTGTCACCTTCCCTGCCCAATAGTACCTAACAGACACCAGGATGCCTGTCTAGACAGGGGTGACTGAATACACCTTACAAGCTGAACAATGGTCTTAGCTTACACACGCGCTGTCACTGGGGTAACCCGATACACAAAACACACAAGATCCGATGGCCCACAGTCTGCTGACCTGTGATTTCCAGGGGAGATACTTGCTGTGCTTAAGAATGACCATTCTTTGTTAACAAGCCCAGTGGAAAAAGACATGCTCTTTTGTTAATTAAAAATACTTATTAGAGGTTTCCCAAGTGCCAGGTAATGGACTAGAAAGAGAAGATATAATGGTGCATAATACGCCGTCCCTGACCTCAAATCTGCCAGCCTGGAAGAGGAGACGACACAAACGGAGATCATCATAAAAAGAGGTGCCAAATACTTCCCTGGAGCCACATTTTTCTGATTTTCCTCATAGTCCTCATGGTCTCTAACTTCCATCATTCCCCTACTCACTGCTTAATCCTGGTGTCTCCCCGAGAGAGGCGCCCGCTGTGTCCTTGCTCCGCACACCCTCCAGGCCACTCCACGCTCCTGCCTACAGAGACACTCCCTCACCACCTCAGGGGGAGTCAGATCAGCCAAAGCTACCCCTGTCCTTTGTAAGATACACTGCCTGGCACTCCTGGCACTCGTGCTCTTGAATCTTTGGGCCGGCAAGGCCCTCTCCCATCACCCACACGTCTGTGCTCCTATGAGCTGAGGGTACGCTTAACAAGGGTTAATTGTAGTTATTCTCAAATTTACTTATGTCAGTAATACCTGTTATTTCAATTAATATGTGTGGTTACATGTTGTGTTAACCAATGAAATATGAGAACAAAAGTAAACTTTTTTTCATGAAAACTAACTTAGCCAGTAGCTAAAACAGACTGCAGCCAACTTGGGTGTGGGCAAGACAACTGTAAAAGATGAGGGGAAAAAATCACAAAAATGTGCCCCAGACTGCCTCACAAAGGTCTTCTATGTTCTACCCAATCTAAAAAAAAAAAAGAACCTGGACTGCAAACTCATTGCATGATAGTTGCGGTTTGTGTGCAGAAGGTAATGTGGAAGTCCACTTGGCAGACACGCACCCTCAAAGAAAAGGTTTTCATCCCCTACCACAAAACTGGTGAAAAAATTAACATTTTCACAGCTTAAGTTAAAACAAAATGTTTAAGGCTCTTAAGTATAATTTCTTCATGTTTCTCCACTTGAACCAATTTTTTGATTAACTGGTCAATTGGCCAACTACTATCCTCTCAGAAAAGAGCACTTCTGCAGTGCCCCCTACATGTTGATGGCCACATGTTCCCTCAGTCCAGACCTCTACTAAACTTTCCCCTAAAAAATACTCTCCCTCTGGATTTCCCCTGGGCTCCTACAACTCACCAGGTTCCCTCAGGGCAGCTTTCTATCCCAGCTTCTCTGCTAGAGACTGGCACAGAGCAAGCACTCTGTAAATATTTATCAAATGGATTATCTATTTAATACTGGGAAAGCACCAAAAAATTGAAGAATGCATACCCATAAATATGTGTCCTAATTCTAGCGCAGCGGCAACTGGCTCAACAGAACAATGAAAACCACTTCTGGTTAGATTCAGTCTTGTTCTCCTGCCAAGATATTGGGTATCCATCCAATTAGAGTTAAATGAAGAACCAAGAAATTATCAGATCAATCTGACCAATGAGAATAATTTAGATATATTGCCAATGGTTACTTCCTTAAATAAAATGAGTCCCATTTCTAGTGCCATTACTCAACTTATTACTTTTTTTCCTCCTTGTTTTATCTATCTATATCTATAGCTATCCATAGTTATCTACCCGTCCACCTTTCTCTCTTGCTCACTTTCTGTTTTATGTTGACTTTTAAAATAACTAACTGGTTGGGGCTGGCCCCGTGGCCCAGTGGTTAAGTTCGCGCGCTCCGCTGCAGGCGGCCCAGTGTTTCGTTGGTTTGAATCCTGGGCGCGGACATGGCACTGCTCATCAAACCACGCTGAAGCGGCGTCCCACATGCCACAACTAGAAGGACCCACAACAAAGAATATACAACTATGTACCGGGGGGCTTTGGGGAGAAAAAGGAAAAAAAAAAAAAAAAAAAAGAACTAACTGGTTTTTCGAGTGCATTTGGCAAAAGATGTTAAAATTTACCCTAAATTTGAGTTAGGGTTTGAT
The DNA here is from genome assembly GCF_021613505.1 of Equus quagga. Lineage (NCBI taxonomy): Eukaryota > Metazoa > Chordata > Mammalia > Perissodactyla > Equidae > Equus > Equus quagga. The sequence continues at coordinate 80,541,499 of NC_060268.1, read as the reverse complement.
ATCTTTAAACAAAACTGGTAACAGAGTTTTCAAATGGGTAGATCTTCTGAAAATTCTGATGGATTTCAGTGAACTCTGCTAAACGTGTAGTGGTTGCAGAAATAAAACGTCTCATTAAACAAGTGGCCCCATTCCATCTCTAACGACAAGGTGTAAGCAGAGCACGTGGACTAGTTCAACCTGCTTTATCGTCGACCTTGGGGAACGCAGTCCTACGGAGAATCAACACATGAACCCATTTTCGTCTAGCTTTGTGCTTTTACAAGCCGCCTGCCATCATCCCAGGCTGGAATCTCCTGAGCAGCCACCAGATGGGTTTTTCAAAACAAGGATGTTGTCTGGAAAAGCACAATCAGAGGAGATCCAAACCCTGGCAGAATGGCCTCGCCACGTATGGAGGAATGTTTCAGTTGTGACTGCTTCCAAGTTTTCTCCGGTGGTCAAGTTGGTTGTAAAATGAAAGAGCCTCCTTCGCCCACACTGCCAGACTCTGCTGGCCAGAGAACTTGGTCTCTCAGGAGACAAAACTATGTTTAAAACAGTGCTCAGAAAAGCTGCCTGCACTGTCGACAACTGCGTGCCCACACGGCATGTTATGTTTCACTCTGCGGGCCCCAGAGAAGGACTTCCCTAAGGAATGTTCCAGTCAGCAAGATCAGCCAAGAGAGGGATTCTTGGGTTTCTGGAGCTTGTCTCTAATACAGATCATGCTTGATCTGGTTTAAAATGTTCAAATGCTAACTAAGTGCCTCATAAATTTACAGTTTGATGAACTAGTACTGGGCTAGGAGTCTTGCTTGATATTTGAGGTCTACATAAACTACTGCTTAGGCTATTTTTACTTTAAAATTAAAGATTACTTGACTGAAAAATTGATGTTATTTTAGTTTTATGTCCCAGGGCATCTATTACTTCTGGCAACATCATATTTAACAAAAACGAGTAGCGTTAAGCGTACACAGTAATTTTAACTTAAAGTGACTGCAGGATTAAGAACACAGACGGGCCTCATGTCACATGTGGCACAGATTTATCAGACACAATAACACAATGGCCATGAGTTGATTTTATCTTAAAACAAACAGCACGTTGCTTCTGTATTTGCTTTAGGAAATCCAATACACACCACGCAGGAAGTTCTGAGAGAATTCCCACAATGTTCAAACCCTCCCAGCTACACCCCAAATCCTGAAAACTGTGGGAGATAGCTAAATATTCTAGACTTGGTGCATCTGCCATTTTGAAAGCTTCAGTTGTACCTGGCTGAGGCGACCTCTCTATTTCTCAGAAGCTGTGGGACTTCGACGCCAGGTATATGAATCAGGTCCCATCTCCCCTCAAAGCAGTCTTGGCTGGGTTTATGAAAAGAAGGCTTGGGATGGGATGAAGAACCCAGGAAACGGCTCCCGTGAGTGTTGCCTCTCCTCTGGAGGGGTCGGGGCTGGCCCGAGTCCTCCTTCAGTAGCCATGTGGCCATTATGCCAGGCAGGCCCTTTTCAGTAAATGTTTACTGATGCTGCAGTCACAGGGATGGCCCACACAGATTAACACCATGGTAATTCACACACCAGATTTACACTAGAAGGGAAATTCTCTACTGTCACTACCTCTTTGCTAAGGACCAGACCGTGCCCTCAATCTTCAGCTATTCAGAAACTTGACCTACAAAGGTTGAAAGGCACTCTGGGTAACAGGCTGCCCTCATTTACACACGCTGAAGAATAGAGTTAACTGTCAGGGTCATCAGTAACTCCAGTTATAGGGAACAAAACAAACAGCCAACAATAACATCAAAAATCTCTCTTCCCAGGGAAGTTTTTGCTTTTGTTTGTACAGGAAAATGCGCCTAGCAGCTCTCAGGTATTCAGTAATAATGCAACCACCAGAGACCTGGGTTCTCCACAGACTCAGCTCCACCTCCTACACATACAGGATCATCACAGTAGGAATAATCGTAAAACACCCCAAATTCTGAATCACCAACAGCAAATAATGACCAATATAGCGTTGGTGTCAAGTGGGTTTTGCTATAATGGATAACATCACAGTAAGTGAAATGGGTAAGACACATACAATATAGACTGTCTTACTTAACCGAGTACTTAAGTGACAAAAATACTTCAGATCTTGAATTTATATATAAGGGATTTTGATGTCAGGTATATGAGTCATGTCTGGCCTCCTCTCAGTCTTGCCTGGGATTGTGTGTTTGTGTGTATGTATGTATGAATAAACATACACACACACACAGAAGAGTCACATCAATGGACTTTTCACTTTTAACAAAAATTCAACTAATTGTGTTGAAAGAAAGCGAAAGAACGAAACGTGGGTGATTCTGTCCCATACTCTGGTCAATGGGTGTGTGAGTTTGTGTGTGCACCCCCTAAGAGGGAGTGGCAGAGCTGTGTATCTGCCATTCTCTCAGCGGTCTCAGGGCCTCTCGCTGTGAGCACAGCATCATGCTGAGGGAGATTCTGGTGACATTTTTCACACAATAAGGGCACAAGATACGGAGTCTTGACAGGTGAAGTTTAAATTTTATCTGATGCTAGAAGTAGCTGCCGCTTCTAACAGTGGGAGGAAGACTGGGAGTGAGGGACTTAGAGGGACAGTGTCGGCTGGCCGATTTGGCACCTTTGAAAAGTGATTTTCGAAGGTAATTTTGATACTATTTTCATCTTTTATCCTTATTTTAGACCCTAACTCTGTACAAGATGCAGTGCCATTGGGCTGTTATCATTTTGCCTAAGCATTTTCACTTATATTAACACCTGTGTCCTTCTAGTCTCCAAATGAAACAAGGAAAGCAGCAGCCGTCACTTCCCTCTGTCTTGATGAGCACCTCTGGGGGCTGTAAAACTGAGGTGATGTGCTTAAGGTCACCCACCAGGTTAGTCTCTTTTCTCCCAGCTGGTGTCTATCTTGGAAACCATCTCCCCAGGCCACGTCGACCACAGCAGGCACATCTCTCACCCTTCCAGCACATTTCCCCAGACACCCTCTACTGCGACATGTGTACACAGCAGCTGGCTCCAAGTCCTGGCCAGTCACCAATTTTCTAATAGTTTTGATGAAAATAGGTAAACTGTCAAAGAGGGTGACATGCAATCCCCCTCCTCATGGAGAAGCAGAGTGCTACATTTGAAAGAGCCTGGCTTTGGAGTCAGACCAACCTGGATGACAGTTCCAGCTCTGCCTCTTGAAAGAGCCAAGTTACTCCTCTGAGCCTCTGTTTCCTCGTCTATGACTAAATAGGCAAAATAACACTTAAGTCCTTCATCCATTCATCCCACAGATATTTGTCAAATGCCTTCTACGACCAGACACTGTACCAGGTGCTGGCACAGGCCAGGCCCCTGCTTTCATGGGGTTTATAATCTAAAGGAACGGAGGTGAGGGTTAAATGGGAAAACATGCCAAGGCACCTGGGGAATAGTGGGATATGGAGGAGAGGACGGCCTCACTTCTTCTAAGTACATGCCCCAGAGAAGAAACGCTGCAGCCCGAGCTGCACACTCAGGTGCCCTCAGAGAGCTGCAGAGTTAATGAGGGAACAGAGGAGATGTCACACCATAGGGAAGGCAGGCTCATGGTGGACTGAGAAGTTCCCAACCCCCATAAATGCCTTTAAATTCCATCTTTCTTCTGCAATGAGCTAACTGAACAGAACATGCCTGTTCTGGCAGATGTGGTCCAGGGACTGCAAGGGTGAGACCCCTGAACAGAGGCTTCATGGAAGCCTTAGAAGCCCATCTGCTCTTGGCAGACAGTCAGGATGGCAGACACCCTCAGGACGCCTGAGGAGGATGATCGCTGATGACCACTGGTCTATCCCATGTACTGCCCTTCACAGGAAGAAGATGAAGACAGTGGCCCGTGACATAGCCTCCTGTTTCTTTTTATCTCCCAGCAGCAGATCTAGGTTTGAATGCGACAAGTCACACTCCTGCCTGGTTCCCTGTGCATTCAGTATCCTGGGATTAGTAAAGGTTCGAGGGACGTGGGCTGATTTGGCTGAAGCTATGGCCATCTCAATGAAAAGCTGCTTCCTGGCCCTAATAGCTCCTCCTGGCTCACTAGCCCCTGCATCTCTGGTCCTGCTCCTGTATGACAAAGACGGTCCTTACACAGGGAGATGGTCTCACCCTTCTCTGCCCCACCAGCTGTCAGAGCAGGGCTGGGCATACAGCAGGGCTCAACAAATAGCTATAAAACAAAAGCAGCACATAAACATCTAGGTCCATATGACAGCCCACTAGCACGCAGAATATAGGCTACCTTTGGTGTTCTTCTTCCCATAGCCTCATTAGAATGAGGAGACTCAATTTTGGGATGGACCCCAACATGAACACATGAACAAATGAATGGCTCACAGCCTTCTTCCCACAGTGTTTGCATTACTTAGAGCATTTGAAGTGAGCATCTAGAGCCAACCTACGCACACAAGTGGTCGTCACTTCGACAGACTTGGAGCCAAATGATGTTTGAAAATTTTACAAAAAAACCCAGAAAGCTATATTGATTTCTGACTGGGAAAACACTCTATAGAAGGGAGGAGGAGCATTGGAGCTGACTCCAGGTGTAAATTCCAAACAAGTTTAGTGAGGATACACTCTCCCAAGGTGGCCATTTTAGAGGGGACAATACTGATTCAGATGAAAAGGCTACGGAGTGTCAAGGAAAAAACTCTGCCTTTGACAAGGCAATTAGAGTGATAGGAAGGAATGGGCCAATTCTCCTTCCTTCCTGCCTTTGGTCTTTTCTTTTCTTCCAGAATTATCTCAGGTATTTGAGAACTTTACTCTTCCATATGATTTTGGTTTGTGAGGTTCCATAAAAAGTCCTTTGAGTTTGGGATTGCACTGAATAAGCTGATTAATTTGGGTAAGATTGGAATCACTGAAGTTTTGAGTCTTGCCTGGGACATGGGGCACCTCTTCATTTTTTCAGGCTTTCTTGAACGACCTCTGGCAAAGGTTTTTAGTTTGCATAATAAAGGTCTTACACTTCTTATTAGCATCATTCCTGGGTATTCCACGTCTTTGGCAGATGTTGTGAATAAGGCCTGCTTTTTATTCTTCTGTGACTGATTATTGCTTGTGTACAGGAAAACCATGGATTATTTTATGTTGGTCTTGGGATTCGCACCATGAACACTTATTAGTTCCAATAGTTTGTCAGATGATTCTCTTATAATATGCAGATAACAAGGGCTTTGTCTCTTCCCTTCCAACATTTATATATCATTTCTTGCCTTATGAAATTTGATGGACTTTCAAAACGACATAAAATATTAGTTACAACACGGGCACCTTTACCTTGTCTCCAAATCTAACGGAAATGCTACTAATATATGCACACTAAAGACAATCTATATGCTCTAGATTGCTAGTAGGTAGGTAAACTTGATCAGCTTAAGGAAACTTTCTTCTCAACGATCATTTGAGGAGGGCTTCCACACTGCCATCTCAAAGTAAGACAGTCTGATTGAAAAACAGTCTGACATAGTGGACAGAATGATGGTCCAAAGAGAAAGAGGCCATAGTTGGTGTTAAAGAAATGCCCTAATTAGTTTGGGGACCTGAGGCAAGGCTCCTATCCTCCCAGGCCTGTTTTCCTATCTGGAAAGTGAAGGGCTTGAACCAGATGACTATCAAAAGGCTTTCCTGTTCAAAATGGAAGCATTTTTGATTCCTGATGTAGAAGACTGAGCACAATTTAAAGTAGAGTTGCTACTTATCCTCTCAATAAGAGCTGATTGAGCACTATCTTGTGCCAGGCATTTTCAGGGCACCTGCTACACAGCAGTGAGTGGCACACACAGCCCTGCCTGCAGGAAGCCCACAGTCTGGGAGGGATCACAGACAAGTCAACAGTCCATTGTAACACAGTCTAGGCCAGTACTGTTCAATGAAACTTTCTGTGATGACAGACAAGTCTCTATGTATGTTGTCCAATATGGCAGCCACTGGTAATGTGGCTACAGATGCTTGAAATGTGTTACTGTGACTGAGGAAGTGAAGTTCTGATTTTATTAAATTTTAATTAAGATAAATTTAAAGATCCACACATGGCTAACTGCTGCCGTATTAGTCCACACAGGTGTAGGCAATAATTTGATTCAACTAACTTGAGCACCACCATTGTGCTAGGAGCTATGGGTGTCATCACATTGGCACAAGAGTATAACCATGCCCACAAATTACTTGCAGACTTACAGATAGTTGGAGAAATAAGACAACTGGAGAAGAATTCATAGTCAGATGTAGACATCAGAAGGTGAAAGCCATGAGCATTTAGAGCAGGAAGACTTTCACATGTTATCTCATACCGACTCTTTGTATGATCTTAGGCCTGGTTTTTCCTCCAGAATGGTTGTGCTGATCTGTGGCATCCATGAAAAGCCCTCCAAATCCTGGGGATGTAGTCTGATGTATTAAAAGTGAAGAATGTGGAGGCTTTACATAGCATCCAAGAAAATGAAAGAACATCAGCCTAAATTGCTTTAGACAATGATAAGATATCTGAAGACCAAACCAATTCCCAATAGAAAGAGGGGTTCTCGAAGTGCCTTCCCATGGATGCCACCTAGTCCAATTAAATCTGGGATATTCTCAGTTTCAAACGAATTTAGTCAAAGAATGGCATAAGATAATGTGCCTTCACTAACTGAAAACTAAATAACGAGATGTAACAAGGCAGAACAAAGGAGATAATTCTAATGCTACAAAGTTCTGTAAGGCTCTCCTTAGCTTTTTAAAGGAAGATAATTATTTCAAAAGAAGACTTCACGAAAGCACTGAGGTCTTCTAAAATTAACCGTGTACATGATGAATGTCATCCCAGTCCCAGAGCCATCATCTCCTGTATGGCCTGGTCTGAGCCTAGAACGCAGAAGTGCTGCCAGCAAAGGGCTTGATGTGACCTGCTGAAGTCCAGAACACTGTGAAGGTCATGGAGACACCATCAGCTCCAGACACCAGAAGCAGCAGCAAGGCTGAGTCATACCCTCTGGTTTGCCCCCACCCTCCCAATTTGCATGATAATTCACTAGGACTCCTATTTCCCTTCATGTATGCAGTGGGCCTTCCTTAAGGCCTGGCTGTATTTGATGGAGGTATGCACGGGACATGGGGAAGGTTCCAAGGATGCAGGGTGATGTGACATAAGTGGATCTGAGCTTGTGGCTCCACTTTCCCCTCCCAGTCTGCCAAAGACGCTCTGTGATGATGGGGGAACCAGCCCTGAATTTTGGTTCCAGGATGGCTCCACAAGAAGACCACATGCCCAGCTTATCAAGCAAGAACACAGCAGAGGAGTTGAACAGTACAAAGTGTTTCTCTTTCAAGAAATGTGCTCTCAAGGTTCTGCCAAGGAAAGAACTGCCGGAATGGAGCAATGTCAGTAGCATGGCACTTTGTTGAAGGAAACTGGGAGAGTGGGAGAGAGTGAGAAGAACATGTTTTCTTCTTCTTAGCCTAAAGAGTAATTTATCTAACGGTGCTGCAGGCACAGGACTGGAATAGGGCAGGAAATGGAAAGAGCAAAAGTTTTCAAAGATCTAAATCCAGGTTAATATATCCTACCTCCTAGATGTCAAGAAGGAAGCTGCTGTTAACAACAGATGGCAAAAATGATGTGTGCGTAAATGGAGAGCGACTTCTCAGTTTCGGGGAAATCTACAGCCACTCCGAGTCCTACATACCTGTCCCCCTGTGGAGTGCTACAGAGGCAAGCAAATCAATGGCCAAGGTCAACTCTCCTGGTTCAATGCTACCACTGGGGCCAGCAAAGCCGAGCTCTGTGGTGAGGCAGAGGAGGAGAGGAATATGATTCTTCCCCTTCCCACCGCCAGCATCTATCCCCACCGTGTTCTGTGCCCAGGGTTACCTGTCTGCTCCTGCTCTGCTCATGATGTCCTTGATTCACAGGAACTTTCCCCTTGCTCCCAAAGCACTTTGCATTTTAACACTTGGCCTCAGCACATCCATCCAGAGGAGTGACTGTAACGGCAGATGTGTCCAGAACTGTGGTGGCAGATGGGGCGAAGAAGAACAAAAATGCCACTGGTATGACCACCCCAGGCTACGTTCCCCACATTTCTCAGAGGCTGGGATTCATACGCTCCTGCGTTTGCTGAAGACTGCTGATCATCTGGGTCTGAGCTGGGGAAATCTGGGGGATTTGGAGGGCCTGAGCAGATACCCTAATCCCTTCTAATCAGGCCCTCATTCATCCACCAACATCAACTCCACCGGCTGACATGTGCCAGGCACAGCACTAAGCTCTCGTGTGCCTACGGGCATTGCATCAAAGGTGCAGTCAGAGGTGGGTCCCTCCTTCCAACACAGATGGTGAATGGGACACTAAGAGAAATATTAAGAGAGTAGGGAAAGGAAATGCTATACAATGAGGTTTCCTGCCCAAGAAATGGGGGAGCATCTAGGAAAGCAGAGAAACAGTGCTTGCAATGTGCCAGGCACTACGTGATGTGATATACTAATTCACTCACTGTTATTACCCCCATTTCACAGATGAGGGAACTGAGGCAAAGAGGTTAGAAAGCTTGCCCGAGCTCAAATAGCCAGTAAATGGTCAAGCACAATTTGAGGCTGGGCAGTCTGTACTTCAAACCTCCATGCACGGCCCAGCCCTTTGAGGATGAAATCTGCCCTCACACCCAAAGGAGAGCAAAGGACGGGGACCTGCTAACCTGTGCAGAAGTGGCCATCCTGGAGGCTGGGGTGTAGATGGGGGCCGGTAGGGAGCCCTCAGGATACTGTGGACTGCATAGAAAATCCCTCTTGGGGTTAGCAGTGGAGAGCCAAGAAGCATTGGAGGGGCTCAAGGTCTGCTCTCGGGGCACTGGGACTCACCAGCAAGACAGTGCGGAGAGAGGGGAGGGACCCATAGAGGGTGGACATGCTTTGGGGGGAACAGGTGCTGGGAAGCAGCCAAGAGCCTTCTTTGGCGAGGTTGAAGAAATCACACTTCTGTTCTCTGGGGGCACTCAGGGCCCTTGAGACATTCAGGAGGGGCGTTCAGACTTGGTCTCCTTCTTGGATGCCTCCCAGTTCTCTTAACTGAAGCACATGTCTAAGACATACCAGCATCAGCCCTACCATTCAACCTTCCCACACACACCCGAGGCTTGGAAGGCAGGGCAGGAGAGGGAGACAGACGTCTCCAGGTCCGTGAGATGCTGGGTGGGTACAAGGTAGCCTGAGAAAGAGGCAGGGAGTGTGGGTCAGGGTGAAGAACCTTAGAGCTCCTTGTGATATTTACCCCCCGCCTCCTTTTTGGTCCCCTTAAACTTGTGCAGATTAAAACACACTGCCGGGAAATTGCTGCTCAGGATATTAACTCCTTTTCTAGTTGAGACTTAGGCTCTAAAGAACCACGGGATATGAGATGTCAAAGGCTCCCTTCATCTGACCCTGTGTGGAAACTGGAGACCAGAGAAAGGTGACCACCCCAATGCCTTACGGAGACCAGGGGTCTCCTGAGTTCCAACATGAAATCAGATTTCTGGTCTACCTCACAGGTTCTTCTTCATGTGACCCAGCCACACTGTGAATGGGGACAGGGCAATGTCTAGAAGCTGGAGAAGGGACATCAAATTGGGAATGATTCAGGATGAAATCATTCAGGACTTCAGGATGAAATTTCATTTGGTTTTGGAAAGCTTCACAGTCAGCCCTCAAAACAACCATCTTTTAGAAGTACTTACTTAGAAGAAGTGTTCTAAGTTCATTGATTTTATATCAGCCTTTTTTTCCCCCAAAGAAATAAGAAGACATTACTTTTTTCCTTTTAAAACATGGACATCCCTTAACTAGATAAGATTATTTTCAATTCCACCTCAATTTAGCAACTTTGACTGCTTAGAAGCTTAGATTTAATCAGCTTTCCACTGACAAGAGTCACTGCCGGATTTCTCAGGGAGGGTTTTTCTCAGCTAATAGGAGAAGGCCTGGATTGGGCTACCTGTTCATTTATCGAGTAGCTAAAATAAGCGTATGGTAGAAACTCAAAAGATACAAAGGGGTATAAGATGAACACTGAGTCGTCCCCCCAACGTCCCCCGTCCACCACACACGCAGTGTTTTTCTAGGTCCCTGCTGCCCCACTCAGAGGCAGTCTCACCAATTCTTCCAAGGCTCCTGTTTCAATGGGCATTGGAAACCAGCCCCCAGCCCCTTCAAAGGCAGTGCCAGGAAGGGATTAGCTGACCGGCAGGAGGGAGCTGCTGCTCAGAGAACCTGCCACTGCTCAAAGTTCAAAGACCCCTGAGGAATATCAAAGGGCACAGGATGCTCCAGGCAGCAGAAACCCTAAGGATAGGCTGCTTCCTGTTCCTAATGACCGTCATCCCCTTCCTTGCCTCAAAAACCATACACCAGGAGGTGCTTTATGGCCTAATTATTTGGACCTGCCTTTTCCACCTTGCCCAGAGGGCTGTGGGTGGGTGGGTTGGGGAAGTGGGGGTAGGCGTGTGCACGCCATCCCACCTCACAGCACTATGAAGTGCATGTCACAGGTCAGCAGGCCTGAGAGGAGTGTTGCCCCAAGTGACCCCAGCTCTGGCCCTACAGCAGGCACTTGCACAACAACTCTCACAAGCCCCCACCACCCCAGGGCCTTTGCTTGTGCCCTTCCCACTCTCTCTATTGGCTAAAATCCTTCCCTCCCTGTAAGGCCCAGATTGCAGGCCACTTCCTCAGTGCAGCAACACTTGACCTTCTCTAGCTGAGAGGGATCCCTCCTACCTCAACTCCCAATGGTCTCTTCTCTCAGGCCTTCCTGCAGGCAGGACTTGTCGTTCTTCCTTACATCTCAACAGCCCAGAACCTCCCCACAGCCTGGTCCAGTGCTAACCACTCAGAAAGTGCTCATCAGAGTTTGTAAATTGATAGAATAGACTGAACAAAATAAAACTAGTTTGTATCTAAGAATTTCTTTTAAAAGGTTTTACCCTCATGGACCTGTGGTCTCTTTGCCTATTATCTAGGTAGTAGAGTGAGTCTGACAGCACCACCTCAGCATAGAATTCCTGAGTACCCTTGCTCCTGAGTATCTAATCAGAAGCAAGCAGTCACGCCTTCCATCAGGAACAACAGGGACTGGGTCATCCCGTCCCGCCTCGAAGCAGGCTATGTCCTGCCTAATGAAACTTGACACTAGGGAGATAGGACAGAATTTCAAAGGCAAATTCTAGAATTCTAAGACCAAGACCTAGCTCAGCTTCTCTAACATGACCACACAGTGGGATCTCCTGGAAAGTCTCATGTCTGGCTCTCACCACCCGAGGTTCTGATTTCATTGGTATGAGGTATGACCTGAGCATCTGGATTTTTTAAATCTCCCAGGTGATTCTAAAGTCCATTAATGTTTGAGAACTGCTGCCACAGTGCAGACCCGTAGTTCTCAGACGTCAGTGCACACTAGAATCCCCTGGTGGGCCCGTGAAAACTCAGATTGCTGGGCCCCACCCCAGTTTCTGATTCAGTAGGTCTAAGGGAAGAGGGTCAGGAGTGGGATAAGAATTCGCATTTCTGTTAAGTTCCCAAGCAATGCTGAAGTGCTGGTCCAGGGAGCACACCTGAGAACCACTCCTGATGGTTTTACCAGTAAGTGTCCCACCTTGGCTGCAGATGAGAATCACCTGGGAAACCGAACATACCAATACCTGGGGCCCACCTCGGACCAAGGAAATCAGGATTTCTGCGGGACGGGCTGGGCATTTGTATTTTACAGGGGCTCCGGGGTGAGCCTAGGGTACTTCCAGGGCTAAGAACATCACCTCCAGAAACAGGCCATCCGTCAATGCCTCAGCAGGGGCCACATGCAGCTCTTTCCTGTTCTGAGCTGAGACAGCCTTTGTGCAGCTTCCATGCCCAGACCCCAGGCCTGCCTGCTTAGGGAGCACTGATCATGCCCCCTCTCTCCATGATGGGACAGAGTTCAGATATCTGAGATCACTCTCCTGTCCTACAAATTGCAGGGAGAAGTCTAAGTTGATAACAAATGGCAGGAATTCTCAACGAGCTTTTAGCCAAGCAACAAAAGATTTAGGACAGTCACTTCTTGGTTAAAGTCAAAATTCCGACTAGTCTTTCTTTCTGCCCAGATTCCCAATTTTGGGGTGAGACCAGGGAGGGTATTATTGGTGGCAGATTCTGGACGCACACAAAGTACAAGGCCTGAATGTTTTATGTACCATATTGTTCCCTAATGGTGAATATTCTAAGGAACAGATAATGTATTGTTTCTCTAACACCAAGGGTTTGTTTTTGAGATTTCCATACAATTGAGACTTTCAGGGCTTTGTTACTATTTATTTTTCCCTTATTTTCAGGTTCTTCTTAAGCAATACTTTTTATCCCTAAAAGAAATCTTCACTTCCCCTAGTATAAATTATAGCTTCTTGCAGTAATCACTACTGCTTAACTGGCATTCAATTTACAGGATAAAAATATATTCTTTTGGCCGTCTTAATGACTGTGTACACAACTTGTCCTCAAACCCTCTCTGAATTTTGGCTCAGAGCAACTATCGTGTTAAGAGGATGGAATGCGGTTTCAAGCAATGCCAGAAGTATTGCATAAGCGATAATTGATATTTTTTACTAGCGGCAACTTTGTAGTTGATAATGGGTTATTAAAGCAGGAAGAGAGGCCCTCCTCATGGAATCCCATCTGAGATGGAAAAGGAAAAGGTGTTCCAGACAAAAAGCCTCTCAGTGTCAATAAACGGTGGTTCTAGCAGGTCCCATATCTTCCAGAATGCGCCGCCCCAGGCAGAAAGCAGCACAGAAGAGAAGCGCCCTTGTTTCAGCATCTCCACGGCCGAAGCCAGGGCAGCAGCTGCCCACTCACCCTCCCCTTCCAGCCACATGCAACCCAGCTCCAGCAGGACTCTGTTGCACTTTTGGAGTCAAAGAGAAGCCAGAAATAGCAAGGGTACCAAGTGCCCTGCTGTCCCTATTCCTTTTTCAAAAATAATTCTGATATTGGCCTTTATTTAATGGTCTGCTTTCAATGTGTGTTTACAGAAGAGATTAGTGTCAAACTTGACAACTCTGACAGAGCAGAGACTAATTGGTATGAAATATGAGCTGTCAAAGGCACAGCCATCTGTCCTCATCTCTGGCTACTCCCATGACTACAGGCTTTTCCACCAGGTAGGATGTCAGGGAGATTTCACCAAACTGAAGGCAGCAGAGTTCATGCATTACAAACGCAATAGGATCTCTCTGCCCTCCATTTTGGGATCTTCAAGAGAACTCCAATTCTTTAGGAAAAAGAACCAACACTCCAATCCTTAATGCATAAAACGAGACTGAGGCACAGAGCAGCGGCTGACCTGACCTGCAGGGTATGGTAAGGGAATGCGTGCCAGGGCAGAATGGAAAATCTAGATCTTGGGGGTCACCTCATCAGAGAGACATGGTCACCTCCCCTCTTTGGTCACCTTTTGTCACTTCTCAGTTTCACAAAACCACTCTAGCTCCAGGGGCGACACCCTTGTCTATGTGAATGGTGCCCCCAGAGGTGTGCTATGTGGTGGCCCTGCTTGCTGCTTTGCAAGATTTCGTACATTGTCTTTCCCTTCCTCACTCTCCAATCACAACACAGATTCATTCTTGTCAATGTCACAGGCGTATAAATATTTATTTTTCATGGCCAAGGCTTTTCTTTTTAGGACACTAGAAGACAGCTGAGGGGCAGGGGAGAGGAAGAGAGCGCCGAAGGTAGTGGAAACAGTGATAGACTGACCTGTCATCATAAGCATTCCCTAGAACAAGGCCATAATGTCCTCCAAAAAGATAACAGGACCACCCCCAACAATGGCCTGCCCTGTAATTTGCCTTCTAGGCCTTGCTGCCTGGGCCATGAGGCCGAACAAAGTCAAACTGACCCACACAGGTATGGACTTTCTCTGCTTCCACATTGCAATTTCTTTCTGAGTCAACCTAAGCGTCCATGCCACAAGCACCAGCATTTCCTGCAAGCTCTATCTCAGCTGGTCAAGTCCTGGGGGTCTAGGGCCCAGGTTCTTGCTCCCCATCTCCCTATTCCATTTGCACTGGTCCAGATGGCACCATAACCCACCAACATTGACATGTGTCTAAACCATAATGGACCATCTCCAGGAAGGAGGAAGAGAAATGTGAAACCTCAAACGCCACAATGAGTGAAGGCTTTCCAAAGCCAACTCATCCTAACCCCCTTCCGAGAAAGTAGAGAGCTCTTCAGAAGCATCAAACGCACCCAATGGAAACGCCCTCCCCTCCAATCTTTAATGCCTTTTCTCTTTCATTATAGGGAAAAGTCAAGGAGATGGCACCAAACCAGAACCCGTGAAAACTCACGTTCCTTTTCAAAATGAGGTGAATACGGCTGCATAAAGATGGGGGAGCTCTGCATTTTCTAAGCTTCCAGAGTCATCAGACTGTAACCAGTCCACACTGGGGAAGAAGACCTAATGACGGCAGTGAATAAAGAATAGCAGTTATTACTGACAGTGAAATGAGATGATGGATGCCAAGTGCTTCAAAGACTGGATGGCACAGAGGAAAGCTCTATTCCTGCAGCTATAATGATGTACAGGAGGATGATGACAATGCTGACAACTGCTCACGTTAATGAGTACAGGCCCTCAAACTTGGCTGGGTGTTGGAATCACCTAAGGAAGTTTAGAAAAATATGGATGCCTGAATCCCACGTGCAGAAACTATGATTTAACTGGTATGAGGTGTAGCCTAGACATATGCATTTTTAAAAGACCCTCAAGGCATTCTCTCTCTTAATTTAAACTTTTAATTCTGAAATAATTATAGATGCACCGGAAGCTGAAAAGAAAAATACAGGAAGGTTCTGTGCACCTTTCCTCCAGCCTCCCCCTATGGTCAAATCTTGCATAATAACTACAGTGCAATAGCAAAACCAGGAAATTAACATTGGTACAAGCCACGGTGCTTATTCAGATCTCACCAGTCATATACACATTCTTTGTGTGTGTGTAATTCTATGAAATTTTATTACACATGCAATTTCCTGTAATAACCACCAGAATCAAGAAATCATAGCATCACCACAAGACTTCCCCTTTATGGCCACATCCACCATCTCCTCCATCCCTTAAATCCTAACCACCACTAATCTGTTCCCCATCTCTATAATTATGTTATTTCACAAATGTTATATAAATGGAATCATGCAGTATGTATCCTTTTGGGACTGGCTTTTTTTCACTTCATATAACTTCTTGAAGTTCATCCAAGTGGCTGTGTGTATCCATAACCCATTCATTTTTTATTGTTAAGTAGTATTCCCTGATATGCACATACCACAGTTTGTTTAACCATTCACCCACTGAAAGATATTTGGGTACTTTCAAGTTTTTGGCTATTATGACTAAAAGCTGCTATAAACATTTATGTACAAGTTTCTGGGTAAGAATAAGTTTTTATTTTTCTGGGATAAATGCTCCAGAGTGCAATCACTGTGTCTTATGGCAAGCTTTAGTTTTAAAAGGAACTGCTACAGGCCAGTCTGGTGGAGTACTGATTAAGTTCATGCACTCTGCTTTGGCGGCCCGGGGTTCAGATCCCAGGTGCAGACCTACACACCACTCATCAAGCCATGATGTGATGGCGTCCCACATACAAAATAGAGGGAGAGTGGCACAGATGTTAGCTCAGCAACAATCTTCCTCAAGCAAAAAGGGGAATATTGACAACAGGATATTAGCTCAGGATTAATGTGTTCCCAGAGTGGCCATACCATTTTACATTCCACCTAGCAATGTATGAGTGACCCAGTTTCTCTGCATCCTGGCTAGCATCTAGTGTTGTTGCTATTCTTTATTTCAGCCATTCTGATAGATTTGTAGTGATATCTTACTGTGGTTTTGATTTGCCTTCCCCAACAGCTAATGATGCTGAACATCTTTTCATGTGCTTATCTGCCATCTGTATAACCTCTTCAGTGAAATGTCTCTTCATGCCTTTTGCCTATTTTCTAAGGATTATTTTAGCTTTACTGCTGAATTTTGAGAGTTCTTTACATATCTTAGATAAAAGTCCTTTGTCAGACATGTGAATTGCAAATACTTTCTCCCAATCTATAATTTGTCTTTTTGAATCATTAACATGGCCTTTCACAGAGTGAAAGTTTTTAATTTTCCGAGGGTCTAATTTATCAATTTTTCTTTTTCTGGATCTTGGTTTTAGTGTTGAGTCTAAGAACTCTTTGCCTAGTCCTAGGTCCTGAAAATTTTCTCCTATGCTTTTTTCAGGAAGTTCTATAGTTTTAAATTTTACATTTAAGTTCATAATCCATTTTGAGTTAATTTTTGGATAATGTGTGAGGTTTAGTCAAGGTTCATCTCTTTTTTGCCAATGGATGTCCAATTCCTCCAGCAATATTTATTGAAAAGGCTGTCCTCCCAACAAACGACTTTTGCACCTTTGTCAAAAAGTAATGGGCTTATCTGTGTGGGTCTATTTCTGGGTTTTCTATTCTGTTGCACTGATCTGTGTCTGTCCCTCCACTAGTACCACACAATCTTGATTACTGTAACTATATAATAAGCCATGATATCAGAAACATGATTGTTCCCACTCTATTCTTTCTCAAAATTACTATGGCAATTCTAGGGCATTTCCCTTTCCCTAAAAATTTATGAATAAGCTTATGTATGTCTTCAAAAAACCTTGCTGAGATTTTGATAGGAATTGCATTAAACCTATAGATCCATTTAGGTAGAACTGACATCTTTACAATGTTGAGTTTTTTAATTCATAAATATGATATGTCTCTCCAAGTATTTAGGTCTCGATTTATTTCATCAGCCTTTTCTGTTTTTCATCATACAGATCCTGGACATATTTTGTTAGATTTATACCTAAGTATGTCATTTTCTTTGTAGTTATTATAAGTGGTGTTTCATTTTCTATTTTGGGTTCCACTTGCTCATTGTCAGTACATAGATGTGCAATGGACTTTTGTGTGCTGATCTTGTATCCTGCAACCTTACTGAGCTCACTTATTAGTGCTAGGAATTCTTTTGTAGATTTCCTGTGATCTTTTTTTGTGTAAACAATCACATCACTTGCAAATAAGACACTTTTATTTCTACTTTTCCAATCTCCATGTCTTTTCTTTCTCTTACTTACTGCAGTGGCTAGGACTTTCAATACTATGTTGATAAGAGTGTTGAGAGCAGATATTCTTGCCTTATTCCAAACAGAGAGAGAACATACTAAGTCTATCACCAGTTAGAATGATATTAGTTGTACTTGTTTTGTAAATATTCTTTATGAGGATGAGGCCCTGGACCTATATTCCTAGTGGAATGACAGTTTTCATCATGAATAAGTGTCAAATGTATTGACAAATGCTTTTTCTGCATTAATTAATACAATTATATTTTCTTCTTTAGCTTGAGATGGTAGATCACATTAATTGATTTTAGAATATTGAACAAGCCTCAAATACCTGGAATAAATCCCACTTGGTCGTGGCTGAGTATTCTTTTCTTGTGTGTGTGCTGAGGAAGGTTTTCCCTGAGTTAACATCTGTTGCCAGTCTTCCTCTATTTTGTTTGTGGGACGCCACCACAACATGGCCACTGATGAGTGGTGTAGGTTCGGCCTGGAACCAAACCCAGGCCATGGAAGTAAAGTGCACTGAACTTAACCACTAGGCTATGGGACTGGCCCCAAGCATTCTTATTATACATTATGGGATTTGATTTGTCAAAATTTTGTAGAGGAATTTTCATGAGAAATGGTTTCTGCTTTTCTTTTTTGTGGGAAGCTTGTTTTGCCTAGTTTTAATACCAGAGTAATACTGGCCTGATAAGATGAATTGGGAAACGTTCCTTCCTTTTCTTTTTTCTGGAAGAGATTCTGTAAAATTGGATGCTTGGTAAAATTATCCAGTGAAACCATCTTGGCCTGGAGATATATTTTTGGGGAGCCTTTAAACCACAAGTTCAATTTCTTTAACAGATACAGGTCTACTCAGGTTATCTATTTCATCTTGGCTGAGTTTTGCCAGTTTGTGGTTTTCAATGAATTAGTCCGTTTCTTCTGAGTTGTCTAATTTATGAGTATGAAGTTGCTGTCTCTTATTATCCTTTTAATGGCACATAGGATCTTTGTGATATCCTGTTTCATTCCTGATATTGGTGATTTGTGTCCTCTCTCCTTATCTTTGTCAATCTTGCTGGAGGTTTATCAATTTTACTGGTTTTTTTTGAACTTTTTATTTCCTTAATTTTACTTTTCCTGTTTTCAATTTCACTGATTTCTGCTGTTTCATTTTCTTCCTTCTCCTTGCTTTGGGTTTATTTTGCTCTTTTTTCTACTTTCTTGAGGTAAGAAGTTAGATTATTGCTTCAAGATCTTTTCTCTTTTCTAATGTAAGCACTTAGTACTATAAATTTCCCTCTCAGCACTGCTTTGGCTACATCCCACAAGTTCTGATATATTGTATTTTCATTCTCACTCAGTTCTATGTATTCTTATTGCCTTTAAGATTTCTTCTTTGACCCATGAATTATTTAGAAACGAGTTTAACTTCCATATTTGGAGATATTTCTGTTATTGATTTCTAGTCTGATTCCATTATGGGTCAGAGAACATACTCTGTATTATCTGAATTCTCTTAAATTTATTAAGGTTTGTTTTATGACCAACAGTATGATCTATCTTGGTGAATGTTCTAGGGGCACTTGAAAAGAATGTGCTCTGCTGTTGTTGGATGGTCTGTTCTGTAAGTATCAATTAGATTCTATTGCTTGGTATTGTTCAGTTCTTTTATATTAATTTGTAATTAATTGTTGAAACATTTTTATGCTTTAAAATTGTTCTTGGATAATTCCAACATCTGTCACTGGTGTCACTTGATTGACTTTTCTCATTCAAGTTGGGGTCTTCCTCATCCAGGTATGATGAGTGATTTTCAACCGTATCCTACACATCTTGCTGATAATGTTAGGAGAATCTTGAATCTTCCAATTTAGGAGGCAGTCACCCTGCTTAGGTTTATCATGCAGGTCTTGGCCAACTTCTGAGGGCTTTAGTTCCAACAATCTTTAGTGTTCATAGGCCTGCAATGCTAGTCTGGTCTGCTTTGTTTTCCTGGTGCTGCTGGGCTTCTGTTCAGTCCCTCCTGGGGATGTTCACTGAGGCGGAAGGCACTTCCCTGGGTTGATTGGTGTTGCTCAGCCACTTTTGAGGACAAGGGGGTGCAGGAGGGAGAAATTGCTGGACCTGGGGCTGCTCATACCATTGGAAGGCAGGGAGACACAGGGCTTTGCTGCTACTGCCACTGCCACCACATTGGCTGCCCACCCGTGTCCTGGTTTGGGGCAGGAGTTGTGTTGGCTGGGGTTCACTGCTGCAGCTGCAGATAGATTGGCCAGCTCACTGCATCCTGTTATAGAGCAGTGTGCAGATCCCCACAAGGTCTCTGTTGGGCTTTGCCTTTCCAACTTCATTGGTCAGAGAGAGCAGGCTGACCTTGGGTTTTGTGCCTACATCTGTTGACAGTTCTCTTAGGTTGCTGGCCTCTAAATGCCCAGTCCAGGATATGGGAGAGGTAAAAAGAAAACCCGGGGGACTCACCATGTTGTTGTTCCTCAAGGCCTAAGGTCCCCAGCCAATCTGCCTTCTTCTTTCCAGCTTTCAGTCCTTTTGCTGTTGTCTGTTGAATAATTTCCAAGGTATTTGGTTGTATTTAAAGGAGAGGAGCAGGGAAATGTGAGTCTCAATATATCATTCCAGTACTGCAAGTCAGCATTGTCTCCTTTAATCCTCCTAATAAGGCTATGAGGGAGAAAAAGATCAGTATGCCCATTATACAGATGGGAAAACTGGGGCACATGGAGGTTTGTGACTTGCTTAATCTGCAGCAAAGCTGTCTTCAGGATTTACTCCTTGAGGGTCTGAATTAAAGCTGCTGAATTAAACTGGGCTACATATTTGGGTGGAACCTCTGAGGCCCACGCCCTAGCGGCCAGCACAGGCCCTGCCTCTCCCTTGTGCCCCTTGACAGTCTCTGGCTACACAGATGCTGGGGTGGATATTCTTGGGCAGAGATCCTACCTCTGGTCTATCACCATATTCCTTCTGCCCATCATGCTACTGCTACTGCCCCCAGATTAGACCTCCCAAAGCCCCTCTCACAGTCACTTCCTGCTAAGGCCCTGCCCAGGGCCCCAGGGCCATATCCAGCAGGTATGAGGGGGTCTTGTCTCGCTGTGTCCCTGGCTCACCTATCCCCTCCTCCTGGTCCACTGTTCTCCTTATTCTTCCCTCCTCCTCTGTCTCATGTTGACGCCTGCTCCTCCAAAAGCAGACACCCTCCTCAATGCCCATTCCTGCCCCCCTAAGTCAGCCCACTTGCCTTCTCTCTGAGGACTCTTAACATGGCCCTTTTATGGGGCTGACTGCTCTGCACTTAATAGTCCATACTCCACAACAAATAGCCTATTACATACTATCCCACTTCCAAATGCACATAACATTATACTACGATAACTTTCTCAAGTGAAACAGTGCATGTGAAAGCACTCTGAAAGCCCTAAAGCCCTGTGTGAGAGGCCATGGACCCAGCAGTTAGTACTGTGGGCTCCACGGTCTGAATACCCAGTTCAAATCTCAGTTTCCCTACCTATAAGCTCCAGGGCTGTGGTGAGTTGCTTACCTCTCTGTGCCTCAGTTTCCTTACCTGTAGAATGGGGAGAAGGACAGTATTCACCCCGTGGGATAGTTGAATACCCATGGAGATGAATGAATAGAGGTAAAACACTGAAAACAAGCTTGTATAATAACATGTGAGATTTACCACTGGTCAGTGGGGGTATATATGTGCCATAAGCTTTGCCTTGGCGTCTGTGCACTACCCAGTCCTGGTCTCTTTTGTCCCCCAGGTTGTCCATGGGTCACACAATCGACAATGGGAGAGTCTGAAGGGAGATCAGAGATCAGTTCAATCCTCCTCATACTCCAAGAATCTCTACTTCAATCCCAGGCTGGACAGGCCAGCTCTGTGCAAACACCCCAGCGTGAGGAAATCGACACTGCCTCTGGCGTTTCTAGAGAGCTCTAACTTTAAGAACTTTCCTCTTCCCACTAAGTTGAAACCTCTTTCCCTGTATCTCAAGCACATTGGTTTGGCTCTGCCATCCGAGGCCATCCAGAGACCCCTTGCACCCTGGCAGCCTCTAACGTGCCCCCAAGTGCTGGTGCCCCCCCGCACATCTCTGCAACGTAAAGACACTCAGCTCTTCCCACTGTTTCATTCCTCATCCCCTTCCTTTGCACATGGACATGGTCCTGGCTCCTAAGTCCTTCTTAAAACAGACCTCTCAAAACTAAATACAAAACTCCTGGTGCTACTTAACATCTAAAAGGCAAAGTGGAGCTATGACTGCCACTTTCATTTCTGAAGACGAAACTTGTGTTAATGTGGACCAAGAATGTCCTGGTTTTGTGAGCATGCAGCTAACTCTAATCCCTTACATACAAGAAATCAGTTTCATCTCTTGTGCTAATCTTAATCCAGTGGCAGGGGCCGCCTGCAGAGTTAGGAAGGATTATGAGCTGGGACTCAGTGGAAAAGGTTCTGGGATCAATTAGTAACATCTGTCAATGAAGTACAAGACAGAAGTAGAGACAGACGTGTTTGCTGGCAGTGACTGGAATTTTTTTAAACATGCTGCCATTAAGCCATGTTTCCACCATCCTGTGCATTACATCTGGTTCATCTGGGACTTAACTCATATTAAATGCCATCTGGAAAGCTGTGAGGCATATGCTTACCATACAGACTTCAACATGACAAAGGGCTTAAAGCCCGACTCTGCCACTTACCAGTGGAGCATCTCTGGGTCTCATTTTTCTCTCTATAAAATGCAAATAATACTATCTGAGGATTGGGGTGATAATGAAATGCATTATGCATTGCCACATTTGGCCACTTTTCCAGGTGGTCAAGAACTTTGTGTACTCTGAATTTTTGTATACCATTCTGCCTCCCATCTTTGTGCCATCTTAGTGTCTGATGAGTGTACTACCCCTCTCCACACGCAGGTCATGACCGAAATGTTAAGTCAGGGAGCCCCACGGCAGGCAGAAGCCTCTCTCCCAGATAGACACCTGTCTTCCAATAATCATCCCTTGAGTAAGGTTGCCCAATAGTTGCAAGTTCATTTAACTGCAGTGGTATCCAGTCCACAGTTCCCATACTTCCCTTTAGGAGTGTTAAGAGTTTTGCAGAAACTGTGGTGAAATTGACATTCCCTGCCTCTGCACAATCTGATGGGTAGGACTTTTATCAGTAGATTCTTAGATGAATTCTTAGATTCTAGGACTACCTATTTTAACTCTGAATGCTCACAAATTATGTTTGATGAGCCATTCTGGAATCTTTCCTGCAAACAGCATTAATATCCTAAGTCTAAAAGGTGTGCCATTTGCTTCATTTGCCTTTAGCAAGATGGCATTTGCCTATTTTCAGCCGTTAGCACTCCTTGATTTTCCTTCATCACTCCTCCACAATTACCAAAGTGGGCTGGCACTCTCATGTGCAAACAAGTTCTCTCAATCTGGGCCAAGAGAGCCTGAATCATGTGAAGCAGCTGGTTGATCTCTTATCACCTCCTCCATCATCTGGGTCTTCAGTTCCTACCAGTACAAGGTGCAGTATACAAGTTCTGGCTGTATGAAAACCAGGCAGGACTTGCTGGGCAAGGTCAGGATGGTCATGCCTAGTGATAAAGGCAGTTCAGTTAGAAAAGGCAGCATCCCTAGGGGTCTGGCTCTTCAAAGCACAATATGCCCTTGGTCTTCAAAAGCAGTATCTTTCATGGACAAAGAGAACAGGCTGGTGGTTACCAGAGGGGAAAGGGGTTGGGGGGTGGGCATAAGGGGTAAAGGGGCACATATACATGGTGAGTGACAAATAATAATGTACAACTGAAATTTCACAATGTTATAAACTATGATGACATCAATTAAAAAAAAAAAGAAAAACGGTACCTTTACAACCCTTTGCAAGTCCACAAGTTTGGAAATATGATCTCTTTGGGGGGCTCTTTCACTTTCTTTCTGGTCTGGTAAGCAGCTCTCTCTGTTTTCTTTCCTGAGTCATCTTTCACAAGGAAATGAGTTTGACACTCACTTTGTAGCAGTTGCTGTATGCACAACAAGGGCCAGATAACAAGCAGTACTGAAGACCGGTGCTGGGCATCGCCAGGCTCAAGCCCTGGGGTGGACCAGGGGGTTCTCAGGACACGTGATTCAGTTCAAACTGCAGCCAGGAGTACCCAGGGTCCTGGACTTTAGGGCGCACTCTAAACCCTTAGCTTCCAGCAGTTTCCACACAGCACTGGAGGCTGCACTGGTCTTCTAGACCTTAGGTAATATGCCAAGTGTGGAAAGAGAAAACAATGCCTTTCAAATCAGGTGCAAAAGACAATCAAGGGGCTGACTTGCCAACTCCATAACTCCACCGAGGGGCAGCCACAGCGTGGACTCTTCACGTACAGGTCATTGGCAGCGAGGGTGGGAAGAAGCTACCCTCAGGCAAAGCACTCATGCATTGGCTTCTGCCTCCAAACTGAAAATGAAACTGAACGGGAGAATGGAGAGGAGCTAGAGAGAAGGCCAGCGTCTCAAAGCCTTAGGCCTAAAAGCCTCACTCTGCCCTCTGAGCAAGTCAAAGACCACTACTTTGGGGGCTCTTAGGGAGGGCTGGATATTTTTGTTCAGTGTTTCAGCCCGCCACTTCCTTCCATATTCTACGTGGAAAACCCCCATTTCACAAGCAAACCAAACCCTGCTTGACCAGCATGTTCCTGAACAGCTTTGTCAACATCCAAGAGTTTGACATTCCAGAGTTTAGCCAAAAATTTGCCAGATTTTATGATGCATCAAGTTAAATGTTTAGACTAGACCGGGGTCTCTTTTAACAGGTAGGATGGGTGGGGGCTCATGTCTACAAAGAAACCTGGTCCCCAAGCTATAGAGGAAGCTGAATGGAAGCCTAGCATCAAACTCTGGAAGCCAGCTGAAGACCCCTCGGAGCCTGTGGCACTGGACCTGGATTCATAAAGTGTGAATGAAATAGGGGAGCACAGAAGAGATTCCATAAACCAGGGCAAAGAAGCTATTCTAAACACTGCCCCAATAAAAAATCCCCAAAATGAAAAGAAGCGATAGTCCCTTCAACCCCACCAAAAGATACACACACACACACGCACACACGCACACACGCACACACACGCACACGCACATACGCACACGCACATACACACATACACACACGCACACGCACATACACACACACATACACACAAACACACACATACACACACAAACACACACACACACACACATACACACACAAACACACACACACACATACACACACACACATACACACACACACACATACACACACACACACACTCTGCATTTACAGCATACAGCGAGGAGTGAGCACTGCATTGAGATGAGGTCGGTAGAAAGGGCAACCACTGATGTGCTCTAACCATTCTTCTCAAATTACCATGTGCTCAGGAATCACCCAGCCGGGCTTGGACCCTGCATTTCTAACAGGCTCCCAGGCGACATGATGCTGCTAGTCCTCAGACCTCACTCTGAAGAGCAAGGCGCTAGAGGCAGTCTTACTGTTTGTCTAGTCCGTCCCTGGTGCAGCACCTCATGTGGGCCGCCTCACTCTCCTCTGCAGAATTCTGAACTGGGCACAGGATAGGGGAGTTTTAGGCGCTGCCAAGTCAGCAAGGGCAGTTCAAGTTGGGTGGGTGGGCAGCAAAAGAGAGGGGTTTCTGCGAGTTTGCTCCACTGAGAAAGCCAAGCTCTATGTAGCCCCAGCAGCAAGCTGGCCGTGGTTTTCTTCATAGCAGCTCCCTTCTGCTGCCGGAGTGCAGTTTCTGCCACTCCTCGGTGATCACAGAGCATATATCACAAAGATTAACAGGCCCTTAATTAATCCAGGTGCTCCCCCCACCAAAGAGCCACCGACGTAGCCAACTGTAGGTTCATTAGGTGTCATTTACCCAACAAGCACGTGATCCTGCCTGAAAGGCTCCCCTGACCAGAAACCAGCCTGTGTATGCCTCCCTGTCATCGGCAGGGGTCCTATTGTTTGGTTTGCAGTGTGTCTGAAGCTGCCCTGTTGTGGGGATCCTACTGGACCTGCCATATCCTTGGTGTGGGAGGACACTGTTATTGAGTTTGACTTGTAAAGAGCACCACTGTTTCTCCGACCCTCCTTCCCTTTAACAATCTACCTGGGTGTGGCGGTGGCCCTGGCTCCGGTGCAGGTTCAGCGCCAGCGTAACACATCCCAGTGTCACAGGGCCCAGCCTCCCCCAGTGGCCCACAGCCCCGCCCCACAGCATCAGCCTCTCCAGCAACTTTGACGACCCCAAGATTTTTCCTGGCTCAGTTCAGAACTGTCCAACTTGCCTTCCCATTCTCTCTTTGCTCCTGATAATAATCATAAGTGAGCATCAGCAAATCACTGGGCTTACTTGACACCTGCCCCTTCTCAACGACACTGAAGTGCGGTTATGATCAACAAGATGTCTTTATAATGCTTCCAATGACTTGCTAAGAAAATTATAACCTCCCTTATTTTATATACATCTACTTATTTATGTTTTTTCCAAGAGAGGTCATTTCCAGACGCTCAGGCGGGCCCCTGGCAACTATGGCACTCTGTTCTGATGTCAGGAACAAAGCATATTGTTTCATGCGTCCCCTAGACCCCTCAAGCCCTTCTGCTAGTCCTGTCTGCCACTGCCATCAGGCAAAACTACCACCTCCATGCAAGATGAGAGCATACCCTCTGTGCCCGAGAATGGACAAGGATGAGGAAGGCTCTTTCCCAGAACGTGCCATTGAACAGGCTGGTGGCAAAGTTCCCAGGATCTCAGAAAACATGCAGCTTCCTCGGGTCTTTTGGAATCTTCCATCAGCAGTAGACAGTAGATGAACAAGGCATAAAACCAAACACCTTGGGAGAATGGGGACACGTCTTGGCCAGCTCAGACTGCTATAACAAAGTACCATAAATTGGGTGGCTTATCAACATCAGAAGTTCATTTCTCACAGTTCTAGAGTCTGGAAGTCCAAGATCAGGATGCCATCATGGTCAGGTTCTGGTGAGGGCCTGTTCCTAGGGTGCAGATGACTGCCTTCTCGTTGTATCCTCACATGGCCAAAAGAGAGTGCGCTAGCTCTCTGGCCTCTTATAAGGCCACTAATCCCATTCATGAGGGTTCCACCCTCATGAGCAAATTACACCCCAAAGGCCCCATCTCCAAATACCATCACAATGAGGGTTAGAGTTCAATATATGAATTTGGGGGGACACAAGTATTCAGTCCATAACAGAGCACTTCGTCTGTAGATAAATTTGCATCAGATCACACCCCTGCCACCTCCCATAGTACTTATAAACCCTAGCCATATCAGCAGAAGGTGTCTTTCTGAATAAAGGTAAATCAACCCAGTTACTAGGAGAGCCACATGAGGAGGGCTTGGCCTCAGCATGAGTTCAGTCCCCTTGTGTACAGGGCACCGCACCGTGGCCTGCAGCTTGGGTCCGAGTCTTCCCCTTGGCCACTTAGAGCTGTGGGAAGGGAAGCAACTCGCCATGTGCAAAATGAGGCTAAAATGACTTCAGATGTCCCTTCCAGGTCTGAGAACCATGAAAGAAGCCATTTAGGTGAAGCTGCCAGAAGCTTTGGCAATTTAATGAGAAAATTGGATCTCATCTAATTCCTGGAATAGTCTGTAATACAAGGAAGTTCTGAGGGGATTTCAGAATTTGGTTCTTCAGCCAAACTCAACCCTCCTGCTGTCTCTTCAAACATCATCTCGGACGACATCGTTTCAGGGAAGGCAGTCCACTCGATAATTAAATGCAAACAAGTCCTGGGGTGAAGACAAACACCCGCTCAGCTTTTGCAACCTGCCCTATTACAGTAATGAAGCCCTGGGGGCAGCAGACGCCTCACATCCAGCTGGATTTTCTATCACGGCGACAATGTCCAGCCAATAGCTGCTGGGACTGGCTGCTCAGAATGCAGGTGGGACCGAATCTGCGTGCTTGCTGAAGAGCTTTTAATGGTTTCCCCTTTGTTTGTATTCCCCTCCCTGGCCTGGCCTGGACAGATCTGGAAGGCTGTGGACGAGGTCCTCTTAAGGACAGCGGCTCTGGGCTTTCCAGGCAACTGAAAGAAGTATTCTTGCCTCACATTCGACTGTGCCTCAGGAGTAAGACTCCAGAGGAAATCAGGCTAATTTCTCTGCAACTCCTGTGATTGCTGGGCAGTGAGAAATCCTGCTTAGGGCAGAAAAGCCATTTAAAGAGGGTCATCAGAAATGGAAATATAAAAAGGCACACCTGAAACTTACATAACATTATAAGTCAGTATGACCTCAATAAAATAATTTTTTAAAATAAAAATAAACAGGGCCGTCAGTTACAATGCTCCTTGCTGCTCTGGACACCTCACCTCGCATTCAGAATCACCTGTTTCGGAGGGACCAGAAGGAAATTCTTCTTTTACTTGTGTGGGAGCGGGGAGGAGGAGAGGAGAAAGGCAGAGCTGTTATGAAGGATGCGCTCAGGGCAACGCCGAGTGGGGCTGAGAAGCCGCGCAGGGTGCAGCCCGACTGATGGCCACCTTGCAAATCCTCCAGCACCGCTTCATCTGAAGTCACAAGCCATTCTGGCTCAGTGAAGACGTGAGGAAGGTGGCTTCTAAACTACCGTGAAAGCGCTTGCAATTTTGAGCAGCAAATTTAACAAATAATAAAATAAAAGGAAATGAGGCCTGAATATTTTGTATAACTCTGGAATTTGGATAAGGCAGCCGCACCGGGCGGATGCTCACACACCGACTTTGATCCAGGGGCCAAACGCCGAGGAAATGGGACTCAGGAATCACTCCAAACACCTCCCGTGAAACCTGAGAGCCCTGCACACCGCTAGCACCACCGATTACCCTTCAGTCTGGAAGGGAGGCTGTGGGAGGCTGTGGGAGCTGAGTGGAAAAGGAGGATAAGACCCAGTGAGCCAGGGAGGAACTCGTCTGAAAACCCAGCGCAGGACTTGCCTGCTCTAGAACCAGACGGGAGATACCCAGGCCTCCCTGCAGACATCCTGGGGGGAGGCACCCCCTCCTTCTGTTCTGTGAGAAAGGCTGACGCCTGTATTTGAACCCAACTGCCCTAATCCCAACTAGAACAAAAGCATACTCCCCTCTCCCCGTGGGATTTCTAAACAGTTATGACATTTCCAGAAATCCTCTCTCTGCTGTACCCTCCTTATACAGCTGGCCCACATGATGCCTGTGCTGTGCCTACTGGGTTGAACTCCCAGGCAAAGGATGCGGGCAAGAGCGCAGCTGCCAGCGCTGTCCGCTGGCAGGCTACCTGCCTGCTCACGTCTGGCCTGCGTTCACGCTGCGTCTCCCCGCACTGAACCAGGCAGCCCATTCTTCATACAGATCACAGACAAAGATTTCCCCTCTTCACACATCTGGATAATGGCTTTCCTTACTTCCTGTTCTGGGATTGAGAGAATTCTTTTCAGTTTGAATTGTGTCGACTCCAGTTATGAGAACATTTCCCCCAGAACAACTCTCCCCTCCCTAGCCCTCCTCTCCCCAGCCCTCCCAGACTCGTCCACCCTCTGCCCATCAGCTGTGATTCTCAGGGATCAGATTTGGTCCATGTTCCACGCTGGACACCAGGTGAACATATCTCCAGGCACACGTCAATGGGACATCCTTCTGACGTCCACTGCCCTGAACTCACATTTGCAGTGTCATGTTCTAGTGGAAACATCCAGAGTCCCTGGATCTAGCTTTTGACAGGTGTCTTCACCAGTGGATACCAAGCTTCACATGTGACCTGCCTGGGGCCATGGATCCCACCTGTTACTTCAGGGCACACGGCGGCATCCCGCCTGCCCTCTGTCCGCGTAGGATGGAGCATGGAATAAAGTCCCTGCTCTGCTCATGCTTCAACACTCCTCGGAGCCACATCAGCCAGGTAGTGCTTCCAAACGGTGGCATGGTTCCTGGGGGCCATGGGCGTCTGTGTGGGCCTGAGAACCCAGCTGTGCACCACACATTGTTATGACCGAGTCCATTTATAACTAGCTGCATGTCTGCATGCACACGTGACTGCTATATCACCAAACATAGCTCCTTATCAGGACGTTCATATCTCTAAACCTCAGCCCTGCATTTCTCTTCATTTCTGAGTCCTCACGTACTCAGTACCTCGGCCCTCTATGGGGTACAACACTCCTGTGGGCCCCACCTGTCCCTCTACCCCTGCATCTCCCCTTCCACTTCCAGGCTTCCACTGGTCACATTTTTCCTATCACAGGTCACTTTATGCTCTGTTCTGAGCCCTCGTTGATGTCTCCCGGAAGGTAACAGATGAGGGACGATCGGACTAAGCCTACCCACAATGGCGACTCGCAGGGAGGCTGGGCTTTTCTTCACCTGCCTCGCCAGCTGTGAGTGGTACTGGCTAGTGCGGTGTTAGGGAAGCGGCAAAGGGCATGGAATTCAGGGTGATGGAGAGAGAGGTGAGCAAGAGCCAGGAGAGCAGGCCCATAGCCAGCACTGCTGTGGCTCAACCCTGAGGATGGCCCAGAGGGGCGGATGAGGGTGGGGACAAGAGATGGAAGCAAGAAGGCAGATGAGGCCAGAAAGCAACAATGAAACCCCTAAGATGTCACATGTGCAGTGGGAAACTCCTGGAGAGCCCTCCTAAGCTCTCTCTTACACAGGGCATGGTCTAACTGATCTAGGGTGAGGCTTGACCGCTCGCACTTTGAAATGCGTCAAGTGCTCCTCTTGTGCATCACTGCCAAGATGTCACCTACACCAGGTTCCCTGAAGACAGCATTTTTCAGAGGGCACAAGCTGAGCCAGCCGACCAGAAGAGAGGTGCATTCCAGAATGGAAAGAACCAAGAAAGAGCATATGGAAGTCGGGAAAAACCTCAGGAAGAGCAGGTGGGAGAAGGTTCCCCCCAAGTAGAGGCAGCGGGACCCCAGACACAGAATATGAGGCAGAGCTTTTGGGCCTGTCTGGAGCGCCTTTGCTACATTTACTTGGGGTAGAGAGGTCACATAGTTTGGAATGACTCTCAAGGTAGGCATCGATCTGGCTCAGGCTTATCCAACAGAGTCTCCTAAATCCAACAAAGGCAGAGATTCATTTTCTGTAAGGGAAAGCTGGTTATTTCTACATATAAAGATATGTCCTTTTTTTTCCTGAGTGGGTGGCTGAGCATGCGCCGAGCAGATTCCCTCCCCTCTCTCATCACCCCACCTAGAAGGCCGTCTGTTTAGACATTTCTCGGCAGCTCTCTATCTTAGCTGATTGAGAAGCATGCTGTGTATATGGCGTTGTGGGTTTCCCTGGGCCCTGAACATTCAGTTGAGAGTTGGTTCTGCCCTCCCGGCCTCCAACTGCATGAGGGACGGCTCACGCCAATCAACTGCCTCCCCTGGGCCTAATCGCAGCATATTAGACCCATTTTCCCCCAAAGAAAAGGCATTCTAACCAGCTGTCACAGAACCATTTGCTTTCTCTATTTTATACTAAAACTTCCAAATCATAGCAAACAATGTATTCCAAAATTCCAATAGCTGGATTATACCTAGTCATTTTAATATTATACTTAAGTCACAACCGATCCTGTCCTTCAGTGATAAGGGTGTCACTTGACTTTTTTCTTTTGCTTTGTCTCATGGGCAGTTAGCATGAATCTGAGCTCCTAACCTTATCAGGGGAGAGTCCTTCCCATGACTAATCATGGTTGAGCCTCAAAAGCAGGAGCTTGTCTGAGAGAAACAAATGCTTGCTTCTAGCTGTCCCTCTTTCTCTTTTAACCAGATATTGATAAACATCTTGGACACTGAGGTCCACCACAAGGCACCGTGTCCTGCTTTCCTGAGGAAGAAAACCTGGGCAGTGATGGCCCAGCTGGGCTGTTTCTCTCAAGGAAGGCCCCCTTCTTCATTGATTCAGCCAAAACCAGTAACAGTTGGCAACTATGGCCCTCTAGAGTAAAAGAGGTCCATCAGAGCCATCTTCTCACACTCAGGATTATCTCTTTCTCATGGTCACTGCAGGATGAAGACAGGCACAAAAGGACACAGGCTAAAAAGTCTCATTTTCAGTTGGGTTTCTCAAGCTCCCACGACAAGACATGGAGGGAGCTGCCTTCCTATGCTCACACTACCACATTTCCATTCACTAGGTGAACCAAAAGTACCATGCAGCTGCCTACCAGGCAGTCTTTCATCGGCAAGAAGGCAACGAAGGTCATGGATGCTCATTAGAAAACCTCAAAGCCATTGTCAGCACAGCTGCTGTGTGAACCCAACTCACCCTCTTGGCAGGAACAAGAGAACAGCCCTTCTCAGGTTCTCACCCATGGCCCCCACCAGGAATTGCAAATCCTTCAGTCCTTATCTAAAGCCAGGGCTGGAGCATTTTCTACCTTTTGTTTTTTGGGGTTTTTTTTTTTTGGTAAGGAGGAAGATTGGCCCTGAGCTAATATCTGTTGCCAATACTCCTCTTCTTGCTTGAAGAAGATTGTCCCTGAGCTAACATCTATGCTAGTCTTCCTCTATTTTGTATGTGGGACGCCACCACAGCATGGCTTCATGAGCCATGAAAATAGGTCTGTGCCTGGGATCCAAACGTGTGAATCCCGGGCCACCGAAGCAGAGCATGCAAACTTAACAGCTACACCACCAGGTCAGCCCCAACAGCCCGACTTCTTTATCAGGATCTTCATCAGAAAGCTGTCAATCTCCTCTACAAGACTTGAATTTCCTAGGGAAATCACCCTTGATGACACATTTCTTTCTTCTGCCAGCTAGCAGCAGCTGTACTATGCCATTTATCGTCCTTTCCGCCTTGGCTGGCAGCAAACTGAAGGTACTTGGTTTTTCTGGATGTATAACAAGCTCTCTTCTTTATTACCTATTTCTTATAACTTCAGTCCTTATTTTAATGGCCCTGTTTCATGGGTATATTATCATATAAGTGATCCCAAATCATTTTAGGTAGAGACTAGAAAATTTTTAAAAAGTAATACTAGTTTCCTAATCTATAAAGTAAATCCTAATTAATACCTCCCTCACAGGACTGATTCAATAGCATAATGAATGCACAGCATCTAACAAAATAGATGCTCAATAAATGAGAGATCTGATTCGACTTTAAACATCATTCATACATTATTCATTCACGTTCTAAGCAGCATTTACATTACTATGGAAAGAATGTTTTGTTTAATTTATAATTTAGAACCCATTTGATTGCAAATTGGATTGGAGTTAGTTTATAGTACCAAATAAATTATTTTTGAACCATAAATATTTAAAATAAAACCATGCATACAAAGAGACACTAGAAAGAGGGAGAAAAACACAATTCCAGGACTCAGATGAGTTGATTGCTGGAAATGAGCTTTAAATTTAGCTTTGTGTTTTCTGAGAGCCAAAACAGAAAGAAAATCATGTTAACTTACACAACTCTTACCGTCTGATAAATGGAATATGTAGCTCACATTGGAAAGTGAATTTTTCTCCTGACATTCGGATCTAAGAGTACCTACTCACGTTGACCCTTATATGAGGTATAAAAAGGGCCGCACCTACCCAGGTGCCACGTGCAAAGCACAGCTGCACCCATCCATCAGAAGAGATGTTTCACTTTATCAGTATTACATGGTTTGGGACCAGAAGGGTGAGCGCCCTGGGGACTTTCCATGGGTACACAGAAGGGTACGCTTTCCTTCTTGGAGAGCACGGGCAAGTCATTAGGTCCACTGAGAATACCATCCCATCCTACCTTAGTTCACACGTGCTTTAAGGAACATGGAGTTAACTTGTTCCACTCTATTCCAAAATATGGAACCGTTTCCAGGTTTCGCATCTGTGAAGCAGCCTGGCCAGGGGCCTCACTGAGAGTGCGGGTTGGTCTCAGCCTTTTCAAGGCCCCACACATGCTCCACACTCCCATGCTGCCCTGAGCCTGGGTGACCAGAGGGGTCCACACTTGGAAAGAATGTGGCTTCATCCTTGGGGAATCTGCTTCCCAAGCCTCGTGAATAATCAGAGACAACAGGCTTTCCTGGGAAAACTGTAACCACTCAGGTGGGGTAGGGACAAATGCTACAGGATTTATTGGCTTTGATTAACAACAAAGTGTTTGTTTTTGTAGGTAATTAGAGTTCAACAGCAAGCTATAGAGAGTCCTCCAAGAAGTTCTAAACAGCCTGTAGCTAAAGGCTACTGAAGTATGACCGAACCCAACCACTCATTTCCGCAGACCTCCCATCCTAAGACTCCAATGCTGGATCCAGCACAACTGCACAGATCATCAGGGAGAAAATGGCCCTCTGTGTTCTTAAGGTCCAAGATGAAAAAGCCTCTATGCAGCATGTGTGTGCTCACACGCGGGTGCAAAGAGCACTCTGGTATGCGCCCTGGCACTAAATGCTACCATGGGATATTGCAGTTCATAGAAATATTTCTATTCAAAGATCCACAACAGCCTGCACATTGGGAAATGCTTTGACAACTCTGCATTCCCACAACCATTAGATGGTTGATTCCGAGGTACTATGGCTGGCTGGGCGGGTCATGTGATACTGAGAAGATGTTTGCAAAAGTTGTGTTGATTTACGATGGACATTTTCTTTCAGCAACCACTCTCGGGTATAGTTTTTGGTGTTTTTTTTTTTTTTAACAAATAAGAGATATGAATACAAATTGGATTACAATTAATTTTTGAAATTTTCTAGTAGTGAAGGAAAAATGGTATAGGCAAAGCATTGTCATCAACATTCTAAAAATACTGCCAAGATGAAGTAACTGTACTTAGAGATAACTGCTCCTCTTACTTCCCTTGGCCTATAACATGTTATTCCCTCCTTAATCCCAGGAAATACACATAAGGTTATTTTCACTCACTGTACACATATCATGATATCCAACAGGTATAGATGAATCTACAAACAAACCCTCCTACAGGAGTGAAAAAATTAAAATGGGACCAAATAAACCAAACACAATAAAAAAATAAAGCCACAGATATGGCTAATACTAGAGGAAAACAATTGCTTTCGTAGTCTGTATACATTATACATCCTTTACTCTTGCAGAAACTTGAGTTCACATTTCGAGTTCCAGGCATCTTACTACGTAGGTCATTAGAAAACTTAAAAACTACATTTTTTTCCCCCCAAGTACTAGACTTCCATTAATTTTGTTCTACACAATCCAATATAAAATTTCCCATTGTTTTGCCTGCTCTGGCCTCCTCAATTTATTTATTTATTTTTTAAGTTCTTTTCTCCTTCACAGAAATACAAAATAGACATCTACTCCAAGAAAAAGAGTAAACCGTCAGGCCGCAGGTTTAGAGTCAGCTGGCTTTCTGCCGCCTGAGACTTCCTGCAGGTGATCTCAACCTTGGGCCAGCCACTCAACCCCTGTGACCTTGTGTTTCCTCATCTGAAAAACCAGGAGGTTGCCTGAGATTCTCTCGTTCTGCAGTTATTTCCTCCTCAACATAAGAACTTCCATGTGCAAAGGCAGTAGCTATTAATTCTTTAAAACTAAGACACTGACATTCTGCCCTTAGAAATTTGAACTTTGTTTGAAAGTGGCTGAAAAGAAAATAGGAAGTTAACAGTATGCAGACAGATCCCATCATTTGAACCACATATTCAGAGTGAATCAAATAGAGTGGATCATCCTGATCCAGGAAAGGAAATGCAATTAAAGAAGACAGTCTGAGAAAAACCTCTTCCTTTTACAGGGTGTGATTTAAGAATAGACACGAACATCAAATTAACATTGCAACTCTCAGAGCCAGTCTATTCAGTGATCTCTCGGGTTCCCTGAAGGGCTGGGACCCTGGTTTGCTGGCCTAGGTCTGTATTGTGGAAGTAAAGGCACAGAACAGCAATGTTTTAGAACTTAGAGAGTTCAAATGCAAAAAGATCCAGAAAGGAATTTAAAGAGGGAGACTGATACTTACTTGTGGCCCAGCTCATGAGCGATGGTAAAGGCCAAATTGAGACCATTGTCTTCGGCAAGCACACATTTCCTCTTAGCACTGCACACACCTCCTAAGTAAGCAATTCCTGCAGCAGAGACACAAAACACATCCTCTTCAGAACACGGGAGGCCCTGACCTCTCTGGAAAGGTCCACATGGTCAACATCACGCACTATCAAGAGAGGGGAAACTGGGACGATGATGATCAGGGGCTGAATCCATCATTCCAGAGCTCATATGGGGGATTGGCTCGCATATGATGCTTTTGTATTTGCCTAATGATAATAGTACCCACCACAAACATCTGTCAAGGATTTACTACGCATCAGGCAACATGCTGAACAATTTACACATATTATCTAATTTAGTGCTCATCACCCAGGACAGCAGTAACAGAGAAACTGAGGCTCAGAGAGGAAAGGTAACTTTCCCAAAGTCACCTAGATTGGCACCTGGTGCTGGAATACTGTCCAACTTCTCAGCATTCGGGGCTGGGACAAGGTAAGGCGAGCAAGGCAAGACCCAATGTGCAGTTTAAGGACAGTGTCTCTCTCAGGAGCTGACCTTGCACTTGCATGCCGCAGAAAAGGAGGGAGTGCCTCCTTAAATTCTGCACCCTGGGCACCTCCTTCCCCTCACCCCAGTCCCAGCCCTGTCAGGGTCAATGCTCTCATGGTGTGAGCATGGCTTAGGGCTGGGGCTCACGCAGGGCAAGCCAGAGAAGGCTGTGCAGAACGTTCAGGAGAATGTTTCAGGAGCCCTGAAGAGAGCATGAGACAGACCCAAAGGGAGTCAGAGAATGTTGGAATAGGGAGGGCCAGGGAGTCATCAGTGAGGATGAGCCCCACAGACCAACTCATTCACCTCCGCACACACTTGATTAGGCCTCAGGACCTTCTCCAAGACTGGAAAACAGAACCAGTGCAGCAGGAAGAACGCAGATGCAGAGGAATGGTGTGGGCAAAGGGCTGAGTACAGAGGACGGAAAGCCGCCAGCCTCTGGAGATCGCAAGGAAGTTTCTCAGGGGAGAAACGCTATTCTGGTGGAGGGATGTGTGTAAACAACTCAGGGGCCTTAGATGAACCAGGCACGTCTGAGGAATGCTGGGCAGTCAGCCCTGCCCTGGCCACATCTCCAGGCTGACACTGCCCACGACAGCTCTATATGCTTCCTCTCAGCTTCTGCTATCTCTGCACCCAGGATGGACATGCTCGATGACACAGGCACCCCCAGGGCTTATCTCAACGAAAGTGGGAGTCCATGGACCCCCACCCCCACCCTCAGGGCTTGGAAGAGTACTCAAGTGAGGACTGGAAACAGCTGCACTCCCGTAGCCAGTGGCCTCTGACTCTTCCAATATGCCCTGTGAAATGAATGAGTGGGTGGTGGCACCGGGTGGCTGGCAGGTCACAAGGCAGAGAAGGCTCAGTATTCCCCTCACTGTGATGTCAAAAGGGGTGTGGGGCAGGCAGTGGCTCTGCTAGCCCGATGGCCAGGCAGGCACTGCCCAGCACTGCCTGGTGACAGGGCGAATGGAAGCTCTTTCAGCTGGACTCTGTCCACCAGCCCCGTGCCCTGGGAGGGGCTCCATGCACGGCACCTGTTCCACCATCAAGCTGCACGCAGCCTTGTTTGGAGGACCCTTTTCACTAACTGCACAAGGTGTCTAGGAGCTGACAGTGGCCTCGCAGGCACAAGAGTTGCAGAGGGAAGGAGATGGCAGAAGGTGGAGGAGAACAGGATGGGGGAACTAATTAATTAAAAAAGAACCTCCCTGCCTGCTCCCAGAAAGCTAAACCACCATCCTCTTTATTGGCATCAAATTCAAACTGGGGCAGACCTCAGCCACACACAGGGAGCTCCCTCCTTCCCAAACCCCTTCTCAGGGTGCAGAGGAAGCCCATAAGGAGCCAGGTCTGCGGGGAGACGCAGCTCCAGCGCTCGGCTCACATTCGGTACACCAAGCCAGGCATCGCACCACCTGTCTCTTTTTATTTGGAAACACGCAACATGCTTGGCCAAGGTTGAAGAATTATAAAAGAAAGAAAAAAAATGAAATCTTATTTGGCCTCAAGATGCTTTTTTTTTTTTTGCACGTGGACATCATCATCCAGCCAGGCAGACTATTGGAAGGAAAAAAACAACAACCAGAAAGGACAGGATCCGGCTTCTCAGTGCCTTCAAGGTCATTATTCTGGTTTTGTTTAAAAACGCTTTGTGGGTTGCTACAAGCAGTCGAACAGTGAGTGAGTAGGTGGAATGCCTTTACACGGCGCTGACGGTATACGCACGTAGCACACACACACGTACAAACGCACACTCAGCAGTGCCCTCCCAGTCCAGGCCGCAGCCTCCCGGGTGGACAAATCAATTCTAAAACAATCAGCTGTGCACACTCCAGGGAAGCCGTCTGGAGGAGGGGAAGGGAGACGTCTCAGGCCAGCTGCGCTGAGCCTGCTGTCCTGAGAGCGCCTGCTGAACCAGCAGACTTTAAATGCCGCACAAACACATCGCTGGCCTCAGCATCACACAGCACCCGGAGCGGGCAGTCCTGAGTTTCCAGTCTAATTAGGTAACACCAAGGCTAGGGAAACAGTGAAGCAAAGAGCCTTCCAACAATCGCATTTTAATTTTTCCAAGGCACAGATAATTTTTTTTTAATTAGAAAACAAAGGATCAGTTTATTTATAATGCTCTCACACAAAGGTGGATTAAGGTCTAGTGCTTTTAAGGATTTATTCCAATCGTGAACAACCTGGTCATAAAACCGAGCAAGGCAAAATGCGTAAAAGAAAATGGCCTGTGATAACAAGCACAGGAGCCGCCGTGTGTTTATGAGCAACGGTGTGGAAATGCTTAGAACTCACAAAACAAAGTCTGGAGAAAATCCCAGGTTGTTGTACAAGTAAGAGCTGCAGGGAATAAATGGTACTTAAGCATGAGCTTCAGCAGGAAACAAATCTCACAACTATCTGAAGTTTCCTGGAAAGAAAGAGCAGTCTATGGAGGAGGGTGTGTGGAGACACGGAGACGCTCCCAGCACCTCAGGCTGCAAAGGCACCAACACAGAAAACCCCACCCGGCCCCCGGCCCCACATCGGTGCTTGTCAAGAAATAAGCAAAAACCAATTTTCTCTATGTTGATTTCTTTTATTAAAAAATGAAGTCTGTAAACAAAATTCTCCTAACATCAGTGCTGAAGCTGTGGATGCAGAGGGACTTGCCTGCGTAACTGGAATTTCCTACACAGACAGCAAGGATTTCTCAGGCCCTAGAGTGGTACTTTCACTGGTTTCAGCCTTCCATGATTTAAAATTCTCCACAAAAGAAATCACAGAACTTCCTTTTGGAATTTTACAAACATTAATTCCACATGTTTGTTCCTTGGAACAAAAGGGAAGCAGAACGGCAACTGGCATTTATTAGGCTCCTCTCTCTGAGCAAGCGCCGCTCTGCATGCATGACCCTCCCTTACCTGGCAGGTATTACTGGTCCCATTTTACAGACAGGGAAATGGAGGCTCGGTAGCCAGTTATGTGGCTGATGAGGGCCCAGACTCGGATACAAGTGCAAAGCTCTCTTCCTCCAACACCCGTGCTCCTCCAGGCAAACCCTGGGCCTACCTCACCAAAGCTTTGGTAACAAAAAGAGTGAACGATCTTTGAGGATTTAGAAGATTTTCATAAATCTTTAAAGTGCACTTATGCAGAAATGCGGGTGGGATAAAGATTTCATGTGCTTAAGTCTAAATGTTTTTAATCCTACAGATAAAAAGACTCGAGGGCTATACGCAATGCTATTGACAGTAGTTGTCTCTAGGACACGGTGAACTCCTTACAGATCTTTCTAATTTTCTTCTTTTTTTTTTTTGGCCTTAAACCTAATACAATGAATATGTACTTGCTATGAAAATTAAAGTTACTGGTTATATTTATCCAAGGTGACATAGAGCAGAGGCAGAGACGAGAGACAAAAATAACCTCTCTGCATTTTGACTCTGAGTGTACCAGCCCTGC
Organism: Equus quagga; assembly: GCF_021613505.1. Lineage (NCBI taxonomy): Eukaryota > Metazoa > Chordata > Mammalia > Perissodactyla > Equidae > Equus > Equus quagga. The sequence goes on along the minus strand of NC_060268.1, from coordinate 80,502,317 downwards.
AGGCAGCAGATATGAAGGAAGTTCAAAGTCAACACATAATCGACTCGCTCCATCTCTACTGCACCCCTGGCACAGATTAGGGAAGCAAAACACACTTTTAAAAACCTGAAATGCTGAGGGTAGAAAGGAAGGGCTGTAAAGAGCTTTTCTGACACCTGGAGAAGTTTATCTAACTCATCCAAAAAAGAAGACTGCATTGCCCAGAGCCTCCTGACCCCTCTTCCCAGCCTTATCAGCTCAGTGTGGACACTCTGACTCCTTGCCTTTCTTTTCTTTTCCTTGCTAGGAGCACAATTTTGGAGAGGAAATGGGTGAGGAGGTTTAATTATTTTCTTTTTCAGTAGAAAACTGCATGGCATAAGCACATAATTCTTAAACTCGGAGTTGACCGGATGATCCTTTCTAGATTTAAGGAGTAAACAACACACAACTGTATAAACTCTGGTTTATCCAGCAAATTGTCACGTGTAAACAGTTTGCAGCTGTTGGCCCTGCTGCCCATTACTCAGACCTTCTCAAACTCTGCCTCAGAGAGAAACAGTCAAGATTTCTCCCACAAACTGCTCAACGTACCAACGCCATCATGGTTATCTCTGGGACACCACACTGCCAATCAGGAGAAGGCGATTTATGGCTATTCACTCGGCAGTCATGTGGGTGAGACTGAGGTGCAGTTAAGGCCCAGGGGCAAGTCCCTGTGCTTTGTAAACTTCACTGAGCGGTTGGAGGTACGATTTGAATTTGTAAATAACATTTAGGAGCAAATGTCTTAGCGTCTAGGATGGGACAAATGAAAAATAACTACAGTAGATTCCTGTTATTTTTGGTTGTTAAGATTCTAAAAAATTGCTGTGAACACTGAATTCTCAAATATAGAAACTTTGCTCCCAGGAGATACAAGGTTTGGTTCCTGTGAGCCTCTGGCCACACTTTTGTCAACCAATACATAACTTAGTTTTATGTGTGTTTCTGTTTAAAAACACCTTATTCAAGGGGCTGGCCCGGTGGTGCAGCAGTTGGGTTTGCACGCTCTGCTTCAGCAGCCTGAGGTTTGTGGGTTCGGATTCCGGGCACGGACCTATGCAACCTATGCACCACTTATCAAGCCATGTTGTGGCAGGCGTCCCACATATAAAGTAGAGGAAGATGGGCACAATATTAGCTCAGGGCCAGTCTTCCTCAGCAGTGAGAAGAGGATTGGCGGTAGGTGTTAGCTCAAGGCTAATCTTCCTCAAAAGAAAAAAGAACCCTCCTTATTTAATATATATTGTTGATTCGTTAACATTGAACTCACGGTCAACAGCACTACAACTCATGCTTGAAGGAGGCTCACCTAGTATCTTCTCCGTAAGGCACACTACAGCTTCCTATGCTTCAGAACACTAGACAGTACTTCGGCACTATCCTTGGAGGCCATTCAAAACAGCAGAATCACCAACAAAAAGCATAAAAATTCGAAAAATGTGCCACCAGATAGACCTTGAAAAGGACACTGTTGACAGTTCAAGAGCTGGAACAAGAAGGAAAGCGTTCCCTTGTTTGACCTCGCCGGGGAATGTGCCTGTTGAGTGACTCAAGTATTTTGCAGCTCTCCATGTGTCTGCAAATGACCAAAAGAGCTCTGCCAGCATTGACTCTGGAGTTACAAATCAGTTTCAGTGAGTAGGCGAATTCACAAATGAAGAATCCATGAATGAGGAAAATCAACTGCATTCTAAGAAAATCACGTCCTATTATCAGGCACAATGAAGTCTTTACCTATTGCAATAAGGAAATTCAGTTTCATTTAAGTGCTACTTACTTCCTAACTCTGTACTAGCTAAATTATTTAACTACCTCAGGTCCATTCTCCTCTGCGATTTTGCTTCCGCATTCTCTCGGAGGTCAGCAGTCCACAGGGCCACTGTTAAGTCACTGGTGCCCTGAAAGGTTCCACACAGAGTGGATGGAGCCCCATATATGCTGAAGCACAGATGCAGCTTCCAACAAACTGGGAAAGAATGTCAACAGCAAGGCTCTGGAACACTGGCAGGAGAGGTGGCCTGAGTGGCGTGGTCCCACTGCCTGGGACTGAGAAGCACTGCCTTCCAGATCTGGCCCTGCCTTTGGATTTCTGCCCCAGCTCAGTGCCCCTATCTTCCAAGAGCACGGCTGGATAACCCCTCCCAGCCCTAGCCTTGTCTGAGCTATCCCACCACCAGTAGGTACCCCTTCTCCCTGCTTCTCTTCTTCTGAGTCCCTTGGGGTCAGTCATGGTGGCAGGAAGATGAGTTAGCCAAGGTCTTTATTCCTACACCATGGACCGAGGGTAAGGGCAATGCCTCAAAGAGGGCCATCAGCTCCTTCCTTAAACATGAGCATTGCAGAAGCTGCCACTGCAATTCAAAAACACCTGTGCCTAACATCTACTTACCTGGAAGAACACTGATGAACTGAAAAACTCAGCAACTTGCTCAAGGTTAAATGAAGCAGTAAATGGACAAAGTGAACATAACAGCTCCCAAGTCTGATCACTGAAGGGCTCACATTCTCGACTTTGAAACTTAAAGTAATCAAAACAGTGTGGTGTTTGCATAAAGATAGACATTTAGATCAATGGAACAGAACTGAGACTCTAGAAATAAACCTTCACATTTACAGTCAATTGATTTTCAACGAGGGGGCCAAGAGCATCCAATAGAGGGAAAGAAGAGTCTTTTCAACAAATGGTGCTGGGACAAGTGGATAGCCACATGCAAAAGAATGACGTCAGATTCCCTTCTCTACATCATTACACAAAAATTAACTCCAAGTATATCATAGACCTAAACGTAAGAGCTAAAACTATAAAGGTCTTGGAAGAAAAAACAGAAGTAAATCTCTCTGACCAACACAGACTCCCCCATTGCTGAACAGAGAATGGCTGGTGAGGTGGGAAAGTGGGGAGTCACCAAGCCAAGCAATGAGCATGCTGACACCTTCCCCAAAGAAGCTCCCCAGCTGTCTCCCCTGCATTATGGTTTTCTGGTAACTGGGAGCCCCCCAGTAGCCTCTGTGTCACAGGCTAACTCAGCCAGTTCAAATTCCTGTGAGCTATGACTTGGTGGTGGGGGGTTCTTGCTTATGGTTAGAGTCAGAAAAGACCACGTGTGCTAGGCCATGCTCACTGCTTAGAACAAACATGCCCTCACGCTGGGTTTCCCAGGCATCTCCAGGGTCCGGAACTTTAGGAAGTGATGCCACTCCTGGTGAGGGAATCACACAGCAAGTCCCTGAAGAGAACTTGAGGGTCCCTGGGCTGGAGCCATGGCTCCTACAAGACCACATTTTGATGAGTTAAATAAGTAAAGTGTAAACAGAGGAGTCAATTTCCCCTAGGATTTACAAATTGGAAGCAAAACAGTTTATGCCAACAGTTTGCTACACTCTGCGGAAACCAAAACATTCTTGGAGAGGGGGAGGGAAGAAAAATAAATAACTGTTGATATTCAACAGACCTCAACCAACCTGAGCCAAGCGCACGGAGATGTCGCACAGATTCCCCACCCTTTGGGCAGGATGGTACTTGTGTCAGGGACCCTTCACGTGGGAGGGGATCTCCACGGGGCAGACTTAATGTTCCTCCAATGACCAAGGTCCTCTCCTTGGAGTAACCCACAGAGGCTCAGGGGCTTCTGGAACAGGCCCTGACATCCACCAAAAAGGGCCCCCAGCAGGTTCACCTCGGGACACCGGAGGAGGAAGATCTGTCCAGATCCCTGACAATAAGATCTTTTTATTTTTTATTTTTTTTAGGAAGATTAGCTCTGAGCTAACATCTACCGCCACTCCTCCTCTTTTTGCTGAGGAAGACTGGCCCCAAGCTAATATCTGTGCCCATCTTCCTCTACTTTCTATGTGGGACGCCTGCCATAGCATGGCTTGAGGAGCAGTGCGTAGGTCCATACCTGGAATCCAAACCGGCAAACCCTGGGCCGCCGAAGCAGAGCACACGAACTTAACTGCTGTGTCATTGGGCCGACCCCCAAAACCTCTTATTTTGAAAAATACTTCATCAGGTGTTTCCTGACTTCCTGTACATTACAGCAATGTGCAGGTGCCAGATCCTAAATTGAACAAGAGCAGGGCAGGCCTAGGAAAATAGCCTCGAGAACACCAGCCCAGCAATAAGACAGGAAGGCAGGTGGAACAGTGAGTAGAATTGTTCTAAACCAAGCTCAGGGCCCGAAAGGTGGGTGCTAGGGGTTTCTAAAAGACAACTGCCCCAGTGACCCGAGTCCAAATCTAGCCTCTGTGGAGAGCAGACAATGGAGACATGAGATGGAGCTTGCACAGAGTCCCCCACTGCCGCCCCCCACACCCTCGGGTCTCCCCTCTGGGTCACCTGTCAAAGCAGAGGGCCCCCTCACACAGCCATACCCTCATTCTCACTTCTGTTCACTCAGCAAACATTTCTGGGCACCCCGGACCACAGTTAGCTCCTCGTGTGTGTGGGAGCACTTGCAGGCAGCACCCCTGAGTGCGGCAGGTGACGCAAGCCTTTGAGTTCTGTTTCAAAAGACCTCTGAACCCTTGCGCGTGCTCCCTGAGCATCACAGATGGGCAGAGACCCATCTTCTAGCATTTGCCATTCTGGAAGCGTGACCCCCTAAAAAGCCTGCTCAATGTCTGCACCTCGGCAACACTGCAGCCTCTCCTGTGTGTGTGCATGCACTCCTGTGCATACATGAGTGCGCGTGTGTGGATGTGGTCCTGGGAAGACAACACAGGATGATCTTGCAGTAAGCTGGCAGTATGAGGTTGATGCCTGCACTCCTATAGCAATGGACCCAAGCGCATTTTGAAAGCTTTAAACACATTCCATTCACATTTTCTCATCAAATGTATTGCGTAGAATTTATTTTTGTCAATAACTTTGCTAGTCCTACTTCACCAGCTTTAAGACTCCTCTGTCTTCTCTCACCGTGTTTTTCCTGCGTTGGGGGGTTAGAATGCCTTCCCTCTTCCCAGGGAAAATCAGGGTTTTAGGTGGGGGGGAGGTTGGGAGGAGGCATGATGTGTTTTCCCTAAAAATATCTCCTCCGTATGGAGAATGAGACTACTAAGGCTTCCCCAGGGCCAGATATCTGCAAAGGTGATCTGAGAGTGGCTTTCCATGCTTCCTGCAGAGGTCAAGTGCTACCTGAAAAGAGGAGCACGTTCCTGACCAGCCTCCTCAAGGCCAGTGTGTGCCTTGAGTCAAAACCTCCCTCAACAGCCCTGCTGAATTAAATTTACTAGAGCAGCCACAGGGAGGGCCATGAGAGAAGACTGCTAAATCATGACGACAGCCAGAGCCAGGAAGAACGGACTGCATGTGTCCCCCGCAAACCCTTATGATGAAGCCCTAACTCCAGTGTGACTGTATCTGGAGATAGGGCCTTTAAAGAAGTGATTAAGGTTAAATGAGGTCGTGAGGGTGGAGCTCAAACCCAATCAGACTGGTGTCCTTATAAGAAGAGGAGGAGACACCAGACACCTCTCTCAGCCTATGCACGCACAGAGAACACACGTGAGGACACAAGGAGAAGGCAGCCATCTACAGTCAGGAAGAGAGACCTCACCACAAACCAATTCTGATGGCACCTTGATCTTGGTCTCCCAGTCTCCAGAACTGTGAGAAAATAAACGTTTGTTGTTTAAGCCACCCACTATAGAGTATTTTGTTATGGCGGCCTGAGCTGACTAATACACCCAGAGTGTAACCTGGATACAAATGGAAGTGCCCTGTGTCTCACCTGGGTGATAAGGACAGAGGCCACTAGAACTTGCCATCCTCATGTGCTCCATGACACCGCAGTCTCCCAACATGTCATGGGAGCAGGCTTGCTGTTCAGACCATAGTTTAATAACAATGTCTGATCTGGAAAGTTGTATGAGCGCCTGGTTCAAATAGTTACCAAAACGTTTGGTAGAGAAGTCCCAGAGTGGAACTCCAGCAAAGAAGTGCTGATGGCTCTGTACTTAAAATCATAAGACGCCTCAACCAGCTGCATTTGCAGGCACAGAGGGGACATTCTCAGTCATTTGGCAATGAGGTGCCCTGCGAGTTAGAGCTAGTGATGCCTGTAGGGGGAGACTAAGGCAGCTAGGAGAAAAGTGAGAAGAGCATGTTGTGCCAAATGTAGACCCACATCATTCACAGCATCAGCATCTCTATCTTCAGTGGTCTCCTCGGAAATTCCTAGTGGCTATGAAATGTTTTAAAAAGGCACATAAACACAGCCTTTGAGGAACGAGCCAGTTTCAAAACACTCATAAAAGCAACATATTGCTAGGTCTGAAAAATCAGAGGCTAAAATCTACTCTTCAAATTCTCAGAGAATTCCAAAGAATGTCAAGTAAAGGCAGCAGGGTCCTCCTGAGAGAAGGCTCAAGGAGCAGAGAGCTTAGGAATCAACCTTCTGGGTTTGTGTGGGAACCTGTGCACCTAGAGAGGTGCACAGTAGGCCCACAAATTTCTGTCAAACATGTGAAAAGGAGCATTGCTGCTGGTTTTGCTTAGTGAATCTCAACAAAAGAAGAACCAGCAGCTATGGGTATTGCAGGTGTACAGGGCCAAACTTAGCAAGTCAGGAAACACAAATGCTGTCATTCTTTTCATGTTGACTCATTTGAAAATCACAAGGGCACAAAGCTGGGAGATACGAGGGAGTTGTCACTGCATATGTCCAGGAAATATTTATTTGTGGGAAGAGAAGGACTGTGACTGAGATGGGGCCGGGGAGGGGCATCTGCATGGCTGATGAACTCTAGTGCTTGACCAGGGTCACAAGCTTTGATGGTCACAAAGATGTTCACCTTATAATAATTCACTAAGTGATTAAGAATTAACCTCAGGTCATGGTTACCCTGAAGGAAACAGACACCAAAGGGGCATGAGAGAGTCTTCCCAGAGGTTGGTACTACCTTATTTCTTGATTTGGGTTCTGGATACACAAGGTACCTGGTTTGTGAATATTCATTGAGCAGTACACCTAGTTATACTTGTCTATATGTATATTATACTTCAATTAAAATTTAAAAAATAAAAGTGAGATACATACATAAAAGTGAAATAGGAGAGTATGGACCTCATTTAATAATCTGGGAATAGTCAAGATTATTGGCCAATTTAGATGACAAGAGTTTTTATTTGAGGATTGAACATATAACATGGTGACTATAGTTGATAACACTGTATCACATAATTGCAATTTTACTGAGAGAGAATTTTAACATTATCACCAAAAAAAAAGGTAAATATGTAAGATGATAGATGTGTTACAAAGTATCCGTATATAAAATTATCATAATGGCAGAATCTAGTCACAATGTGTGTATATATATTAAACTATCACACTGTATACTTCAAACAGCTTACAATTTTATTTGTCAAATATGCCTCAATAAAGGTGGGGAAAAAAAGAGTTTGTCTTGAGGCCAGCCTGGTGGCATAGCAGTTAAGTTCACATGCTCCGCTTCAGTGGCCCAGGGTTCGCCAGTTCAGATCCCGGGCATGGACCTACGCGCTGCTTATCAAACTATGCTGTGACAGGCATCCCACATATAAAATAGAGGAAGATGGGCATGGACGTTTAGCTCAGGGCTGGTCTTCCTCAGCAAAAAGAGGACAATTGGCTGCAGATGTTAGCTCAGGGCTAATCTTCCTCAAAAAAATAAAAATAAAAAAGAGTGTCTTAAGAGCATTCAAGGGTCCTAACTTGATGAAATCATAGTGGTATTAATTAGTTAATTAGTCAAAGTGTTATTAATTGGTCATAGTGGTATTAATTAGTGAAGGTCTGCTTTTATCTGTATCACTAGACTTTACCTGTATTTCTTGGACAATATGAGTTGCTTCTATAATTCACTTTACTGTCTTCTAAGGATCCTTGCAATGGAATGTTCTTGAAACTTGCCTAAGACAACCCTGACAAACAGCTTCACTTCCTCTCATACTAATAGGTGTATTTCCAGAGGAAGAATAAAAGACAAGGCCATGTGGAAAGATATTTGCCAAGTTAGCAAAGAAAAAGAAAAGCTTTCTCCAAATAATTAAGAATCCACATTTCTTACTAAATGCTTAGCCCAGCAAAGTCATTCTCTTGGGGGTGAAATGCGGAATCTAAGTGAGACCCCGGGATGAGGGCCAACAGCAGCAGCAAGGGCAGTTCCAATCTATGCTTTGTTCCGGGCCTCTCTAGCGTAGGCCTGGCCCTCAGGCTGAGCATGGGCGTGAGGGGAGGTCAGGCCAGCGTCCAGGGCAAGGCCGGGTGCCAGCCCGAGTGCAAGTCCACAAATCCCCCGCTGGCAGGACACTAAAGCCCCTCAACTAACGAAGGGACCCTAACATGGAAAGCCAGCTGTCATTGGGACGTTGACTCAGCATTCATGAGCTAAAGCAACCCACCCCGACAAGCCCTCCCGTCTGATGGCCTGGAGAGGCCTGGGTAGGGCTCCATCTCTGCTGACAGGAGGCAAAAATGACAACATTCCATTTTATTTAAAAACAAAACAAAAGCTAGCCTCTTAGAAAGGACAGTTGATGAGAGCAGCACCATCAAGTCCGGTGGGCACCAAGCACACTAAGAAGAAACAGGCAGATCTGTGGCAGGACAGACAGTAGAAGAGGAAGATGCCCAGCATCTGATAATTGTCACGCCCGCGTGGCAGAAAGTGGATGCATGCCTTTGGGTTGAAGGATTTCGCTGCTCTCTGCTTAATGCTTATGGATATGGCTCATTACAAACCAGCTACTTAGTCCATTCAGGTTGCTATAACCAAACACCACAGGCTGGTGGCTTATCAACAACGGAAATGCATTACTCACAGTCCTGGAGGCTGGAAGTCTGAGAGTCCTGTGCCAGCATGGTTGGGCGAGGGCTCTCTTTGGGGTCACAATCTTTTTGCTGTATCCTCACATGGCAGAAGGGTCTAGGGAGCTCTCTGAGGCTTCTTTTATGAGGGCACTAATCTTGGTCATGAGGGCTCCACCCTCGTGACCCAATCACCTCCCAAAGGCCCCCCTCCTAACACCATTACCCTGGGGATTAGGATTTCAACCCAGGAATTCTGAGAGGACACAAACATTCAGATCATGGCAGCTGCCTTGGATCTTAAGATTACCCCGGACTACAGAAATAGTCACTGTCTGTCTTTAAAATGTCAAAGACAGAGAATAAACAAAAGTTCATCCTTTAAGCAATTTCTTATATTTCCATGTCACCTCTGTGCTGATCACGTCCCTATGCTATAGCCCCAGGAGCAGGCTGTCATTTGAGCTGGGCTGCGGCGTTCCACTGAGGCTGGCCAGCCTGACTGTCCTCCACTTGCCCCAACCTGCACCAAGGAGGATTCACCACTGCAAACTGAGCCTTCTCAAGTCTTCCTCCCGCAGAAGTTCAAAAGCTCACAGACTTGGTCAACTTCTCTTGCTCCTTCTCCCACTCCTTCTCAGTAACCATCAAGTCCCGCCATTTTCTGGGGCTCAGAGACTCTGGGATTTGTTCCTTTCTCTCTAGCCCAAGCCCAGAACTCTGTCAACACTTTAAGCCTGAAATATTGTGATATCTCCTCAGGGGTCATCTCCCTATTTCTCCTCACTCCAATTAGTTCTTAAAAGCCCAGACTCAAGGGTCCCCTCCTCCACCGATTCCTCTCTGACCCTACCAGGACACAATCCCTCCCCTCCCCTAGGTGCCCAGAGCTCATCACGATACCTGTACTGAAGCATGGGCCCCATCTCCATCCAAGTCCAGGCACCTAAACCAATTTTATATCCGTAGAGATGCTAAGCATCTGTGAGTCAGCACCTATATCAATTTAACCGACATGGCACAGTGTAGGTTAAACATGTCCTTAATAAGTTCCATGAATAAATGAATGCACACCAGCCCTGCCAACTTAATCTTCATGAAACACTACCCTCTGCTGCTTCAGAAGTCCACTGGAATAGAGAGGAATAAATGACGCAGAGGATGCTGACGAACATGAACATTTATCAAACACTGTGTGGGTATCAGGCCCTGTGCTAAAGACTTCCATGCATTATCTCATTTGATACTTAAAATCACCTGGTGAGGTAAATACTATTACTATCCCCATGGCACTGATGAGGAAATTAAGAGTCTAAGAAGTCAACAACTTGCCCAAGGTCAGACAGGGAGCAATGGAGCTGGAATTGGATCTCAGCCCTTTTGGAGCAGAGGCCTTGCCCTAAACTTACACCGGAGGCTGCAAGCTGGTAGCCACAGAAGGATCTGGACCACAGAAATGTTCTGTTTGGATCACTTAGTATGTAAATAAAAACTTTAATCAGCCACCAACAACTAAAAATCAGGAGGGGGCCAGCTCGGTGGCGCAGCGGTTAAGTTTGCACGTTCTGCTTCAGCAGCCCAGGGTTCGCCAGTTCAGATCCCGGATAGGGACATGGCACCGATTGGCAAGCCATGCTGTGGTAGGTGTCCCACGTATAAAGTAGAGGAAAATGGGCACCGATGTTAGCTCAAGGCCAGTCATCCTCTGCAAAAAGAGGAGGATTGGCAGCAGATGTTAGCTCAGGGCTAATCTTCCTCAAAAAAAAAAAAATTAGGAGAGGGGCCAGCCCTGTAACCGAGTGGTTAAGTTCGCATGCCTCGCTTTGGAGGCCCAGGGTTTCACCGGTTCGGATCTTGGCTGTGGAGATGGCACTGCTCATCAGGCCATGCTGAGGCAGCATCCCACATAGCACAACCACAGGCAGTCACAACTAGTATATACAACTATGTACTGAGGGGCTTTCGGGAAAAGAAAAAAAAAAGCTTAGCAGCAGATGTTAGCTCAGGTGCCAATCTTTAGGAAAAAAATTAGGAGAGTTTACATAAAATCCAGACTTCCTACACTTCTTAAAATATCAGATAACCAGAAAATGATAGACTAGTCAATAAATGGTGCTGAGACAATAGGTGATCCACAAGGAAACAAATGGGTTAAATTCCCCACCTCAAACCATACACACAAAAATAAACTCTAAATAGATTAACTGTACAAGTGTGAAAACAGAACCGAATCTGTCAGAAGAAAACACAGGGGAATGTCATTATAATCTTAAAATTGTAAAAAAAAATTTAAAACAAGACCTAAAAAGCAGAAATCATAATGGAAAAGACTGAGGTGTCTAGCTAAATACACCCTGAAAATGTCTATGTGACAAAGGGCATCATAAACAAAGATAAAGACAAAGGACAGACATGACAAAGTTATTTTCAACTCATATGACCAAACACAGATGTAAAGACAGCCCATCTCACCAGTAGTCAGAGAAGTGCAAAATAAAATCAACAGAAAACAGCAATTCACACTCAGCGTGTTGATAGAGACCTCATAAAGACTATCAGGATGAAAGACTCAGAGGCTGTTAAGGAGAGTATAAACTGGTAGAAAGGCCATTTTAGGGAGCAATTTGGCTTGTCTAGAAAAGCTGAAAGATGTGCAGGCATTGAGAAGTGGTTATATCCTGGGAAGAGCCAGGCTGCATTTCCATACTGGTATGCTCCACCCACCTGGCTCTGTTGACAGGAATGTCTGCAGCTCCTGACACGTGCACACACACACGTGCATGAACATGTGTACACTGTATACACGTGTCCACACACATATACAGATGCACACATGCATGTGCACACACACAAAACTACTACCCTATGAAGAGATGCCACTATCATCCTCATTTACACGTGAGAACACTGAGACACCAAGGGGGTAAGTCATTTACCCAGCTTCATGCTGCAACCAAGGAGAACCTTTTGAACCAGGCAGACTGGCTGAAGATCTTCCTCTAACCACCACGGAGTGAAGGAGGTTTGCCTCAGGGAGCGGAAGGCAGGCATGGGACAGACACAGCCAGGTCTGTGCATAATGCATTCCAGGGACTACACGAGAAGTCTGCCAACCACTGTTCAAAGCCCAGGGAGTTTTCTACTAAAACATAAACTAAAGAGACTCTAACACAGATGTCTTTAACCCTTGAAACTGTGCAAAATTTGGTATGTATGAACTTGCAAGAAGGTTTATAGCTTTCATCAAATTTCCAAAGGGGTCCATAACCTCAAAAAAGTTAAAAACACTAAACACAGGAATCCCAGAATATAATCAAGGACATTCTCTAGGAAAAAATCCTCTCTGGATAGCCAAGTCAGACCAAAAGATCCTGGGAAAATTATCCTTCAGCCCTCAGGGACTACCGAAGCATTCCTCAGAAGGTGATAACCAACAACATTTTGTAGAATGAGCTTTTCCTTGCCAGATCTCAACTGACTGACTCATGGAATAAATGAGTAAGGGTCTAACTGCCGTTATTCACCGACAATGTTACTTTTTAAAGAGCAGCTAAGGTAATGCAAAGGGTGAAAGGTGGATTTCATCAATTAGGTGCATGCACTTTATTGAGAAAGCATTTTGAATTAAGTATTGAATCAAGTATTAAATTGGACACTGTTGTGGTAAAGAATGTAAAAGTGAAAGAAAAAAGCAGCAGAGGGATATGCATATACACATATTTATACATATATATGATTTACAAATATATAATCCTGAATGTTTAAACATATATATGAACTTCAAAAAGAAATCATTCTGTTATGACAAGGCCCCACCTCTCCCCTGGGGCTGCATTTAACTGTGGGACCTTTATTGTATATCGGAATTTTTTATTAGGATCTGCAAACTGAATGTACTTGGAAGTGGACTTCACACTGCACAGTACACTCTGACAGTTGTAACAAATTGTTTTTTGTAAATGAGTATTTCTAAAAAATGGCTTTGTTTCAGGTTAATAAGAGTAAAAACACAACATAGAAGCCATTTGTTGATTTTGTTCTGCATTTGAAGGTTATTGACAAATTGCCGTTATTGTTTAGAAAACTGATGTCAACATCCATTCTGTTGGCTTCAGGTCTAAGGTCAAAGAAGCATTTCCTGCTTATCCCCATCCACAGCACACACCCCCTGAGAAAACCCCACGTCAGCGCCCAACAGCAAGGGAACAGAGGAGAGCTTTGTTTTTGCATAAATCATTCTCAACCTTGGTCTAACATAAAACACTGAACAAAACTTGGAGACAAAGCAAGGAGAATCCTTCTAAAAAGAGATCCATCCTTCAAGATTATCTTCTGAGCGAGTATGCAATTGCTCACACATTTTTTTTCAGCCATTTCTTAACCACAGTGCTGGCCTGGCCGCTGGCCACTCTTCCCAGTACTGGAAACCACAGAATGTTCTAGGTTCATCGGCCCAGCCCACCACCCACATAGCATGTTGAAACTGTTTCTTAATGACACCTGTATTACCTCCCTTAACTAGTCACCCCAATTCAAATATGCTGTGGACTTCCTCAGAGATGGGCCTATATTACCACTACTGGAGCAATGATATCATGGAGAAGAGGAGGTCCGCTGTGACACTGTCCCACGACAAGTTCATTATCTTAGGGGGATAGAACTACCCCCATTCCATTCTATTGTCCCACTAATCTTTTGCACCTCAGTTTGGTATAATGAAATAAATATTAATTCCAGCCTTCTCAAAATAAGATCTTCCACTCAAAAACATAATAGCCCAAGAACGTGGAGTGCTATTTCTTGACTCCTGCACTGTGCTGGGCAGGCTCTGGCTATAGCCAAAGACAACCCGCATGACAGTGTTTGGAATGCGGAGGCAATAATAAATCAGAGGAACTGGGAAATGCAGGAATCGAATCAGAAGGTGGCGGGGCAAATTTCCCAAAACAAAGCAAGATGTTGATGCAGAGGATCAGCTGCTCATGAGATGAGGTGACGATTTTCCTGGACTCTTTTTTGGATTTCATGTCTGGAACATCTACCAAATGGATTCAGGCCCAAATATCTGGCATTCCTTTTATAACTCAAGTCCCATGACTGTCCCACTGTCACGGCAGTGAGAACCTCACTTCTAGCCTTGATTTCAGGTTATGACTGACTTTCCTCCCTCTTCATCTGAGCTCCTCCAGCATGGATAACTTCACATAGAGTCCTTACATGGCTATCAGAGAACTCAAAGGCTTCTAGGAGACCCACACTGGTCATCACTGCCCTTGGTTGACCAGTTGTCCCTCCTGCTGACAGACAGAGAAGTCTTTGGCTGATGGTGTGAGTAATCAAGGCAGCAGAGGTCCCTTCCCAGATGGAAAAGAGGGTCCACAACGCCCCTCGACTGATCTACAGCTGAAGGCAAATGGACCTCCCTGAAAGGAGCCTCCAGTGCATTTCCATTCTCTTGCTCAAAGACACAGACGTCAAAGACACAGGTGCCACTAGCAGGACTGCCAGTAAACCCCAGAGACACCCATTCTTCTGAGCACTGGTCTTAAACTCCAGAGTTATTAATTCATGAGTAAGGGTATTGCCTGGCTCTCTCCCAGAGAACCAGGATTGTGCTTATTCAAACAGAGCTGACTCAGAAGCCACTGTTTGCAATGTATACTTGGCTCCCTTGGCCATTTCGGGGGACGTAAACCCGGGGAGATTTCTCTTTGGGCCAGCAGATTCTCAGGGGGTGAGGAACACAGGCTCTGGACTTGGTTCTGTGTCTGAATCTCACTCTGCCTCTTACCACCTGGGTGATTATGGCAATTATTTAATCTCCCCAAGCCTTCTCCCCCATTTGTAAGATGAGACTAATACCTACCTCATGGGGTTGAGGATTAAATGAATAATATGAGTAAAGCACTTTTCACATAGTAAACACTAAACAAATATTATCTATCACTGCAATTATTTTGACCAAGTCCAAATTAAAAAAAAAAAAAGGTTAACAGAAAGCATTTATCAAGCAAAAACTCTGTGCCAAGAAGCATATAACAATTTCATAATTATCAGCAGCTTTAGTTGCCAGTGTAAAGACATGCTGAGTCTCTAAATGCTTTTATCAACATGACATTTTGAAAGCTGAAGACTGAAGAAGAGCCAACTGGGGCTTGGAAAGCACCTTCTTTGGTGGTCTCACGGGCCACTCTTTATATGCACTGGGGGCAAGCATGCGGCTGGGCAGCAAGAGCCATCATATACCCTTAAAATGTCTGGAACCATGTTGTATCTCCTCACTCTTGCTCTGGTCTCCTTCACCTGACCCAATTTCAACCTGAATTTTGGACTGACTCCCTTCAAAGACAGGCTCAAAGAACCCCCTTTTCAGATGCTGTTACCTGCCTGGACACCGCCTGCGTTGCCAAGCTACCTGGATGCTTCATCCAGACGCCTCCAGAGGTCAGCTCTGCCGGGTCCGGGGGCTCCAGGCATGCCTGATAACTCCCTATGCATCAAGGGGAAAGAGAACCCTTCACAAAACGTTCTCAGATTTAGAAATAGGTGAATTCATAAAAACTAAATAAATATATTTAGTAAGATTCAATCTATAACACACATTGAATGCCCTCTTTGGAAACATCATGTTCTCCTGTTTGCTTTCTGAGGTCATGTTGTGTTCTTGTTCTGGGCCTCCTATGTATGTGATAAAACACAATTCTAATAATTAATCAAATTAGTTTCCTGAGGCAGAAAATGCTATTTGAGAGGACAGCTGATGTTAAATTTATAACCAGACAACAGAGACTTGCCTTGGGAGTGGATGTTATATTTCAGAAACATTTTTCTGAAAGGGAAAAAGAAAAAGGATGCCTGCTATTCCACTTGAGAAAATATCTATCTGAGTTTTGCCATCAAATTGTAATCTAGGCCAAGACAATGCAATGGGGGAAAGAACAGTCTTCTCAATGAATGGTGCTGGGCCAACTGGATGTCTACAAGTAAGAAAATGAATTTAGACCCCTATCTCATATCATACATAAAAATTAAGTTGAAGTGGATCACAGACCTAAATATAAGAGCATAAATGATACTCTTTGTGACCTTGGGTTAGGCAATGATTTCTTAGGTATGGCATCAAAAGTACAAGTCATGAGAAGACATAAGCTGAATTCCATCAAAATTAAAGACTTTTTCTTGAGGAAGACTAGCCCTGAGCTAACTACTGCCAATCTTCCTCTTTTTGCTGAGGAAGACTGGCCCTGAGCTAACATCCATGCCCATCTTCCTCTACTTTATACGTGGGACGCCTACCACAGAATAGCTTTTGCCAAGCAGTGCCATGTCCATACCCGGTATCCGAACCGGCAAACCCCAGGTCGCCGAGAAGCTGAACGTGCGCACTTAACTGCTGCACCACTGGGCCGGCCCCTAATGACTTTTAATGTATACCATGAGTAAAGTGAAGAGACAACCCCTACACTGGGAGAAAACATTTGCCAATTATGTATCTGATAAGGGACTTGTATCTAGAATATACAAAGAATTCTTACAACTCAATAATAAAATAAAATAACCCAATTCAAAAATGGGCAAAGGATCTGAAAAGACATTTATTTTTCAAAGAAGATAGACAAATGGCCAAAAAGCATATAAAAAGATGTTCAACATCATTAGTTATCAGGGAAATGTAAATCAAAACCACAATAAAATACTACTTCACACCCACCAGAATGACTATAATTAAAAAAAGACAGGTGTTTGCAAGGATGCAGAGAAATTAAAACATTCAGACATGGCAGGCAGGAATTTAAAATGGTGCAGGCACTTAGGAAAATAGTTTGACAGTTCCCCAAAATGTTAACCATAGAGTTACCATACGACTCAGCAATTCCACTCCTAGCTATACATCCAAGAGAACTGAAAACTTGTCCACACAAAAACTTGTATACAAATGTTCACAGAAGCATTATTCATAAGAGCTAAAAAGTAGAAATAACCCAAATACCCATCAACTGAAGGATGGATAAACAGAAAACGGTAGATCCATGCAACGGAATATTATTCAGCAATAAAAAGGAATGAAACACTGATACATGCTAAAACATGGATGAACTTTGAAGACTTTATGCTAAATGAAAGGAGCCAGACACAAAAGGCCACATATTCTATGACTTCATTTAGATAAAATGTCCAGAATAGAGAAATCCATGGAGACAAAAAGTAAATTAGTGGCTGCCTAGGGCTCAGCGGGGTGGGGCTGGAGAGGGAGTGTGGAGTGACTTCTAATGGTCCAGGGTTTCTTTCTAAGGTGATGGAAATGTTCCAAAATTAAATTATAGTTTTGGTTGCATAACTCTATAAATACACTAAAACACACCGAGGTATATACACTTTAAACAGGTAAATTTTATGGTATGCAAATTAGATTTCAATAAAGCTGTTTAAAAAATATCACCCTGTACTCAAAGTCAAAATTTCCTTCAAAACAACTTTTCTCCTAATTAAAAAAGTATAGGGGCCAGCCTGGTGCCGTAGTGGTTGTTTGCACGCTCTGCTTCAGCAGCCCGGGATTCACAGGTTCAGATCCCAGGTGCAGACCTACACACCACTCATCAAGCCATGCTGTGGTGGCATCCCACATACAAAATAGAGAAAGATTGGCACAGATGTTATCTCAGCAACAATCTTCCTTAAGCAAAAAGAAGATGACTGGCAATAGATGTTAGCTCAGAGCCAATCTTTCTCACCAAAATAAAAAGTATACAACATCCTCTAAAACACGAAAAACTTAAAATAGGAAAGTGAAAACCACTCATAATCCTGCCCCTATATAATGAGATAACTTCACGGTCCTTAGTGAGGGCCTTTTCTACTTCAGACCCTGTGTCTGGATCCCCGATAGAGGCAAACTGGCTCCCAGCAAAGTCCTCATGTGGGTTGAGGGAGGCAGGTGAGGAGAGGAGCCAGGGAGAATTTACGGCAGCTTCATGCTCAGGAGATGACCAAGGAAAGAATAATTCTGACTACTCTGGGCAGAAGTAAAAGACCCCTTCACCTAACCTGGGGCAGTGAGATCCAGGGGATTCTGAAGTTACAAGTGCTCTTTTCACGCAAGATATAAGCCATCCAGTTAATTCCTCTAGTTCCCCTTCTTCCTCCAACCCTTTCTTTTCCATTAGTACACAGTACATCTAGCACATGATACATATCTATCAGGACATTGGTATGTTATCTATCCATTAGTACATGACAACTTTTTAAATAAAATGTGCCAGCAATTGTGATAAGCGCTTCACACACGTTGCTTCATAACAATTTTATGAGGCACGTACAATTATTATTCCCATTTTGAGAGGAAGAAACCGAGACCTATATGCATGTCCTTATGTCCTAGGTTCATAGTTCCTAATGCACTGCCATCATAATTTCTGAAGCATAAAGTCTTACCACCAATCCATCCCCTCATTCATTTATTTAACCAGGAGTACTAACCTGATGAACTGAAAGTCTGGCCTTGAACACTCTTCATAATGGACAACAGACATGTGTCAACGTGAGGCCTCTCTACCAGGAAACTCCTCAACCAGTGTCAGACTAACCTCAAAGAAAATGGGAAACATACAGTAGCCTCAGGGTCAACCAGTTCCTCCTATGTCTTTTTTTTTTTAATGCAAATAAATCCGTCCCAAATATGGGTGCCTCAGTGGCTGCAGCCGACGCACACACTTTTCTTTCTCTCTTTTTTCTTTTCCCCCCAAACCATTCACTGTGAATATCTCCAAACAGAAAAGTTGAAAGAACAGTGATATAATTGGTCCTATTCCTTCCACTAGAATCAATAACTGATAACATTTTCTATTTGCTTTATCTAGCACTTTATTTATTGAGATATAATTCACAGACCATAAAGTTCATCCTTTAAAGTGTACAATTCAGTGGTTTTTGGCTTATTCACAAGGTTGTGCAACCATCACCATGATCTAATTTTAGAACATTTTCATCACCCTAAAAAGAAACTCCATACTCTTCAGACGTCACTCCTCACCCTTTCTTCCCCCAACTACTAATCTACTTACTGTCTGATTTCTCTGTTCTCAACATTTCATCTCAATGGAATCATACAAAATGTGACCTTTCACACCTGGCTTCTTTCACTTTGTGTGATATTTTCAAGATCTGCCCACGCTGTAGCCTGTATTAGTACTTCTTATCACCAAATAATATTCCACTGCATAGATATACCTCAAATTGTGTAACGTTTGGGTAGTTTCCACTCTTAGGCCATTTATGAACAGTGCTGCGATGATCACTCATGTACAAGTTCTTGCCAGAACGCACGTTTTCAGTTCTCTTGGGTATACCCACGAGTGGAACTGCTGGGTCACATAACAACCTCTATATTTAGTTTTTTGAGGAACTGAGCATAAGTGTCTTGATTTCCAATTTACCAACACCAATCTGACGGGCAAATGTTTGAGTTTTTCTTAAAACAGGGGCCTACAAGATGTTTATAAATCTTCGCAATTAAATAACACAAATGCCTTCTTGATATACACAAAAATATGCTGGAAATAGTTTTTGCCCAATTAAACCAATAAACTCTAGGCTGGTTTTTTTTTTTTCCTTTTACAACAATGACACAAGTTTGTCTCACTGCCTGAAGACTTCTGAACCCTGAATTGTGTGTGTGTATGTGTGTATGTTTTAAAGAAGAGAAAATACTTGGCTGTAGCAATCAATAGGACATACAATTAGTCACATAAGGTGATAATCTATGATTATTTGTATAAACTATGTGTGAATAAAGTCATTCTGAACAGTTGGCCATTGTAAAATTTTATTCTACATTGCTTATTGTCCTTTTGGGGTAACAGAAGCATTGCCCTGAGATAACAGACATTCCAATGTACTTGCATCTCCTCCTTTAAATATAACATATTAATTCTCACCTGTTCTAAAACCAGTCGTACACTGGCTCAGTCATGACTGTCTGCTGAAGACCCTGGACATGTTCAAATCTCCACGTCCTTCTCAGGGGATTGCACGTCCTTCTGGAAGGTTGTTTCTATGAGGTGGAAAAAGAGTGCCTCTGTGTAGGTTTGTGGGATGGTCTGAGAGCTGGTGTGAAATTGTCCAGAATTCCATCTACTTGCAAGGACTTCAGCTTCTATTAGCAGGGCCTGAAATAAGGTCCCATTGTTTACTTCCGTCTCTGCTCAGGGCTGGCCTGGCCTAGAGACTTCTTCCCTCAAGCTGGCATCTTAGCATCGGTGGCTCGGGGACTCTGGGAAGTACCATCTAAGAGCCATCTGAGGGTCTTGGAGATGCTCTTGGCCCCACCACACAGCGGCTCAGTCGAGACCCTCACACAGTCTGTGACCTAGTGGGCCAAGTGGGTTTGTATGCTCCCCAAACCACCTTATTAAACTAAATTGCAAGTCAGTCTTAAGAGTGCCTTGTGGCAGTTTGGCGTCACCATTGCAATTGACCCAACAATTTGTGCTGCAACCATTTCATTGTAGTTACTGCAGACTCGTCCACACAGAACAACACGGACTGTGGTATAAACACCAAACTAGATCCTGAGAAGGAAGTGGAGGGCCAGGTAACCACTGGGGAGGTTGCATTCTGCACAGACAGTTCTCTGCCTTAAGTCTGGGCATCTGCTTGGCTTCAGATCACTCTTAATACAGCGCTGGCGACAAGCCAGATGCTCCCGCCAGCTCACCCGGATCAAAGGGATCGTGGCCCGTTTGAACAGAAAGCTGTGATAAGAACAAGCATGGCTTTGTTCTCCCGATCTTATGGAAGGCTGGGCAGCCCTGCTGCACCTGACAGGCCTCAGCACTGAGCCAGGAGACAGGGCTTGGGCAACTCGCACACCTGGGCTGCTTCTGAGCCTTCCTCGCACCAGGCACTTGGGTTCCGGTACATCTGCTCTCGCCCATGGCTATCCAGGGCACAGTCATCTACGTTCTGCCCTTTCCAGGGAGCAAGCCCCAGAGGGCAGTGTTTCTCCAGCCGGTGAGGCAAACGTTTGGAAATAGTGGGTTACAACAACGGAGGGTCACTCCTGGGCAGAGGCCAGGGAGGCCAAATGCTCTGAAGTGCACCAGACAGTTCTGCACAAAGAGAAATCATTTTGCCCACAATGCCAACAGGCTGCCATTGAGAAATGGCCCTTTTAGGACAAGAGTCACAAACTCAAATGGCCATAAGACCAGGCAGGTATCCTAAGGGTGATACCGGCTCCCTTATAATGGTCTTTTTAATTGTGTTCCTCTGACACAGAAATACTCTGTTGGCATTTGAATCACAAAGGGATATTTTCTGTGATTTAATTCTACAAAGAAATACACTCACATTTTTTTCCTTCAAACACTCAGCCTTCTTACCCTATTTTTCATTTTCTTACTTTTTATAAAGATGTGGGTAAAGGAACATTTCAGTTTCCTCTTAACTGCACCACAAGGAAAGCAGCAGAACAAATTTTAGGATGAACAACACTTACCATGAGAGAGAAGAGACAAGAGGGAATGGTGGGGACTGTGGCAAACTGGAAATTGTCTAAAGGGGGCAGCCATCACTTAGCTCCAACAGATTGAGGTCATGCAAGGATGTGGGCCTGGAGTTGCCAGATCTATCCAGAAAAGCCTGAGAGTCAGGAAAGGGAAAAGCATAGTGTTTTTTTTTTCTTTTTTTGATAAATCTTAGAAAACTAATAAGAAAACTAAGCAAAACATGTTTGAGGCCAGATTCAGGCCCCAGGTAACTAGTTTGCTACTTCTGCATGGAGTACATGACCACATTTCAAAGTGCTGTCCACTCGCACTGGCCCTGAGTTGCTCTCATGGGGCCAACATCTAGACCCTGGCTTCCCAAGAGGTCAGGAACAGGGCAAACGAGGCAGGCAACCAACCCAGAAAGAGGAGACCCACAAGAATTGCAGTGACTTCTGTCCCAGTGACCCGTGTGTGTGGATGTCTACACTGACCACAGCCTTTGGGTCATACACAGCATTTACATAGCACAGACATGTCAACTGTATGTGTCCAAGTTGGGTGAGCACAGTGCACCTGAGAGGGGCTGCCACAGATGGGAGGTTTTCATGGGTGCCAATTTCTTCCTCTACAGCCAGTTGTGACTTTTGCAGCAGATACTGAGACAGGTAAAAGAACTGGCTGAGATACAGATCTGGTTACTATGTCATACATTACTCAGTCATCACAAATTCCAAGGAGGGGACTCAAAAGGGATTTGATCTGAGAGAGAAAACACTTGCCATTGTGAAGAGGCAAAACATTCTCCTTTCTTACAGGGTCCCCAGTCTTCACCCCAAGTGCAAAAGCTAGGAAAGGGCGTTGTTTTCCTTGTATCCCCTCTGATCTGCCTTAACATTTCCAAAGCAGCGGTAGAAGGACACAGACAGCTCTTTGTCTGGCGCTGGCTGCCCTGGGCTTGACATTCCAGGGAGAGGGCCTCCCTTCAGTTCTATAGAGAGCCCCAGGCTGCAACCCCAGGGCTCTCAACAGTTCGGCTCTTTGTCAGGGACAGGGCCACCCACAGGTTTTTGGGGTAGGAGCAGCAAAGGAAGCTGTGAAACTGGGCAGGCAACTTCAAGAATCCCACAAACTTAACCACCAAAGCTCCACGTGGACCCAGGAGCACCCAGAATTACCACGTCCCCACGTGGGCTGCTGGTCTACAAGGCTGCCTTGTTGGAACCAAGTGATCCCTCTTACTTCCTTGCAGGGAAAGTCTACCACCAGCTTCATGGCCATGGGGAACATGTCCTTTGCAGCCTGAATTCCACAAGAAATAAATTTTCTTCCATGTGCAGAAAAATATGCAGCCACTGTTGCTCCATTGTTGGAAATACCACCTTACCACCTTAGCAAAGCCTTTTGAGGGACAGAGCAAAGATTTTACACAGGGGCCCCCAAAATTCTGTTTTTTTTAATGGTTGGGGAGGAATATAAAGAATTATTTCTCTATCATGGCACAAAACACATATGGTCTCATTAAAACAGTGAAGTGCCAGGGCACGACCTACACTAGGGCCCCAAAGGGAACAGAAGGGCCCTGGAGGAGGTTCCCAGAGGGTTCAGAAACAAACTAGATAGCCACTGCACCCAGGGTACCACTGAGGCTAGGGAGCAGTGTCAGCCCAGGAGGGAGGTTCAAGGACACAGGAGGATGGAGGCCTTGGAGCTACATCTCCAAAGACAAGCGGAATCAGCCAGAGAAAGAAGGGGGCAGGGCCTTCTGAGCCTGAACCCCAGAAACTCGAGACATGGAAACAGGTGTAGTCTGAGGGACCTTGATATTATTGAAATACAAACTTGCACCATTCACATCATCAAGTAAAGAGAAAACTTTCAATGCAACTGAACTCGTGGTGTGCAGACACGCACAGGACACATGAGATGCCCTGGGGAAATGGGCTTCTGAAGAAATCCTGTAACCCCTTCCTGCATTTGCAAAGCTGGGGCATGAGTGGGCTGGAGAGGAAGTGCAGGAGGCTTTCAGCAAACTTGCAGCCTGGAGAAGCGGGTGACAGTGGGCAATAAAAGGCTTTAGAGGATAATTAAGTCGGGATTTCATCCTCTAGGCATGGAGGAAACCAGGGGTGAGTTTCATGCAGAGGAGGGACATGAGTAAATTTAAACAGAAAATAAGCCGTACTGATACATTGGTTGGTTGGACCTGACACAGTGTCTGTTTCAGAGTTGGTACCAAGAAATACTACATTGAACCATCTGAAATTGCTGATAGTCAATGGTTTTGAACTATAAAAATTTCATGTTATTCAACCTAATATTTGTGATTTGATGCAATTAAGTGACAAATGTGTGATGCCTACCATTTCAAAAGACACCAGAATGAAGATACCAGGTGGACTGAGCAGAAAAGAAGGAGCTGTCTGCATCTGGCTGTCTCCTCCCCCTCTGGCTCTCCCAGGTGACCTCATCGCTTCAGCCCCATGTGAGCACTGATGACCCTCAACTGCGTCTCAGCCAGACCTCTCTTGAAATCCAGATCCATGTGCCATGCGTCCTTGACACATCCATCTGGATTTCTCATGGTCTAAAACTAAACCTCAGTCTCAGTCACAGCTCCAAATCAAAGCTGTTTCTCCTCCACTAAAATAATTACTTATCAAGCTGGGAAGTGTGCTAGGTGCTGGCTGGTGAACAAAATAGATATCCTTCAGTCTCCTACCTGCCACCTACCCTTCTCCTCATGCCAGAAATTCTTACTAGCCTTCTCCATCCTTCCCCATTCACCTCCAATAGATTACTAAGCTAAATCAATTTGGATATCTCAGATCCACCTGCTTTCCTTCATCTTCCCTGGCATATAAATTAGGATACATTTGGCTGCAAGTAATAGAAAGCCTGGCTAACTGAAGTTTAAGCACAGAGGTAAGAGCTACTGCACAAAACAGAGGTCTGGAGGTGGGCAATTCCAATTGATTAGGGACTCAGTGATGGCCCAGCTCTGGAGGGGCAAGTCTGAGACTGTTGGCCTTTCCCTCATGGTCCCAAGATGGCTGTTGCAGCTCCAAGCACTATCCTCACACAGCAGCTTCCCAGAAAGGAAAATCTTTCTCTTAAGCTCCCAGAAGGCCTCCCTTTAGGTTTTACCAGCCAAACGTGGTCACATAACCACTGTTGCAAGGAAGGCTGGACAAGTGACTATCTGGCAACGGGAAATGGACTGCCATATCTGTCTTCATCACCTGAGGGTGGGCACTCAGGCAAGCCAGGTACTAAAGGGGATTGCAGCTGTTAGGCAGACCTAGCACCTTCCACACCTACCATCATCTTAGAACAACTGTTTCCATTCTTGATCATCACCCCCTTTAAAAGTAAATCAAGTCATGTCGTCCTGTCTGAGGCTCTCTGACGATGAAGAATTGCACCAGATAAAATCCAAAACCACAAGGGAGCCTATAAGGCCTCGTGTGCTAAGGTTCTGCTCCTTCTCACCCTTATTTCTCACCCTTTGGCTCCTTCTGACCCTTGAACGCAGGAAGCTTTCTCTTGCCTCAGGGCCTTCAGAAGCGGCCATCTCCTCACCTAGAACATTCTTTCCCAAAACCTTCCCATGGCTGACTCCTCACACTTCAGGTCTCAGCGATCATGTGACCTTCTCAGAAAGCCCCTGTTGGCACACTCTCTAGTACCCTGACCTTTGCCCTCACGGACCTTAGCACAGTCTGCTGCCCAAATCTATTGGTACGACCACTTCTTTTATGTCTGTCTCCTGGGTCAGACAGTCAGCATTGTGAAGTTGGGCATCTCATCTGGCCAGCACACCACTAGAGCCACGGCACTGCGCTCAAAGCCTGACGTGCAGCAGGTGCAAATAAACACTGCTGAATTCATGACTGATTAACTAGTGAATAAACAAACTGGCCCAAGGGGAAGAGGAAGGCTCAGGGGTGACAGTGGATAGAGTACTTTCTGCAGGAAGGCAAGGTCCAGGACACTGGCTCAGCTGAAGTGGAGGCCTTGATGTGAGAGATACGAAACTACTGAACAGATAAGGCAGATGAAAATGTGGAACTCTGAGAGCCATGCTCAGTGTGTTGTTGTAGAATCCTTATTGTCCACCCCTCATGTTTCCATGTGGACAGACCTCAGCTACAGTAAGGCTCTGCCTAGTAAGTGGGGTGACTGGTCTGCCTGGGGGAAGGAGGTGGCATGCTCACTAGCTCCTCTGGCTCCCCTTCCTGCCTGCCTGCAGGACGATGGGAGCCCTGAGGTGCTTGTCATCCACAGCACTGCCTGCCCCTGCAAGGGGGCCCTCCCCCTCCAGCCCTGTCTGTGATGGCTGCAGGGGAGAAGCTGGATACTTCTTGGGTGAAATCTCAGGGAGCGAAATGGATAATTCTTAGGTGAAACATTCAGGGCTCCTTCCCCCATCAGCTTCATCAGCAGGAGCTGTGACTGCCATTGGTTCCAAGCTTGGGAGGAAGATGGCTACTGTCTATCAGTCCTGAACATCCACATCAACCATTCACCATTTATTCAGCAGGCAATGAGGAGCCAACACAGTTTTAAGTCCTGTGCAATCCAACAGCTTGAGAAGAAGACCTGAAGAACTGTTTCAGGCTATCAAAATACTTGCCCTCCTAAGTACCTCTCCCCATCCATTACCAATGTTGACCGAAGATGTGGATGTGGGCCAAGTTTCCCAGGCCCGCTGTTTTATATTCTGCCCTGCTCTTCTGCCCTGAATGAGTCTTGCTGATGCTCTCCCTTTCAAACCCTGCCTTATGAATCTCCTCTGATGTCTTGGTGTGTAGCACAATCATCTCATCTCTGCGGCTTTTGCTCTATGAAGTGCGCAGCCCAGCCCATTTACCAGGACACTGACTTCATGTGTGCAAGGATGCTCCCTGTATCAAGAACTACAGCGAGTCTGGCACCACTAAACTGAACAGGCCCCAGAGTGCTGGCCTAAAATCCAAATAGTCCACTCCATGTTGACCACACAGAACCACACAACGTCCCAGGGGCAGCCACGCAAAGGCCACGGCTGCCGGTGAAGCTGCTGACCCCGCACCACACCAGCAGAGCCTTGGAGAAGCAAGTACAAAGCCCCCTCCACCTGAGTAAATGCGAAGTCCCTCAGTTGAAGAGCAGTAAGGAAAACTGTCTTAAGGTGGTGGTGTACTGAGCTCCACTGTGCAAGTGCACGCACAGCTAAGACAAAAGGCTCATGGTGGCCGCCCGACCAGTGGGGGGAAAACATGACTGTCGGCCTCCTTCACCACATGAAGGCACACAGGCTGGCAGGCACATCAATCAGCTTCAAGGGCTTCAACTCATTCTGTTCCTACCTCCAGCCACCCAGCCCATGTTGAAATTCTAGAAGCTTCCTAGTCAAGAAGGCTGCATGAGCATAACAAAAGTTACGTGTTTAAGAAGGATAACCAGAGCATTAACTGAGAAAAACCCTCAGTATCATTTGAAGAGGAGCAGAAACATATCAACAGTGACATCCATGGCAGGCCGAGGCTGCCCACCCTCACCGCCACTGCCTTCTGATGCCCTCACAGTGATCTCTATGTTCTATAGAGCCCATCGGACAAGTGCCCAGGGCTGAGGGTAGGCCAAACAGTAGCAGATTCTAGTGTGTAACTCTTCCCAGGTATCAGTACAGAGTTGGAGGAGTAGTAGTCTACGCCAGGGACGCAAGTAAGTGAATTCCACACCCCTCAGCGGGAGGGACCTGAGGCCAGCAACGGCTTGAGAGGAGCCCGAGGGGTGGAAGAAATGGGTTTGCATTGCAATGGTCTAAAAATAGCAACAGAACATGTTGCCCAAAATGCTCCTGAAAGATGGAAGGTCTGCCTGTCTAGAAGCCTCTTTCTAATGTCTAGCTCAGGCCTGGCCACTAGATTAGCACAGAAGAGTCTGATATTTAACACTTCTGTCAGGTTTAGCCACTCAGCCAAAGCTTAGGAAGTACTGGATTTTTAACAGAAAGTTTTATTGTTTAAATGAAGGTACCTCATGGGTAACAATAACACTTGGAAGAAAGATAATTA
Source organism: Equus quagga (assembly GCF_021613505.1). Taxonomy (NCBI): domain Eukaryota; kingdom Metazoa; phylum Chordata; class Mammalia; order Perissodactyla; family Equidae; genus Equus; species Equus quagga. The sequence continues at coordinate 80,474,954 of NC_060268.1, read as the reverse complement.
CAAACATAGATTTAAAAATACATGCACACACACAGAGAAACATATCTTAGCAGGAGAAGCAAAGTCCATTGTTGATATTGGACACCTCCAGACACAGGTTTTTTGACTTTGACCTGTGACCTCACTCTGTCTCCCAGCAGCTAGAGGACAAGAACCAAGAATGGTCTGTGGGGAGGAGGAGGGATTCGTCAAGGCAAGGTGAGTCTTGGAAGGCGGCCACCCTTTCCTCCCGGCACCGAGAACTCTGTTGGCACCAAAAGGAATTTGAAGTTGGAAACCCTTCCCATCAGAGCGCAGATGCAGAGCCCACACATCCTCGAGGGGGACATAATCCAAAGCAGTCTTGAAGATAAATCCTTCCATCGGGGTAATTGAAGGGCTTTGTATCTAGTGATGGCGTGTCTCATTATTTCCAGCACTGTGTTACGCTTATGGCCTATGTTGCTTTAAATTCTGAACTCATGCCATTTATCAAAGACAATAAAATCCCAAAGGCACAACTACTTATCATCAGATAATCCAATGGAAAGTTTAATTGAGGCTTCAGTCTAATGCCTCTTGGCAATGACCCCTACATCTAAGTCTCTAGCTAATTCTCATTTCATTAAAGACATTTCCCAGGGTGCCTAAGCTTCTTACTTCACAAAGTAGCCACTGGAACTGCTCAGACGATAATTGCCTCCTTACAGGAATGCCCAGCACCTCTCATCTGCTGGCCTGGCAGGGATGGGAGAAGATGACCTGGCCAATTATTGACAGGAGTCCTTGCTCCCTTCTCCGTGGACCATCTGTAATCACACCATACTTTTCCAAGTGTTTCACCAGCTGATCTTTTAGTTGGGATTAAAAGGCCTTCTTCCAGAGCTGATGTCACACAATGAGTAATTTCCTGGTGTGCCCAAGGCTTGCTCAGGGCAGGAAGTGTTTTGAATCACTTGCTTGGCTGGTCAGATGCTGGCTTTTCCCAAACTCACTAAATTTTGTCCAAAAGGGTCTTCTATTGTCTGCTGCTTTCTTCTGAGTTTTGAGTGGACATTTTCTGGCCTTAGATTCATCCATGATTATATTATGTAATCTTACAGTAATCCCTTGGAGACGTGAATGATGTGTAGTAATTCCTCATCATTTTTCCTCCTTTGAGCCCAAATTTGGGCTGATCACAGAATATTCTTTGGCATTGTTCTCCGTTTTTTGTCTCCACGTCTAATTCCTGAACCTTTGTTTTATGTATAAATTATATTTACTCTAGAAATTAATAGATTGACAAAACTGAGTCAAGGTGACTTTAGCCCCAGTCAGATTGTCTCAAGAGTCAAGACTTGTTTTCCCTCAGCTGAAGTCATGAAGAACTTTATGCTCAGAATGAGATAGGCAGAAAAATCAGGTTGGGCTGGCAACGTCTGGCCAGAGGTAGTTCTACATTTCATTACAAATCTCAGAAGGTAAACTTTCCTCAACAGAACCAATGCAACCCTGTAACCGGAGGCTGGCACTGGAAGCCAATATGTCCAATGAGACCCCTGCCTGCAGCGCAGAGACAGCATGGGAGACCCCACGTCTCCCCTGTAGCTACCTCCCCACTGGCCAAACCACATCATCCTCCCCAAGCAGAGGCGATGTTCAAGTCCTGGGTGTGGACCCATCCACGGGCTGTGGAAGCCTGGGGGAGATGAAAATGGCGCCAGATATGGAACACACACTCCAGTATTCCTAGACCAACACCAAGTCACGCAGAGAGGTTATACACTCTCTCAATAAGCCCACTTTGTTCTTAATCAAAATCATGCTGGTGGGACACGGATGCTACCTTGCTTGTACGCCTCCCTACTTATTTTGGGAAACCTTGTGCAGCCACGGAGGGCCATGTCGGAAAGTGTCAGACTCGGTCACAAGTGGGTCCCTCCTCTTGCTGCATACATCAACTGACACCACCCCACGAGCTCCCTGACCAGCTGCTGCCATGAAGCAGGAGGAGCAGCACAGGCTCACACAGATGGAACATTCAGTACAGGCTGGACAGCGTGCCCAGGAGAGCGCTTCATCTTAGTTCATCCTCAGCAGTTCTATGCACAGACACCATTTTATTTGCATTTTAAGATCTACATTTGAGGCAACGTATATCCATTCAATTCAACTCAGGTGCCACCCCACTGAAGAAATGCCATTCTTAATCACCAAGGCCCACTGTCAATTTTGTTTCTTAAAAGTGGAATGTCTAATATTCAATAAATATCAGTTGGATCTGAAGCTCCTTTAACCACTGCACAGATAAAATGATGCTAAAAAGTACAGAAGATTAACATACTGGAAAGTTATAGTCGTCATCCTTCTTTAAGATGGTAAACTGGAGTCACAGGTGGGACTGAAAACTCGCCAGCAGTGGACCTGAGCTCTGAATCTCTCCAAACACCACCACAAATTTACTTGTTCAACAAATTTGTTTTCTTTCATTCATTCAGTTGTACAATAAACTTTTATCAAGCATCTATCACGTGCTAGTGCTAGGGGGATAAGAAGGGGGGACACGAAGACAAAGAAGTACCTTCACAGGGTTTGTGTTCCTGTTGCAGAGGCCAACAGTGGCCACAGATAAACATGTAATCTTGAGGAGTGGTCACTGAGAAGGAAATGGAGAGGCCCTTCTGACTCTCTGAGGAGATGCTATTCGAACACAGACCTGAAGGAAGGGAGAGAGTGCACCATCAAGATGTCAGGGGGACAGTATGTTAGGCCTAGAGACAGCAAGTACAAGGCCCTGAGATGGAGGAGAGCTTGGCAAGGGAGGAATGAGGAGGAGGCCGGCGTGGCTGGCACAGGTGAGTGACAGCCTGAGCACCAGGAGGTGCGGTCAGTAAGCGAGTCATGCGCCACATGTTCTGGGGGCCTGCAGGTCTGTGGATTTTATTCCAAGCCATTGGATGATTTTAGCAAGGAACTCACATGATCTAATTCATATGTTGAAAGTAACCCTCTGGCTGTCATGTAAGAATGAGCTGTCTAGGGGGCTACTATGGAGGACCAGAGACCTGGCAGGCGAGGGTGATGGAGGTGAGGGGACGGGGGGGACATGGCAGGTGTGGTTAAGAGAGATCTGATTAAGAATATATTTAGAAGGCAGGGCTTCTAATTGCTGGTGGATTAGAAGTATCTGGGATCTTCCAAAACAAAGACCATACATTGACCGGTCGACTTCTAAATATAGCTAATAAAAATCACAGCCACCATTTTCCAAGAGGCAGGCAAGTGCTGTGCCACATGCTTTACATTTGTTTGCACACTTAATCCTGACAGCACCACCAGATGTACAGCATCCCCTCGCGATTCCACCAGTGAGGAAGGTAACAAACCCAAGGTCACACGCTGGTAGGAGCAGAGCCAGGTGCTTCGAGAGCTCCTTCTTCTGCTCCGTGACCTGCCTCCTCAGTGCTACCAGAATCCCTGCATTCCCAACTCCCTCCAACTTTCACACACGGCTGTGCAAAGCTGGGTGTGGAGGTAAAGGACTTCTTGGCCCAACACAGTGACTGCCTTATTGGTTTCGTTTCCTGAGACAAAAACCTCTCGGGGTTTCCACTTTATCTCAAAACTATGTTTATCTTGGCCATCGGAGCTCTGTGGCAAAGGAAATGCTGCAACCAGTCTGCAAGGCCAGCAGGGGCTGCCGCCCGTCCCTCGGCCTGCCTCTCTGGGAACCCTTCCATTGAACCAGCAGCTCAGCCAAGGTGGAGAGGAGCGGGCTCCCAACTGCTCCTGAGGCAGCCCCTCCACAGCCCATGCACAGCTGTTTGGTCCTGTTGGTTTTGTAACCATGGGGTACAGGAGACAATAGAAAATATTTGGAATATTATGAAACCAAACAAGAGAAAAGCAGTGGGAACTTAAGGGAGGAAGCATTAAGCTGAATTAGCTTTTCCAAACAAAAGAAAGAAAACACTAATCATTTTTATGGAATAAAACCCTCAAATGTCGTGGAAAAAGGGAAAACAGCCCCAGGTTGTACAAGCAGCACCTTCTGGTCATACCTCCTGCCACTGGCAATCTGAGAAAAGGAAGGCCCAAACAGCCACACAGTGAGACAGGATGCCAGAACATTCTCAGGGGGAGAAATGGTATTCAGGGATACTCTCTCCTGTCAGCAGTGATATGACCCAGATTCCATTTGCCAGAACAGCCACGCCTAGAGCCTGCTCTGGGAAGGAAGTTGGCGGGGCAGGGGGTCCACAGTGCTGCCTCCTTGCTCACGTAACACAACTGCTGGGCATCTAGCTCTTCTAAGCATGCAAGCAAAGGTCGCCTTGGCCCCTCCCAAACTCCACACTCCACGCTCCACACACACACACACACACACACACAAACACACACGCAGCCAGTAGAATTAAGTTCTCCTGTTTCTCTGGTACTGCCAAGGCTTAGAAGAGTGGTTCTCAAACTTGAGTGCACATCAGAATCCTCCAAGAGCTTGTGGAACCCCAGACTTTAAAGGTTCTGATGCAGAAAGGCTTGGACAGGGCTGAGAATGTGCATTTCTAGCACCTTCCCAGATGGTACTATGCTCTGAGATTACCCTTTGAGAACCACGGGCTTTGAGCATCTCTTTTCCAAAATGGCGCCACGGAGGACTTCCAGAGTCTTCTTCTGATACCTGTTGGGCAGAGGGCATGGAAACAAGACAACACAGGCGGCGCTGGCGGAGCACTTATTTTGAGTTCCAGGTCCTTTAGCTCCAGTGCCTCATTTCCTTTCCGCAACTACCACACGAGTAGGAGTTGCTATTATTCTTTTACAGCTTAGGAAACTGAAACAAGAGGAGAAGCGAACTGCCCAGGGCTCCACTGTTAGTAGCAGAGCTGGGATTTGAACCAGGCAGGGGCAAAGGAGAAGCTGTGCTGGAGACCTCCACTCACCCCACCCCTCTTACCAACCAACCCCGAGTTCATGGAAAATCTGATGAGGTGGCAGCACATTTGGGTCAAGTCTGATTCCTTGGATGACAGTCAATATCCTAATTATCACAAATGTTCACAGTCCCCAGTGCCTGGCTCTATTACCATCCCTAACACAGGTCAGCTGTGAGAGTTCCACAGGTCAGAGAGCACAGGAAGGAACTAGGAAACCCACCTTGCCGTGGCTTTTTGTACAAAAGCAAATGTTTAAGACACTTAGGCAAGTAATAATGAAACGACAGTAAACATTGGGAGGTACTCTACACTCATGTCACTGTGCTTTTCTTTTTAATTAAAAAGTCAGAACAAGAAAAGCAAAAGCCCTAGCCACACTCCCATAAGGCAGTGGTTCTCCAAGCGGGATCCCCAGACCAGGCATCAGCGTCATCCAGCCCTCCCCAGTCCCACTGAATCCAAACCTCTGGGGTTCAGACGTGTTCTAAGCAGTCTCTAGGTGAGGGTGATGCGTGCTAATGTAAGCCTATTTACTGAGCTCTGTACAGTTAATATGGACCCTCTTTAGAACTGTATTATATAAAATATACCAACTGCCCATCCCATGCTCCCCACCTCCCCAAGAATGGAGCCAAGCCTGGGTCTGTCACAGGAGAGAACTTTGTGGTTGGGTCTCTGGTGCCCAGCTTCAGTTGCTCCCATTACCACCAAACTCAAATCTGTACTGTGAGCCTGGCTCCCCAGGCCCCCCATCTCCAAGACCCCACCCCAGAGTCATCTTACTCCTTTGGCACAGGTCTAAGTTAGGTGTCACATTGGCCCACATCTGCTCACTGTGCAATTCTCGGTGAGTAACTCAGCCTTGTTTCTTCGTCTATATATTGGAGCCTGTACCTTCTGCATGAAGTTCCAATACAGCACCTGGCTGGTGGCAGGTCCTTAACAAACGTCAGGCCCCTGAGCCTCGACCCTTTGCCCAAACTGTCCTTGCTTACATGTTGACTCCTGCCTGAAGAGCCTTCACCTCAACTTCTGCTGAAGGCTACCTCAGGGCCCTTCCCAAAAGACCCACACAGTGACAGGATGGGTCTGGGCATGACGTCCCACAGCCAGCTGTAAGGAAGCAAAGACAAGGTTTACAGAGCAGTCACCCTGCACAGGCATTCTCGCAAGTGATTCTCAGAACAGGCCTCAAGGAGGATGTTCACATCTCATTATACAAGTAGAGAAACTGAGGATTGCTGAGTTTAATAAGCGACATGCCCAAGGTCAAGTAAATGGCAGCCTGAGGACGCAGACCCAGGTCTGACTGTGGCTGAGAAACAAATCTAGGAGTCCTGCGAAGGACAGCAAAGGTAGAGTGGGCCCAGGGGACACCCACTTGTTCCCGCTGTGGGACAGCTGCCCACCCTGGAGACCCTTCCTTTGCTCTTAGAGATTAATAATGGTTAACAATAACAGTTAACCTCAGCACTTCTAGAAGACTTGGCTTGCCAAAGGCATTACAGGTGGAGTCTGATTTCCAAACGCACCCTCTCAGCTAACTCTCTGGCCACTTCAGCTAAAATTTGAAGTCCCATCCTATCAGTTTCCTATCCCACTTCTCTACGTCATTTTTCTTCTTTACCACTTACCTTTGTCCATACTCTGGAGTTCATTTATTTATCGCACATGTCCCTCCCCTTCACTAAAATGTCACCTCCACAAAGACAAGGACCTTTGTGTTTGTATACTGAGGATTCCCAGTGCTGGAGCAGTGCCCGGCACACAGTAGGTACTCAATGAATATTCACTGAATGCGAACGCTGGAAAAGCAAAAGGTATGCAAGGACAAAGATCTATTCTGAAAATAGCACCTGTGACAAAGACATGAAAAAGAAAAAATATACAGGGTGAAAACGATGGGCAATTAAATACTTGCAGAAAGAGAAAAACGAATGGGCACAGATCTGACAGGATGAGACAGGAGGTAAACCCTCAGGCTTTGCAGCGAGTTAGTTCAGTGCCAGCTGTCATTCACTAATGGTATAATTTCAGATAAGAAATGTATCCTTTTGGAGCCTCAGTTTCCCCATATGCTAACAGAATAACAAGACCTCACTTAAAAGGTCATTAAAAGGCAAGATGGTACAGTTAAAAGACTGGGACCAAACTGTCTGGGGTCAAATCCTGGCTCTACCTTTTACAAGCTATACGGTTTTGGGCAAATTATTTGCCTCTCTGTTCCTCAGTTTCTCTACATGTAAAATGGAAATTATAGTAGCACTTCCTCATAGAATTGTGAGGATTAAAGGAATTAAAAACATGAAGTGTCCGACCACAAAGTTCTCAATAAGTGGTAGCTGCTGTCAGTTTCACCTCCATCACCACCCCGGATGACAGGACAAGGCGCAGCACTGACTGTGATCTTTCACCATCTGTCAAATAGTGATTGGTGTAGGGATATAGCAGAAGGCTCTGTTCTTCAAATTTGGAAAGTTCTTCAACTTTCCAAGGCTAAGTTCAAAGAAGGCTTGGATCTTGGCACCCCTCCCAGGCTTGTGAGATGCTAAACTATTGATGCCTGATATGGACTGCATGTTTGTGTCCCCCTACAGATTCCTATGTTGAAGCCCTAACCTCCAAAGAGATGGTAACAGGAGGTGGGGCCTTGGGGAGGTAATCAGATTTAGATGAGGTCATAAGAGTAGAGACCCCAAGATGGGACTAGTGTCCTTACAAGAAAAGAAGAGAGACCAGAGCTCACTCTCTCTACCATGTGAGGACACAGGAGGCATCTGCAAGCCAGGAAGCTGGCCTCACCACCAGACATCTAATTGGCCAGCACCTTGATCTGGGACTTCCCAGTCTCCAGAACTGTGAGAAAAAAATGTCTGCTGTGTAAGCCTCCCAGTCAATGGTATTTTGTTACAGTAGCCCCAGCTGACGAAGACAATGCCCTTGACCAAAAGGAGATATAAGACGGCAGGGGGAGCAAGAAGCAGCTACACTTTGTGGAAGAGAGTGGAGAAGGAGGCCTCTCTCCAGCGCTGAAGGAGGGAGCCCCATAAAAGTGCTCTAGAATCATGGAGGCTGGCATCTTGTCCACACATGGGTGTCTACCGAGCCCTCAGGTTCCCTGACCTGCCTAGTGTTACTGGAGCAGGGGCCAGGGCACTGCAGAGAAGAGGGTGGTACAGCCAGGAGAAGAGCGGACAAGGACACATCACCCTTATGCAGTCGACTTTACAAAGAAATCACACCTGAATCTTATCAGGGCCTTACTATACTTGGAGCAGAGAGACATTTTCCCTAGCAGAAAATATGCCCCAATCTCAGGATCATCCCCCATCCTTGGCCAATGAAGGAAGAAGTGGTCTCTAGGTTGAAGCTATCATTGAATGTCCTGTAGCCAGATGTCTCTCTTCCCTTCAATCTCAGCAGAGGCAGAGCATGCCCGACCCCTGAGTTCTAGAATATCCAGAATCATCAGTGAACCTGCTCGACTCATTTTGGGGTCAGGAAATGCTGGAGTGGGTGGTCCAGTTGTTACAGAACTCCTCCCTGTACCCATCTGTTGCCTGGGAGATGCATGAGGGACCTGTGCTCCACCTTGAGCCCAGGACGGCTTTGGACCCTTGATTGAGGCTGGGAAGCTTCTAATCCACATCTAGACCACCTCAAGAGACCGGAGCTGTGCAGCACCTGTTGGCTGCCCAGTCCTCAGTACTGTTCTCGAGGAGCAACAATCCTTGTGCCTCTTTCTCCTCCTCAGCCCTAAATATCTTTAACAATGGAAGGAATCTCCCCCAAGATCACAGTGAAGTCTGAAGGGTCGCAGAATATGCCACCCCAAAATGTGCCACTTTGGCATAAGAATTATTTTGAAGTGAAGGCAACTGAGAAGAAGCAGATGTAAGAAAAGCTCTCTGCCTGCTCCTGCACTTGGCTACAAGCAAGACATAAATTTGTAAAGGTGTTCCCCCCCACACAGAGAAGTTAATCAGCAGAGGGAACCCTAGACCCTTACCCCAAAGATGGCACCATCGGAATCTATATAACCACCTTGCTAAGACTAGCCCTTATCAACCTGTAGGTCCCACATATATTTCTTCCCACCATGTGCCCCTCTAGAAACTCAAACTCCTTCTCCTTTGTCCTGTCACTTCTCTAAAAATTATTATTTTTTAAGATGGTACATAAGCCCAAGTTCTAACCATTCCTTTGACTTACTCATCAGAGTGTTCCCATGTGCATGTGCAAAGCATGTATAAACAAACTTCTGTTTGCTTTTCTCTTGTTAATTTGTCCTCTGTCAGTCTAATTTACAGGGCCCAGTCAATGAACCTAAGATGGGTAGAAGAAAAAAAAAAGCTTCCCTTCCAAGAGTGCTTTTCAATTCTTTACTAAAACTTGCTCAAGATTCTGGATTCTGCCCCTTACCCCACAATGCCCTGTGAGTCACCTGCCAAAGCTCTTCTTTCAGCCAGAACAGGGAGACGGTGCCACTGTCCTCTCAGTCCCTGTGGACAGGGAAGCCTTCCCTGCTTGGAGACCTCAGTGTATCTCAAGGGCAGGATCTCACACATATTCACCGGGACTTTGGCATTTCTGATCATGGAGGTAAGCGCTGTAGCAAAAAACCCAAATCTCAGTGTCTCGACCTGCTTTGCTTCTCACTCACATAAAATCCAATGTTCCAGGGCCCACAGCTGTTGGCGCCCGGGTGGGCCTCAGCCAGTCAGCCAGCTAAGAAAAAGCCTTGAGCACAGTTCACAGGAGGTTTGTAGGGGGCAGGCCTGAAATGGGACACATCACTTCCACCCCCATTCCACAGGACTAGGCAGTCACTTGGCCACACCTACTGCCAGGAAGGCAGGGAAATTTAATCATCAAAGGAGAAAAAAACAGGTGTGGATATCAGCTAGCAGTCTTTCCCATAACACTCTGGACTGTGTCAGTGGTATATCCTAACCATGACTCAGCCCTTTCCTAACCATGACTTAGCCTCTTTCTAACTGTGACCCAGTCCCTTCCTAACCATGACTCAACCTGTTCCTAACCATAACTAAGCCCTTCCTGTGATCCAGCCCCTTCATAACCAGGACTCCGCTTTTTCCTGTGCATCAATCAAACCCCCTCTGCCCACAACATCACTTGTCAGGAATTTCTGATCCAAGTTATCTATGCCAGTAATTCCAGAGGCTGCTTGAACCCAAGCCCTAAATAACAGCCAGGCCCAGATCTGGTCTCTGCAAAATGGAACAGATCAATAGGCCAGCCTGTCATAACCTCCTGTCCCCTTCCTGAAGCATCCTAATGTCTTAAGATGCATATCTGCAGAAACTGAGGTTAAAAACCCAGAGCTAACTTTCATCTTCATGATGAAGAGTTGGGGATTCTTCAATTTAATGAGCTCACAAAGACCACAGAAGCCTGGTGAACTGCCAGAAATATGCAGGCAACAAACAAACGTTCTCCCCCAAATTTCAATTCTTTCTCCAGAGGGTCACACACACCCTGCCCCTGTGGTTAATTCTGAGTACCACATGGCTTGAGTGTAACCACCCCCGATTCTGTAGGCCGTGAGTCCAACAGTTGAGCAGTCACTGGGAAAATGAACTCCTGGCTCGACTCTAAAGTGATGATTTTAATGCCAGACACAGATGAGAATGGTCCACGGTCCAAAAACACCAGCGGTAACTTCACTACGTCTTAGCACCTGCATGGTTCAGTCTGGCCCTGGAATCCAAGCCAAAGCAGCACAGACTAGCAACCAAAAAGAAACTTGCAAAGGCATCCTAATCCCTATTTGCATCCTTCTAGAAACTTTAAAAAAGACTGCCTAATTCAAACTCCCAGCAATGCTTATTAAAATGCCCTCGTCTCCTTTCACTCTCCCCCACCAGCCAGAGCCCAGCCCTCGCCTGGCCTGCTCAGGCTCCTCTCCTCCCTGCTCCCTGCTCTGCCCGGCACACCTCCCCAGGGCCCTACAGCCTCCGGTATCTCAGCACCCGGCCTCCCAGGCAGGGAACCACGAGGATTCCCTTCTCTGGGAGTGGTACTTCTTCTCCCTTCCTGACCATTTTTCCTGGAAGAAATCTTCGAGAAGTGCCAGTGAATAAAATTCCTAACTTTGCTCCCTTGGTCATTTCACTTTTTTAAAAAAAATTGTGTTAAAGTATATATAATGTAAAATTTGCCATTTTAACCATTTTTAAGTATACAGTTCAGTGGCAAAAATACATTCATATTGTTGTACAACCAGCACTGCCATCCATCTTCAGAGCTTTATCATCTTCCCAAACTGAAACTCTGCACCCATTAAACACTAACTCCCCATTCCCCACTCCTTTCTTCTCCTGGCCATTCTACTTTCTATCTCTATGAATTTGACTACTCAGGGAGCCTCATATAAGTGGAATTATACAGGACTTGTCTTTTTGTGACTGATTTATTTCACTTAGTATAATGTCTTCAAGCTTTATCCATGTTAGAGCATATCTCAAAATTCCCTTCCTTTTTAAGGCTGAATAATACTCCATTGAATGTATATACCATATTTTGTTTATCCATTCATCCAAAGGACACTTGGGTTGCTTCCACCTTTTGGCTAGTATGAATAATGCTGCTATGAACATGGATGTACAAATATCTGTTTCAAGTCCCATTTCTTTTGGATGTATACCTAGAAATGGAATTCCTGGTTCATATTTTTATTTTTTGAGGAACAACCATACTCTTTTCCATAGCAGATACACCATTTTACATTCTCAGCAGCAGTATACAAGGGTTCTCATTTCTCCATATTCTTGCCAACACTTATTTTCTGGGTTTTTTCTATTTTTCGCCCATCGTCATCCTAATGGGTATGATCAGTCATCTCATTTAACCTTCACAATAACACTGGCTATTATTATCCCCATTTTACAGATGAGAAAACAGAGTCAGAGATATCAGGTGACTCACACAAGGACAGTGCTGGAAGTGGGATTTGAACCCAGGTCTAACAGCAGGGCCAATGCTCAGACCACTGCACTAAGTCAAGTGGAGGCCCCTGAGGGTGGGGTCAGAGTTCACTGTGGAGATGACTGGGCCCTGCAGGTGGTGAAAGGGATCACAAGGGCCACTGTGACGGCAGCTGTGATGGGAGGGCTTCTCTGACTCTTGGCTCACGTCAGCCAGGGCACAAGCCTTTGCTCTCACTGAACCCATCACAGAGGGAACCCTGGCCCCCTCACCTCTCCTGCCCACTCCTCAGGCTCTCAATGAGCAGACTGCAAGCAGGCTCCAAGAGCACTCAAGGACTCACAATTACAAAAGACGCATCTCATAACATAGTTATGAGTCCATACTACCCAAAGAAACCTACAGATTCAATGCAATCCCTATCAGAATCTCAATGACATTCTTCACGGAAATAGAGCAAAGAATACTAAAATTCATATGGGGCAATCAAAGACCCTGAATTGCTAAGGCAATTCTGAGAAAAAACAAAGCTGGAGGTATGACAATCCCTTACTTCAAAATGTACTACAAGCCATAGTGACCAAAACGGCATGGTACTGGTACAAAAACAGGCACACAGATCAACGGAACAGAACTGAAAGCCCAGAAATAAAACCATACATCTACGGACGGCTAATCTTCGACAAAGGTGCCAAGAACATACAATGGAGAAACGAAAGCCTCTTCAATAAATGCTGTTGGGAAAACTGGACAGCCACAGGCAAAAGAATGAAGGTAGATCACTATCTTACACCATACACACAAATAAACTCAAAATGGATCAAAGACTTGAAGATACGTCCTGAAACTATAAAACACCTGGAAGATAATATTGGTAGTACACTCTTTGACATCGAACTAAAAAGGATCTTTTCAAATACCATGTCCTCTCAGACAAGGGAAACAAAAGAAAAAATAAACAAGTAGGACTCCATCAGACTAAAGAGCTTCTACAAGGCAAAAGAAACTAGGATCAAAACAAAGAGACAACCCACCAACTGGGAGAAAATATTTGTAAATCATATATCTGACAAGGGGTTAATATCCATAATATATAAGGAACTCACACAGCTGAATAATAAGAAAGCAAAAAACCTGATCAAAAAGTGGGCAGAGGAAATGAACAGATATTTTTCCAAAGAAGATATACAGATGGCCAAAACACATGAAAAGATGTTCAACATCACTAATCATCAGGGAAACGCAAATCAAAACTACACTAAGATACCACCTTATGCCTGTTAAAATGGCTATAATCACTAAGACTAAAAATAACAAATGTTGGAGAGGGTGTGGAGAGAAGGGAACCCTCACATGCTGCTGGTGGGAATGCAAACTTGTGCAACCACTATGGAAGACAGTATGGAGATTCCTCAAAAAACTAAAAATAGAACTACCGTATGATCCAGCTATCCCACTACTGGGTATCTACCCAAACAACTTGAAATCAACAATCCAAAGTAACATATGCACTCCTATGTTCACTGCAGCACTATTCACAATAGCCAAGACATGGAAGCAACCCAAGTGCCCACTGACTGATGAATGGATAAAGAAGATGTGGTGTGTGTATATATATATACATATACATACAATGGAATACTACTCAGCCAGAAAAAAAGACAAATTCATCCCATTTGCAATTAGCATGGAAGGATCTAGAGGGAATTATGCTAAGCGGAATAAGCCAGTCTGAGACAAACACCAGATGATTTCACTCATATGTGGAATATAAACAAGTACTGGGACAAAGAAAACGGTTCAGTGGTTACCAGGGGATGGGGGGTGGAGGGGGTACAGGGGGTAGAGGGGAGCACTTATGTGGTGACAGTCAAGAAATAATGTACAACTGAAATCTCACATTGATGTAAACTATTACAAACTGAATTAAAAAAAAAGAAAAAAAACGCATCTCATAAAGGCCAAGTTTCCCATTTATGATTCTACTTGCCCCACTTCCTCCATTCCAGGAGGGGTTTTTTAAGTTTCTACCAAACCTAATAGAGAGTCCAGACTGACTCAGAACTGCATGACTGGAGTCAGAGCCATGCCATACAAGATGAAGCAACTTACTTCATTCCAAACAAATCATAAAGTGCTCCTTTGGCCGTGAGGAACGGAAACACTGCTGGAACAACGGAGACTCCCTCTGCCAAAGTCACACCAAGACCCACGCTGAATGAGACGGCGGCAGACTGTGGCCTGACACCGATGTCACCAACATCTCGCGCAGATTAAGGGCCACCCAGCTGGAACGGCATCTGTTTCAGAGTCCCCTTCCTGGCCACCTGAGCACAGAACCTGGGAAGGTGCTAACCAGTGGCTTTGTGAAAGGACGCTTTCTCAGAGGGTACCCACTTTCTGAGCTGAATATAGAAGGAAGCTTGAAAGTCTGTGTTTGAAGGGCCCCGCTGGAAACCCTGCAAGGGCCAGGTTCCTTCTCATTCAGCGCTCTTGCTTTCCAACCCAAAAGGCAATCAAGCACAGCCATGTGCTTTGCTGGTCTCTGTCTAGTTCCAAAATAAATGTGATTCCAATCTCCAAAGGGCTGGGAGAAGGCCACCCCATACAAAAACATATTCATGTATTTTCACCAATTTAAAATGTACTTCAGCCATTATGTAACTTTAAACACGACGCTGGCAGGAGGAAGAAGAAAAGTTGAACTTGGTCCCCTGAGGCAACTGGTTTCAGTGTGGACTTCCTGCCAGGTCCCAAACACAAATCTCCTGCCTGGGTTCTTGCTGTCTTGTCGCCAGGGCAGATGGGCCTTCCCAGGAAGACTTCCATCTGGGGAACTTACAGAACTTTCTGGCTGCAAAGGAAGCCCCTCCAGACTTTAAGGTACAGGATGGATACACGCTACGTGCTTGCACGTGCACACATGCACCTTGGCATGTGCGTATATCAATTCACATTTTTATTCACCCAGTCACTATCTTCAAGTCACACCACAGGAGAGCCATACAGAGGTAAATGGCAGGAAACTCCCCAGGTTGTTTTTGTCCCTGTTCTTGTCCTCTTCTGTTTTCCTTAGGCATGGCAGCTCCTACCAAGAGTCTTTTAGAAGACCAGTTCCAACAACCAGACACAACTTATTGGGAATATTTGAGAAAATACTTTCTAACTATGTTTAAAGCTGAACAGGTGAAAGAAGCTGGTTTACTGAAGTATATACTTTTTAGCTTTCCCAGCAACTTGATTAGCTGAGAAATCCAAACTGAATTTGTGGGAAGCAAAGCCCTAACATTGATAGAATGCAACTTTCCCAACTTGCCTAAGGGGATGGCCTATTTTTTTTTTAATCACATGATGACAAAAGCAGCGCTTGCCCAACAGCCTAAACCCCTGATTGCTAGACACATGCATATTTGAATCCGCAAATTGAAACCTTTCATAAAACCTCTCAAGTCACAGAACATGGTCAAGAGCATAATTATAAATACCAGTATAACTTCTGACAAACAGATGAATTTATTGAAGCTC
This sequence comes from Equus quagga, assembly GCF_021613505.1. Classification (NCBI taxonomy): domain Eukaryota; kingdom Metazoa; phylum Chordata; class Mammalia; order Perissodactyla; family Equidae; genus Equus; species Equus quagga. The sequence continues at coordinate 80,459,583 of NC_060268.1, read as the reverse complement.
TCAGGTTGTCTGATTTGGGACGACCAATGTGTCCTCGACTGTTAAGTCTTCTCCTCTGCAAGCTTCTCAGAGTAGACACAAAAGACACAGCGTGGACAAGCCTGAAAGGGAAGCAGCAGGCACTATGCCCAACACGAAGTGGGGTTGCACGGTAAGGAGACTGAGACATCAGAACTTGTTCACTCAGCGGGGTAATTTCCTCTCAGAGGCAATCATCTGAAACTACTTCTAACCAACAATTTTGGAGGGAAATTGAAACTTGACTTCTGTAAGCTCACAGAGGATAACAAAGCAAAACGAATAAACAGGAAAGCCTTCAGAAACTAAGAAACCCAAAGCTTAGTCTTACTAGTAAAACTTTTGTATGCTGACCTCAAACAGTACTTTCCAGCCTCATTCAGCAGATAGAACCTTTGACACCTCTGCAATTCAAAACTAATCTCACAAAATGAAGACCAACACCACAAAATACAAAATGAATGCCCCCTCTGAAGGCAGTTCCACTGGGGTCTACACACTTTTTCAGCAATGGCACCAGGACTGGATAAGCAAATGGTCCTCCAGGATGACTGACAGGAGGGGATAAAGTATAAATTTTGGTATGTTTGTCTTTATACATAAAAAGTGGCATGAGTTTCTTGCCAGAGTTCTAAATTATGACATCACATAGTTCACAATTTCTCTTCTTCCTTGACACATTCAATTAATAAAAACCCAACAGGTGCAGCATTACAACACATAGCTCCACTCTCCCTCACCGCTTGCTGGGTCCCTAGCACATTTTCCTTCCATGGCCTCACGATGGGCCTGAAACAGGAACCCCTAGGCGGCATCTCCCTGGCCTTGTGTGTAAAACAGTTCACAAGACCACAGAACATTTCCATTTCCTTTGTGCAGGATTATCACATCCCTCTAGTGGGGGAGGAAAAGCAAGGATTTTTCATTAATTAAAAAACATTATTAGACCAAGTGAAGAGAAAAAATAAATCCCAACATTAAAACTAACTTCATAAAGCTTGAATTAGGCTGCCAAAAAAAGAATCATCACAGCTCAGCTTACAGCCAAGGGGAGGAGCAGAACAAACGCCCCACGTGACTCACATATCTGATGTATATAAGACATGTCTGGTCAGCCAGGCTGTGGGGAGAAGTGCCTGCTCAGGCCACCACCCAGTGAGAGGCCCAGAGGTGTGTGTGTGGGCAAGAGGGATGCAAAGGGCCAGCAAAGGCTTCCAAGGGTCTCACCTCTTTCACCTGCTCCTCGCCTATGACAGCTTCTCCATCAGCACAGTGGCAGGAGAGCAAATCATACAGGATGAAGCAATTCAACAGAGACAAAGCCTACGCCTCACAAAGGCAGGGTGTGAAATGTGCAAAGTGGGGACCACTCGGTGAGGGGGCAGCCGCTTCCAGGAGGGATGAAGCCTGTTTTGCCAGATTCTTCTGCCTTAAGAGTCGCCTTTTCTCCTTGTGTCCTCCTCCAAGGTGGGGATCAGCAGAACCCCTGTGGTGCCATCCTTTCTCCTTCCATAGTGGCCCAGCAGAGGCTCAAGGGAGGGTCCCTCAGGTGTGATTTTTAAAAAGTGAGTTCATTACCTGTGCCATCAAGCCCCACCCAGTGTGGAGGAGCTTGGTGAGGCCGCTCCCCCTCAGGGTTCAGGACCACCTTAGAATGAAGGCCAGGGAAGCTCCCCCTTGCCTATGTCAGCAGGACCCCTTATAATGTGAAGACATGGTAAACCTGAGAACATGTTGGCTTCTTGTGCCTCAATCTTTACTGAAAGGTCAAGGGTGTAGTGGACATTGGTCATTCTGGACTGTCCAGCATCCCTCCTCCCTGGCTAAAGCACACCAACCCCTTTGGAGACCCCCCACAGACGTTCCTGTGGGAAGTACTGTTGCCTCCCCTATGGAAGCCCACAGGACCAGAGCCTCCCTCACCCCCTTGCAGTGGGGGTAGGTGGGCAGGCCACATGACCGAGGGCAGGACTCAGAACCAGGAGCTGGTGACAGGCAGCTGGCTGAGAGGGAAGAGGTCTTGTCACTGACCTCTGCATGGTGTATGTGGCCTCACCATCTGGAGCCACCTGGGGTGCTGCCTGTGTTCCAACCAGGTCCTCCAACCTCATGGCATCCCTGCATCTGAAAAATGCCCTTTTCACTTGTTCCTCACAATCAGGCATCCGTCTGACGAGATGGGCTAAGGCAGACCGGGCAGGGTACAGGAAAAGTATTTTTCACAGAAGCCCGAACTCCACCCAGTACCTCAGAGGTTCCTCAAATAAGTTGTTCAAATTTAACCCTGCAATCTATTTTAAACTATTTTTAAAATAGTAATGAAAACATTTACAACAGTGGGTTACCTTTGGTGATGTATTGACAGGGAGGCGGCACGAAGGAACCTTAGAGAGGGCTGAAAACATTCCATATCTTAATCTGAGTAGCGGTTCCACTACTATGATTGCACAACAACATGGGAGTACTTAACGTCACTGAGCTGTCCAGTTAAAAATGGTTAAGATGGGGGGCCAGCCCTGTGATGTACTGGTTAAGTTCGGTATGTTCTGCTCATGCACAGGTTCATGGATTTGGATCCCAGATGCAGACCTGCACCACTGGTCAGCCATGCAGTGGTGGCGACCCACATATAAAATGGAGGAAGACTGGCACAGATGTTAGCTCAGGGCTAATCTTCCTCAAGCAAAAAGAGAGCAAGACTGGCAACAGATGTTAGCTTGGGGTTAATCTTCCTCAGCCAAAAAAAAATAATAAATAAATAAAAATTAAAAACTGGTTAAGACAGTAACTTCTATGTTAAAAAACCACACTCTTTACTCTGTGGAAGTTATGCCCTAATTAAAACAAGAAAACAAATAAAAAACACTATTATATACTAAATTCTGAAACACTGGCAGCCCCCAAGCTTTCCTAGTTATTTCAAGGTACCAGATTATCTCATTTTCTGCAGAACTCAGGACACGGCCCCTCTTGCTAGAGCTGGATCCTGAGATTTGAAGGCAGCTGTTCAAAATCTCTTAGCATTGACAACCACATATCTGTTTGATTCAGATTATTTTTCCATTCTATGGAATCAAAACAAAGTACAAAAATAAACTGGATGCTAGAATGACAAAACTATAGAGGCGGAATACAGATAAGTGGTTGCCAGGGGCCCAGGAAAGGGAGTGAGGGGGAGACTCTACAAGGGCAGCCAGAGGGAGTGGCCTGAAGGTGAGGGACCAGTTTTGCTCTTGACTGTCATGGTGGTTGGATGAATCTACGCACGTGATAAAATGTCACTGAACTATAGGTGAAAACACACAAAAATGAGTTCATGCAAAAACCAGTGAAACCTGAGTAAGATCTGTAGTCTAGTTCATTGCATTCTGCCAATCAATTTCCCAGTATTCGAAATACACTATAGTTACATAAGATGGTACCATTGGAGGAAGCTGGGTGATAGGTACAAGAGACTTCTCTGTACTATTTTGGCAACTTTCAGAGATTCTATAATAATTTCAAAATAAAAAGTAAGAAAAATACGGAAGTAAATTGGATGTTGAGACTGCTATAAGACTGCTATACCCCCAACTTTCGAAATTTTATGTTCATCAAATCATCCATTGTTCTTAGGGACTGACTTGATAATATGTACAAGTAAATTATGACATATTAAAACAAATGTGTACTAATAAAACACCACATAGGTTTTCTGCCTTTTGTTTTTGTTGTTTTTAAGGAGGGGATTCAGTTTCTTTGTAAACGCTGAAAATCACAGAGGTATTGGAAAGAGCATGCAACAGGGAAGCAGGAGCCGGGGCTAGTTCAGCCCTGAGCGAACCACTATGACAAAAAGAATCAGTACACCTGGTCCATGGCATCTAAAGACTTTCATGTTTAGAAAATGAGACATATCCACCCAGGAGGCCACACGAGGACATAAGATGTCCCCAAGAATATGTGGCTAAGTGTCAAATGAGTAATGTTATGTATTGAATTGTGCGCCCCCCCACCCCGGCCCAACCCGGATTCATAAGGTGAAGCCCTAGCCCCTCATGTGAATGTATTTGGAGACAGGGCCTTTAAAAAGCTAATTAAGGTTAACTGAGGTCATAAGAGTGCAGCCTAATCCAATATGACCGATGTACTTATAAGAAGAGATTAACACAGAGGGAAGACCACGTGAAGACACAGGGAGAAGACAGACATCTGCAAGCCAAAAGAGAGGGGCCTAGGGAGAAATCAATCCTACTGACATCTTGATCTTGGAATTCCAGCCTCCTGAACGGTGAGGAAATAAATGTCTATTGTCTAAGCCATCAGTCTGTGGTATTGTTATGGTAGCCCTAGCAGACTAATATAAGTTAAGATGTGGTTCAGAGAGGGAAAGAAGATAGAACTAGCTGCCTGCTCTTGAACAGAGGGCTTGAAATACAGTACATAATCACAACTAATGGAAGATATGAAAGTTATTTATTCAAAAGAAAAAAGTCAGCTTTAAATCATATGAAAAAAACCCCATGTGGTGAGATGCATATTGTTCAGAAACTCTAGAGTTCCTTCACCTGCATTCATTCTTCATTCCTTCATTCAACCAACCAACAGTGGTGACTGAGCCTCTCAAGCCCTGGGCCAGGTGCTGAAGGCTAGGATACACAGGTTAAAGCCAGAGCTGTCCTCTGCGTAGTGCAGTCTTTCAGGAAACACATGAAGGCAAGGGCAATGTGACGGGTCAGTGCCTCCCCAGCGGCAAGTGGAGGGCACAGGAGGAGCATAGAGCAGAGGCCCCTCCCAAGAAAAAGTACAGTGGCCATCAAAGCCAACTTGTGAACACTGCAAAAGAGCAGTGAGCCTTTGGGATAGCACATGCCTTGGCAGCTCTGTCAATAGACAGACACCAATACGTACTAGTCCTCTCCAGCCCCAACCAGGCTGAGATGTGTGTCAGCTATCCCTCCATGGAAGCCTATTTCACACTGCATTTGTCCAGTTATTCCATTGTGGAGACAGCCCCCAAATAATGAAGCACAGATTGGTTGATGGGTTGGTTGGTTTTTGATATCTAGCTCTCAGATTTGTTTATAGGATTGATGAAATATAATAAATAAAAAATCACTTTGTAAACTCTAAAATGTGACAGAAATGCTAGCTATCATTATACTAGATTTTGAAGTGCCTTATAATTCTCCTAGTTCAAAATGACCATTTTATGGATTATGAAGATTTACCCAAGGTTGCCCAACTAGTAAGGGGAGGAGCCAGAGCAAAGGCTCAGGATTACCCACTGCTAGGATTCCATGGAAGCACAGGATTTTAACATTTGAATTCCACAACATACGTATTTTTCAATCCTATACTATTTTGCTTCAATTTACCTATAATTCTAAGCACATTTAATTTAGAATTTTGCTCTTGGCAATGCAATATTTCAACCTTCCGGTGAATAAAGGTTTGTGCTATAGCAAACAAAACTGGAAACCCTCTTGGTGTTTCCTCTGTTAACCAAGCACCCTATTCCTACACTCAAAGAGGGGTTCCAATTTGAAACATATGAGAAGTCAAGAGCAAGCCAGATATAAGTGAGGATAGGAGAGAGAGGAAAATGGCAAGTGAAGGGCAAGGTGGGGAGAAGGAGAAGGTACAGGAGCGGGGTAAGGAGAGGAAGGAAAATGTGTTTTCCAGCACTGCACGTTGGCATCACCACTGTCTGAGCAGAAAGCAATGAACCTGGTGCCAAGGCTGGTGGAAGAGATAGTCTTACACACAATCATACTTCACTTCTCAGGACACTTGGTAAAGATCATCCACATGCACAAAAATAAACCAGTGAGCTTCTGTCTCACGACAATCGTGTAACTCAGAATGCTCCGCCTCCTCCATTGGTGACCAAGAGGCTCAGAGCCACATGTGCCCCCAACCATAGTAACTTTGGGGCAGCCTGGTGGCTCCTCCACTGGTTTAACTTTTCATATCTTCCTTATTAACCCATTGTCTAGATATGTCTTCTTACATAAAAAAGTTGAAAATTTTTCAGGGAAAAAAAAGTAAAATAAACTCAAAGACTCAATTTACAAAAAAAAAAGAGGCAACAGAAAATGTAGAGCTTGTAGAGCTGGACAGCTCCTCCAGACTGGAAGTGTTATCAAGAAGTCTCCAGATTATCAGAAGGTATATCAGTCCCTTAGATTATTATTCTAACTCTAAGCTTACCAACGGTATCGCAGGGTTCATCTTTGTGTACGCAGAAATCTGTCCTAAAAAAAAAAAAAAAAGACATAATCAGGGATATGCAGTACCCCCAAGAATAGGAGAAGGAAACACTGTCAATTAATCTTGATTAGTCACCCTGCCCACAGCAATGTTACTGCTTTAATGGTCATAGGTCATAGTGAAAAATAACAACTAGCAGCGTGTGCCAACAGGAACCCATCCACCACATTTCCAATGGGTAGGCCCAGTTGCTCCATACAAGACCCTCCTTTCACAGATAAACTATTCCATACATAACACTCAGTTGCTGGAAGGACTCCTTCCAACAGCGGGAAAAGTTTTGGAAAATGTTTGCCAAGCCATTTATCAAAAACAATTACTAGTCAAAATCATCAAACCATACTGACTTCCCCAAGCATCTCGGGCAGCAACTGGTTTTAGATACTAGAACAACTACGTATCACTTATACAAGAAGACAAAGAAAAGTTATCTCTACAAGTTAGACTCTTTAAAGCTCCCCAGGACCCCCAGGTGTGTGGCTATGGATAAACGAGACAGCAGAGATGCTTAATACCCGGTCCAGTCCCAGTTCTGTGGGTACACAGGTCTCCCTCTGGCCTCTTACGTGTAAAACAAGGAGTCTGGACCCTTATTTTCCAAAGCCAGAGCATTCCTATGCCTCCTTCCATAAGTTCCTACAGTCAGGAGATGACCAGAGTGCCAGCTGGGGCAGTGCCCTTCCTGGCACAGGGTAAGGAGAGTAGTGGCCTGGCCCAGATGTGGCAGCTCCTCTGAGGGCCCCAAGCTCATCGTCTCATAGAACCCTCAGGGGGCCAGCAGAAAGTACCCACTCACCTGCAGCTCTCTGAACACACTCAAGTGCAGCTTCAGGTTGAAAAGGCATATTCTGAAGCTACCTCCTCTAATTTAAAAAAAAATCTTCCGGGACAGATGAGGCCAGATAGATGAGGTTGGCACTAAGCAAAGTTGTGAAACTATGTGGCAGGTGCTACATGGGCCACACCTCCCTCCCCTTCCCTCTGTCAAAATCTGTTCTCAGGGAAGGGTCTGACCTGCCTCTCACACTAGGGACAATGATGAGAAGCTGAAAAAGGAAGCCTTAGGAATTGATTTTTCTGTCAAAGATGACCTTTTCGAAGACTAATTAACAGGAAGGAAGCAGCACTGACAGAGACGAAACCAAACAAAGAAAATCAGGGACATAAATATGCTCACTAGTCTGCTATGTATCTAATCCCAGTCCAACATTCTTGATCTGACACTCTTCCCATTTGAATGTTTTGGGCGAGACACACACACACACACATTGACACAAAGAGAGGGCTGGCCCATGACCTTGGTCCAGGGTTTTCCAGTGTGAGCATCTGAATATATTGAAAGCTTCATCCCTTTGCCTCGCCTGGGCAAAGGCAGAAAGCACGCATGGCCAGAAGCCCCACAGAAGAGAAGATGGTGCCACTCAGCAGGCGGAAGTGGCCGCCATCCCGGAGAAAGCCAGCACAGCCCTGTTGGCTGATGGGCGCTGTGCGTTCCCCCATCCATGGCCTCTCTGAAGGGACACAGGTGGGCTCAAATGATGGACCCTGTGGTGCCACATGTTGCTTCTCCTGAGGAAAAAGGAGGAGGTATGGTCAGCTCACGGAGGGCCAAGTTCAATGGGAGGCCCGGCTTAAAAAGGTCAGCCAAAATTTAAGTCTTCTCTCTTCTTCCTGTTCAAGGTCCTTTCTCAGAAAAGGAAAAGTAAGCTATCTGCCTGCAGGAGCAGCTTCATCTCCAGGTAATACAGCTCCCACTGCAAACTCACGCCAAACCCATACGTAGGGGCTGCAGGGCTGGTTTAGAGAAAGAAACAAACAAACAAGCAAAAAACAAAAACAGGGTCCAGAGGTAGCTCCCCAGTCTCTAAGTACATTCAGGTTCCACTGTTCGTTCCTCAAGAGAAGGAAGACTATGCAGATCTCTGTAACAGGGTGGCCTTCGTGGGTGTTTGACCCGCGCAGTCGCACATGCTCCTCACTTAGGAGCCCCCCACCACCCAACCTGGCTTAATGCTCTGCTATCACTGTCTTAAAATTCTTAAGTTTTTGAACATGGGAGTCCCACATTTTCACTCTCCACTGGGCCCCACAAGTTAACTTTGCTAGTACTGTGCATGACCTACAGCTGGGGTATAATAAATTCTGGCTCCTTTATTAAACGACTGACATATATTTCCAGACCACTTTCAATGTGCCCTGCAAGCTTACTGGTGGTTGTGACTCTCCCCAGTGTTTGTAGATCTGAAAAACTAACTTTATGGTCCTCAGATACTCACTGAGCTCTCACTATGAGCAAGGCCTGCAAGAGGCCCCCTTGGTCAGAAGGTCCAAGGGAAAGCAGTTCCTAGGGAGCTGGATGGAGTTACATGGGAGGGGAAGGTTGAGGGACAGCTGAAGGCATCCCCATAGTCCTGGCCAGTCCTGCATGTTTGTTCCGGTGTTTCCTGGGAGCGCAGACCTGGGTGTGGGGGGGCATCCCCCTTTCCTGGCTTTTGGGGGAGATGCAGAGCCAATAAAGCTTTGCCAGGTGTTGACAATGCCTGGAGACCAGTCCTCTGTATGGGCCCTATGTGGCCCCCAGACTCAGTCTACTCAAAGGTCCTTTTTAGCCCCAGACACAGCTACAGCTGCTGGAAATCCAGCTTCTGCCGCTTCTGGCTCAGCAGCCTCTGCTGGACCATGATGTCATGCTCACGTCTCCACAGCTGGCCATCTGTAGGGTTGGTGGGTGTCCAGGAGAATACACTTTCAGGCTCAGCCGCAGCCCACAAAGGAAAAAAAAAAGAAAAGAGAACAGACCCTTGCAGCAGCCAGTCCCGGTCCCAGGACCCAGGGACACAGGCCCCTAAACACTGCCTGGTCTGTGCAGCCTCTGATTAGACCCTCAGCTCAGATTACTCTGGGAGGAAAGGACTGCTTCTCGAGAGCAGCAGCTGTCTCACACCCAATTTCCGTGCAAAAACATCAGCCCATTATTAACCCAACCTAGGGAATTGCAGCTCTCCACCTCTAATTATTAAGCAATGCTTCTTGGCCAACTCAGCTTCCAGTCCTGACTCCAACGCTGCCTCCCTGTCCTTGTGGGAGGTCTTCAATTTAACATCTGTGAGAACCCAGAGGATGGGATGGCCACCGATTTGTTCAGCACAGCAGCTCCACAGCAGCAGGTGAGAGGAATCATGATTGCTCAGGTAGCTCATGAGCTGTCAACATGAAATGGAGAAAGAAAACACAGGCTCCTGGGCTGGCTGCAGGTACAGTCCAATCCAGGAGGCCTTTGCATCAGCTCTGGCTGCAGCTGAAGAAATCTTGCTTTTCCAGGCCGCCAGACATCCCCTCCCCAGCACCTGCACTCAGAACCACCCTCCTGCAATCAGGCACCACCCCCCATGTGCTTAGTTAAAAAAGAACACTTAAAATTTTTCATTGTGGTAAAATACACATAAAATCTACCATCTTAACCATTTTTCAGTGTACGGTTCAGCAGTGTTGAGTACATTCACGTTGCTGTACACCCAATCTCCAGAACTCTTCTCATCGTGCAAAACTGAAACTCCATATCCATTAAACAACGCCCCACTCCCTTCCCTCCTCAGCTCCTGGCAACCACCATTCTACTTTCTCTCTCTATGAATTTGAACACTCTAGGTACCTCATATGAGTAGAATCATACAGGATTTGTCGTTTTGTGACTGGCTTATTTCATTCAGCATAATGTCCCCAAGGTTCATCCATGTTTTAGTGTGTCAGAATTTCCTTCCTTTTTAAGGCTGAACAATATTCCACTGTATCTAGACACCACATTTTGTTTATCCATTCTTCCATCGATGGACACTTGAGTTTCCTCCACCTTCTAGCTATCATGAGTAATGCTTCTATGAAGATAGGTGTACAAAATATCTTTTCAAAACTCTGCTGTCACTTCTTTTGGGTATAGATCCAGAAGTGGATTAATTGGATCATATGGTAGTTTTATTTTTAATTTTTTGAGGAACTGCCATACTGTTTTCCACAGCAGATGCACCATTTTACATTCCCACCAACAGTGAACAAGGGTTCCAATGTCTCCACATCCTCGCCAACACTTGTTATTTTCTGTTTTTTTGTTTTTATAGTAGCCATCCTAATAGGTGTGAGATGTAAAAAAGAATATTTTTATGCATTTTATGCAGTGTAGTAAATAAGCTGTTAGGAGGCAGGAAAAGGAAAAAGAAAAGAATCCCTAATGGGCAGCATTCTCAGGCTGAGGGTCACTCATGTCTGCCGAAGGCATTTTGTAAAAGGGCTAATCCAGAAGTTTTGTCAACATGAATTTCAGTAACATTTATTGCCTCTGGAAAAAAAGGCTATTCGTTCCCTTACCAAAACCACTTTAAAAAGTGCTTTCTCCACCCAGACAAGGAAGGAAATAACTTATTATTTTTATTTTTAACAAAACACCAGAATTTATATATTTTATATAGTATTTATACAAAGCACTTTCAAAGTAGTGACCTTAGAAGTTTAGCTGCATATTCCAAAGATGATATTATTTAGAGCTCCTCTCTAGTAAAAGTCTTTAGACTTTATCTAATTATCATTTGGAAAATGAGTCACATTAATTTATAGTCACACATAGACACGGTTCCCAAGGACTCCTGCCTGCTCCCCAAATCAAATCTACCACAGTCCTCAGGGTGTTTTACAGAAAGACCTAGAGGTTCCAAAAGCCATTTCAAAGCGACTTGAACCATGGCGGCCTCTTGCCAGGGAGTGTGGGGGCCAAAGCTGCTGGGGGAGGCGGTACCTGGAGGTTCCCAGCACTCACTGAGATGGGCAAACCCAGATCCAAAGCAAGAACCAGGTCATGCTCGTCTCTTGTCCTTGGTGCCTGGTGGTGCACCAGCTGTATTGCAGGCAATCAGAATTACTGAATAGACCTCTTCTCAAAAGTCCCATTATACATATCACATCCTGTAGAAGCAGTAGATGTTCTCATCAGGGATCAGTGCGCTACAGAGCACATTTTAACCCTTTGGGGATGGCAACTGATGAATCATCGACAGGAGTGATGAGGCATCTGTTTGGTATTTGGCGGTGGCAATGTGCGTGTTCTGGGTTTTTCAAGAGGGGCAGGCTAGGGAGCTGCATTGCCTGACGCCTGAGGCTGAGGTCACAGAACTTCCCAAGCTACCTTTGGGATGTCAGTGGGCCAGGAGCTTGTAGTATGCAGCCCAAGAGATGCAATCAAGGAGGCTTTCTGGGCTCAAAACCAGTCTTAACTCTTCTTAGAAGGGCAGGCTGTCTCCAAGCTAACGACAAGGTAAACTGTCCCCTTTCACGACTTCACCTCTGAACTCGGAGAAAAAGAAAGCATGTAACTTGGCAAGTAGTTTCCCTAAATTAAAAAAAAAAATTCCTTAAAATTCCAAGTTGATATATTCACAGCCACTCTAATAAAATTTTGGTATTTTAATCTAATGGATTCAATTATCATGAAACATTTCTGCATGTTTTCTAATGGGGGATTTTCGTATGAACACATAACACATTCTATTTATATTACTGAAGCAAAGCAACCAAAGAAAATCAGCTTTTCTCAGAGAGGTGTGGGACACAGGGAAAAAATGAAATTGCCACATCTATACGTGTTGTGGATTGAATTGTGTCCCCCCCAAAAAAAGTCCAAGTCCTAAGCCCTGTACCTGTGAATGTGATCTTATTTAGGAAGAGGGTCACTGCAGATGCAATCAAGTTAAGATGAGGTCACACTGGATTAAGCTGGGCCCCAATTTGGACACAGGGAGAATAATATGTGACAATGGAGGAGAGATCAGAGCGATGCATCTACAAGACAAGGGATGCGGAGAATTTTCAGGGAACCACCAGAAGTTAGGGAGGAGGAAGGAAGCACCCTCCCCTCAAGCTTTCAGAGAGAGCATAGCCCTGCCCACACCTTGATTTCAGACTTTCGGCCTCCAAACCTGTGAGAGAACAAATTTCTGTCATTTTAAGCCACTTAGTTCATGGTAATTTGTTACTGCAGCCCTAGAAGACTAAAATAACATTGCTGCTGCCTGATGGAAGACTGCCTTTGGTTTCTATTGTCCAGGGCTGGGCCCCTGGTTCCCCTCTCAAGCTGGAAGAGGAAATCCAGCTGTAATCTAGAAAGAAGCTTAGCTCTGTGCTTCAAATAGAGCCTCCATGTGAATTCCACGGGCATCTCTGCCCAGTGCTGTCGTCCCAGAGTGCCCCAGGGATGGGGCTGTGCACGTCACACACGACATGCCTTGTGTAGACTTCCTCTCATAGAAAACCCGGGGTATCTACTCTCCCTCAGGAGTGTGCTTCTGCCAGTCTGGAAGCAGCCTCAAACACAGGCTAGCTCTTTCCCAGTGAGCATTCTATTTTCAGGGGAGAAGTAGTACATGAATTTTCCTGGAAGTTTGAAGACTCTTGGGTAACCAGGATTGCAGTACTTTTATATTAACAATAACAACAATAATGGCTAATACTTATTGTGTCCTTTGGGCCAGGCACTATGAAAAGTGCTTCTCATGCTCATTTAATCCTCACACCTCGGAGGTAGGTACTATCATTTATCCCCATTTTACTGATGAGGAAACCAAGGCTCAGACAGGCAACCCAAGGTCTGACGTCCAAGCCTGAATTTCTAGCAAATTGCCCTCTTTCTTCTCCAATGGGAAATGTCTTTTCCCTATCACGTTTTCAGCTACAGGCCAAACCCTGCTTTACCTGGTCACAAATACAGCAGCATCCACCGGGGGCGTATCGTCCTTCCCTCCTGGAACCTGATTGTTGCCGAGGTACCGGGCACCTCCATATTCCTCATTCTGCCAGTGACAGAAGCTCTCCAGGGACCGCTCGCCATGATGCCCAATGGACAACTTGGCCTAAAAGAAATCAGGGCGCAGTTAAAGCAAACACCCAGGGAAGCCAGAGCTTATGTTCAGACTACAATGTGGACCCTAAGGTGGAGACAGCTGCTCAAAGGGATATCATTCACTGATGTGCTTCCCCGCAACACAAACTTAGTGCTGGTAGATGGATGCAGAGACTCAGAGAAAGGCCATCAGGGACCTTATTTGTAAGTTCAAATGAAGACTACGTTATTAAAGAAAAGCATTCTTCTTTCTGGCAACTGAACAGTGTACCCAACCAAGCATCGGTCCCTCATTCTCACATTCACTGCTTGACTCTGCAGGTAACATTGTCTTGTGGGAATGCACTCAATCAAAAGACCAGAAAATGATGCTACAGTGAATCCAAATCTGGCCTGAAGCTCAGGTATAGCTCCAGAAGGGTAGCCATGGGTCCGAAGATCTTACCATCAAGTCTTTGCACATACGTGAGACATGCCAGTACTGAAGGAGGGATGCACATGGGCCCATTGCTCAGGGTTCCCTTGAGATTCTGAGCAGATTATATGCACACCAAACTTTCAGTAATGGTACCTTCCCTCCTCTCCCCCAACATCCTGGCACCTGGCCCAGGGCACACTGTTGCCATCTGCAAAGCCAGGGAGCACAGATAAGACAGACAACCACCTGGACACCTCCTCAGCACTCAACAGCAACTAGGAAGCTAAGACCAGTTACGTCCTCTATGTGCTCTGAAGGGTGCCAATGAGGACTTACAGGACGTTGTCGTAGCAGGACCAGCTTGGTAACTTGAATGTTAACTTTAATTCCAAGACTTTGGTGCTGAAACATATTGTATACCTATCAAGAAAGAAAAAAGAAATAGATAAAGACGTAAATATAAAAATTTTTAAAAGTACATTGGTATCCTGGATGGGATCCTAGAGCAAAGAAAAGATATTAGGTAAAAACTAAGGACATCTGAATAAACTATGGACTTTAGTTATTTGATATTGGTCCATTAGTTATAACAAGCATACCATACTAAGGTAAGATGTCAGTAATGGAAGAAACTGTATATGTGAATTCTCTGTACTACCTGTTCTAAAATAAAATATAAATGAATACAAATTTATAAGTAAATCATAAATATAAATTCTATTCATTAAAAATATTAATTAAAAATTAATATTAAAAAACAGCTTATGCTCTTCCAGTACCCAAAAAAATCTAAAGGAGGAATAATTATGTGAAATTCAAATTACAGTGTTCATAGATAAAGTCTTATTGGCACAAAAAATCACACATATGTGAGAAATATAACCCAGATTTTATTTAAAAGGCCTTTTCAGACCAAAAAACTCCCATAAATATGAATTCCCCAAAAGAAACATGCATAAGATAGAAAACTCTCGAATCACACACACATGTATGCATGCATACATATACATACACATAAAGCTAAGCTGGAATCAGTTGTTTTAAAAAAAGGTATAAGACAGGAGGTTCTGAAAAAAAGGAACGGATGGTAAATGATTCTGGCAGAAACCTCAAACCTTTCATTCTGGGCTTTTACACAGGAGACTGAAGGGGATTTTTCTGAAGGGGAGGGAGGGGGTCAGTGCCTGTGGCCATCTGCCACAGTCCGTATCATGTGCGTCAGTCTGTATCATCTCTAACAGTCATCATAATCTGTTAAGGTTGGTATCTCCACTGCCCTGGGCTCATCGAAATAAAGCCACCTGTTCAAGACCCACGGCCAGTAATAATGATGACCCCATTTCAAATCTAGCCTTGTCCAGTCAAAAACACCATTTTCTTTCTTTAGTCCGTTAAGTCCTCATTCTAACCAAAGTTTGTCATTGAGATAAAAAGTTAAAGCAACAGAAAAGGCTATGTCTCTCTCAGTTTTGCACCTCTCGTTGGAGGAACTTAATTATAAGGATCTCAATATCAAGAAACCAAAGGAAAGCGTTTTGAGGGGAAGAAAGAGAAAACCTCAAATAAGGCAGAGGAATCAAAGTTGATGCAGATGGAAAAAAAGCCCACTGGATTTGAGGACCCTCAAGTCATTATAACCCGCCCGATCTCCTTTTCCATAATATGGAGAAAGCAGGAGGCAGGGAGGTACGTTGGGGAAGCTGATGAAGGTGGTAGAGTAAGATATAGAGCAACAAGGATGAGAACCTTTTGAATATTCTTTTATTTTTATTGAGGCAATACTTTTATACGTTTCATTATGTCCCGGTTTTTTGTTTGTTTTTTCCAGTTTTATTGAGATATAACTGACATATAACATTGTGTTAGTTTGAGGTGTACAACATGATGTTTTGAGACAGATAGATCCCAAAATGTTTACCACAATAGGTCTAGTTCACATCCTCACATAGTTGCAGTTTTTTTTCTTGTGATAAGAACTTTTCAGATCTACTCTCTTAACTTTCAAATATATGATACAGTATTGCTAACTATAGTCATCATGCTATACATTACATCCCCAGGACTTATCTTATAACTGGAAGTTTGTACCTTTTGACTGACCCCCACTTTCACTCATTTCCCTACTTCCCGCCTCTGGTAACCACCAGTCTGTTCTCTGTATCCATGAGTTCTGTTTTTTAGATGCCACACATAAACGAGATCATACAGTATCTATTTTTCTCTGTCTGACTTATTTCACTTGGTTTTGAATATTCTACTTGTTTTTTTCTGATAGACATAATCTAGAGGGAGGATTTTCCAGTGGGAACATTAAAACTTTTCCCAGTTGGTGCTGTGTTCACCCGTACACCAGCAGCAACATAAAGCAACAACCACAGCAGAGGGCACAGCCACGGTTAATTCAGGCCACGTGAAGCTGGACACCGTGTCTGGCACACAAGCGTCAGAAGCCAGGCACGCACAGTGTGTGAGCATCTGTGCGACAAAGGAATTAACTGTGTCATTGCTTGCATTTCACTCTTTAAAAACCATTATTAAAGCAAAACAAAATCTTTATGTAATGGAATATTCTTTCCCACGAGGAAAACCGGAACACATTCAGTTGTTCTGTTCTCACTTTTTCTTCCCCCAATTTTTTCCCTCAAGAACAAAACAGCAGTCTTGTTTTTTGTTTTTTTAACACTAGACCATCCATAGGCCAATTCTGAAGTCATGTCTTAATTATCTATCCCCAAACCTGGGTGAAGAAGGGGAAAGCACATAATTTTTTCCTTGTTTTGATATTTTGAGAACCACCCAATGGCTATAATTCAAATTTTTCCAGAAATATTCAGCATTAGGATTGGACCCAAACTGGAAAACCTCAATTCAAAACATGAGAATTAGGAAGAACGAAAACTTGAAGTTGGGAGGGAGAAAATTCAAGTCGCACAGGGTTTCATGGTGCAACCTACACATTGCCTGTAATGTTGACACCAGCCAAAGACATTAAAAAATATTGTAAGTTTAAAGAAGTAACATAGTTAAGCAATTCTCAGTGGCATTCTGACATGCCACATCAAAGAAGCATAAGGAAGCTGCATGGAATGATGAAGTTTCAGGATGAACAAAAGTACAGGAAAAAACTCCCCTGCCAGAATCTCCCATTTTCTCCTCACTGGGCTGATGACACTTTCACGCATTTCATACACCACTACCCCAAAGGCTCAGTCATTTCCCTTGGAGCAAATGCACAAAAAAAGACGTGAGATGGAGGGGGAGCAGAAGCTTCATGCTCCAGGGGCTAGGAAGGAGGGGAAGATGGGGAGTTGTTTAATGTGTATAGTTTTAGTTTTGCAAGATGACAAAGTTCTAAAGATTGATGGCACAACAACGTGAATATACTTAACGATACTGAAACGTACACTTATAAATGACTAAGATGGTAAATTTTGTTTTGCGTATGTTACCAAAATAAAAATTTTAAAATTAACACACAAAAAAAGCTTCATGCTCTCAACAACGTTCTCTGGTAAGCTTGTAGGAAGGCATGGACCCTGATGTGTAACTGGGAAAGCAGGTATGGGAGCCTGACCATGGCTACAATGCCTTGTCACCTGATGTGAGCTGTACCATGCTCCCAGAAAGTTCCACAGGGAGCAAGGCAGGGCAGACATAGAGGACCTCCCTCAAGGCCCAGCGCCAAGCCAGGCCAGCCAGATGAAAATCCGACAACAGCCATAAAACACAAAGCCGCAGGCCTTAAAGACATGTAGCAAAGTCTCCCCACCTTTTTTTCCCATGGAAATTCACACTCAGGAGAAGTCTCGAGGTGGCAGCCATCTGATGCTTAGGGAGACACCTGGCTGGGCAGGGGACAGCACAGCCAACTGTCTGGAAATTCTGTCTCCGGCATCCAGCTCTGGCTGTGTCCTGGCAAATGTTCAGAGCCCTAGCTACTTTGTCACATTTCCTTGGCAGCCTAGGGGCCAAGCTGAGTGGACGCTCTATCAGCAGCACACTGTGGCTGTCCTGGCTGGGTGACCTGGGGACACGGTCAGAGAGGAGTAGAGAGGAACCAGAGAAGGAGCAGGTGATGGGGGCACATGGGGAAGAGCTGTTCACAACGCCAAGCAGGGTTTTCACAGAAGCACCACCTACCTACGTGACTCAAGGCCTCCCCAGGACAGACCAGGACTGCAGATGACACTCGCGCAGCACATACAGTGCCATTCAGACTCCCACACAGCAGGGGGCGATGTTCTCTAGCACAGTGCCACTCAGAGGGGTCCCTGAAGCAGCAGCACCAATATCGCTTGGGCACTTGTTGGAAATGGACATTCTGGAGCCCAGCTCAGACCCACTGAATCAGAGACCCTGCAGGTGGATCCGGCCATCTGCATTTAACAAGCCCCCAGCAGTTTCCCGCTGATGGCTGCCCAGTATGAGAACCAAGGAGTGCTCTAACACCTTGCCAGTGTCTCTGGTCACCAGAGAGAGGCTTGCTGTCTGTTTCGAATGATAATTGAGTAAAATTAACGTCATGTTTCCTCCAAGCAGAACTTGCCTGGAACGTCCCAGGTTTTCATTCCACTCCATGGTTGTTAAGGAAGCTAAAAACAACCAAAGCTCTGTCAAGTGGCCCCATTTTCCAATTTGGCTGCTCAAACCCAGGGTTTCTAGTGTCAGCACCACCTGTTTCCGTCTGCAATTTGTTCTTTAAAAGATTCCTGCTCTTGTGTCACCACCACCCCCAAACAAAGGAAAATCAAGTTATGTAGGTAAAAAGGCACGACAGCACATTTTGAAAAACAAGAGCCGAATCCAGAGCACCCCCTGCGGCTCGCCTCCTGCTGGAAGACCTGGCCTGGCGGAGGCTTTTCTGTCCGCGTGTATGTGTGCAGGTCAGCAGTGTGCCAGGGACACAGAGCCCGGAGCTGGATTCCATTTCCCTGGACAAGAGCCAGGCAGAAGGATCTTATATAGCACAAATCAGTACAGGCCACTCTTCTGCTTAAACCTTGCAGCAGCTTCCTGTTGCACATGCAGCTAAGCCCACCCTCCATGCGCTGGCATACCAGCCCGCAGGGCCCACCCTCCGTGCCTAGCGTACCAGCCCGCAGGGCCCACCCTCCGTGCCTAGCGTACCAGCCCGCAGGGCCCACCCTCCGTGCCTAGCATACCAGCCCGCAGGGCCCACCCTCCATGCCTAGCGTACCACCCTGCAGGGCCCACCCTCCATGCCTAGTGTACCAGCCTGCGAGGCTGGCTGGCTGGTGCACCTCTCATCACACCCCCACCCTCCCCATCACCCACCAGGATCAGCCTCTTTCTGTGCCTCTCCCAAACACCAGACTGACCCCCAGTGGCTGGCTCCTTAATGCCTTCCCTTCTAAGTGGAAGGTCACTCCTCACAGAGGTGTCCCGGGACGCCTCAGTCATTTGCTATCACCTGGATTTTTGCATAGCAGTTTATAAAATCTGCACACAAATCTTACTGATTTGTGTGTTGAGCACTGTCAGTCAGTCCCACTGCATGAGCTCCACAAGGATGAGACCTGTCACGGTGGTCCCTACTCTATCCGCAGGCCCTAGAAGAGTTCCTGGCACACGTCAGGGGCCCAGTCAATACAGTTGACTGGAATCAGTGAGTGAACCTCTTTCTAATTTTTATTTTTAATTGCAGTAAAATACAAATAACAAAATTTACCATCTTAACCATTTTTAAGTATGCAGTTCAGTAGTGTTAAATGCCTTCACATTATTGTGCTCACATCCATGGAACCCTTTTCATCTTGCAAAACTGTACCTGTAGTCATTACACAACTTATTCTCTCCTCCCTGCAGAGCCTGGCAGCCACCACTCTCCTTTCTGTCTCTCTGAACTCGACTACTCTAGGCACCTCTTATAAGTGGAATCATAAGTACTTGTCTTTTTGTGACTGGTTTATTCCACTTAGCAGAATGTTCTCAAGGTAATCCATGTTGGAACATGTGTCAGAATTTCTTTCCTTTTTAAGGCTGAATAATATTCCATTGTGTGTGTGTACACATATACATACCCCATTTTGTGTATCTGTTCATCTTTCAATGGACACTTGAGTTGCCTCCTCCTCTGGCTGTTGTGAATAATGCTGTCATGAACACGGATGTATACATATCTCTTAGAGACCCTGCTCTCAATTCATTTGTGTCTACACCCAAGAGTGGAATTATAGGATCACACGTCATGTGAGCGAACCACTTATACTCTAGCCTGTACAGTGGCTAGACACTTTGCTGGGATTCTTTTTCTTTCTTAGCTAAACAGCATCTATTGCTGTTTTCACTGGGGAAAATTCCCCCACAGGGTGAGCTCTGAAAAAAGGCAGGGACCCTCTTCCCACTATAGAAATCGAAGGAGGTACCAGCCTCATTCTGGCCTGCCACAGCAGCCCTGGAGCAGGCCAGTTCCTAGGCACCCACCTAGGGCCCTGATGCCTGAAGGAGAGGCAGGGTAGTGGGGAGATGTTCCCAGGATACAGAAGCGGCAGGAGGTCCAGCAGTGCAAGATGAGCCCACACTCCTGGCCATACCTTGGACTTGCTCTCTTCTGCTGCCTGGCCTCCCAAAGGCCTCTGCCCCGAACACTCCCCCAAATTCTGAGCCTGGTAACCCAGCCTTCCTTTTAATTCCACATACACCTCCAAAAATATGATTCCTTTTCTACTTCAGTTAGCCCAGATTCAGTCTCTAATCAAAACCCCTGACTGATGCAAGAACCAAGCTCACTGCTCCATGGTTTACAAAACTCCTTTCGTCCCTGTTTGAAAATGGGACCACTCGGCATGATGCTAGAGTTTTTTGGTACCTCTTCCTTGCTTTGCAAGTCCTCAAAAACGACCAAAACATTTCTGCTCTCACAGCAGCCATTTCTTCACCAACTCTGAAGTCTAATGGAACAGGGCTCAGAAGTGAAGCCAATCATAGCAGCCAGCTGTTCTCTCAGTACAGTTCTTTCTCATCATGCTTGTTTTATCTTCTGCATCTTGATACATCCTCCTTGAAGGACAAGATGTGAGCTGAGAGGGGCTGAAGGAGACCACCCATAGCACAGGGGGCTGTGTGGGAGGTGTAAATATGTAATTACATTTATGTAGAAACACTTTCTATCAGAGTTTAGGACACCACATCTGTGTGAGATGCTTGGAATACAAAGGCTTTTCAGAAGTAAGTTAATCAAGGAATTCTAAAAAGAAAGCCAGTGTTTACACGACTTCAGCACTAAATCCATTGCAAAAGATGTTGGTAGATGGCATTAGTCACTCATTTACGAGTTCACAGATTCCACGAATATTTTTCAATCATCTCCTGCACATGTAACAGGCACTGGGTAAATAATGGTGAAGGTGTACACATAGTCCTACCTTGATGAATTTACGGATGGTGAAAAGACAGCTAATAAGTGGAATGGGTTTTTTTAATTGTGTTAAATATGCATAATACGAAATTTATCATTTTTCACATTTTTAATTGTACACTTTAGAGGCATTACATTGTTGTGCAGCCATCACCACCACCCAGCTTTAGAACTTTTTCATCTTCCCTAATTGAAACTCTGCACCCATTAAACACTAACTGTCCATTCCTTCCTCCCTCCAGCCTCTGCAAACCACCATTCCACTTTCCATCTCTGTCAATCTGACTACTCCATGCAACTCATACAAATAGCATCACACAGTATTCATATAGTATTTGTACTTTCGTGACAAATGTCCTCAAGGTTCATCTGTCTTATAGCACGTGTCAGAATTTCCTTCCTTTTTAAGGCTGAATAATATTCTCCTGTATGGAAAGAGCATATTCTGCATACCCATTCATCTTTCGATAGGCACTTCGGTTGTTTCCTCCTTTCGGCTATTATGGATGACGCTCCTATGAACATGTGTGTACAAATATCTGTTCACAACACTGCTTTCACTTCTTTGGGATATATAGCCGGAATTACTGTGGAATTACCGGATCATATGATAATCCTATTTTCACTTTTTGAAGAACCACCACACTGTTTTCCATAGGAACTGCACCATTTTACAGTCCCAACAACAGTGCACAAAGGTTCCCATTTCTCCCCATCCTCACCAACACTTGTTATTTTACTTTTTTTAAAAAAAAATAGTATCCTAATGAGAGTGAAGCGGTAGCTCATTTTGGTTTGGATTTGCATTTCCCTAATGATTAGTGATGCTGAACATCTTTTCTTGTGTTTATTGGCCACTGGCATATCTTCTTTGGAGAAATGTGTATTCAAGTCCTTTGTCCATTTTTGTTTTTTGTTGTTGAATTTTAGAAGTTCTATATATATTTTGGATATTATCGGATATGTAATTTGCAAATATTTTCTCCCATTCTGTGAGTTGCCTTTTCACTCTCTTGATAGTGTCCTTTGATGCACAAAAGTTTTTACATTTAATGAAGTCAACTTTGTCTATTTTTTCTTTTGCTACCTATGCCTTTGGTACAACTTATACCCAAGAAACCATTGCCAAATCCAATGAAGCTTTTCCCATATGTTTTCTTATAAAAATTTTATAGTTTCAGCTCTTATGTTCAGGTCTTTGATCCATTTTGAGTTAGTTTTTTTAATATACTGTTAGGAAAGGGTAAAACTTCATTCTTTCGCATGTGGATATCCAGTTTTCCCAGCACCATTTGTTGAAAAGACTGTCACTTCTCCATTGAATCGTCTTGGCACCTTTGTTGAAAATCATTTGACCATATATGTCAGGGTTTATTTATGGGGTCTCTTCTATTCCATTGGTCTGTATGTTTGTCTTTATGCTAGTACGACAGTATTTTGATTACTATAGCTTTGCAGTATATTTTTAAATCAGGAAGTGTGAGCCCTCCAACTTTGCTTTTCTTTTTCAAGATTCTTTTGGCTATTCAGGGTCTTTTGAGATTCCATACCAATTTTAGGATGGATTTCTCTATTTCTGCAAGGAAAAACATTAGGATATTGCTAGAGGTTGCACTGAATTTATAGATTGCTTTGGGTAGTACTAACATCTTAATAATAAGTCTTATAATCCATGAACATGAGTGTCTTTCCATTTATTTAGAGCTTCTTTAATTTCTTTCACCAATGTTTTGTAGTTTTTAGTGTACAAGTCTTTGACCTCCTTGATTAAGTTAATCCCTAATTATTTTATTCTTTTGGATGCTATTGTACATGGATTGGTCTTCTTAATTTCCTTTTTGGATTGTTCATTGTTAGGTACAGTAGTCCCCCCTTAACTAGTAGGGATATGTTCCAAGACCCCCAGTGGATGCCAGAAACTGCAGATAGTACTGAACCGTTATATATGCTATGTTTTTCTCCACACACACATACCTATGATAAAGTTTGATTTATAAATTAGGCACAGTAAGAGATTAACAATAATAAAACAGAAAAATTATAATATAATGTAATAAAAAATACACGAATGTGGTCTCTCTCTCAAAATATCTTACTGTACTGGTACTGTATTTTCAGACTGGTTGACTGTGAGCACCTGATACCACAGAAAGCAAAACTGTGGATAAGGGGGGACTACTGTATAGAAACACAGCTGATTTGTGTGTTGGTTTATATTCTACTACTCTGCTGAATTATGTTATTTGTTCTAAGATTTTTTTTATGGAATTTTAAGGTTTTCTACATATAAGCTCATGTCGTCTGTGAACAGATAATTTACTTCTTCCTTTCCTATTTGGATGCCTTTTCTTTTTCTTGCCTAATTGCTCTAGCTAGGACTTCCACTACTATGCTCAATAGAAGTAGTGAAAGCAGGCATCCTTGCCTTGTGCCTGATGGTAGAGGAGAAGCGTTCAGTCTTTCACCATTGAGTATTATGTTTGCTATGGGTTTTTCATATATAGCTTTCAGGATATCAAGGTAGTTTCCTTCTATTCCTAGTTTGAGTGTTTTTTATCATGAAAATCTGTTGAATTTTATCAAATGTTTTTTCTGCATCAATTGAGATGATCATGTGGTTTTTTTCTTCATCTGGTTAATATGGTGTATTACATTGAGTTTTATATGTTGACCCATCCTTGCATTTCAGGAATAAATCCCTTTTTTTTTTTTTTTGAGGAACATTAGCCCTGAGATAACTGCTGCCAATCCTCCTCTTTTTGCTGAGAAGGACTGGCCCTGAGCTAACATCCATGCCCATCTTCCTCTACTTTACATGTAGGACGCCTACCACAGCATGCCTTGCCAAGCAGTGCCATGTCCACACCCAGGATCCAAACCAGAGAAACCCGGGCTGCTGAAGTGGAACGTGTGCACTTAACCGCTGCACCACCAGGCCAGCCCTAAATCTCATTTTATCATGATGTATAATCTGATTTTTGTTTGCTAGCATTTTATGAGGATTTTTGCAATAATATTCATAAGGGAGACTTTTCTTATTCATAAGGAACTGTAGTTTTCTTTTCTTGTAGTGTCTTTATCTGGCTTTGGTATAAGGGAAATGCTGGTCTCATAGAAAGAGTTAGGCAGTGTTCTCTCCTCTTCAGTTTCCTGGAAGAGTTTGAGGAGGATTGGTTAGTTAGAGTTCCTTTAAATGTTTGATAATATTCACCAGTGAAGCTGTCAGGTCCAGGGCTTTTCTTTGTCAGGAGACTTTTGATTACTGACTCAATCTCCTTACTAGTTATGAGTCTGTTCAGATTTTCTACATCTTTGTGATTAAGTCTTGGTAAGTTTTGTGTTTTTAGGAATTCTTCCAGTTTATCTAGGTTATCCCATCTGTTGGTGTACAATAGTTCACAGTATTCTCTTACAATCCTTCTTACTTCTGTAGGATTGGTGGTCATGCCCCCACTTTTGTTTCCGATTTTAGTAATTTGAAGGGTTTTTTTTATTAGTCAGTCTAGCTAAAGATTTGTCAATTTTATTAATTTTTCTGAAGAGTTAACCCTTGGTTTTGTTGATTTTCTCTATCGTCTTTCTATTCTTTATCTACCTCATTCTAATCTTTATTATTTCCTTATTTCTGCTAACTTTGAGTTTAGTTTGTTCTTCTTCTTCTAGCTCCTTAAGGCATAAAGTTAGGTTGTTGATTTGAGATCTTTCTTTTTTAATGTAAGCATTTATAGCTATATATTTCCCTCACTGTTCCAAAAGTTTTGGTATGTTGTGTTTTAATTTTTATTCATCTCTATGTATTTTCTCATTTCCCCTGTGGTTTCTCCCTTGATCACTGGTTGTTATGTCATATAACTCCCACATATTTGTGAATTCTCCAGTTTTCCATTGTGCTTGGAGAAGACATTTTGTATGATATCTTTCAAATCTGTTGAGACTTAATTTGTGACCTAATATATGGTATATCCTGGAGAATATGTCACGTGCACTTGAAAAAAAGGAATGCTCTTGTTGGGTAGCATATTCTGTATGTCTGTTAGATCTAGTTGGTTTATTGTGCTGTTCAAGTCCTCCAGTTCCTTCCTTATCTTCTTGTCTAGTCTAGTTGTCTTACCCACTATTGAGAGTGGAGGGTTGAAGTCTCAAACTATTATTACAACTGTGTATTTCTACCTTCAATTCTACCAATTTTTGCTTCATATATTTTGATGGTCTATGATTAGGTGCATAAATACTTATGATTCCTATATCTTTTGCTGTATTGAGTCTTTTATTAATATATGGTATCTTTGTCTCTTGTAATCTTCTTTTGACTAAAGTCTACTTTGTGTGATATCAGTAGAGCCACTCCTGCTCTCTATGGTTACTATTTGCAATGGAATATCTTTTTCCATCCTTTTGCTTTCTATTTATTTGTGTTGTTCGATCTAAAATGACTCTTTTGTAGGCAGTATATAGTGGGATCATGTTGTGTTTTTTTCTTAATCTAGTCTGCCAGTCTGTCTTTGACTGAAGAATTTAATCCATTTACATTTAGGGTAATTTCTGATAAGGAGGGACTTATTTCTGCATTTTGCTATTTGTTTTCTATATGCCTTCTAGATTTTTGTCCCTTGTCTCCTGCATTAACGACTTTTTTATGATGAAACTTTTAAACTCCTCTCTCATTTCCTTTTGTGTATATTTTATAGCTATCTTCTTTGTGATTACCATGGAGATGACATTGAACATCCTAAAGTTATAACACTCTAATTTGCATTTATACCAACTTAAATTCAATAGCATATGAAAACTCTGCAACAAGCTGGTTTTTTAAAAGCAGATAAATATGGAATTATAAATCCAGATAAGGACCAGCAAGTAAAAAGTAGACTGTTATGATAAAGAAAACAGGCTGGCCTTTTTCAGAAGGGTCAGCAAGGATGGCCCCTCTGACAGGACATTTACATGGAGGCTTAAAAGACTAGAGGAGCTAGCTCTATAAGGCAGAGAGAAAAGAGAATACTTGACAGAGACCATGAATCTGACAGGAGTTTGGGGAGCCTGAGGAATGGTGGCCCACATGGCAGGTGTCAGTGCTGAGGTAGAGAAGGGAATGAAGTCCAAGAGAAGCAGGTGGGCCCCAGGTGACATGGCCTTGGAGAACCACACAAAAGAGGGAGGACTCCACATCAACCCCATGGGAAGCCACAGAGGGGCTTAGTGCTGCTAAGTGACAAAGTCCTAATTCTGTTGGATGAAGATCTTGCTGGGCATTCTGCAGTAATGATTCAAGGGGGAAGAAAATGGAAGTGAGCCACCCAGCAAGGCAGCTCTGGTAGTTGTCAAGACCAGAAATAATGGCAGTCAGTCCAGGGTGGAGATGGAGAGAAACAACAGACTCCAGACATGCTTGTCATCTTGAACAAGATGGCGTGGGGGTCCCTCAGCCCTGGGTTTGAGTCTTCATCCTGCCGTGTACTCACTGGCTCTGCACCCTGCTGTGTCACTCCCCTTGAGCCTCCATTTCCTTTTCTGTAAAATGGGAATGATGAAATCCACAAAGAATGAGGAGGAAGAGACATGAAATCACCCAGTTTGCCATCTGGACTGGTAGGTGTATCAAAACATCCATTTCTTTCCTTCCTTTCAAACGTGGGCCTTCAGGTCACCAATGCTGATCTAACACATCATAACTAGGAGATGCTATGAAAATTGGGAGTAAACACTTGTCACCAAGTTCTCCCAGCTTTGGATATATTGTCACACACCCAGGCCCTACAGGCCCCCCCCCCCCCCCCCCCCGGCCTGCCTTGGCGACAGGGGCCTGTCTGGGTTTAGCCTTGGGGGTCAGAGCAGTATGCCTGAGTGAGCTGGGCCTCTGCCCACAGACAGCCAAGTGGGAGGGCAGGGAGGAGGTGGACGCCTGGACATTAGCACCCGATGATGTTACTTCCCACAGAGAGAAATATGTTGGAAAGAAGGTGGCAACCACTCCAGCAGATTTCCTTCCAAATCCAGGGGAGCTAAGGAGATGGAGCCACTTCAATCCTGGAGACCCAAAGAAAATAGTCTCTGATGGGAGAGAGATGGGCTGGCTGGCCTTGCCCTCCTGCTTGCTGCCCCTGGAGGCCTTGTCTAATGACAGGGCTCCTAACCCAGCCACAATCCTTTCCCACCCTCCTGGCTTAAAGATGATCTCTCTTACTAACAGAAATCCCTTTTCCAAAACAGCCACAGGCAGGATAGAATTCTTTGGATTTTCAAAACTAGAGTTTGAGGGATTTTGGTGGTGGAGGGTGGTCTTGTTTAAAACAAGGTGCAATGTTTGAATGTAACTCGTTTTTAAATCTGAAGAGTGACCCACAACTAGAGCAACAGAAACAGGGTCCCAGTGGTAGAGTCTGTGTGAAGGGCTCAGGAGACTCTGCTTTCATTCACTTTCTGGTCTTGTCAGACCGGCCAAGAAACCCCAAGGACAGGTGACTGAAAGGCTAAGTGTTAGTATACACATGCCATATGCCCTCCACTACAGTGGCACTGCTCTTATTAGGTCGGCCTCATCAGGAAAATTTAAATCCAATTCAATGTGGTTGGCCCCAGGTTTGCCCTCAGCAAGAGGATCTGGAGCCTCCAGTGTCTTAGCATGAGCAGCTGAAGAGGAAAGAAGAGTGTCAAACTAAAGCCAAGCATCACAACCACTCAGTCTCTGACTTTCCGTCCTTACAGCCCATGGAGGGTGGAAGGGCAATTTCCCACGTACAATGCCCATGCCCACCTGTGATAAAACCGCTGCCCCTGCCCAGATGATAAATTATGAAAGACATATCAAAGTAGGAGCTTCCATTTATTACTACTTTAGTTGTTGTAAGGAATGTTTACTCCTTGCACTTGCGCCCGAGACAATTAAAAAAAAAATAAATGAGATGAAATTATCTGCAGATGAAAGAGTCTGGTGTGGAGCCAGGCCCACCAGCCCTCCTCCAGGGTTTCCTCTTGGCAGACTGAAGCACTGCAACCCATCATTAACCAGCCACCAGGAGGATCTGGGTTTACGCAAAGGAAGAACACAGAAATATTTCTCAGAAACCAGGGCCACACACCATTAAAAGTTAACAAAAGCAATTCCACTTCTGGGTATATACCCAAAAGAAGTGAAAGCAGGGACTCAGATATCTATACACCCATGTTCACAGCAGCATTAATCACAAAAGCCAAAAGGTGGAAGCAACCCAAGAGCCTATTGATGGACAAATGGATAAACAAAAGGTACACACAACGGAATATTATTCAGCCTTAAAAAGAAAGGAAATTCTGACACATGCTACAAAATGGACGAACCATGAAAACATTATGCTCATTATGCTAAGTGAAATAAGCCACTCACAAAAGGATAAATACTGTACAACACTATCTATATAAGGTATCTAGAATCGTCAAGTTGATAGAGACACAAAGTAGAATGCTGGTTACCAGGGGCCAGGGATGGGGTGGGTGGGTATGGGGAGTCAGTGTCAATGGGTAGAGTTTCAGTTTGGGAAGATGAAGAAAGTTCTGGAGATGGATGGTGGTGATGGCTGCACGACAATGTAAATGCATTAAATGCCACTGAACTGTACACTTAAAAATGGTTAAAATGGTAAATTTTATGTGTTTTTTACCACAATTTAAAAAAAAAGAATAAATTTTAAAAAAGGGAAGGAAGGATAGAAGGGAGGAAGGGAGGGAGGGAAAAAACGTTAATGTAACTCCTAGAGTTTATGACTTTGAAAGGGAGGGCAACTCGGTGCCCTCATGTCGTACCCACAGAGGCCACATCTTGAAAACAGATCACTAGTCAAGGGTCTCCCGGGGATGCACACTGTGGGCTTGCTTTGCAGAAGAGCCTATCCTGTGAGTAAGTCTGTGGATCCCAAGAGTCACTTATCATGAAGACACTACTCTCGAAGGGCTACCAAAGGAGCCTCAGCCTTAGAGCACAGCATGTCTGAGGGGGGCGTAGACAAGACAGCGGGAATTTCCCATGGACAGGTATGCATCTGGAAAGCCTACCTGACAAAAGAGAGCAGGGGCCCCAGAGTCCTATCTTTACAGCAAGTAGGATTTCCGCAGGGCTCACCCATCCACTAGCCCAGGGTGGGGTTCATGAGCATCTATTTTCTTGTGGTCAGTTAGGGAGACGTTTGGCCTGATAGCCATGGCCCCACCAGTGACTTCCTAGGTGACCTTGGTGATGTCCCCGCCTCCTTGCTCTTGGGCCTCCTTCAGCCATCCCCCACCCCCACAGCACAGCCCTTGCCCTGCCTACTCACTCCCTTTCTGTAGCCATCCGACCCTTTGCTGCCAGGCACAGGCACTCTTTGTGGTAAAACCCCTGCTTGCCTGACGAGAATAGGCTCAGAGCGGTCAGACACCACCTTCCAGGTCTGCGGTCAGTGGCAAAGCAGGGGTCCTGGTCCAGGCCTGTCTCAGCCTAAGCCCCACACTCATAACACCCGCTCCCCTTTCCCTCAATAAAGTCCTCCTTGACCCTGATTCCCTCTAGCGAAGCTCTTTTCTCTCCTCTCCCTTAGCCAAGTTCGTCTGCAGCTGCAGCTTCTACTTCTTCACTTCCCATTCCCATTTCGGTTCGCCCCTGTCCAGCTTCCACCCCCAACAACCCCTAAAGCTATTCCTACAGGGACCTGGCCACAGCATCTGGCATTGCTAACTAGTCCCTTCTTGCACCTCTCACCTCTTTCCTTATGGTCGACCTCCTCCCAGTCTGTGTCCGCCCTCTGCCAACTCCTCATCCTCTGCTCTGCTCCCCAGGATTGGTGCTCCACGGGCTGTGTGTGGCCAGCTTCTCTACCCACCCGATGTGCTCCACCTGGACAATGCAGCAGTTCCAAGCTCTATGCTGAAAAGCCCCAGACCCTATTGTTCAGCCAAGACCTCTGTCCTGATCTCCACAGTGAACTCAAATGCAGCTTGTCCAGAATGGAACTCATCGTCATGTCCCCACTCTGCCTCTCTTCTCACCAGCCAGTGGATCCACCATCCACCCAGGCTTGTAGCCCAGGTGCACCCTGGATTTCTCTCACCTTTACCTCCTGCCTCACCAAGCCCCACACCCTGCCAGTCACCAGTTCCTGAGAGTCCTTTGTCCCAGCACATCCTCCCCTCTGTATGACTGCCTCCTCCATCCTCACTCCTACCCTTTAGTTCGCATACTCCATTCTCGATGCTCCTTCTTGCCTTTTCCCACTGCAATCCACCCTGTGCACAGCTTCTGAGGTTGTCCTCCCAAACATGGCTCTGGACATGTTCCTCCCCACCCCTTCAGCAGCCCCACCCCTCAAGCTCTCTTACCTGCCCTCCCCAACCCAACCCTGTCCACGTGTCCACCGACACTCCTAAGGCTCCTCCACTCCCTGCTGCTGCAGCTGCATCACACCACCGGGCCTGCCCTACATGCAGCTCCTGCTGCCCCCTCTGCGTCACCTGCCACTCCTCCCCCAATGTGGCAAACACTTACTCTCGCTCAGCTCAAGGATCAGCACTTTATGAAGCCTACAGGCTGCAGGGCAATCACTCACCAGCCCTCCCCCTGGACCCCAGTGGGCCCCACAGGTACTTTTACTGTAACACGGATGCTTTATTCGTCTGTTGATACCACTGCCTTCCGAGAGAGGGACAAGGTCTGTTTTGCACTTGTATCCTGAGCACTAACACAATGCCAGCAGGTCTTTAAGAATGCTTGTTAGGAAAGCGGATAGATGGCTGGAGTTTGGGATGTGTTCAAAGATCCTTCTAAGTCTAAAATTTGAGGAGTGTAGCCCCTCTCCCACTCCCCCATCTTGTGAAGGACCTCTTATCTCCACCCATCAGATTGGATGTAGACGCAGGCTCCTTCCTTGATCCCGTCCACTAGACAACCTCTCTCCCCACCGCTCACCAGGCCCTCACTGCACATAGCAAGCTCCGTTTTACAGGAAAGTTTGGTCTTGATTCCTCCTCCTAGACTGCTGACTCCTTAGAGCAGGGACTGGGCTCACTCACTTTGAACACCCCTTGGAGAGGGTCTTGCACACAGCAAGGGTCTCGGAAGGCCTCTGGTAAGGAGTGGCGGGCAGGGTTCAATCACTGAGCAGACCTAGGCATTGAAACACTGCACCAAGGAGGGCTCGGCGGGCAGGCCCTCTCCCATGGGGACGCTCATCAGCCCCCTGCCCTCCATGTGGCCCAGGGGTCACAAGGCTGTGTGTGCCTCCATCCCCCAACCCAGCTTTTTCCTTAACTGAGGAGAAAATGAGGGCATAGCACCCATGTCCCAAGCACTCATCCAGAAGGAAACAGAGCCCATGAGGGTCAGAACCCCGACTCCAGACTCACCATGTTCATGACAGTGAGGATGAACCTCTGGGCAGCCTCTGCCCCATGGTACTGTACCATGTCAGCGTCGGCCACCACCAGTGTCTCCACCGTATGCTCGTTGGTGAGCTGGATGGCATTCCTCCGCTCTCGCCAGTCCCGCGATGGCCTGCCTCTCCTTGGCTTCTTTTCTAGAAGACAACGGAGACATTTGTGCAGTCCTTAGTCTTCTGATTTCCAAAACCATATAGCAAAGAGGCCTTCCATTGGACCTCCCCAAGAGAATGGTCAGTCTCAGCTGGCCAGTAGATGGACCACCAGCACAGGGCGAGTCTGAGTTTGCTCACTAGAGGAAGAGCTGACAAGCAAAAGCAAGAGAGCTTAGCAGGCCAGACATCAAAAGGAATCACACCCATCCACCATCACTGCGGAGGAGGCAAACAGGACTGAACATCCCAGAAGAGAAGACCTGTCACTCAGAGGAACTTGGAGAACTACACAAAGTCTGTGGGAAAAAAGGAAGACTGGGCCAGTGGGGAGGGATCAGAAAGTGCCTGGGGTCAATGACAGAACTAGCCAAGACTTTCTGAAAGAGCTACACCCACTGCTGATAACTGAGACCAAAGAAGCAGGGAGCCAGGGGACAGGATAGGACAGGACATTCCCCTGGAAGCTGGCATTCCAGAGACTCTTCTGAGAGTCATGAAAAAGGAGCCATAAGCATGAGCAGACACAAAAAGTATTATTAAAAAAAAAAAAATCAGGACAAAATGAGGAAAAAAAAAATCGCAAGACACGTACAACCAGCCCAAGATGCAAGTTTGTCTCTTCCTCACCATTGGGAAGGGTTATTGGTAAAAGTGTGAGTAATCCTCTGCTGACTCTTTAAATAAACGGATTCCCTATAAGACCTTACTTTGCTAAACACCTATTGTTATTAATCTGAGCCCACATGGGAACGTCTGACCACCCAAAGCCGCGGTGTGAGGACTCACCTAGTCTTTGTTGGTGGAAACACCTCTGACCAACACCAAAGGTTGACATGAATAACACGCTCTTTCAGAATCCAAATGTGAACAGAGAAGTAGTTCTTTAATTTGATAGCTGTGATTTCCATTTTAGCACTAGCCCATAAAAAAGCCATCTCTGCTACAATTTCCACACAGTAAGCCCAGCCTACATATGCATAAACCGGCTTCATAAAGTGACCTAATCAGTCCAGAGTCAAAAATGCACACTATGAAATAACCAGAGATATGGGTCATAAAACAAATAAGAATCCTCTGTACCATGAAATTTACAAGTGTGAAAAATTGGAAAACAATGTAAATATCCAACCACAGAGAAAGCCCCCAATAGTAAAACAGTACAGAGCCATGAGAAGCACATTTGTGAAGATTATTTAGTGCTGTAGAAAGCAGCAGATGTAAATCTGTATATATAGTGAAATGCCAATTTTACAAAGATTTTTTACACACAAGTATCTTCAGGCTCCAAACACAGGTAGATAAGTAAATAAGTAAATAAATAGCTAATCAACCAACCAAGAAAAATCTTAACTAAAATGTGAATGGTGTGTGATGTGTGATCTTCATTTTCCCTTTCTTTCCTCTGTATTTTCCAAATTTATACAACCAACAAGTATTACTTTATTTAAAGTAAATATCACTGAGTCTGAGAAAAATACAGAAGTCACTTTTAAACTTTAAATAACAAAACAGAAGGTATGGGGGAGCAAAGTATGTCATCTGACTTATCAGAGATGCAAAATGAAAGGCGTAAATGTCTTGTCAGCTCCACAGGATGATTCCCTCCTTGCCCGGTGCCATGCCCCCCTCCCATCAAGACTACTGGGCCTCAATAGGGGAACAAGGGCAGGAAGGGTTTGTTCCAAGACAAAAGGCAAGATCTTAAATGGTACTGCCTTTGCACATGAGCAGAATGAAAGAGGTCCCTTGTTGAGGATCTCTCTATGAACCTGCACCCACATTCACCAACCAGTCATCTCCGAACGTGAGGGAAAGAGGAAGACCTTGGGTGATCTCCCAATTCCGGGCTCAGTCTGCTTGCCAGGTGCTCACTGCCTGGATCAGGCCAATCTGTCCAACCTGGAATTTGGGATGAGCCACCTCACTCCCATTTATTTACTTACGTATGTGTGTATATATGTAAAGGTATGCTTTTTGGTGAGGAAGATTAGCCCTGAGCTATTGCCAATCTTCCTCTTCTTTTTTTTCTCCCAAAGCCCCAGTACATAGTTGTGTATCCTAGTTGTAAGTCCTTCTAGTTCTCCTATGTGGGACGCCACCACAGCGTGGCTTGATAAACAGCGCCATGTCCACACCCAGGATCCAAACCTGTGAACCCCAGGTCACTGAAGTTGAAAGTGTAAACTCAATCACTGTGCAGGCCCCCTCACTCCCATTTTAAAGTAGCAGAAGTGAAGGGTCACCCAAGTGTAACCAGCACGCCCACAACCTCCCAGGCAACCAGGCCCGAGCCAAACAGTGCCTTAGCTCTTCTCAAAGTCAGTATTGATAACCCATCTCTTGGAGTCACCAACTCATTGTTCTCACCTGCAGATGTTCCTCACATTGGCTGCTCAGTACGTATTTTCACACCTTGTCATATATTTTCAGATTCTCATATGGAAACATCTGCATTTTCAGCATGACCTGAAGGATGCATTAGTACTATCTCTCTGGGAGATGGTGAGCTTGAACATACAAGAGCTGAGTGTCTTCTGAGAAAAGTAGCCCATTACTCCTGGACCAGAGGAGCAGATGGCTCCTGGACATTTAACATATCAAAATCCTGCACTGGGCATCAGTCTTTCAAGTCTATAAAGTAGAACTAATATGACTAATGAGACCCAGATGAACCTTGAAGAGCTGATAAACACGGTGTCATAAAGGGTGAAATGCTGTGGGTTAACATAAGCCCAGAGTACTAAGTGACAGGTAAAACACAACAGCAAGGTATTCTGTGGGTTTTAAAGGCTTTTCTCCATGACTATCTCATTTGTTCCTTTCATTGCCCCCAGCCCGGGCACAGAACTAGCTGAGAAATAAATATTCACTGAATGAATATATGCATGAATGAGTGAGTGGAATCTCTATTTCCCAGATAACAAAGCTGAAGTCAAGCATTAGGCAGTGGGGAATCTGGTACCAGAAGCATGGCCACCCCCCTCACCTCTAACTCCCCCCAGCTACACTGCCTGTGTGTGTGAACATGTACCTCAGGGCCATCTGAGCTTACAACGTGAGGGTGAGAAGAGCTGGAGAAAACTCAGCAGGGAAAGAGTCTGTGCTGAGCATAATGAATTTGACTTTGCTGCCACGGGCAGCAGGACTTGACCAGAACACAGTGCGTGGTTCTCACAGCACGCGGCTCTTCTGCGCAGAATTCAGTGATTGGTGCTCCTTCTGTTTAGATGGTCTCCAGCTTATTCCAGGCCCTTCGGCAACTGCAGCATAATTATCCCACATGGCTCCCTCCCACCCCCACCCCCAGCACACCGTGCTCCTGCCTGCACTCCCCTCACTGAACACTGCTAATTGGGGCTGTCATGCCAGAGCCACACTAGGCTGACTGGTGACTCCAAAACACATCCAGTGCTCTGCCCTGTCCCTGCACTCAAGAGCTTGAGAGGCCACTAGCCTTGATTCATAACCCCAGCACACAGTTGGGTTTCAGGAACTCGGAAGTCATCAGATTTTGCAAGGCAATATGGCGCGTGTGGCTGCATACTGAACACCACTTTCAATGAGGTCTAGGCCAGCACGTCAAGATCAAAGGCACGACTACATCAGCAGTGAAATCAACAAATGGACGCTTGATAGCCTCACATCACTATAAGTCAGGCTTTGCCACAAAATGAGCAGCAAAAATCCTGGATTTTGGAATTGCAGCTAAGAGGCCAAGGACCTGTATTCCCTTTCCATGCAGGGGTGGTGGCAGAGGCTAACAAGGGGGTGGAAGGGGTGGGAGGCTGGAGGGAGGTCCACCCTCCTCCTCTTTCCCTGCTCCCATCAACCACTTCACCAGCAGAGCTCAGGCTGCAACCATCAGTTTTGATGATTATTCCTTTCCTACAGGGACAACAGAACCATAAGACATTTTTATCTTTAATTCCCTGAACTGTATAAACAAACCCTAATAGACAAAGTTTCATCAACACCAATATTCACAGATTATAAGCATCTTAGAAAGTAAGAAGAACACCAGTTTCAGAATAACATGGGTACTGGATTCAGACCTCACCAGAGAGGTCACAGCTCAGGCTGGGCAGGCATGCAGCCGTCTGGAGGGCCCTCCAAGCTCAGTAATCAGCCGCCTCCAGCCACTGTGGGAATAAGAGAGGCAGTCCTCACCCTGCTGATGAGGACAGACCACAGCCTGTGAGGCCCCAGGCCCTCTCCTATTGTCACAGGCTCCAGGGATCTCTCCCAAGTCCAGCCCAGCAGTTTCTTTTGCCAGCACATTGCTGGAGTTGGTGCTGACTTGGTAGATTTTCAATCTCTGGCTTCACATTATTTTTCTTACATTTATTTTCCCTTTGTCCCAATTATCCATTAAAAAAGAAAATCACATGTATTTATGCAGGATACCCCAAATCTGTTGGGAACAGATGAAGAAGAGCAAATGACAAGAAAGAAACAAAGGACATTTGAATGTTGTACTTTCAGAATACTTAAATTATAATTTATTCTAAGAGTTTGGGACTGTTGAAAATGCTGAGTAAATACATAAATTGTCATTGTAGCTACTAGTTTTGCTCTTGGCAAACTAAAAAAATCTCAGTTATGAATTATCAAGCTTTATATAGAATAGATCTTCCTTTAGTTTAACAACAGTAGAGTATTTAGGTATTTACTAGGGAAAAACAACAATAGATCACAAAATATCTTGTGTGACAGTTGAGTAGCCAGAAGCCACCCCGGAATTACTCCACTTCCTGCTGCACAGGAAGGATCCTTGCATCTGCAATTCTACCAATGTCATTTCCAGGGAAGACCTCAGGTTACTCTCTGTGCCAAGGGAGAGGAAAAACAAGTCTCTGCCAGCTGTAGAAGCCGAGAGAGAAAACAGATGTGGTGGAGGAAGTGGAGGCAGCTGCCCAAGGGCACTCGGCACTTGAGATGAAGGGCAGAGGGCGCTTCAGGGCGAGAAGACAAAGACAGATGCCACTGCCAGGAACTAGGTACCGGCTGTCCAACATGCTTACAGAGTTAACGGGAAGACGCAGACTTAACTGAAACTTGTCATTCAAACGAGAAGCATGAACTTTTCCCACACACAGCACTCAAGGTCCAGAAACAAGAATGTCCTCATCCCAGGCACGTGGACACCAGAACCATCGGCACTGGGGAAGACTCCAGAACCAGACATTCTCTTAGGCACATGGACCACGGGTTTTCTCCAGCTCTCTTGTGAGCAGGCAAGGGCAATCCCATCAGAAGCCCTTGGCGCCATTGTGATGTGTTGCAAAGAATTCACCCGCGGTCACAGGATTGCCACCTGTCCTTCACTCTCACCCTGTGGCGCAGACTCTGTGATTTACACCCAACCCCCTGTGGTCTTTACAAGTCCTAGGGTGAGAAGTCCCTTCCAGCGCTGGGAGAGGGGTTCCACACTGGCAAGACTGTGGCTGGCCATGGCAGTGCAGGCCATGGTGCCCAGACTGATCATGGGGACAGGGAACCCCTCACCCTAAGGGCCAAAGAGGCCTCCAGATGAGCGGCAGCAGATGACAAAAGTTCAGAATAGGGCTGTGGTTGTGGGCAGACCAGAGAGTGTGTCCAGCTCAACCATGACTAGCCAGCTGTGGGATGCTGAGCAAGCCACAGAACGTCTCCAAGCCTCATGTGACCATCTTTAAAATCAGAATGATCATACCCACCACACAGGTTTGCATAGTAAATACGTGAGCTATTTATTGAGCTCTTAGGACACTCTCTGGAATGTTGTGATTGTTCAATAAATGGCCCCTTTATTACAATGATGATGATGGTAGTGGCGGTCAGGTGGACTAGTAGTCAAGGACACAGTTTTGGAGACAGAATGCCTGGATTCAAATCCTGGCTCCCTGACAGCTTGGTCTGACCTGGACTAATCATTTGCCCTCTTTAGCCTTAGATGACTCATCAGTGAAGCAGAGGCAGTAACAGTTTCTCCCTCACAGGGCCATGTCAGGTTTAAAGGAGATCTTGCATGTAAGACCTTAGCAGGGTGCTGGGATCACACTTAAGTGCTTAGTAAAGCTTAGCTCAACAGATCATCACTATCTTTGTTCTTCTTGGAGACTGATGAAGAGGGGCTCTGGAGCCTGCAGCTGGGGTACCCCAGCTGGGTGACCCGGGCAGGTCATCTAAATCCCTTCTCAATGCTGATGAGCAGCAAACCAGTCAGCCTTGGGAAGTGCTCAGAAGAGCATCTGGCAGGAGCAGGCGCACAGCTGATACTGTGAAGGAACCTTCTGCGGCAGTGAAACAGTCCTCCCCAAGCCATAATTTGAGTGGAGAGGATTTTGGGTTTTAGATAAGATTGCCCCCAGGGAATCCCTTTAGTTAGAACATCCATTTTCCCACTTTACTCCTACGGAAACAAATAGCCCCTCAGCTGTCTGATGACACACACTGGAAAGCGGTTTCTAGGGAGCAGTTATTCCTTCTGAAGGCTTTGTGGATGAGATGCACCAGCCGCATGTGAATGCTGGGGACGGGTGGTCACACCGGAGCACTAAAAACAGGTAAAGTCACACCTGCCATGCCTGTGCTCTAAGGAACACAGTCTCTGTGGGAAGGTGTCCATGTGCTCCCCAAGGCTGCAGCCATGGTCCCACCACAGCCTTCAGGAGCCAGGCTATCACTTCCCACTAGGGGCCAGTATGTGTGAGACAGCGTGTCCACTGCCAGGGGCGTTTGGGGTCTTCTGGCGAAGCCACCACTCCACAAGGTGACATCCTCTGAGGCGGGACAGTGACCGATCTGAATATCCCGGCTCAGTGCAAAATGTATCACTTGCATGATCCTTTGAGGGCTGGCAGGTGAGTTTTCTGAGCTGCGAATCTGCTCATGTAAAACAGGCCAAAGGTGAAATCTATAAAAACGGCCATTCCTTCAACTCCCAGTAAAATAAGATCCTGCTCCAGCAGATGGCACACTGTGTGAGGGACAAAAGGTCACAGAGCAAGAACAGACGCTAAGCACCCTCATGGTTTACTTGTTAGCATAAATGATTGTTAGACGACTTACCCCCAAAATACACAGATTAAAGTTAGGAAGAGAAATTAAAAACCAAAGAAAAGAAAATACAAATATAACAACAGAGAAGGTCAACACAGTAGCTCTGGTGACAAAAATCACCGTGAACTGTAACCCAAGGTACACAGAGCATGTATGGTGTGCTGTGCCCTCACTGCTCATTTGCCCTCCTATCGCAGAGGAGTCACAGACTGTTACCATCCATGCCTACTGATGAGCAAACTGAGGCACGAAGAAATCTGTTAAATGTTCTGCTCGAGGGCACTAACCCAGCTGCCTGGGATTCCAGCCCCAGCAGTCTGACCACTATCCATTCTGCCTTAGAATTTGGTTCTGAGTTTCCTGAAATCAGGGAAAAAAATTTTAAAAGGTAAACATACTACATTCTCAGTTTTATCACTCCTCTAACAGGAGAAAGGATACCATTCCTCAGGAAAAGACAATGTTTTCCTAACACCAACTTCTAAAATAAAAATACCAAGTAAGACTTCGCAAGGGGCCTCCCGGTGATGCACCAGGCAGTGTTTTCACTAACGTTTTATGGCCAATGTGATCATGAATTCTGTTTATGTATATCTTACAGGAAGCTTCTATGACCCTGAAAGGCCTGAAATTAAGACATTGGTCAAAGGGAATTCTGGAAAAATTCCACCATGTGTCCCATGTCAGCAGCCTCGGGTGGTCCCTCAGTCCTGGGAGGGCAGTGAAGTGACAAGAAGAGGGGCTGAGGGCCCAGCAGCCAACATGACTTGGGGAGGACAAAGGTGGGATGACAGAAGCAAGAAAGGAAGATGACAGGTGGCCTGAATTAGAAAGAAGATGTGAGATCACAGACGGTGACACTGGCTTCTGGAATAAGAGGGGTGCTGCTCAGCAGGCAGGGCCCACTCGTTCACTTGGTGGCACAGCCTAAGGGGGCCAGGGGACCCGCTAGGCAGCCCACTCAAGGTACCAAGGGTCTGCAGCTGCCATGACCTGGGCTGGCTGGGCTGCCATGCAGGACAAGTGGATGGGATATGGTTTTTGGGTTTTTTTTCCATACCTACCACATAAAAAATTAATTGAAACCTGAAAAACAGCAGTAACCATGGGAATGGCAAAACCTCTCAGACCAGACTAGGCAGGAGTCTGGAGCTCTGGAGTCCACCCAGCTTGACTGAAAGCCCCCAGGCCGCCCACTGCTGGTGGGGAATCTGGACAGGCAACCTTGGAGTGCCCCCCAAATCCCCTGCTCCCCAGCTCTCCTCCAAACTCTGCAGATACAACCATCTACTTCATAGTCTAATGTGGGTCTGTGCTTGCCTTCTGGGCTAGGCCGTGAGCTATCATCCTGTGGACCCACCTCAGCACCTAGCACTACCTGGTGCAGAGCAGGAATTCAAGAACTATACTTAGTTGAATGAATTTTTTAAAGTCTTCGAAATTCCTAATTAATAAGATTAATTTTTAGGGAACTTAAATGTCCTGAAATTCAACCCTCACAAGGTGCTTCCTCCCCCTAAGGAGGTGGTGGAAAACCTCAGCATGAGGAGCCCAGCTTCCATGTCCCATGGAGCTGGTGAGAACCTGCCCATGGGCTTCCAGGGTGAATGGGCGAGTTTCCTCATCTATGAAACAAGGCGATAATTATTCCACCCTCTCAGGGCGGACGTGAGGAACAAGTAAGAGACGCATGCTCGGCCTCTGACACAGGGTCAGATATATAACAACACGCTCAAATCATGCTGCTCGTCTTATTTCTACTCTTATTATTACATTACTGTTATCGCTATTAACTATTAGGGTCTAAACACTAACTTTTAAATTTTGTATGACTCCAGAACCAAAAAGTGAACCTGGATGCTTTTACATACTCTATAGGGCCTGATTTATCATATTATCCATCTACCCAGAGCCTTTAGTCTAGACACTCACCAAACTGTTGCCTTTGATATTTCTTACTGGGTGGGGGGTATGAAACAATTTCTCTAAGGCTATCCTCAATCATGTAACAATAAATTAAAGCCCCGTGGCATAGTGGTTAAGTTCAGCACACTCCACTGCGGCAGCCCGGGTTCATGGGTTTGGATCCAAGGTGTACACCCACACCACTCGTCAGCCATGCTGTGGCAGGTGACCCACATATAAAGTGGAGGAGGATTGGTAGAGATGACAAATTTTAGCTCAGGGTTAATCTTCCTCAAGCAAAAAAAATAAAAATAAAAAGAGGAAGATTGGCAACAGATGTTAGCTCAGGGCTAATCTTCCTCAGCAAAAAAAAAAAAAATAAGAGGAGGAAGACTGGCAACAGACGTTAGCTCAGGGCTAGTCTTTCTCAGCAAAAATAAAATAAAATCACAGTTCCAAGAGGAGTGGGGGAGTGGACTGTAACTCTTACTCAACACCCCCATGTAACCTCCCAACATTCCAGAGGAGGAAATATTTTAATCATCAGAAACATGATGGAACTTAAAACATGACTGTACATGAAATCAGCTATTAAAGCCATGAAACATTAATGGCGTTTCACATAGGAGGGAAGAATGAAAATCAAATGTTTTTCATTAAAATGAAAAACAGTGTGAGTCCATCCCCTTGGAGGAGAAAGACCAATCTGCCACAAGCAGGCTTTCTCTATACAGACCTCCACTGCCACCCCAACCCTTTCCAAAGCCACCACTTGCCACAGCATGAAAAAACAGCAAGATGCGTGGTTTCAACTACATGTCCAATAGCTCCACTGTCTTCTGTCATTAACTTTCCTAAAATAAGCAGCCATGGGATGTAATGAAAATACCTTTAGGCTGGGAATTGGGAACTCTGGATATTTCCTGGGCCTGATCTTGATGCCCCTGAAGGTGTCACTTAACAGAAAGGTCTCCATTTCTCATGCACCGGCTGTCTCCTGTCTCCCAGCACTCTCTTCTGCACTCTGCCCTGGGGCTGGAAGCCTGCATAGTAGATTTCCCAGACTCCCTTGCCAGCTGGCTTCCTGTTCAGCTCTGCCAACAGGTGGCGCCAGAGGGAAATCAGAAGGCAGGAGATGGGGAGAAGGGGCTCCTTGTGTCTTCAGCTCAGGGTGGCACTGTTCCAGCAGAAATGAACAACTATGGCTCCAGCTTCCAGTTCTTGGGGCACTCCCAGCCCAGCCTCCCCATTCCCCAGAGGTACTTCTGTAGAGACATCAGCTTAGCTATACCCTCGTGATGGTCTGATGCCCTCTCAGAGGTCTAGGCCCCAGCCCCACAGACCCCTGCCCCAAGCTCTGTGGTCCTGAAAATGCACCTTTTCCCTTTTCTTTCCCCAGCCCTCAGGTGAAAGCTATTTTCTGGGTTACCTCAGCCTCCCCTCTTGCTCTTTCAGATTCTGACATTGATGTAATCAATTCCCTGTGTTAAATTCCCCTGTTACAAATACCTAGCAGGGTTTCTGTTTTCCTGACTAGACACAAACTGATACAGCCTAAAATGAGAGGGTCAGTCTTAAACTACTTTCTGTATTTCATTCAAGCTTCAAGGATTCTTCCCAGTTCTGGAAGCAAGGATTTATTTCTTCACCATGGAAGTATTAAGATATTGGATGTGCACTTCCACACTGTAGAACACTGCCACAGACAGAAATGCCCTACATTCTGAGTCACCATTTAACAAAAAACAATCAATAGGGTGCCTCGTGAAGGAAATGCAAGCATCAATGCATGTCACAGATTTCTCAACAAGCTATCACTGCCACATCTAAGGACCCAAGGACAGTGTTTTAGAGATTTTGAGTCAACTTGGGGAAAGCACTGGAGGAGGAAATATAAATACCCAGTGAGCCAGCAGCGGGTTTTCAAGTGTTTTAAAGTTTGCAAACACACAGACTTACAAACACTTTGCTTTCCAATAAAATTGTCAGGTCTAAAAAAATTTTCTGGTCACTTTTTTTCTTTGACTAAAGCAAAGTGTCTGTTTATAGAAAAACTACCTTTTCAACTGGAAATGATGGTTCCACGTGTGCAGAAGAGCTCCTAGCCAGGTAAACTTTTCGGCAGCTGCATAAATCCAACATCCTTGAAAAATAACGGTCTTCTCTTTTTTTCTCAAAAAGGAAAAAAAATAGTTTTGCTCTCCAAGTATGAATTCTTTAAATAACTTTCCTCAAGGCCAAGTCATTTTTATAAAAGGCATCTTTTTCATGTAAATTCCTTACAAAGAAAGGTGGAAAATAAAGGGATTTTTTGTAGTTAAGATCCCAAATGAAGAACTGATCAACCCTGGAGTCCAAACTCAGTCCCCACGCTAGGCAAGAGGTGTAATCCACACCCCCACCCTAGGATGCAGCACAGCCACGGCTAGGAAAGCTGGGCTGGCCCCTCTGGATCTTTCTATCCATGGTCAGAGCCATGTAGGTACCAAGA
This sequence comes from Equus quagga, assembly GCF_021613505.1. NCBI lineage: Eukaryota > Metazoa > Chordata > Mammalia > Perissodactyla > Equidae > Equus > Equus quagga. The sequence goes on along the minus strand of NC_060268.1, from coordinate 80,416,659 downwards.
AGCCAAACACCACTGCCTGTAGGTGAAGTGGAAAGATATTTATCCAGTCAACAAGTAATAGTTGAGAACCTACTCTGTGCTAGGCACAGCCACAATGTAGATGACCATCTAGAAGAAATAGACATTAACCAAATGAACAGATGAATATATGAAAAATTATAAATGTATCAAATGCTTGCGAGAAAGAATAGATAATGCTATATGAGAATATAAAGGAGAGGGTTCCAATTTAGATTGGGTTCCACGACGAAGTGACGCATGGGCCAAGAATGGAAGGATAAGAAAGGTTAACCATTCAGGGAGGGGAGAGAGGAACTGGGCAGAACAGACTCCAGGAGCCAGCATGGAAGCAGGGACACTGGTTGGATAACTACTATAGGAGCTCAGGTAAACGGGGACCACACCCGGACAAGGGAGGCACGTGTAGGTGAAAAGCAGCAAAGAGGTTCAAGAGGTACTTAGCAGGGTAAACCAAGAGTACTGGGGATATTTGGGTGAGAAAAGAGGAAGTGCCATCAAGGATAACTCCTGGTTTGTATGGTTGTGCTAATCACTGAATGAGGCACCAGTGAAACAGGGCCAGGTATGGAAAAAAAAGCACTGTGGGTTTTGGCCTAGATAAGTTTCAGGTGGTTTTGAAGAACCCAAGTTGGCTATCAGATATGCAGACTTGGAGGTCAGGAGCAAAGGTGAGATCAGACAAGCATTTAGGAATCAACGGTCCCAGATCAATCCTTCAGGGACCTCGAAACCGCATGGCTGGATAGAAAAGATGGAACCTACACAGTGGGAGGGGGATGCAGGGAGAGCATAGCATGGAGTCACAGGAGCCAGGGAAAATAAAGTCTCAGGAGGGAGGGCTGCTCAGCACCTCTAACGCAGCAGAGGACTAGGTCAAGAGGGAACTGGACTGAACAAAAGAGGGTTCACCAGTGGTCAGTGAGAGCTCTACTAAGGGAGGACAGGGGAGGGGGCTGAAACCCGACCAGGGTGGGGCGAAGTCATGAGAGGTGAGGAAATGGTGCAGAAAAGTCTGGTGAGGAGAGAAACAGGGATGCTGTTGGCAGTTACTAGAACAGAGGGCCCATTTCCTTGAGATGGGAAAAGCTTGCACATCCAACGAAGAAACCCAGGTCCACGGAGGACTGCCATAGTCACTTGGTGTCTACTGCTCCCCTCAGCCCATCACGTTTACGAACAGAAGTCCACAGACCCAGCCAGAAAGAACAAGGCTTCTGATCGACCCATTCCACACCAACTGAGACAAGGACAGTCATTCAACAAGCACTAGTCAAGCCCCATCTCTGTGGCTGGCCCTGCACTGGGTGCTCCCCTCAAGGGAGGGAGAAAAGCACGTAAAAACTTAACAGTCTTATAAAGACCCCACAGATGCAAGAACTGTCAAGGAAACAGCACAGAACTGCGAGGGACAGCTGGCTTCTGATTGGAAGGACAGGGGACGAAGAGCACATTCATTGTATCGGGAAAGGACAGAGCTGTACGACCACGAGAAAAGCAGCAGGGAAAATGCAAAATGCAAGTTAGCAGCACCCGGGAAGAGATCTGGGTCTATTGCAACAAGATTGCTTCAGACTGGCTGTCACAGAGTCCCCTGAGGGCAAGGCAGAATGGCACGTTTTCTGCTTAATTTCATGTCAGTCTAAAATCTTGTCTCGACCTCTATTAAATATTAAATGTACTTGTAAAAGATACTGTATTAGTCTGCTAGGGCTACCATGACAAAGTACCACAGACTGGGGGGCTTAAACAACAGACATTTATTTCCTCCCAATTTGGGAGGCTGTAAGTCCAAGAGGAAGGTGTTGGCAGGGTTGGTTTCTTCTGAGGCCTCTTTTTCTTGACTTGCAAATGGCTGACTTCTCCCTGTTTTTTCACGTCTTCCCTCTGTACCCTCTACGTCCAAATTTCCTCTTCTTATAAGGACACCAGTCATACTGGATTAGGGCCCATCCTAATGACCTCATTTTAACTTATCATTTCTTTAAAGACTCTATTTTATTCTGAGGTGCTGGGGCTAGGACTTCAACATATGCATGGTAAGGGGACACAGTTCAGCCCACAACAGATACCCATCTTCTTTCCTGCCTTAAGAAGTGCGGACTGGGCAGGTCACTTTTGCATGCGTTGGAGTGTGTATAACCACATGGTCAGGACAGGGTGGTGATTCCTGGAAAGGACAATCATCTCAGGGGTCCATGGAGATACATTTGGCAAACTCAAAGAAAACAAACACAAATGTTTGGAATTATCATGTGCTTTTACCACCACTTTTCAGTTAAGTCTACTGCCGAAAGATTACACTAGCCTACTGGAGCTTGACAGTTTTATCTTCTAAATTAATGGAAGAGAAAAAAAGAACATTCCCCAAACACACAGTTTGGGGGAAGAAATTAATTAATGTGCTCATGTTTGAAGCAGAGCAAGATAGCGCAAACAAAAGCCTGAAAAGAAATCGACTTGTCTCTGCACCTGGAATCCCCCGTCCAGGTCCTGGGTATTGTTTCTTTTGACAGATGGTCTTTCATCTTTGACAAGGAAGTACGAGAAACTTCAGACAGCTCAGAAATCCCTCCACCTTTGCAAGGAGGGCAGGCCATTCTAGGGACTAGAAAATCAAACTCTTCCTCTTCAGTGCTTGAACACAAAACTAAAAGCTTTGTCCTCCCCCCACCTCCCCGATACCTCAAAGAGCACTCAGCGCACCCTAGAGTGGTCAGCTGGACTTCTCCCCAAGCTTCTGGGCTCTGAGGGTGGGGACTGCCCTTCTCACCTCTGTATCTCCCACTCTGAGGGGAACCTGGTACACAGTCGGTATTCATTGTTTTGAATGTAGGAGAGAATGAAGTGAATGAACAATGAACAGGAGGATCAAACAATCCTTTCGCCCTCCTTTTAGAAGGTTAGGAAAAAACAAAAAACATCTCATTGGTCTTGTAGGGCTCTTGGATGTCAGAGGTTCTTCCAAATGCATTAAATGCCCACATATTTCCAGAGTAGTTTACAGACGTCCTTCACTCTTCCAAAGGTCTTTTGACTTTCACAGAAGTCCCAGATGTCCCCTAATACATATAGAGAGAACTCAAATACCTGACTGACAAGCCTAGAGGTGGGAAAATAATTCCAAGTGCCTCATTTTTGGCCTAGACCCAATCTCCAGACTTTGATTCTTTCCCAAAGAACCCCCTTCCTGAATGCCAAGGACACTCAAGGGCAAAAGGACCTGCCCAGAAAGGCACATCCACCTGAGCATGGTAACAGTTCCTGTCACTATGGCGACCCTTATCTAATGGGGCCCCTACTCCCAACTTTTCAATGCCCCCACTGGGTCACCAAGAGGTGAATGGTTCCTTTATGGCCAGGTCAGCCATTTCTTAGACCTCTATATGCAAAGTAGCCTTGGGCTCCACCAGGATGAGCAAACCAGCTAAGCAGTGAAGGGAATGGAAACCGTTGTTAGGCCAACTTGCGAATTCAGTAAGACGCCCCCACTCCCAATTTCCTGTAGACTACCATTGTTGTCCTGTGGCTTCCTCTAAAATCCAAGTAGGAGGCCACTGCATAATCACACTGACCTTCAGGAATTCAAGCACCTCATCTCTTTCCCGCACCTTGGCCTCAGAACATGTGATAGCTCCATCTGGAAAATTCTTTTCCTCTACAGTCACCTAACTTGTACTCACAACTCAAATGCTACTTCCTCAAAGCGGGCTTTCCTTGGACCCCTCCATCTAAGTCACCATAGCACACTTTTCCTTGGAGCACTTACCAGAATTTATTATTATTTAAAATTTAAAAATTATTTAATTTTTCTGTGTTTAATATCAGTCTCTTCCACCATACAAAAAGAAGCTCAATGAGAACAGGAACCATTTATTCACCACTCTGTATTTAGTGCCTGGCACATAGTAGGTGTTTAATAAATAGTTTTAAAATAAGTGAATGAAAGAGCAAATGAAAGAATATTAGACTTTTGTGGTACTACGGTAAATATATTCTCAATTTTATCGCCTTTTAACTGTGTTTGATGTTTAAATCTACCCATGCTTTTACAGTAACTTTTCGTCATTTCTGAGTCTTTGCATTGACTAGAAGATTTTAATGCATTTACATTGATCACAAAAATTGATAATGTTTGATCTTCTGTCATGTTTTTAGTTCCTTTTCTCTCTGTATTTTCCTATATAAGCTATATTTCATTAAGTTTATCACCTCCAGTCCTGGGGAGGCAATTCTACTAGTACATTATGTTTACAATCTTAACAAACATTCTTTATGTAGCTTTCTGGTTATCAATGTCAAGAACATAGTAGAATTGTGGCTTTCCCTTATGTAGAAGAATTTAGCTTTTTTTTCCTCCCAGATCCCTTTCCACTTCTCTGATTTGTAAATATTTCTTAAACTTGAGGTACATATTATTATTAAAGTATTATACATTATATTTTATATCTTTAATTTTTATAACAGCTTTATTGAGATATGTTCACATAGTGTACAATCCACTCATTTTAAGTATACAATTCAGTGGCTTTTAGCATATTCTCAAAGCTATACAACCATCACCAGAATAACATAACATTGTCATCACCCAAAATGAAACACCATACCCATTAGCAACAACTTTCCATTTCCCTCTGCCCTCCCCCACCCCCAGCCCTAGGAAATCACTAATTACTTTCTGTCTCCATAGGCTTGCCTATTCTAAGTATTTCATATAAATACAATCATATAATATGTGGTCTTTTGTGTCTAGCTTCTTTCACTATGAAAATGTTTTCAAGGTTCATCCATTTCCAGCATGGATCAGTACTTCACTCCTTTTTACCACCAAATAAGGACAGATATACTATTTTGTTTATCCATTCATCAGTTGATGGACACTTGGATTGTTTCTACATTTTAGCTGTTATAAATAATGCTGCTACGAACATTCATGTATAAGTTTTTGTGTGAACAAATGTTTTCATTTCCCTTGGGTATATAACAAGGTGTGAAATTGCTAGGTCACATGATAACTCTACGCCTAAACTTCTGAGGAACTGCCAGGCTGTTTTTCAAAGTGGCCGTACCATGTTACACTCCTAGCAGCAGTGTATGAAGGTTCCAGTTTCTCCTCATTCTCACCAACACTCATTATTGTCCATCTTTTTTATTATAACCATCTAAGTAGGTGTGAGGTGGTATCTCATTGTGGTTTTGATTTTCATTTCTCTGATTGCTATTAATGATGAGCATCTTTCCATGTGCTATTTGGCCATCTATATATATTCTCTGAATAACTGTCTATTCAAGTCCTTTGCCCATCTTCTGAGTTGTCCTTTTATAAGTGAGTTATAGGATAGATTCCAGATATAAGCTCATTATCAGATACATGATTTGCAGAAATTTTCTTCTATCGTGAGTTGTCTTTTCACTTTCTTTTTGAGTCCTTTGAAGCACAAAGTTTTTTAATTTTGATGAAGTCCAAATTATCTATATTTTTTTTGCTTGTGTTTTTGGTCTCACACCTAAGAAATCATTGCCTAATCTAAGGTCACAAATATTTATACCTATATTATCTTCTAAGAGCATGACTGTTTTAGCTCTTACATTTAGTTCTTTGACTTTCCCTTAATTTTTCAATTACTAATTCCATTTGTAACTATATTTGCACCCATTAGTTAGGCTTAACTCTGTTAAACCAGTTTCAATCATCAACACCAACTCTCTATATCATGACTTCCCTATTTCTAATCCCTTAATTTTGCTTCAGCTCAGAAGCAACTGCAATTACATCTTAAAGAAATCCTTCCTAGAAGAAGGACAAGTAGCGTGTACAGTCTCTAAATAAGAGCACTTTTCAGCTGCCCTCATGCTTGAACAACAACTTCTCTGAGTGTCAGATTCATCGAGCACAACCATTTCTTGTCCCAATCCTGCAGTCCTGGATCCACTGCCCTCTGGGACTTAGTATGGACAACTCCGAGACCTGCCAGATTTTTGTTTCTTTTGAGCAACCTGTTTTGTCCGCTTGAATACCAGTATTAACTTTTATCGTTAGTCTTGTAATTCACAAATTTTGCCAGAATAAATAACTGTGGGTCTATGTGTATTAATTTTGACCAGAACACAGTAAGCCTTTTATCCTGTAAACTGAGATTGTTTTAAACTTTCCAGAAAGTCTTCGTTCATTATAAATCTTTGATCAATGCCCCTATTCTAACGTAGGGGGAGGAGTTCCTTCTCTGGAGATTCCTAAGTTGGATTTCCATCTTCGTAACTCATTTCTACCACTTTCTTTCTCACCACTCTCTTCTTTCTTTCCTTTGCCCCCTGGAAAGCAGATATGATTCCAGTGAGAAAGCGCCTCACACTTATTCTCTACATCACAAATTCAAATGTATAATGTCATTTCTACTCTGTACTCCCTCCTTTATGGATTTTAATCCTGCTATAGCAAACTAGCTTTATAAGCTTTTGTTACCTCACCGGCTCACATTTATTTTAAGCTTATCGTTTTTTCATCTCATTCTGTAGTCTTATGGCTTTCGCTACTTTAAAACCCTATCTTCTTGTATCCTATGTAGAATACGAGTTTCCTAAAATTTATTTGGATCACTGAAATAAATCCTTTCCAAAGATATGTTTTCTCTGCATATCCGTTCCCTTAGGCTCTAGGATTTGTACTCAGGTCCTTAGGTTGGGTTTCTCTATTTATTCAATTTCTAATGAGGAGAGGTCTTCCTAAAGCAGCACCAAGACTTGGAGTGAATGGGTCTCCCTTGATCGCACTAGTCAGCATCCCATCTCAGATCTGCTGCTGGAGGGCAGGCAGACATGCATCACGTCCAGTAGGCATCTGTCTAGTCAGTCCTGCCGGGCTGTGGTGGGATCTTATATCTCCCCAGGCACTGGTGCTGTACATTCCAAACAGATAGGACACTTAAATCTGGATCTCCAGGCCTCCTTCTGTCCACAGAAAAATGCTAGATACAAAGTGCCAGCAACACATTTCCTGCCAGAGGGCTGCCCTGGAGTTGGCTGTAGAATGGCTATAAAACAATGGCTAACGCCAAACCAAGAGGGACGGCTGACCAGTTTCCTAAGTATCATAAATCCTCTGAATCTCAGAGATAAGGACAAGGAAGTAGAGGTGGGAAAGTATTTCTTCTTGCTCTCTTTCAGACAGGCAGAGTTTGACCCCTCTGAAAACGCTACTGAGTGCCCTTATCAATCCAGGCCCACTGTCCCTTATAGTTAGTGGAAAGTCCTCACCGATTTTGACAATAGATTGCCCATTTCCTTCATTTTTCTAAATATGTTTTGTCTTTCTCTCTCTCCACACAGGTTTTAGTGGGAAGGACTGCTTGCTAGTTGCAGCGTGAAACGTGAGGCCATGATGCAAGCAGGCTTTGTAATGCCCTCAATGCCCTTGTCATCCAGAGATTAGTGAGAGAGCATTTCTATGGCCTCCTAATCTGAATGTGTCATCACATCTCGGGTGATTTATTTTAATCTGCTGCCACTGCGTGGACTCTTATAACAAATTCATTCGGACTGCCCTAAGCTCTGTGGCACTGCCTTTCCAAGAGGCTCAAAGAGTCGTGAGCCCAATAGCCTTAGCATTCAATTCCTGGGAGACAACATTCCTGCATGGCAATTCCAGACACTGATGACACGTTGGGAGCTGAGAGGCCACAGTACCTCTTTAGGATATTCAGGAGTCACATGTGCCCTCTTTCAATGGTACTGCTCTGCCTTATCTTCTAGAGACAAGGTAGCCCTTCAGGTCCTCTCTCCCCTGCCTCCATGTCCTTTTCACTCATATTTATTGCATGCCCCTTCAGAGCCACTCATGTCACTTCTGTTGTGATCCTGGCACACCTGAGGCAACCATTCACTGCACGAGACTGGCTCACACCAAGTGGCCCTTGGGCCATCCTGTTGCAAGAGGATATCTCTCTCTCTGAAGCACAGGATCAGTTTCTTTGTCTGATGTGATTCCGGTTACCTGCATCCCTGGAAACTAGACCCACCACACTGATTTTTCAGCTCCAGAAGCCTATAAGAGCAGAGCAACATAACACCAGCCCAGCAAGCAATCTTCCAGGGCAAATTCAGCCACCATAGAATCCTAACCACTTCCCACATGATCTCGAACTGTGGTGACCACAGTGTCACCAATCAGCACATTGGTCTGAGACCAGCTCTGGATATGCCTTAATTTGTAATCATGCCTGCCTACATGTCCCCAGCAGGAGCACTGGCACAAGCAGCTACATAGGCTAACCACTTGTGGCCCTGATCCCACTGCAGGTCAACCCACTTCCTGCTCAGGCACTGCCTGAGACAGGAGGAAAGTCCAGCCAGGGAAATCCAGAGGTCAGCTGCTATCGCCATGACCACCCTGCTTCCCAGTTCTGGGAATGTCACAGACGAGTTTCCTTTCAGGGCTGGAGAGTAATCCTGATCATCAGTAGAAAAAGCCCACGCTTCCTGTTACACCAATAGTGAGCCTCTGTTACTCTGAGAAATCTTCAAGTAATCTTAGATCACAGCTTATACTTCCAAAAGCTCCACTTCAGTGCTACCTAAATTGAGTCATCACCTTCACTTCTACACTGCCATGGGCAAGCTAACCTCAGATTTCTGACATTTAGAGTTCCTGCCACAGCCTGGAAGAGGCAATTTTATGACAACTGTGGTTCCCAACCAAATCACTTTCCTCTTTCATTCCATAAGCTACTAGAAACAGCTACTGGTGTTCCACTTCCAGAACAAGTGTGAAGAGCTCATTAGTGAAAACTATTAAAAGAACAACCGTTGAAAGTCTCTGGAAATTTTCCTAAGGGCATACAGGAAATGGAAAAAACATTTATTCAAGAAAATCTACTAAAACACAGTAAGAAGAACTAGAGTCTGTGACATTTGAGCCACCACTCCCTCCATCCCTCCCATCCCAGCTCAACTTGATGAAAGCTCAATTCCAGATGAGTGTGATCAAGAAGATGGAACTCCCTCAGCTGTGAATCCAGGAATACGGTACTTCAACAGGAGAGGCAACCAGCATTTCTCACCCCCTCTAAATCCAAACTGAAGAGTCTAATTTCCTGACGAGCGCATCCAAACGGTTGACGTTCCCTTCCTTCACCCACCCATAAGAAGGAGGTTCTAACCCAGGAAAATACTGGGAGCACCAATCATCCTCACATCAGCTGGCTCATAGGGCAGATATTCCATGCCAGGAGAGGCAAGCTGAGAAGAGCAGAGACTACCAACACTATCTATTGTCCAAACTAGTGGCTCAGAGATTCTCCCCAGGGACAGAGGCAGTCCATAAGAAGAGCTCCTATGCTCTCCCCATAAGACTCGGCATTATTTGAAACAGCGTGGGAAAGTTCAAGCCTAAAGGTGCTTTCAAAAACAATGGAGATTTTAGTGGTAAGCAAATATGAGGCTGGCAGCTCCTCTTAATTAAGAGCAATAAGCAAAATGATAGGCCAGATAGTTAATCAGAGAGAACTAGGAAAAAAGAAAGCTAAGGAGAGTCTTCCTGAGTTTAGAACAAACTCCAAAGACTTGCCCCTGAAACAACCCTTAACTGAATTTAGTTGGATCAAACTGTGGAGCAACATATGTTTCAGGGAACTGTTAAAACAATAAAACCATCAGCCAGCAATTAATGAAGCCTACCAGCTGAGTGTGATACCAAATGAAGCAGACAGTTTATAGGAAGGTCAGGGAAAGAGACAAAGGGAGCCCTGATAAAACAACTGTCATCCAGGGTGACTGTACACATGCCCAAGGCTGCTGCTTCGAAGGAGCGGCACTAAAGGCATCACTCTGCATGAGAAAAAAGACATCACCAAAATAGTCTGAGTCGCTAAACAAATACACAAGCAAACAACAACAAAAGCAAGTCCTGAAGAAGAGATGGGGAACCAGTACCCAGGTTCCTACAATTATTACCTAAAATGTCCAAATTTCAACAAAAATTATGAGACAAAAAAAAACAGGAAAGTGTGACCCATACATAGGAAAAAAAGGCAGGTAACAGAAACTGTCCATGAGAGGGCCCAGATGACAGATTTAACAGGCAAAGACTTCAAAGCAGCCACAATAAAAAAATGTTCAAAGAAATAAAGGACACCATCCTTAAAGAAGTAAAGAAAGCTACGATAACAATGTCTCATCAAATAGAAAAAAAAATCAATAAAAAGAACTTATTTTTTTAAAAAAGAATCATGTTGGGGGCTGGCCTGTGGCCAAGTGGTTAAGTTCACGTGCTCTGCTTTGGCAGCCCAGGGTTTCACTGGTTCAGATCCTGGGTGCAGACATGGCACCGCTCATCAGGCCATGCTGAGGCAGTGTCCCACATGCCACAACTAGAAGGACCCACAACTAAAATACACAACTAGGTAGTGGGGAGATTTGGGGAGAAAAAGCAGGGGAAAAAAAAAGGAGATTGGCAACAGTTGTTAGCTCAGGTGCCACTCTTTAAGGAAAAAAAAAGAAACCATATTGAAATTCCGGATTTGAAAAGTACAATAACCAAAATGAAAATGTCACTCAGGGGATAAAAAATAGGTTAAACTAGAAGAAAGAAGAATCAGCAAATTTAAGGAGATAATGGTAGAGATTATGCAATCTGAAGAAAGAGGTAAAAATAAATAAAGCCTCAGAGAAATGTGGGACACCGTTAAGCACCCCAACACACATACATACATTCATACATACAAACATACATGTAATGGGCATACAGAAGGATAGGAGGGCGAGAAAGGAATAGAAAAAGTATTTGAAAAAATAACGGCTGAAAACTTCCTAAGTACGGTGAAAAACATGAATCTACACACCCAAGATACTCAAAAACTCCAAGAGAATAAACACAAAGAGATCCACGCCCAGACATTTCATAGTAAAAATGCTGAAAGAAAAAGAGAAAATCTTGAAAGCAACAAGAGAAAAATGACTCACCATATATAAGGGAGTCCCAATAAGATTAACGGTTGACTTCTCAACAGAAACAATAAAGGCCAGAGACAGTGGAATGACATATTCAAAGTACTGAAAGAAAAAACTTCCAACCAACAATCTTATATTCAGCAAAACTATCCTTCAAAAATGAAGGTGAAATAAAGACATTTCCTGATAAACAATAACTGAGAGAATTTGTTCCTAGCAGACCTGCCTTACAAGAAATAGTAAAGACAATTCTTTAGATTGAAAGTAAGTGACCCCAGATAATTCAAATCCACACACACACAAAAGGGTAAAGGTGAATATGTAATTATATGAGACAGTATAACTGCATATTTATCCCCTTCCTCTCTTAACCAATTTAAAAAGAAATTGTATGGAACATTATTTATAATAGTTGGATTGCCAGGCTTTTCACATATAGAAACATTATACGTTTGGCAATAACAGCACAAAAGAGACAGGCGAGAGCAAAGTTGTCTTGGGGTAAGGAAACGATACCAGATGATCACTCAGATCCAAGGGAACCAATGAAGAGAACCAGAAACGGTGACAAAGGTTGATATAACAAACTCTACATAGACTTGCTCAATTTTCTTTTGTCAGCTTTTTTAACACACATAAAATTATGCAAAGTAAGAAATAAATTATATTAAGTAAGAACAATGTATTGTTGGGTTTGTGACACATATATAATGTATAAACATATAATATATATACAGCAGTCCCCTCTTATCCACAGGGGATATGTTCCAAGACCCCCAGTGGATGCCAGAAACCACAGATAGCACCAAACTCTATGTCTTTCCTATACATACATACCTACAATAAAGTTAAATTTATAAATTAGGCACAGTAAGAGATTAACAACAATAACTAATAATAAATTAGAGCAATTATAACAATATACGGTAATAAAAGTTACCATACATCTTAGCAACCTCAGCATATGATTTTTTTTCTTTCCTTTTTAAGTCAAGAACTTTCACCTTTTCACCTAAAGGAAGCACTTTATAGCTTCCCTTTGGCATATCCAAATTGTCAGCATCACTACTTTTGTAACTTCAGGCCATTTTAAAATAAAATAAGGGTTACTTGAGCACAAGCACTCAGATACAGCAACAGTCAATCTGATAACCAAGATGGCTACAAGTAACTAATGTGAAGGTAGTGGATACAGCATGAATACACTGGACAAAGGGATGATTCATGTCCCGAGTGGGATGGTGCAAGCTTTTATCACACTGTTGAGAACAGGGAAAAATTTAAAATTTATGAATTATTTCTGGAATTTTCCATTTAATATTTTCAGACCACAGTTGACCACGGATAAGGGGGTACTACTGTATTGTGATATTCATATATAGATATAAAACAATAGCACAAAAAGGGGGAAAGAGAACAGAGCTATATACAAGTAATGTTTCCATATCTCACTAGAACTAAGTAAATCTGAAGGGGATTCTGATAAGTTAAGACACATATGGTAATTTCTATAGCAACTATTAGGAAAATAATTTTAAAAATATATAGGGAAATAATAATTAAAGGAATTAAAATATTACACTAGAAAATATTCACTTAAAAAATAAAGCGGCAAAGGAGGAACAGAGGAATAAAAAAGATGACATATAGACAACAAAAATTTAAATGGCAGACATAAATCTAATATATTAACAATAACGTTAGATGTGAGTGAATCAGTCCCATCAGAAGGCAGAGATTGGCAGAACAGATTTTAAAAACTCAATATGCTGTAGACAACAGACACACTTTACATTCAATGATACAAACAGGTTAAAAGTAAATGAATGAAAAAATATATCATGCAAACAGCAACCATAAGAAAGGTGGAGTGGCTATATTAATATCAGACAAATTAGACATTAAAACATAAACTGTTACTACAGATAAAGAGGAACATTATATAATGAGAAAAGTGTCAATTCATCAGTGAGGCAAAATAATTATAAACATATGTAAAACTAACAGAGTCCCATAATATATGAAGTAAAAACAAAAAGAATTGAAGGGAGAAATAGACAATTCAACAAAAATACTTGGAGACTTCAAATCATCAACTTAACCTTTTACTTAAGACACTGCAAAAACAGGAAAGAAAATCCAAAGGAAGTATAAGGAAGGAAACAAAAGTTAGAGAAAAAAATTAATGAAATAATAGAAAAACAAAAGAGAAAATCAACTAAACCAAAAGTTGGTACTAGAAAAGATCAACAGAATTAACGACATTTAGCTACACTAGCAATGGGGGAAATAAACAAAAGACCCAAAACATTAAATAAGGTATGAAAGAAGAGACATTACTACTTATCTTACAGAAATACAAAAGATTATAAAGGAATACTATGAACAAATGTATGTCAACAAATTAGATAACATAGATGAAACGGACAAATTTCTAGAAAGACACAAACTACAAAAACTGACTCAAAACTATCAATGAAATGAAAAGACAACCTACCAATTGAAAGATGATATTTGCAAATCATTGATCTGATAAGGAGTAATATCCAAAATATATAAAGAACACATACAACTCTACAATTAAAAAAACATACAACCAGATTAAAAAATGGGCTGAGGTTCTAAACAGACATTTTTCCAAAGAAGACATACAGATGGCCAACAGGCACATGAAAAGATGTTCAACATCACTAATTAGTGGGGAAAAGCAAATCAAAACCACAATGACACATCACCTCAAGTCCATTAGAATGTCTATTATTAAAAAGACAAAAAAATAATAAGTGTGGGAGAGGATGTGGAGAAAAGGGAACTCTTGTACACTGCTGGTGGGAATGTAAATTGGTGCAGCCACTATGCAAAACAGTATGGAGAGTCCTAAAAAAATTAAAAACAGAACTACCACATGATCCAGCTATTCCACTTCTAGGAATTCATCCAAAGATAAAAACACTAATTCGAAAAGATATACGCACTCCTATGTTCACCGCAGAATTATTTATAACAGCCAAGACTTGGAAACAACCTAAGGGCCCATCAACAGATAAATGGACAACAAAGATATGATTTACATACACACATGCACACAAGCACGCGCGCGCGCGCGCGCACACGCACACACACACACACACACACACACACTGGAATACTACACAGCCATAAAAAATGAAATCTTACCATTTGTGACATTTGGATGGACCTTGAGGGTATTATGCTAAGTGAAATAAGTCAGACAGAGAAAGACAATTACCATATGACTTCACTTATATGCAGAAGATAAACAAATAAATCCATAGATATGGAGAACAGTTTGGTGGTTACCAGAGAGGAAGGAGTCGAGGGGAGAGCAAAAGGGGTAAAGGGGGACATATGTATGGTGACAAATGGAAACTAGACTTTTGGTGGTGAACACAATGCAGTCTACACAGAAGCTGAAATATAATGTTGTATACATGAAATTTATACAATGTAATAAACCAACATTAATTCAATTTAAAAATACTGACTCAAAAAGAAATATACAATCTGAATAGATCTATTATAAGTAAAAGGATTGAGTCAGTAATTTTAAAACTACCCACAAAGAAAAACCAAGCAAAGATGACTTACTGGTGAATTCTGCCAAACATTTAAACAGAAATTCATATCAATTCTTCACAAACTCTACCAAAAAATATAGTTAACACTTCCCAACTCATTCTATGAGGCCAGTATTATCCTAATACCAAAATCAGAGAAAGACATCTCAAGAGAAGAACACTACAGACTAATATCTCTTATGCACATAAATGCAAATATCCCCAAGAAAATACTAGCAAACTGAATCTAGCAATATATAAAAAGGAATATACACTATGACAAATTGGAATTTTTCCCAGGAATGCAACATCCAAAAATCAAAAAATGTAATACCAAATAATATCAATAGAGTAACAGACAAAAACCACATGATCATCTCAACTGATGCAGAAAAAACATTTGACAAAACTGAAGACCCCTTCACGATTAAATATATATATATATACCACTCAGCAAACTAGGAATAAAGGAAAGGTCCTCAACCTGAAAAGGAGTATCTACAAAAAACACCCAACTAACATCATCTTCAATGGTGAAAGACTGAACCGTTTCCCCCTAAGATCAGGAACAAGAAAAGGATGTTTTTCCTTGCCATTTCTATTCAACATTGTGTTGAAGATTCTATCCAGAGCAATCAGGCAAGAAAAAGAAATAAAAGGCATCCAGATTGAAAAAGAAGTAAAACTATCTATATTCACAGAGGGTATGAGCTAGTATATTGAAATCTCTAAGGACTCCACTCCAACTATTCGAATTAGTTAATGAGTTCAGCAAGATTGAAGGATGCAAGACCAATAAACAAAACTCAGTTGTCTTTCTATAGAGTAGCACTGAACACATCGGAAATGAAATTAAGAAACAACTCCACTTACAATAGCATCGAAAAGAATAAAATGCTTAGGAATAAATTTAACAAAAGAAGTGAAAATGTTATACTCTCAAAACTACAAAATATTTTTGAAAGAAATTAAGAAAGATCTAAATAAATGGAAAAGGATTCATGTTTATAGATCAGAAGACTTAATATTGTTAAGATGGCAACACTTCCCAAACTAATCTACAGATTTAATGAAATCTCTATCAAAAAGCCACCTGGCTTCTTTACAGAAATTGAAAAGCTGATCCTAAAATTCATATGGAAATTCAAGGGACCCAGAATAGCAAAAACAAAAAGAAGTTGGAAGACTCATACTTCTCAATTTCAAATCTTACTGTATACCTAAAGTAATCAAGACCATGTGGCATAAGGACAGACATATAGATCAAGGGAAGAGATTGGGAGTCCAGAAATAAACCTACATATTGGTTTTTGACAAAAGTGCCATGACCAATCAATAGGGAAAGAATAGTCTTGTCAATAACTAGTGCTTGGACACCTGGACATCAACATGCAAAAGGATGAAGTTGGGCTCCTTCCTCACACCACATATAAAAATTAACTCAGAAGACCTAAATGTAAAAGCTAAACTATCAAATATAAGTGTAAATCTTTGTAACATTAGATTAGGTAATAGTGACTTAGATACGATACCAAAAGTACAACCAACTAGAAGAAAACTAGATAAATTAGACTTCATCAAAATTAAAACGTTTGGGCTTCAAAGGATACCATCAAGAATGTGAAAAGAAAACTACAAAGTAGAAAATTTTTATAAATCACAATTTTCATTATTCATGTATTCTGTATTTGCAAATTCACCTATTTGCTAAAATCTATAAGTAACCCCGAAATCAATATAAGAACTTCCACAGTCATTCACTGACATGGGCAGAGTAGCCAAAAAATTTGAGTCAGCCAACATGCACATTCCTAGCTGAGGTCAAACAAAACGATGCTCTGCCTTATTTCAGGTCTCATACTGTAAACAAGCGTCCTTGGTGCCAGGTGTTTTTTTTTTTTTGCGTTTTTGTGCTTTTTGTTGGTGATTTCACTGTTTAAAACAGCCCCTAAGGGTATAGTTGAAGAGCTATCTAGTGTCCCTAAGCACAAGAAGGCTGTGATATGCCTTACGGATCAGCTTCATTCAGACATGAGTTATAGTGCTGCTGTCCATGAGTTCATTAATGAATGAGCAACACAGATTAAATAAGGTATCTTTAAACAGAAATACACATAAAACGAGGTTACGTATGAATGGGTTGATGAAAACATTGTGACCAGAAGCTCACTGGAACCTAAGCCTGTATTTCCCCCAGGAGCAATGGTTCAGTATCTGGTAATTCAATGTTCGCAGCAACTTTATAGAACATAACTACCATGAATAATGATAATCAACCATATCTGATAAAGAACTTGTATCTGGAATATATAAAGAACTCCTACAGTTCGATAACAATAAGACAACCCAATTTTAAAATGTTGCAAAGGATCTGAATAGACAGTTCTTCAAAGAAGATATGCAAATAGCCCCTAAGCACACGAAAAAGTGCTCAGTATCATTAGACAGCAGGAAAACGCAAGTCAAAACATAACGAGATACCACTTCATACCCACTAGGTTGACTACATTCAAAAAAGATGGACCATATCAAGCGTCAGTGAGGATGTGGAAAAATTAGAATCCTCATGTATTGCAGTGGGAATGTAAAATGGTGCGGTCACTTCGGAAAACAGTCTGGCAGTTCCTCAAAAGTTCAAATGTAGAGTTACCATACGACCCAGTAATTCCACTCCTAGGTATATACCCCCCAAAAAAAAAAAACATACACCCACACAAAAACTTGTACGTGCATGTTCACAGCAGTATTATCTATAATAGCCTGAAAGCTAAACCAATTCACATGTTCATCAAGTGGTGAATGGCTAAATAAAATGTGGTATATACACACAACGAAATATTATTCAGCAATATAAAGGAATAAAGTACTGATATATATTACAAAATGGATGAACTCTGAAAACATTATCATAAGTAAGAGAAGCCCATCTCAAAGGACCACATACTGTATGATTCCATTTATATGAAATATTCAGAACAGGCAAATCCATAAAGACAGAAAGTAGACCGCTGGTTTCCTAAGGCTGAGGGGTTTGGAAGAAACCAGGAGAGACATATAATGGATAATTTCTTTTTAGAACAATAAAACATTCTAAAATTAGTTATAATCATAGTTGCACAACTCTGTGTATATATTGAAAGCCACTGAATAGTATGCTTTAAAGGGGTGAACTATATGGTATATAAGTTATATTTCAAAGGCTTAATAAAAAAGAAAGTTATCTACCAAAATAAAAGCAAAAAAAACCTGTTTGAACTCAGAAAAATATTTGCAAAACGTATATCTGATAAATGACTTGTATGCAGAATATCCAAAGAACTCTTAACAAATAAGCAAAATATTTAAGCAGATACATTGCCAAAAAGGAAATACAGTCATGTATCACTTAATGACAGGGATACATTCTGAGAAATGCATCCTTAGGCAATTTCGTCGCTGTGCAAACATCACAGAGTGTATTTACACAACCCTAGATGGTACAGCCTACTACGGACCTAGGCTACATGGTACTAATCTTATGAGACCACCATCACATACGTGGTCTGTTGTTGACCGAAACGTTGTCATGGGGCCAGTGACTATGTTAAAATCACATGATGCCACTACAAACCTATTAGAATGGCTGAAACAAAAAGACCGACTATCTCAAGTGTTGAAAAGATGCGGAGGAACTGGAATTCTCATGCAGCAGTGGTGGGAATAGAACATGGGACAACTACTTTGGAATACGGTTTTGTAGTTACTTAAAAAGGTAACTACACACCTATTTATGATCCAGCCATTTCTCAACTACATATTTAACCAAAAATTTTTTTAACGTCCAGAAAAAGTCTCGTACTTAAATATTCATAACAGCTTTGTTATAGCCAAAACCTGGACATAACCCAAATGTTGATCAATAGCAAGCTGTGGATTATCCATATGGAATACTAACTATACAGCAATAAGAAGGAATGAACTCCTGATGTATGCAAGAACATGGATGGATCTCAAAATAATTATGAGTGAAAAAAAACAGAAGAATAAGAGTATATACTATACAGTTTCATATATATGAAACAAGGAAACTTTGGGAGATGATGGAAATGTTCATTATCTTGATTGCAGTGCTGGTTTCATTGGTATATTCACATATCAAAACTTATCAAATTGTCCATTTCAAATATGTCCAGTTCAGCGTATGTTAATTTCACCTCCGTAAAGCTATAACTGGTTAACTGAGTGAGTGTACGCAGTGTGACTATACTGCACTTGTGATACAAACGGCTGCTCCAGGACTACTACCAACAGGTGATGGATCCCCCTTAAAGAAGTCAGGGCTGAAGACAGGAACACCAAAAATGTTCTCTTCTCCCTTCAGAAGAGAGGAGGAGGTAAGCTTCTCCTCATGCTGTCTCTGACGCCTCGCACAATGGAACAGGACCCTTGTCATTAGCAGCATCAGCCACGCATAGGTTCGTAGTGGTTTTGAAGAAGGCCTCTAAATTATTTGACCTTGAGAGAGGGGTCTATCTCCCCTCCCCTTGACTCTGGGTGGGCTTGTGATTGCTTCAACCAATAGAGTTTAGCGTAAGCGTTGCTATGTGATTTCAGAGGCTGAGCCTAAAAGGGAGGGCAGCTTCTACCAGGTTTGCTGGAACTCTTGCACTTGGAGTCCTGATTTGCCACGTAAGAAGTATGACTACCACTGCAACGCGAGGTGGCTGAGCCACAGAGGCCACGCATAGATGATGGTCCAGTTGTAGGTTCTATCTTCAAGTCATTCACCCCCCGTGCCAGACATGGGAGTGAAGGACTTTCCAGATCACTCCAGCCCCCAGACTCCACGTCCTCCCAGGCGAGGTTTGGACACTACAGACCAGAGACAAGCTTCTCTCTTCTATGACCTATCTGAATTCCTGACCCACAGAATCTGTGAGCATATTAAAATGGCAGTTTCAAGCCACTAAGCTTTGGGGTAATTTGTTACACAGCAATAATAACTGATATGGGGGAAATGCAGTAATTTGTAGGTTTTCTCTCATGTTCAGGTAGAAACTCGTATGCCCTGCTGTGCTTCCAAAGCCCAAAGCACATACCTGTATTACCTGAGTCAACCTGGACTTACACACCTGGGCATCCTACAAGAACACAGGCCCAAAGCACTGCTCTTAGGTCGGCCTCTCACCTAAGCAGAGCCCCAGTTTGAACCCGACTTTTTTCCTCCACTGCTCTCAGAATGGAGAAGATGGCTAAGAGAGGACAGTGTCAGAGACTGAGTAGCACTTTGCAGACACCTCTGGGAAAGGCCACCTCTGGGCAAAGGCCGTCCCAGGAATCTGGCCCAGATGAAAAAGGCAGAGATTGACAAAATGATCTATCCCACCTTAGGGGGCATCTGTAGCTTTGTCCCATCCTGACAATAGAATGTCTCTTTGCCGTTTGGGACCACACAAAACCAAAGAAACTTCTAACACCAGCCCCACTCTACTGCTGAAAGCTGACCATGTTATATGGACGGAATAGAGAAGTCTTCAGACAGAACAACTGGTCCAGGGATGGACATGTGACCACGCAGGACCACGCAAGTCATTTTATGAAGTCTGATGAGACTGAGCTCCCAGTCACTAAGGATCACCTAAGTTATACCTGCCAGGGGCCACCTTTGCTACCGTCCAGAAAGACCTGCCTGAGAATTAAGCCAACATAGAGGGAAACAGGAATGAGACGACAGGAGAAAGGAATGAAGGCCTAGCCCTATTACTAAGAAATCCTGGATCTAGCCATGACTGAAGCTCATATTACCTGATAGACTTTTCATGTGAGCCAATAAATTCTGGGGGTTTTTCTTCTTTTTTTTGCTTAGTTTGAGATAGAGAGAGGCCTGACCAATGCAGGTCCCCCTCCTGCCTGTGGTCCCTAAGTGCTCCTTCATGTTTATTCAGCTGTAACAGGAATCATGTAGCTTTTTGGTGACAAAAACAGCTGAACACTTAAGGAAGGACAGAATGAGATAAGAGATGTAATGTACCAGGCGTAGTGCCAGGCGTGTGGCTGATGTCCTCTGTGTCCCATGTCCTCCATGTCCCATGGAACAGCACACCAGTGTGAGCTCCCATGGACCCTCTGCACAAGGGGCTGCCTCCCAGGCTATGGGTAAAACTTGGCACCTAGCCATGCACCTCTATGGCCACACCTGGGAAATGGTCTTGCCCACACATAACGGTGCCCCACCAAGAGAGCCCAATAATCACAGATCTGATCGAGACAAACGATTAAGCATTTTTATGAAAAATACAGAAGCAACCAACAAGTACATTCTGAGAAATTGATACATATCCTGCCAAAAACGTCTCCACTTAGAAGGATTCACTCCAGAGTTCCTTAAAATGGTCAGTTCATGTACTTAATTTAAAATTTGGTTCACTTTGCAAAAATCTCACTTTTTAAACAACTTTGAAGTGACATCTATTACCAAAAACATTACACTCCTGGAGAAGAACAATCTCGACTTTTGTCTGCACATACACAGACAATTCACACACTCCCCCCACAAAACATTTTACAGCAGAGCCTTGTCAAAAAATTATTATAAAACATTTTATTTTATCTGGCAGCCAGAAATGATGTTCAGTTGTGTGGAACATAGGCTGCTAGAGGCTGCTTGTCACAGACAAGTGGAAGGGAAAAAGCAGAAGATGACCCTAGTAAATTTCAGAATCACCAAAGACAAAGCAAGTGGCCAAATGCCATCGTTCACAGGCTGCTGGAAGTTCCAGGCCTCCTGAAGAAAATGCCCACGTCACTCACAGTGGCAGTAGGGAAATCAGTTATATTCTCACTGCAATTTGAACAGTTGCCTTCTTTTTGTGCTATTGCTAAAAGCTTTCCTTTTTTAGGTAGTTACTGGTGTATCAGAAATCCACGGAACTACTTTTAATACAGTTGAAACTGGAATATCTTCAACAAGTCTGTACTGTCAGTGCTAGATTCATGGGGAAAAAAAAAAAAGTCACGGGAAAGGAAAACAGAATCCCTGCCTTAGCTACCTAACTGTGCTCTGACTTCCCCTCCCAGCTTGCTTTCTCCACGGGACAATCCAATGTGGAATCCCCACAGGAACCTGACGGGGCAGCACGAAAGGCCACCCTTGGGACACAGGAACAAGTCTCATCTACCTGGACACACACCTTAGGCGCTCAACACTCTGGCCAGAGGAGGCAAGGAATCCACACTGGATTCAGGGCCATCAGTCCCTGGGCCTTGTTTCTTCTCAAGTCACTGTGTCCCCAAATCTAGCAATTATCCAGCCACTCCTACAAGCAGGGAATTTGCTGGGGAACACTGTGATTTTTCACAGCACAGATGTCCCAAAGAAAGCTGTTTTCAATCAGATGATCCCTATTTTCTACCATGGCTGGAAGTTGCATGAGAAAACCTCCTTTCTGCCACTGCTGCCCCACAACCCTCTGCCAGTGACCATGCCAGTGGTCAGCCCCAGGATAGAGCCTCCGCAATGGTCTCAGGAGGAGACGAAGGTCTGGAGGAGACGCACCTGCTCAAGGTCACGTAGGACACACGCATTTTGAGCCAGGCCTCAAGCTCAGGCCTGCCTGACTGCAGGCTCTGTAATCACTGTCACAGCTACCATGGAGCCTCTGCACACTCCCAAACCCATTCCCGCAGGCTGCACGAGATTCCCAGGCCCTGGAAGGCGCCAGGCACGACGGCATACAAACGGACAGACAACACGAGCTGTCCCCCATCTCTGGAATGATCTGCCCTGCAAATCCACTGAAGTCCAGCAGTGCTCAAGTCCCAGCTCAAACCTCATTCTCCAGTGAGTATTCCCAAACTCTCTTCCCCCTCCTCTCAGAGCCCTTGGCCCGCCCAGCCCGCCCTGGGTCAGGGTGCTGGGGTCTGTGTGGCTCAGCTGTTTCTTGGAGCTCTGTCTCCACACTCCCCTGGCACCCACCACAGTAACCTGCAAGGGCCTGGTACTCATGACGTGAACACAGAAGGAGAGGAAATGCACCTGGGGCATCTTCAGACGGGCTCTCAAATGGATTTCCTCAGTGCTTCATGAGGTAGTGTGTCACTGGAAACGGGAGAAAAGAATAACCGTGCTATTCCTCGGAGTCTTCAGATGATCAAGTAAAGAACCTCCATCTTCATATGGGAGGTGCAGGGACCTGAAGACACTTCCGGGGGCAGGTTTGGGGCAGAGTGTCAGGGAGAGGAGACAAGGGGGGTTGGGGGCAGGAAACCTGCTGGCAAGGGACAACATTTCCCTTTTGGGTTTGATACATAGATGCTTATGTCAATGGAACAGCCAAGCCGTCCCACGGCGGCAGGAAATGCGTATTTATACTGAAGAAGGCAGTTTTTCAAATGCAGAGACAAGCCAACAAGGCCTCTGACAGGAATTAATTGAGGGCCTCGGCCTCAAGGCTGCTCTGAATACTCCACACCAACAAAATGATTTACTGCTGCACAGAAAGGGAACTCACGGTCCAAATGTGACTCAGACGACACCCTCCGGGACACTGCAGGCCTGACACTTGAACGCTCAGCTTTTCACACTGTCGACTGTCAGCCGCACACAGGGAAAAGGCACCTCCGTGTGCATCAAGGGTCAGGAGGTTAGAGACGGTCGAGGGAAATCAAAATGCCCCCAAAAGCAGAGTCAGAAAACCAGCAGCCGCCCTTGGCAGTGATAGGTTACAGTTGACTCTCTGGGAGAAAGTTGTACTTCCTTAAATGTTGACAGAAAGAATGCTCCTCCATTTGCGAGGGCCCTAGAAGGCAAAGCATGGACTCCCTAAGGCATCCATGGGACCCTGGCCTATAAGCTCTGTCTCTAAATAAAGGGTGTCTCCTTGGAGAGAAGAAAAGCCCCACCTCCCCCTGAGCACAGGGTGTGGCGTCAACACTCATGGCAGACGTGGGCAAGGCCTCTCCGGGGGCCTTTGGCCCTTCGCAGCTGGTCCAGGCTGCATCCACACCACCATCAGTCGACCACCAATGACGCCTGATATTTTCTGCTCAACTGGGCGGGAACACTCTCAGCTTTATTGGGCTTTTCCCCTACGGTTCACTGTCCAGCTCTGTCCAAACCCAGTGACAGGGAGTTTGATGTATGACTTGCTAATGGATTGAGAAAGGTACAAGCTCCTTCTGCCTGAAGGCAGTTTATGCAACCCCATACCAGTTCCAGCGAGCGAATTCCCTGTCTGGTCGTGCACAAGAAATTGCCCGTTGCTTTGAAAGAAGGCTGTGCAAAATGAACCCACTGCATTCGTGGCTGGAAAACACCCAAGAAAACTGGGCAGCAGATGTCTTGATGAAACTTTTTTGCTGGGCTTTTCCATGAGAAATTAGTGTGTCGAAAAGGCTAGACCTTTCTGCAGAGGGGGGCGGAATGCAACCCTAAAGTCGTTTCTTAAAAAGACCAAACAGTCACTCCCAACAGAGTGTCTGTTCCCCTTCCCTTTCTGTGTCGGACTTCCTGGCCTGAGTCCTCCTGCTGGGAGGGAAGGCGGGCGTGCTCCTTAGCTCAGTCACACATTCTCTCCAGCTCTCTCCCTTGGAGGGAACATGAACGCTGCTGATTCAAAAATCAGACACTTCTGCGGGAGTTGGCAGGGGCGGTGCTCTCCACCCCCACCGCCCCTGGAACACCAAGTCAGCACCTCCGGCAGTGAGCTCCCTCAGCCGCCTGGCCTGCACCTTCTGGGAGCCACAGTCCCTCCTCCAGCCTGCCTCAGGCTTGGACCGGCTGCCAGGAGCTTCCTTGAGCCACCTGGACAGCCCCAGCCAGCATGCACTTTAAATAATAAACTATGCATTCTTGATCCGTCTGCAGCTCGAGGCACATTTTCCTATTTAAGCTGGAGGCCTTCTCTGCTTTGAGTTACTGAAGCGGGGCGGGTGTGTGTTGCATAAGAGCACAGGAGAGAACTGGGGAAAGACAACACTTCTCTTCCAATTCCTCCGCTTGGTGGAACCGCATGTGGGAAAAAGCATTCAGACACACACACAAAATATCACGGTAGCCTTCTCTTTTTTGTCTCAATGCTTGAGTTTTAGATTTTCTTTCTCAATCAAGTATGGGGAATACTCAAGAAGAGGTCTAATATGCTTGCCCTGTAGTGATTTTTCTGTGTTCTCACAGAGGACATGTCCAAAAGATAAGTGAAAAAGGAAAAAGAATTATTAAAAGTGACTGTGATTTCAATGCTTAGACTTATGGGAGAAACATATTTATGAAATGCTTCATAGGTAATCCATTTGTGAAGGTGGTAGGCTGAGTGATGGCCCCTCAAACATGTCCCTTCCTAACCCCCGAATGTGTGACTATGTTAACCTCACGCAGTAGAAGCGGCTTTGCAGTGTGATTAAGCTAAAGATCGTGAGATGGGGAGCTTTTTCCGCATTATCCAGGTGGGCCTAACACAATCACACATCTTATGTGACGGAGGCAGAGATCTGACTCCAGAAGAGCCCTGTCAGACCAATGCAGCGTGAGAGAGGCTCCATCGCCCACTGCGGGCTCTGAAGAGGGAGGAAGGGGTGGAGAGCCAAGGAATACAGGGGGCCTCTAGAAGCTGGAAAAGGCAAGGAAATGGATTCTTCCCTAGAGCTCCAGAAGGAATGAGGGCCTGCTGACATCTTGACTTTAGCCTAGTGAAACTGATTCAGACTCTGACTTTCAGAACTGTAGGATAACACATCTCTGTTGTTTTAAGCCGCTCAGTTTGTGGTAATTGTTACAAAGGCAATAGGACAGCAACACATGACTCTTGCCTTCCAGCTGGAGTGCCTTAGATACAAGCAAGACAACAAACAGCAAATAGAGGTAAGTGTGATATTCAGAATGTAGACAAAGCACCTCAGGATTCCAGACAACTAAGTGAGGCTATCAGGGTGGACTTCCTGGAACAGGTGACATCTAAGTTGGGTTTCCAAAAACAAGATGGATTTTCAAGAGCAGTGAAAAGACAGACACCAAAAGGTCATTCCATACAGTTCCATGCCAAAGCATATCTTTAATATACCAAAGGCTCTGTGACCTAGGAATGTGCTCTCTAGTTTGAACCATATTACATAATAATTATTTAATACATCAAGTAAGGGAGACCTCAATGCACTTAAATTTGAAAAGCTAGATGAAATTTGCTAGGAAAATACAATTTACCAAAACCGATCCCATTGGCAACACAAAACTTAAAGACATCAATTTTTATAAAGAAACAGAGAAAGTTAAGAAGGAACAACAGCCACAAAAAGCACCAGCTGAGATGGTTCCCCAGGGGACTCTACAAACTTCAATGATTCATAAATTGTTTCAGAGCACTGAAAACAAAGGAAAGCTTCCATCTTTAAAAACTAGTATAAGTTTGATACCTAAAGTGAGAGTGATAGCATACACAAAAAGAAAATTACAGAGCAACATCACATATCAATATGGATGCAAAAAACATTAGCAAATAGAATGCAATATCTCTTTAAGGAAACAATACACCACAAAAGAGATTTAAACCAGGCATTCAAGGTTGGTATAATATTAGGAAATCTATTTATATACTATGCCATTTTAATACATCTAAGGAGAACAATCATACATATGCCTCCACAATGCTGCAAAAGCCTGTAGAAAATCCAATACTCATGTGTGGTTTTAAAAATTACACTCACGATGGCCAAATTCGAGACCACTTGAGCATCAAAAGAAATAAGTAAATAAATGAATATCCATGGAGTAAAGTAAGAATCTACATGTCCACACAGATATAAATAAATAAACAGGGGAGAAAGGGAAGCCAAGGGAAGGCACCAACTAAAAATGTGGAGGAAATAACCGAGTTACAAAAGCACCATTTTGAAACTATCACAATAATAAGTGAGCCTGCTGAGAACTAAGAGATGCTAAAACTAGTGAGTGAAAGTTTGATGAAGAACAGGATATTTACATAGTCTCAGAATATCCCACAAATTACTTGCTAATTATATATGGAAAGATAATAACTTTATAGCAGATTAACCTAGAAACATAACCTGAACCAAGCAATAAAAGTTGACATTCCCAACAATGGGACAAAGTGACAGTGCATGCCTTCTGATAAGATGCACTGAGAAGAACCCAACATCACTTCTGTGGTTTTCCCGCTGAAAATGCATAACCTTAGTCCAATCATGAAGAAACATCAGAAAAAAACAAATTTAGAGACCTCCTATAAAATAACTAGACGGTATTTGTATTTTGGAAGAAACGTGAAGATAAGGAAAGATAAATACTACGTAACTGGCCCAGAGTGGAGGTGACTAAGGAGACACGGCAACTACATGCAACGTTTGATTCCAGATTGGATTCTGGACCAAGAAAACAAAACTATAAAAGACATCATAGGGACTACTGGCACAATTTAAATATGAATGGTATATGAGATAATAGCATTGTGTCAATGTTTCATATTCTAAGTTTGATAAGTTTTTAGGAAATATAAACTCAAGAATTTATAGATAAAAGGATATGATGTCCACAAATCACTCTCAGGTGGTTCAGAAAAAAAATATGTATGGGGGAGAGGGTTGGGGAGGTTGGAAGGAAGTTGGGGAGGAACAGAGGGAGAAGAGGAAAAGGAACTCAAGGAAGAGAGTAGGGGAGAAGGTAAGAGAGACAAAAAACAAACTACAAAGTAATTAGGGAAAAATGTTAACAACTGGTGAATTTGGGTAATAGGTAAACCAAAGCTCGCTGCAACTATATCAAAATAAGAAACTAACAAGAAGTATAGGGGAAGACAAGTAAAGAGGACAAAGATAAGGGAGCAAATAGCTAATTTTGAGTCTGGGTGACTGGAAAAAACTGGGTCCGAACTTTGGGTATTAGGCCAGAGGAGACAGGCATCATCAGACAATGAGCTGGTTCAGAAACACCAAGTTATGGGGAGCAGGCAGTGCCTCCCGTCGGCCACTGGAGACATGCAGCCAGATCACAGGAAGATGAGGGGCTCGAGACCAGAGACTGGAGAGGCAGCGACGGGGGCTGTTCCAGGGTAGAACCACATGAGGATCTCAAGGCAGCGAGAAAAAGAAAGAGCAGCAGCGACCACAAGTGCACCTTGGAGAGCACTGGCATTTGGAGGCAGGGAGGAAGGGAAGCTGGCCCATGCCAAGACAGCGTACAAGGAGCGAGGAGTCCCTGCTGGCAATGCCTCTATGAGTGCTGGAAAAATGCTCTGATGGCACGAACCAGGGTTGGGTTCTGAGGAGGACACGTCAGTCCCACTGTGTCCATCTGGTCCCAGAGGAAAAGGGAATGCAGAGAACTATACAAGGATGCTAGGAAGGAGGGCACACAGTGTGGGAAGCAAGACTCCCACCTGTGCCCCAGGTTCCAACTTCAGGAGCAGTGTGCCATTCAGAACACCCCCGTCCCATGACTGGATGCTCCTGCTTCACATTGCAAAGTCAAAGCTGTCAATATAGGGGCTTGGTTTTCACTTTCTTTCTTTTCTCGCCCCATGTTGTCCAGCAAACGCCACTGTGAATCAGCAAGTCCTTCCACCCCAGACTCCCACTAAGTTGGCACAGCAAGAAGGAATGATTAGAGGACTGGGGACACTCTCCCTAGAGCAATCCAGAACAAGACAGTAATCAGCTTTCAGTCTAAGCGTCAGCAACCGCCCACTGCAACGTCGGCTCTGTGAGGGCAGGGACTTCTGTCTCTTGCTCACTGCAGGATGCCCAGTGCCCGAGACTGCGCCTGGCACACAGTCAGCATCAAATAAACACTGGCCCAGTGAAGAAATTACTGCCTTCGATAAAAGGGTATATTACAAGTTTAAATATAGAGACCTAAAAATAAAATATGCTCAAGGCAATTTAGAGAAAATACACAAAGTTACTAAAAGCTTAAAAGCATACAGAATTAATTAATATTTACATAAAGATTCATTCAAACACTGCTCCCAGGCCTGGCTTATCCATTTTCCCTGATTCTCCAGAGATCAGCCCAGAAAACAGAGCCCCCACCACAAGAGCACAGGTGGGTCCCCCCCCAGCAAGAGGGAGTTCCTTTCCACACGGCCCTTACCAAGCCACCAGGATGTGCATCTGCAATGCTCTGTCCACTCCTCTGGCAATCTCAGAGCTACTTTTGCTGTAGGACTAAATTTTTTAAAGGAAGGAAGGATGGAAGAAGGAAGGGATGAACATAGCATAGATCAACTGATTGTTCAAGTGGAATTTTTTTAATCTACAGGAATTTTTAGAAAGTAACAAGCTTTCTTAAATTGTTAACATTTTTAGACGGTCAGGGGCAGGCCCCCACCACTGCGTGAGACCTCCCAGCTAGGACACCTGCGGGGCCCTCTTCACCTCCCTGCCGTACCCCACGTCACCCCAACTTCTAACACTATGGTGGGCAGCTCATGCCAACAGGGCCCCTCCTCAGGCATATGACCCCGGCCTTTCCTTTTTTTGCAGGTTCTTACACCTAAAAGCCCACTCAGCCTACACAAGAGCAGCCCAGAAATTTGGGAGATGAGAGCTACTGGATAACACTCCAGCATCCCACCATCTGCATCCGTGCGAAAGCTCTGGAAGTTTCCATGCACTTCTCAGAGTTCCTGTTATAGGAACCAAGCCCCTGTTGCCCAGAGTAACAACCCTGGCACACAATCACCTTCCACTGGATTTTCCTTTGGATTCCACTGGATTTTCCTGTTCCCTGTCTCCCTCCCCTCCTTCCTGAGATCCCTCCCTCCCCTAAACTAACCAAATGAACCCAAGTCCTCGTCTCAGGCTTACCTTATGGGAAACCCACTCTATGAACCTATGCTTTAATAATACTTTCTACTTAATGAAAACCCATTTGTATTAGCTCACTCAACTCCCAGCAACCTGGTGAAGTAAAAATATAAAGAAAAGTATTAGCTGTCTTTTATGGATGAGGAAACATAGGAATAAGAGAAACTGGCTGACTTTAAGCCCCTCTGCATGCTGGACAGCAGTGTCAGACCCTGCCCAGCGCCACCAAGGCCCCATCCCAATGAACAGACAACAGGGACGTGTTCACACCCATGCCACAAAGGCGAGCAGCAAGCAGTGTCCATTTTAAAGCATCTTACAGGCTCCAAATCCACAGCATCCTGCCTCAGGGAATAATGATGGCAATAACAACAATGGCAATAATAATAACAATGATTTTATAGGGTGATATTATTGAGTTTTAATTTTATTCTTCCCAAAGGGTGATTAATAAGCATCCTCTGCCTATCCAAACAACACGCCAAAAGAAAATTCAAAAGACTTCCTCAGTTGCTTGTCTTAAAATGAAATAAAAAAGAGATCAAAAGGACTTGGATAAACACATGGTTTATATAAAGCAAGTGGCAGGATTGGAGACTCCCCTCAAAACTTGTGAAAATTAAGCCTGGAGGACAACAGCAAATGCAGAAATGATTACTGATAACTGACAATGCAAAAGGTGCCCCATGGGTTTTTCTAGGAAGACTCTGAGGTCCAAGAAATACTTATATGGTGATCTCAGAAGTGCTCCCCCTGAGCATGAGGCAGCCACAAGATGTGCACGAGTACCTACCCTCACAGGGGCAGGGAGTCTGTCAGAGCCTCTAGTCCTTCGGGACAGAGCCTCGCTCAGCTGAAAGGGGACATCCACGCTAGACCCCTCCAGGTGAGGTGGTGGGCACACACCAGAAATGCCACAGAGCACCCGAGAAACACTTAGCCAGGAGCATGACAGCTGCCCCCCATGGCCCACAGGAACCAATTCAAGTCCCACAGAATGTTTCCATCATTGAGTATTTTCTTCAGATGACACTAACAGAGATGATGCTTGTACTCGAGGTCAGCAAAAGCAGCAGTGACTTCGGCATGTTGATTTACTGAGGTATTAACGTGGTTTTTCTTATGTTACTGTGATAAGGTAGCCATTGTGTTCCTCTGCAGTGGGCACTTTGCAGGGTCCAAAGAAGTTGCAGGGGCACAGCCATCATTCCTGGCTGCAGTTTCTGAAAGCTGAGCTCTCTAAAAGAACATTAGGGGAAGGTGTGCCCTTGAGATGAGGGCAGGCACTGAAGCAGCAAGAGCTGAGCAGGAGACTTCTCCAGTTGCGGGAGGCCGTGGTTCGCTTCTCCGAGCCACAGGAAGGCACCTCACGCTTGCAGTGCCAGGGGGTGAGCAGGACCACTGAGCTGGGCCCCAGGAAACACAGCCCCTCTGGAAAGTTCCTGTCATCAAGGATGGCACAGACACAGTGATAAATTTCACACCTGAAACTGTTAATGAGTAATATGAGGCCTTAACAATCAAGCAGATATTAGATCCAAATATTGGTGTAATGAGTGAAGGGTCAGTGTTACACTGCCACATGGAGATAAGAGACCTGGCCAGGACCCTGGAGTGGCTGGGCAACCCCATCCCCAGGCACAGGGAAGTTTGTCTCTGTTCAGAGCTCTGAAGGCCAGTGGAATGGTGGGCAGTCTCCAGTGCAAATCCCCCAGCCTGTGTTACACACAAAAATATGTCTCACTCTCGTGGTATAGATTTCCTAAAGAAAATCATAAAGTAGAACTCACGCTTGGACTTGTGAAAAAGTCCTGGGACTTCTAACAGAAGCACATGTGAAATTACTCAGGAAAGACTTTCCCATAACCCAGAACACAGAGCAATTCCACAGAGGATGGGGCAGTGGGGTGGTGGGAGGGGGACACATCAGCCTACGTTGATCTCGTAGTACAAAATGACAATCTGTACATGAAAATGGCCCAGTAGAGGGGAGAGAGAGCAGACAGGACAAACAGGAAGATGAGCACCCCAAGAAGCTCAGAAGGTGAAATAACTCAAAAAAGACTTCAAATAATTATGTGAAAAATAAGCCAAGTGATAAAGGAAAGGTAAAGTCATAATGAAAGAACAGGACACTATAAAAAGTACAGAACTGGAAAAGAATCAAATATAACTTCTAAAAGTATACACTATAATCACTAAAATTAAAAACT
This sequence comes from Equus quagga, assembly GCF_021613505.1. Lineage (NCBI taxonomy): Eukaryota > Metazoa > Chordata > Mammalia > Perissodactyla > Equidae > Equus > Equus quagga. Next base: position 80,385,113 of record NC_060268.1, on the reverse strand, counting down.
CCATAGATAGAGAAAATGGAGATTAGGCCCAATATAAGAGAAATGTGGTGAACTGAGAGACAATGAGAAGAAATTATCCAGCATACAGAATATAGAGAAAAAGAGCCCAAACACATAAAAAGACATTACAGGGGCTGGCCCCGTGGCCGAGTGGTTAAGTTCGCGCGCTCCGCTGCAGGCGGCCCAGTGTTTCGTCGGTTCGAATCCTGGGCGCGGACATGGCACTGCTCGTCAGACCACGCTGAGGCAGCGTCCCACATGCCACAACTAGAGGAACCCACAACGAAGAACACACAACTATGTACCGGGGGGCTTTGGAGAGAAAAAGGAAAAAATAAAATCTTTAAAAAAAAAAAAAAAAAAGACATTACAAAACATGGAGGAAAGAACAGATGGGCCGGCCTAGTGGTGCGGTGGTTAAGTTTACACGTTCCGCTTCGGCGGCCCGGGGTTTGCCAGTTTGGATCCCGGGTGTGGACATGGCACTGCTTGGCACACCATGCTGTGGTAGGCGTCCCACGTATAAAGTAGAGGAAAATGGCCATGGATGTTAGCTCAGGGCCAGTCTTCCTCAGCAAAAAGAGGAGGATTGATGGCAGATGTTAGCTCAGGGCTAATCTTCCTCAAAAAACATAATAAAAATTAAAATTAAAAAAAAGAAGGAAAAATAGGAAGGTCCAAACCTATCAACCAGGAGTTCCAGGAGAGGAACAAGCAGATAACGGGAAAAAGAACTCCGCAGGGAGATGGAGGCTGGGCCTTTTCCAGAATTGACAGAAGCCGTGAATACTTACATCCAAAAATCATAACGAGCCCCACCTGAGATAAATATGGGAAATCTGCCATCTATATACCACAAAACACAAAGATGATAACATTTTTTAAACCTGAACAGAGGAAAGATAGATTATTTACACAGAATCTAAAATAGAATGGATAGAAGATCTTTCGTAGCAAAAACAGAAGTCAGAGGACAGTGAAATAATATCTTCAAAGTACTGAGAAGAGACTCAACCTAGAATTCTACATTCAGCTAACTTATCATTAAGAGTACTGGTGAAATAAAGACAGTTTTGGGAAAGCAAAGATAATAATTTAACTACTCACAAACCCTGATTAAAGATGTTCTTTAAGAAGGACATTAGGGGCCAGCCCCGTGGCCGAGTGGTTAAGTTCCTGAACTCTGCTGCGGCGGCCCAGGGTTTCACTGGTTCGGATCCTGGATGCGGACATGGCACCGCTCGTCAGGCCACGTTGAGGCGGTGTCCCACATACCACAACTACAAGGACCCACAACTAAAATATACAACTATGTGCTGGGGGAATTGGGGAGAAGAAGCAGAAAGAAAAAACAAAACAAAACAAAAAGGACATTAAACATAGAGAAGTAGGTTGCAAGAAATAATACTGAGCAAATAACTTGGTAAATATATAAATACATCTAAATCATTCTAACTATAAAAATATATAATGATGGCACCAGCTCGGTGGCACAGTAGTTAAGTTCATGCACTCCGCTTTGGTGGCCTGGGGTTTGTGGGTTTGGATTCCGGGTGCAGACCCATGTACCACTCGTGAAGCCATGCTGTGGCAGGTGTCCCACATATAAAAGAGAGGAAGATGGAAGATGGGCACAGATGTTAGCTCTGAGCCAGTCTTCCTCAGCAAAAAGAGGATGATTGGCAACAGATGTTAGCTCAGGGCCAATCTTCCTCACACACACACAAAAATGATATCTATATAATGATTATTATATGGGAGGGGACAAAAACGAAATACAATTAAATTAATAGACAAAAATAACATGGAAATGGAAGTTAAAGACTTTGAAGACCCTTGCATTATGAATGAAAGATACTTGATATCTTTAGATGTCCTTAAGACAAATATTTTTTTTTAAAGGTAACAACAAAATTGAATAGATTATAAAACTGCCACAACAGTGGAAGAAGAGGGAGTAAAGAAAAACTGGTAAGAGTGACAGAAAGAAAGAAAAACAACAACAAAAGGAAACAGAAGCAAAGAAAAAGCATGGTACTATAAATAGAAAACAAAATATAAAATGGTAGAAATAAATGTAACTATATTACATTCTTTCAATTTACACATAGAACATTTATTAAAACAAAAATGCCTATGTTCTAAACCACAATGCAAATTTGAACCATCACCAAAGAATCAATATCATATGGAATGCAGCATGGCCAAGAAGTTTCTAATAGACCCAAACCTCCTGTAAACAGCAATTATTGACATGAACAAAACACAAAAATCCAGTGGCCTGAAGGACTTGAAAGTGAAGCAATGCAGAAAGATTTGGGGGGGTAGGGGGAGTTAATTTATGAAGGGAGCTTGCAGGAAAAGAACAGCACAAGAGACTGAAGGCAGGCCTAGTCAGTGCTGTAAAGGGTGGCTTACAGAAACAGAAATATAACAACAGAGACAGAAATAGAAAGCCTGCAATCCTCAGGCCTGAAGAACAAAAGGACAAAGTTCAGGGCAACAAAGTGACTGGAAACTAAGTGGGGACACGCTGGAAAGGAGAGATCCAGAAAAGGAGAGCCCAAAATTCTGTATATGAGTTCTACCCAAATCTCTAGGTGACCCTTACGTGGAACAGACTAGCTAAGGATAAAAGAAGAGAGCTGAAATTTGAGATGCTGCCCAAGAGAAAAACTTTGCAGTTTGAGCCCAACAAAATTAATTGCCAGCTAAAATACTCCAGAGGAATAGAATACACAGTCTTCAAAATATTATATTTACAATATCCAGAACACAATCCAAAATTACTTGACAACTGAATAACTAAGAAAATGTGACCCATTTTCAAGAGAAAAGACAATAAATGGAGACTAAATCCCAGGATGACCCAGATGTTAGAAGAGCAAATGAGAATTTTAAAGTAACTATTATTACTGCGTCTGAAGACTTAAGAGGAAAATATACTCTTGATGAGTGAAAAAAATAGGAAATCTCAGCCGAGACACTGAAACTATAAAAAGAACCAAATGGAAACATCATATAGTCCACATTCTCTGATAACTATACATAGAATTATAACTCATTTTTAAAAGACGGCAAAACACTCATATGAAAAATTATAAAAATTCAAATAATTTATAGGTATAACAATTGATAACAATATAGAATACTTTGTGCCATACATTGTTGTAAGTTCTTTACATATATTAACTTATCTAATCATCTTAAGAATTCTATAAATACAATTACCACTATTTTCAAAAATAAAAAAATTGAGGCACAAAACGGTTAAATGAATTACCCAAGGTCACTCAAGCCAGTAGGTGGTCAAAGCCAGGAATTCAAACCCAGTAGGTTTATCTGTAAATTCTTAACAATTATATTGTACTGCCTCTCCAGAAAAAAAATTATAGAAATTGGAGAATATTTAGAACTGGATGCTGGAAATAGTACCTACCAAAATTTGTATGCAGTTAAAGGTGTGCTTATAGGGAAATGTATAATCTTAAATATATACATTAGAAATTAAGAAAGAGTAAAGTTTAATAAGCTAAGTATTCTACTCAAGAAGTTAGGAAAAAAGCAATAGGACTAAATATAGAGAAAGCAAAAAAAGGAATAATAAAGATACAAATAAAAATTAAAGAAAGAGAAAACAAAAACCAGTAGGGAAGAAAAATAAAACCAAAGCTAGTGCTTTGAATAGATTAATAAAATAGACAAATCTCTACAATTAAAATGAATGAACTAGATTTGTATTTATTAACATGGATAAACCTGGAAAACATTATTGTGAGTGATAAATGCAAGGTGCACAGTAAGAAGCCATTTATGTAAATTTGAAAGCATACAAAACAACACAGTTTATATATAGACAGCTATATATACAATATATAGCACAGATCTCATAATAATTTAAAAAACACAGACAGGAAGAATTCGCACCGCCCTCAGGATAGTGGTTTCTTCTGGGAAGTAAGCTAGAGGGATGACAAGGGGTAGGGTGAAGAGATGCTCAGTCATATCCATAACATGTTAATTTCTCTCAAAAAAGAAAAAAGTTCTGAAGCAGATATGGCCAGATGTATACATGGGTTAAGTCTAAATGCTGGGTATGTGGGATTTTCGGTTTTGTTTTGCACTTTTTTCTGCCTGTTTTAAATAAACTAAAAATAATTTATACCTGCTATATTTCTTTACTTTCTTTTTTTTTTTTGAGGAAGATTAGCCCTCAGCTAACTACTGCCAGTCCTCCTCTTTTTGCTGAGGAAGCCTGGCCCTGAGCTAACATCCGTGCCCATCTTCCTCTACTTTATATGTGGAATGCCTACCACAGCATGGTGTGCCAAGCGGTGCCATGTCCGCACCCGAGATCCGAACCAGCGAACCCCGGGCTGCCAAGAAGCAGAACGTACGAACTTAACCGCTGCGCCACCGGGCCGGCCCCTACTTCTTTACTTTCTAACTTCCCCACCAAACCATGAGCTTCCTGGAGATGGGACCATGCTGTGTCATGCTCACCACAGTGTGTTCCACGTCTTGAGGGTTAATGAATACTTGATGACTGAATAAACGAAAACTGGAGGGAAAACTCAAGCATATGAATTCTAAGGGTAACTTCTGGTCTAGAAATACTAAGATTCCCTGACTGCATTACAGATTTTCTCAAGAGGCAAGAAGGACAGATTCAAGAATAATAATGAGAACCTTTTGCTCCCAGCTCAGTGTTCTACAGGGTTTCTCTTTCTCTCCCACTTAATACAGAACAAGGGCACTGAAGTGATCCCCCAATAATGAAGAACAGGGGTACGAATAATAATAATTATAACCACCGCAGCGGCAACAATAGCTAATATTTGTTAGCTGCTAAGTGACAAGTATGCATTAATCCATTTAAAACTCATAAAACCCCCAAGAGGTAGATGATATTACTCAGTGCAGATGATGAAACTGAAGCTCAGAGTGGCTCAGTCCTTTCTAACCTGCCTGAGGTTACACAGATCCTTTAATGTTTATTTATCCAGAAAAAACTGTAGGGGCCGGCCCCATGGCCAAGTGGTTAAGTGTGCGCTCCGCTGGGGTGGCCCAGGGTTTCGCCAGTTCAGATCCTGGGAGCAGACATGGTACCGCTCATTAAGCCATGCTGAGGCAGCGTCCCACATGCCACAACTGGAAGGACGCACAACTAAAATATACAACTGTGTACTGGGGGGATTTGGGGAGAAAAAGGAAAAAAATAAAATCTTTAAAAAATATAAAGAAAAAAAACTGTAGACGACCAGCCAACTATGACTATCTGTTCTTACAGAAAGAGTCCCTTTATGCAGCCCATTTCTAATTTCGTCTAAATTTGTTTTTCACCTTTTAGGGATTTGTGAGTGTTCTCATGAAAATGCCCCCCAGTGTGGCTAAAAGTGGTGTAACAACCGGCATATCCCTGCACGTTCCTCAGCAATAACCCTGACACGTAGACAAGACCAGCACCATCATCTCAATGTTACCTATGAGAAAACAGGGGCTGTTATGGGCTGAACTGTGTCCTCTAACCCTTTGTACCTTAGAAACTGACTGTGTTTAAAGACAGAGTATTTAAAGAGGTAACTAAGAGAAAAAGAGTTCATTAGGGTAGGCTTCTAATCCAATATAAGTAGTGTCTTTACAAGAAGAGGAGATTAAGACACAGACACACACAGAGGGATGACCATGAGAAGAGACAAGGAGAAGACGGCCTCAGGAGACAAGCCAAGGAGAGAGGTCTCAGGAGAAACCAACCCTGCCGACACCTCGATCTCGGACTTCTAGCCTGTAGAACTGTGAGAAAACAAATGCCTGTTGTTTAAGGAGCCTGGTCTGTGGTACTTTGTCCCAGCAGCCCCTAGCAAACAAATACAGAGGCACAGACACGTCAAGGGACGCTTCTGAGGTCACACTCAAGGGTGACAGTCAGGCCTCTAGCGTCATTCTTCTTTCTCTTTCTGCTGGAATAATTCTTAAAACACTGGTGTCTACTTTTAGAGTTAGTATTTTTATACATAAATAAAATACTTAAAATATTAACATGGAGAAATTCAAAGTAGCAACGTAATTCTATTACTTTTGGGTTTTTCTTCCAGTTAAGATGCAGAAGAACATGGAAGACCATCATTACCAATGAAATAACAAAAAACACTGGAAAAACTATGAAATCCTATTTTGTTTTACCCATTGGAGAGCTAAGGTCTCAAAGAAGTTTAAAGGAACCAAATTTCAGACGTATTGAGCCTTTCTAAGTGAGCAAAGACCAGTAGCCACATTTATCCCAGTGGCACAGGTGGATGGGGAGCCAGCATCTGAGGGAGGATCTTGTGGAGGTTAGAAGGAACCGGCCAAACTCTTATCGAGCACACAGGCGGGAACGATGGATTAGATCTGGATAAGGTGTGTCCTAAATCTACTCCACCAGGCTTTTACCAGGTGTGTGGTGGCTTGCAGGAAGTCAGGACAAGGATGGATAGCAGAGGGATAGCTCTACAGTCATGTGGGGACTGAGACCTAAGCTCTTCTGCTCCTGCCTCAAGACACTTGAAACCAGTGGTGAACTGAAAGTAAGTCAAGTTGCGATCCAAGTCAACCCACCTCAACCCAGGACTAAACAGAAGAGTTAATCTCCTCAGCTTAGCTGCCCCTTCATCACCACGAGAGAAGCCAGCTGAGGACAAAGCAGTCAGACAGAGAAAGAACTGCCGAGAAGCCCACCTGGCCAAGCCTTACCTGAGGTCCAGCCCCCCACTCTACTCCTCAATTCCATGAGCCCACGGCAGTGGTGTCATTAGTGTTGAAGGCAGTTTGATTTCTGTCACTTCCAACCAAATGAATCTTAACTGATACAAATCATAAGTCCTAACCAATTTATTACAGAGTATATACACATATTATTACATATGCAAACTTTGGCATAAACTGGCAATACACGATAGGTATGGTATCCTCTAAATACTAAAATTAACTTTATAATGCTTTAAATGAACCAAACAATACAATAAAATAATTTTAATAATTTTTTTAAAACAATCATAACAGAACTTAAACTGTAAAGAGACATCAATGCCTTCGTAGGCACCATTCTTGGGCAGCATTTGTCTTCTAACACACTCACCACCAACTCAAAATGTTGTGGGGTTCCTATTTTGACACTGTGTCATGCCACGTTAGTTTTATTATTTCACAATCCATCCACATGTTACATCTACCACGATAGAGGAGGAGACAGAGATTCAAATTGTTACTAATGGGCATGAAAATCCTAGTGGGAAGATTCTAAACTGAATCTGAATGAGGAAATTAAAACAAGCGTAGAAAAAAGTGTTGAAATCAAAATAACTACTTAAAAATCGGAAAACATTTCAAAATACCCAAAGTATCATTTTAGTTGTTGAGAATAGCCAAAAATCTTCAAAAACTCATGCTCTCACCAAAACAATTTTTTAAAAGGCTCGCAGACTTCATGTTTTCATGCCAAGTTCCAACCTGGAGTGATATTTCATGAATCAGTTACAAGGTCCTAAAACTAAGGAGCTATAAAGGAAACAAGCTCAGCCTGTCCCCTCTCTGGGAGCCCTGAAGACTACTAGGAATGCAACTTCAGGAGGACCCAAGAGAAGGCAGTGGGTCCTTCCAGGGGCCTTTACTGTCTTAGTCCCTCTGTCCCACTAGAGATCATGGCGGCTTACTTAAGCTCAATTTTCAGGTAAATTGAGGGTTTCACGGATGAGGAAGAATTATCGGGCTCCTCCTCACCTGCATGGGCCACCTGCCTACTCCCAGACCACGTCCAAGGTTGGGGTAACACAAGATCAACAAGGCACAATGACACCAATAGCCACCATGTTCAGCTATATAGAATGTGTTCCCATGGAAAATCTTGGGTTAATCTGATTAATCTTTCTAAGAAACTTCAAGAATGTATTTTGCTGGTGTCCCAGTAAATTAATTTTGGTAATTTCTAAACTCCCAATATTTGGAAGTTAATCCAAACTAGGTATATCCTAATTGACTGCTTATTAGCTAAGCCTATTAAAAGGCTCACTGTCTTTCTCAACACAGCAATACAGTTTTCCTGAGCGTTTCATGCAAAGGAAGGACGAGAAGCTAGCTATGCACCGCTCTCCCGTGTCTGTGTTCCTACCCGGGACAGAGCCTGAGCTGGCACCAGCGTAAACACACACGTTGCTCCCACACAGCAGAGCATGTTGATGTGAGGTTTGGGGACAAGGAAGGGGAGATTATTTTTTAAGAAAATTCAGAAATTTCTCTCTACAGCCTTGGATGGCTGCTTTTAACTTAGTTTCCATCGCATCCTCCCCACCCTGGTTTTGTTAGTTTTATTTCCTTCATTATAAGCTAAACAGTCTATCAAAATGGTGCCTCGAAACTAGTCTCAGGGACAAAAATGCAAACACAAGCACAATTTATCATTTTGTCAGCAATCCTTGGTATCACGTCTCTAAAGACGACGGCAGCTGGTAATCAGACAAACATTCCATGATATCATTCACAAGCACCCTCGGTTTCTGGTCCCTGACGAGCAGTTCATGAGCGCCAGCTTGAACGAAGGGAAAAGTGAGAATAAAACATATTTGCCCTTGGATTTCATTGTGTGGCCCTGCTTGGTGGTTCTCCCCTGAGAAAACCCACTTCCGATGGCCCACAGGTGCTATTAGTCATGTTTAATACTCCTTAGCACAGTGGTTTTCAGTGCCAGCTGAACACTGGAGCCACCTGGAGAGGTTTTAAATCGCCAGACGCCCAGGCTGGCCTGAGACCAATTAGAGTGGCTCTCTGGGGCCCAGACCCGGTAAGTGAGTAGTTGTTAAAGCTCCAGGTGTTGCAATGATCGCCCAGTGCTGAGAACCACTCCCTTAAAGTAATGCCCCTACCTCTGGATCAACATGTTCGGATCGGCTGCAGAAAAGGCACAAAGATTTAGAATGACCAACAGTCATTTACTCTGAAAGTAGATAAAGAAAAGATGACCCACCAAGACTGACCTAGATAGGCCAGGTGGCTAACGTTTAAATAACACACTGACATCAAGCCCAAACACACACAGCCAACTGTCGGACTTACCAAAACTCCTGCTTCCTATTAAAGGGCATTTTTCACTTACTAATAATTTTATGCCAAACTATCTTCCCCACTTTTGTAGGGGTGCAGGAGGAACAGAGAGAAACTCCAATGTATGGTGGCATTCTCTCCCCACTTACCACACAGAGCTCTCCTGGGGTTTCAGAGATGGCCTCAATCCAGCAAAATCACCTCTGATACTCCCTCCCGAATGCAGACTCGGCTGAGGAGGGTGCCTCCGTAAAAGGATCAGGACTACACACAACAGCTGAGCCGAGCTGCAAGGCTCACTTCTAAACAACAAAGTTGTTCTAAAGGAGAGTCATATAATTGATTTATTTCTAAGGTCACTGGAATACTAAACTGAGACACACTATATTTTCATACAAAGATAAGTCTTTAAACTATAAAAATGCAACTCTCAAAGGTCAGACATGGGGTCCCAGGCTCTCCGGGGAGGAAATGCCACCTGTGAGCAGCAGGTTATCAGTCTTATCAGGGGACAGTGGAAGACTGCTAGTGACACAGCACCATGAAATGCTCTTAAACATCTAACAGTTAATGCACCAGTTGCTCAAATACAATAGGCCCCCTTATCCTCGGTTTCACTTTCTGCGGTCTCAGTTACCTGTGGTCAACTGCAATTCGAAAATATTAAATGGAAATTCCAGAAATAGACAATTCATAAGTTTGAAATTGCGTGCCATTCTGAGCAGTATGATGAAATCTCAAGCCCTCCCACTCCGTCCGTCCCACCCGGGAGGAATCATCCCTTCGTGCGGCGTGTCCACGCTGTATATGCCACCCTCCCGTTAGTCACTTAGTAGCCATCTCCCTTATAAGATCGACTGTCATGGGATCACAGTGCTTATGTTCAAGTAACCCTTATTATACTTAATAATGGCCCCAAAACACAAGAGTAGTGATGATGCTAGCAGTTTGGATATGCCAAAGAGAAGCCATAAAGTGCTTCCTTTAAATGAAAAGGTGAATGTTCTCAACTTGATAAGGAAAGAAAAAAAATCATATGCTGAGGTTGCTAAGATCTATGGTAACTTTTATCACAGTATATTGTTATAATTGTTCTATTATTAGTTATTGTTGTTGATCTTACTGTGCCTAACTTATGAGTTAAACTTTATCATAGGTATGTGTGTATAGGAAAAAACATGGTATATACGGTTCAGTACTATCTGGGTTTTAAGCATCCACTGGGAGTCCTGGAACGTATCCCCCAAGGATAAGGGGGGCTACGGTAGAGGTACAGAATATAAGAACCCTTGGTTCTTATCTCAAGCTGCTTATTAGAATCACCTTCAAAAACACTGAAAGCGGGGTCAGCTCTGTGCCCGAGTAGTTAAGTTCACATGCTCTGTTTTGGAGGCCCAGGGTTTTGTCAGTTTGCATCCTGGACATGGCACCACTCATCAGGCCATGCTGAGGCAGCATCCCACATAGCACAACCAGAAGGACCATAACTACAATATACAACTATGAACTGGAGGGCCTTGGGGAGGAGGAGGAGGAGCAAAAAAAAGATTGGCAACAGAGGTTAGCTCAAGTGCCAATCTTTAAAAAAGAAAAACACTGAAACCCAAGTCACAGCCCAGACCAATGACATCACAATACCGTAGGACAGGCCAGTGCACAGCATTTGTTGAAGTAGTGGTTTTCACACTTTAGCTGCACTGGAATCACCTGGCCGGCCTGTGCAGCTACTGATCACTGGAGCCACCCCCACAGCTTCCGATTGTGGAGGTCTAGGGCTGCCAAGAACACTCAGTTCTAACAGGTTCCCAGGTGATGCTGATGCTGCTGGCCAGGGGCCACACTCTAAGAACCACTGCTTCATAGGTGCCCCCAGGTAAGTCTAATTAGTGCAGCCCGGACTGAGGACCACTATATTAGAAGAGCAAGCTCTGGCCAGGGTGCCAGGGGAAGGAATTCCCATCCTAGCTGTGCCACCAGCCTGGGGTTTGATAACAAATAAGCCATTGAGGTTTTTTGGAACTCAGCTTGCTCCTGATCCATAAAACTGAGGCATTGCATTAATGAGATCCTGGGTTCCTTCCAGAAATGCCTTTTTCAAAGAGCTGCTACCCATGAAATGCTGACACTAATACATGTAGAAAAGAAAAGGAAGAGGCCTTAGGGTCAATTAAAAAACAGCTTCCAAAATACAGGGAAAGGTTAAGTTCTTGCTCACATGACTTCAGGGCATTTGTGGACACACCAGTGAAGGTGGCCCAGGGACAAGCACGGTGCAGACCAGGTACGTGCTGTGAGTCAGTCATGCTGTTTTCCAGACTCACCTGTCAGAACTTTGCAGAGCCGCCCAGGAACCTGGGTGTCGGTGGAGGGACTGGGTGTCAAGGACCATTTGCGCCTGATCAGATGTTCTTGTCCACTGAGCGAGCTCTGGGAATTATTGACGGGCTGGATTAGCACCTGCTCCTGCCCAAGCTGGATGAGGCCAACCTGCCCAGAAAAAGGAAAATGGGACGTCGGTCAACCTCATTCACACACATCCACGACCCCAACAGCCCAGGGGCAGCAAGGCCAGCTGGCTATGGCCTGGTTCCCACGTCTGGGCTTTTTCTCTGCAGGTTGCCCCAATTTATCAAGCCCAAGATTGAGCTTTTGTGTGACTTGAAACACCCCACCCAGCAGCTGTGTTGGGGAGGGGGGCACAAGGTGGGGGTGCAGAGATACTTGCAACAGCACTCATTTTCCAGATGTGCTTTCAAAGATGTATTACTTTATTATTAATAAAAAGAAACTTTATTTTAAAAATTATTTTTAAAACCATCCCCCAAAAGTCCACCGGAGGAGGCAACCCCAAAGGTTTGGGGAATAAATGACAATTATAGTTTTAATGAGAAAAATGTATCTTATCCCTGGGGATATTTAAGAATTAGAGAGAGAGGACGGAGTCACTGACACCTGCACTATCAATAATTTTGTGAGAAGGGATTTTTTCAGAACTTGCAGTGTTTAAGAGAACTTAGCAAAGTATCCAATGGATTAGACTTGTGATTCTAATTTAAAACGCATCATTTGATTTAGACTTGTGATTTTAAAATCTTAAGTTTATAAGCAGTATTAGAATGTATAAGAGAACTTAAGACTTCCCGTGTTTATAAGGCTAACTTATTAGGTTTATAAGAATCACTTAAGTACTCGCAAAGAGTTTATTTTTTAATCAGACAACCAAAGACCTTGAAAATGAACTTAGATGTTAAATTTCTAAATGCCATTTTAAAGGTTTAAGTTATTAACCACCAAATTTGTAAATGGGGCCAAATATCAACCACAGCCCTCTTAAAAGGGATTGCAAAACTTTGATAGATTATAAATAGATTTGTAAATTGAATGAAAAATTTAAGAAATAGGATTTTTGTCACTTTGAGAGTGAATATTAATTACATATATAATTAAAACTACATTAAATTATAAATTATATTATAAATTATAATTATATAATTATAATAATTATGTAATTATTAATTATAGTAAAACAATTTGCCCTCCTTCCCCGGGATACCTGCTGCTAGTTTCTCTTCTGATGAGTCAACAAAACAAGGTAACCTCCCAGAAAGAACCCGACTGGGCTAGGGCTGGGGGAGCACTCGTGTTTGCACACTGGGCCAGGCCGTCCAGTCCTTCCTCCAGGTGGATGCCGGGGACCGCCTCTGCTAGCACAGATTCAGTAGACTGGGTGGATCGGTCTTAGGCTCTCACAAACAGCCTTTCTTCTCTCTCTCCCACCATTTTCTAAAAGCCATGACTACTAAACCAATGGTTCTCAAACCCCAGCGCACATCAAAATCACCTGGAGGTCTTGGGTAGGACCTGAGAATGTGCCTTTCTAACAAGTCCCTACCTGATACTGATGCTGTCGGTTTGGGGACCACACTGTGAGCAGCACTGCTCTCCCCACCACAGGACAGCAATTCCTCCAGTCTCAGCGACAGAGCTCACTCAAGCCAAATGCTACAGACCCCTGCACCTTCTGAAAGGATGCGTTGATACCAAGCCTCTTTGAAAATGAATCAGATCAACTACTAAGATCGCCCACAACCTTCAATCCCCAAAACACAGGGTGAGACCATACTTACTGCTCTAAGCAGATTTCAAGGTTTCCATTTCATTAGAACTTCTGCCAAGAATAACTCAGAGATTTTACTGCCCAAATAAAACTGTCTTAAAGCAGTACTGCATGACCTGCAGGAAAGCATGGCTTTCTTCGTTCTCCTTTGAAGTTAAAACTTGAGTTTGTTCACTATGATACTTTTGGGAGACTGAAGAAGTGGAGGCAGAGGGTGCCATGGGGGGATATGCAGCGCTCCCCTAGAGCTGTGTGTGAAGAAAGCCTCAATGCTGACACCTCAGTAACCATCGGTGGAAGATTCCATGGGCGAAATAAAGTTAGAAGGTAAAGCACAGTGCATGGGATGAGCTCCACATCTGGAGGATGCACTCAACACTGATGAGAGGCCTGACTCTCCCTGAAATGCCCCTGCTGTGGGAGGTCTAAGGCCCCCTCGGTCTAGCACTTGCAAAGCCAGTTATCAGTCATGCATTCTAGGGTTTGCATTCACAAGCTGCAGTGTAAAAGGCCAGTCAGCAGTAGTTCTAAGTGACACACTCTAGGGAGAACCTCACCTTGGTGACAAAGCCTACTCACATACAAATACACACACAAGTGAAATCGAGCCCCTTGGGGGAGGTTTTGCTTTAGAAGGTCTTGTTCGGAGGGACCTACATGCTGGTTTCCCTCCACTGAGGGTGGATGGAATAATGGACTGGTGAGAGATGGATAAATGGATTAATGGCCTGTACTCTACCTGGCAGCCACTTGCCTTGTTGGGACCCAATTTTTAAGCAAGATGTGGCCAGGACTAGCGCCTAGGAAGAAGAGGGCTGGGCATGGCCCCCACCCCTGGAGCCAGCACAAGGAAGGACCTTGCCCCACCCCCTCAGTCTCACAGGCCCCCGTCACTCAGCTCTCTGAAGCCTAACACTCACCCTGTCATCACAGTGACAAAACGTACCAGTGTAAAATGCTTTGTTGAAAAGTGCCACTTGTGTCCCCTCCCCGACAACACATGCAATCTCAGCACGAGGTAAAGTCTTGTCAGCCCTCCTTACCTGCCCATCTCTTCCCTCTCTCCTCTCCACCACTCCACCCCTGGGAAAACTCCCCCTTCCCTGGCACTCTGTGTTCCAGCCCACTACCCCCTGTGTCATGGGGCATTTGTTACAGCCTAATAAATAGTTTGTCCCTCTGAGGCAACACAAGAATTACTCCTTATTTTTCCAATGTCTGCCACATAATAGTCACTCAAGAAAATGTGAGTGGAAAGGACTGGAATTGAACGAACTGGAATGGAACGGATTCGACTGGAATAAAATGCATTCAAATGGACTTCCTGCAGGCGCCCCTGCTCAGCGGTTCTCATCCCTGTCTGCACGCTGGAGTCACTGGAGACTCCTGATGTCCAGGTCCTGCTCCAGGCCAAGTGAATCAGAACCTCCGGGAGGGGAACTCAGGCAGTGATATTTTCTAAAAGCTCACCAGGAGATTTCAGTGTGCAGCCAGGGTCAAGAACCACTGTCCTAGCTTTTAACCTGGTGCCAGAAAGGCCAGCCACCTACTGCCTTGATTTCAATGTCTGGTGGCACCCTGGATTTGGAGTGCCTGCATGACTGAGCCTTTCTCTGACCATGGGGCTCTGCCCACTGCCTGGCTTTGTCACCACCCTGGCTTCACTGCTGCCCCATGGCCCCAAAAGCTGAGCAGGGCTGCTCGGATTTGCATTAATCCTTCAGTCACCATCTATGCAGGGACGTGAGACACAGGGAGATGCTCTTCCGAGGCCTCCCTTTTCCACTGATGACAACAAGGAAACACCAGTAACTAGCCTGGGGTTTCATGAGATGAAAGAGGCCTGCAAACATCATCTGAAAGGACAGAGCTGGGAAGGAGTAAATGCCTGTGGAAGACAGAACTAGAAGCCCTGAGGCCACTTGGTTCTAAAGGATATGATAATCCTCCAGGAAATGGTGCTCTTAAAAGAGAAATCTAAGTTTTCTAAGATTTGACATGCTACTAAAGAAGTTTGTGTGAAATAAAACATATCAGGTACAACCTGATACTGTAACAGTTCTGAGTGGTTCCTTGTCAATTCTCTTTGTTCTGGGTACTTGCTTTGAAGGGTTTCTATACTGCTTTGAGAGAGCGTTATAAATTAGGGGTTGTTAAACCCACCCAAGCCCCCCGAAGCAGCACAGCTCTCCTTGCAGCTTGGAAAACGCGTGAAGGACATAAAGGTTTTTACCACCTTCTAACACCAGCACAACTTCTCAGCATAACGTAGCAAACACTTTTAAGGCAATGTAAAGAAAAGCTGTTGTACGGATGCTCTGGAATTGAGGAGCAGGATACCACCACATGACTGGTGACTTTGCTGACCTACAAAGACCACACTGCAATTTCAGTGCCTGGGGGGCCCTCTGAGCCCCTCCTTCAGGAGGCTGTGGCTCCTCGGTTCACTGGAGCGGCTCTTAGGTCTCCTTGCCTCCATGGATGGGTTAGCGGAGGTGGTTTGAGAGGATGGGGGAAATGGGGTTGTGAGTTTGCTTCTTGCTTCCAAGAAGGAAAAACAATCCTGTGACTGCAGGCCCTCCTGGACCTGCCTCCAACTTTCTGGGGGGCCTCAGCGGAGTCTGGGTGGCTCACACACCTTCCATGGAAGGAGCAACCCTGACCCGGCACAGGTGTGAAGGGCTTCCCAACCTCCACAGCGACTCCCACTGCCCCGGGGCCTACAGCACCATCCAGAGTCCCCCTTTCAAAGTTGTGCTGCAGCCTCTGCAAATGTCACATGCCTAAACACAGATTCTTCGTCTTCTTTTCAAAGCTAGCATCCCTTCTTGGAACGTGAGGCCAGTCACTGCAGGCTTATCCCCCTTTCTGATCACTCGAGTCAGTCACAAAGGTTGTCAATTCTTCCTTCAGAATCTCTCTCGTGTAGTCTTCCTTCCTTTCCATTTCCACAATCCAAGGCTTGAGGCTCATCACCATGTGACTCTAAATGCTCTCCTCCTCTGGTCCTCCCCACCCTGCTATCACCAGGGACAACAGCCAGAAATGTACCCCATTGCCTCCAGGCCAGTGATCCTCAAAATGTGGTCCCAGACCAGCAGCAGCACCTGAGAACCTGTTAGAAATTCCTGTTCTCGGGCCCACCCCAGACCAACTGGATTAGAAACTCTGGAAGTGGGGCCTAGCAATCAGTGTAACAAATCCTCCAGGGAACTCTGATACCAGCTCAGGGTTGAGAGCCACTGCTGTAAGATAAATTCTAAATGCCTTAGGTGGGCATCCAGGGCCCCACTTCATCTTACCCACACACCTGTCTGTTCAGTTCATCTCCTAAAATAACTACCTCCCATCCCCATCCCACAGCCAACTCATGGACCCCTTATCTCGGGAAAGACCTGGCCTTGGTGGCTTTGCCATCACTCCTCCCTCTTAGAACCTGAGGCCCACCCTCTTCAGCCCCAATCCTCCTTCTCCCTGAAGGCCCCATCCCACCCACCCTACCACCACCCCCGACTGTCCCCTCAGCCACCCTGTAGGCTCCAGTGGACCTTCTGTGCCATGCAAATCCAGACTGCCTTCCGAGACAGGGCCCACATTGTATTTCTCTTTGCGGCTTGTTGGGTGCCTACCAGAGTGTCCTCTACATGGCAGGTGTATGATAATGATCTGTTCATTTAGTCAACAGTGTTGACTGACTGGTTGATTTATAACTGGAAAAGTCTGGGAACGGCCTATGGGACAAGAGAAGAAACGTGTTTTCAATGCCTTAATGTGCCAGGCTCTCACTAAACAACTTCACAGACTTTATCTTATTTCATTCTATCAACAGCCATGCAAGGCCGCTGTTATTTATTCCCTGTACGGCTGCAGATGGTGGGATTCAAAGGAGGTAAGTGATTCACTCAAGATCCCAGCCCTGAATGGCCGTGCAGTCTCATTTCTTAAAGAACGTGAGCGTGACCATGCATCTGTGTGCCTGTGTGCCAAAGCATGCACGGAGAAAGGTTAACTGGTGACTCTGTGTGGTTCCCTCCGACGTACTGGCTGCAAAAACATCTCCCATTGCACACACCCAAGGCCAGGCAGCTGCAGCATCTCAGAGTTCAGGAAATAAGCTCCAAGAATGCAATCAGTCTAGGAAGACGTCTTCTGTTCATCATCCCATCTTGCACTTTATCTGTTTTTAAATGTTGCCAACTAAATAAAAGTTCAGATGGGGAAATCTAGTTGTGTATCCTAGGAGACGGTCACAGGCAGCCTGATGCCCATGAGTGGTGGGTGTAGAAAGTCACCGTGAGGCTGCGTGAACGTCCTTCCAGGAGGAGGTTAGAGGCTTAGAATTCTCTGATCCAAGGCCTTACCTCTAATTTCTCCACACCTCCAAACTTCACAGCTGTCTTTTCCTTTCTTCTTACTTTCCTTAACATCTGCTCAATTGTTTCTTTATACAAAGCTTTAAAAACGTGTTTTGCATTTTCCAAATATATTTATGATAAATTCTTTGTAATATTAATGAATTACTTAGAACTATGTGGCTTTCCCACACCTGTATCAATGTAATGATGTATGATAGTAGTTTGGTCTATTTGCTCCCTTCCAAATGGTCTCCACACCATATATTTTTGCCAAGACTAATTCCTCCTTAGCTATATGCGATCAAGTGATGCTGCATTAAAAAGCTGGGCAATCTCATAATGTCAATCAAAAGAGAGTTTCATAACTCTAAGGGGAGAGGCAGCAACCTCCGAAACCTGCCCCTTCGTCACAGGAGTCACGTAAATGCAATTCTCTCTTGAGAACGGAGCCCCCAACTCTTCCAAGCCGCCTGCTCGCTGACAAGCTGACCTCACCCCCTCTACTCCTATCTGGACTACACTTCTTCCCCTATGGAACAGAGGTGAGCCTTCTCACAAAAGCCCCCAAACAGACCACGAGAAGAGCTATGAGAACTATGAATGGAGGAAGCACCACGAACGATGTGCTACCAGAATGGCCCCTGCTCTGCAATGAGGCTGACCAGCCAGAGCCAGGGGGGGCTGGGCCACCGCGTTGATCCCAATGACCAAACTGGATGAGAGAGACTCCAAGCAAGGGCCCCACAGGGTGTGGCTGTGACCCCAGAGGAGGCATGCTGGGAGCATCCCTGACCTTCTCTATGGCCCTCTGGGGTGGCCTGGAAACTGGGCACAGCTTCTTACCATCCCACAGCCCAGAGCCTCTGGGTGTCCTGTCTGGTCCCAACATCTCACCTACAGTGAGCCCCTGGCAGACTACAGCTTCAGCCAAGAAGTGTGGACAGATTCTGGTGGGTGGATTCCCCTGAACTTAGCACTAAGGAAAAAGGGTCACTGTTGGTCAGATGACCAAACCCACTGGCAGGGGTCTCCTCTCCTCTCTGTCCGCTCCTCCTCATGTGTGGGGATGGGAAACGCCCCTTCATCCACTCATTTCAGAAAAGCAGCACAGAGTGAGACTGACACTCATTCTAGCCCTTGACATCCCATCACCACTGCCCACTCTACCTGGTGAAGTTTAACCTGACTCCAATTCTGCTGGCCTTCCACGATCTGGCCCCATTCACAGGAAGCAGCTGATCCAAACTTACATAAATTCTTTGGGAACAGAAATACCTTCCTCACATACCCAAAGCCCTTTGCTTTGAAGTTATACAAGAGTTTCTGTAACTCTTCCAAAAACCTATGTTATGTCTAAGGACTCTTTGAAATATAAATAAAATGAAGCAGCATAAACAGAAAACAATTAATACTTGAGCCTGTGGTCTTTGAAGATCCAAAAAGTGCAGTTTGCACAGCTTTTCAAGATAAGACAGAGAGGGAAGCCACAGACCCACACCCTGGGCCACTGTCAAAAGTAGGGGGAGCCAAAGAGACCACAAGACTTCTCTCCATGCTCCAGAAACAGTTAAGTAATGATCGATTCTAATCATACATCTCCTTTAAACAGATACCAAACATCTCTGGAGAGAGCATGAATTCCATGCAATAGGAAACAGAGCCTGCATTCCCCCTGCCCCTGCACTCAACACTCTCTGATAAACCATTCTGGAGATTTTATATGTGGCAGGATTTAACTGATGCTCAATATTAGAATAAAGTTTTATTGAACACAGCCACATCCATGTGTTTACCATTTATGGCTGCTTTTGCACTAAAAGGGCACTGTGGAGTAGCTGCAACAGAGACCAAACGGCTCACAAAGCCTAAAATATTTACTATTTGGTCCTTTATAGAAAAAGCTCGCCAACCCCTGCTGTACATGACTCTTTAGCTATAAAGAGGCTTTGGAACGCCCCCACTGTGGACACCAGAAATTATCTAGTTGACAGCACTTCTCCTCCATACCTCACAGCAGAGCCGGAACTGACAAAGAGAAACACACACGCCACATCTCCACCTCACAGTGCCTCCCCCGGTCAAGAGTGACTCACAACATTACCACCCACCGGAACCACCTCAAGCACAGCTGAGAACCAAAATCAAAGTAATGGAGGGCAATGCAGACTTGGTTAGCCTAAGTTCCTGTTTCTTTTCTGTATGCGTTCCACGACCACCTTGCAACCAAGAGGTCCACTCCAAGTCACCACGCTGTCTCTTTCGTCCCACCTTCAGTCCTTCCTCTATACAGTGCACTCAGGAAGAAGCCTCCAACGTCAAGCTCACACGAATGGGACAAACAAGGCAGAGTAAACAACAGAAGTGTCTACTCAAGCAGGAATTTCACATCTCAAGTTGTAGAGGTCCACCCACAGCTGGCACACAATGAATGCAGCCTCCTGGCGGGGTTCCTTTATCTAAAGCACAGCGCCCTCACATGGTGCTAAAGGGAAGGACAGTCTTCCTGGAAGAACCGCAGGGCTGAAGTGAACCCTCTCTGTTCAGATGCCGTCTGCAAGAGGGCCCAGCACTCAGGGAGGGTTTTAAGTCAGTGTCATCCAGATTTCCACCCTCGGCTCCTTCAGAGAGCTCCTCGCTGGAAACTGTACACCAAGAAGTATAAACTCTGACCTCTACAGAAACTCACTAAACCGCAGCAAATGGGATTCAGATGTTTCCATGTACAGTACAGTGATGTGACCTAGACTTTAAACGCTTTGGCAAAAACAGGAAAAATGATGTGAGCCTTCCAGTCCCTCCCAGAACATGATACGGCCTTGACCCGAGTCCTACGGTGATCTGAGCTATTCTCACTCCTTCTTAAGCTTCCTTACCCAGAGCCCACATTCTCCACCCCAGCTCCCACTGGCTCCTACCAGGCCCCCAACCAAAGACGCTAATTTCTCTGAGCAAAAGTAGAGCCCATTCTGATTAGGACTCAGAAGTCCCGAAAGAGGAACTGGCGAAGGGCAATCCTAGGAAATCACCACCAGACTTCTCTACACTGCTGGGAAGAAAGCACAAGTCCCCCACAAAGACCTAGACGCCCTGGCTCTCTGGCTTTGCTGCACACTATGTGGGTAAAGGCTAGAGAATTCTAGATGGTACAGCAAAATTAGACAGAGGTGAGAGAAGCAGTTTCTTGTGCCTAAGAAGGACAGACAAAAAGAACACTAGAAAATGCTTCCCCAGAGGTTAGCCACGACAGAAGCTAGAAAAACCACCTGCGTGTTTCATGCTCCGAGCCAACACCAGGCTTTGCTTGGGGCAGCTCATACGCCAGCCCTGCGAGCTCCTCAGGGGCACGATAGAGAAGCTGGGAAGTGTTTGGCTGGGCACCAGCATAGTAGAGGGATCAAGTGTGAGCAGAGGAAAGGCAGCGGTGCACAAGGACTTCCCCTGCCTCTCCGAACACCTGTCACAGATGCCTCAAATGCAGCAGGGCAATGTCCTTGGGGGCGGGGAGGAGCTACTGCCACAGCTTGTCTGGGGGCAAGGGAGATTCTGGGGACAAGGAGAGGGTCTTATCACCAATGTAAGCACCCCTCAGGCCTGACTGAGAGTGGGTGCCAGATAAATGCCTGCTTATGTTATAAAAGAATAAGGATATGAACACCCTCCCTTCTTCCGGTTCTCACGTTTCAAATAAGAGTAGGTTAGTGGCCTGTCAGGGGACCCATCCAAACTTCCTTTTCCAGGTACAGAATGACGCAAAAGGACAGAAAGGAGGTGAATGTCCACCACCCCATCCTCACATCCAAGAATAGATGAGATACACACATGTAGGTGTTCCCCATGATAAGCACACATACACACCTGTGCAGATGCAAACAGTGTTCTCTCCACACCTGGGCAAAGTGCGCCTCTCAGTCTAAGGGTCTGACAAACTTCACCCTCGCTAGGCCTGTGCTCCCCTGGGCGGGCTGCGGCGGGTCCCCCTAGGCAACCCCAGACCGGCGCAGGCCCGGTGCACCGCAGAAACTCAACACAGTTGGTGGAAGAGAGTGGACAATCGGACCCTTCCTCTCCCACCTCCTTTGCTCATA
Source organism: Equus quagga (assembly GCF_021613505.1). Classification (NCBI taxonomy): domain Eukaryota; kingdom Metazoa; phylum Chordata; class Mammalia; order Perissodactyla; family Equidae; genus Equus; species Equus quagga. Next base: position 80,363,481 of record NC_060268.1, on the reverse strand, counting down.
GACCCTCAGGAAGATGTAAAGGGGCGGGGGCGGGAAGGGGCAGCAGGAGGTTCCCTCTGGCCGCCAGCAGAGCACAGCTGGAGGCTGACCTTCCCTCCGAGGCGCCCCCACCCCCATCCCAGCCCTCTCCAGGGGCCACCCCTGTGCCGCGACAGACCGACAGGCAGACCCGGAGGGGGCGCGGGCAGTACCAGGCCGCCGGCGGCGCCACAGGCGCTGAGCGAGACGAGGGAGCCGGGGTGGCCCAGCACGCGGCCTGAGTAGAAGCACAGCTCGGCGGGGCGTCCGCGGCGCTCGGCTGCGCCCGCCTCCTCCACCTCGAAGCCGCGGGACAGGAAGCGCAGGTCGCGGCGCAGCTGCAGGTACAGGTCGCGCCCAAAGGCCGGCAGGTGCAGCAGCAGCGCGCGCTCGCCGGGCCGGGC